>NC_140587.1:299970257-300696254 GCF_964204655.1 Triturus cristatus
GGATCCCCGGACCTCACAGAGGTCTGACCCAGAAAACACGGCAGAGATAGGACCATCGGGAAGGGGCTGAGAGGCAGGAGCGTACCCGGGCCCCTGGGGGCCCCGGCGGGCGGGCCCCGGGTCTGCCTTCCCCCGTCTCGGGATCACCGGACCTCACGGAGCTCTGACCCAGCAAACTTGGAGAAAAAGGACCATCGGGAAGGGGCTGAGAGGCAGGAACGTACCCGGGCCCCTGGGGGCCCCGGCGGGCGGGCCCCGGGTCTGCCTTTCCCTGATTCAGAATCGCCAAACATCACTTTGGTCCAACTGACCCTCTCCCTAGTAATCCGGAGGAAAATTACCCCCCTTTCTTGTAATCCGTGCGCACGAGGTGACAGAGGGGACCCTAGGCGCGAATGTACCCGACCTCCTGGAGCCCTCGCTGGGATCCGGGAGGCAAATGGACCCTCATCGAGACTTCCAGGCAAGCTCGGCCATCTGGTCGCGCACAATGCTTTCCTATGGGGCGACCAGATGGCCGAGCTTGCCTGGAAGTCTCGAAGGGGGTCCATTTGCCTCCCGGATCCCAGCGAGGGCTCCAGGAGGTCGGGTACATTCGCGCCTAGGGTCCCCTCTGTCTGAAGGGACGTGCGTGACCAGATGGCCGAAGGGGCTTGCGCGACCAGATGGCCGAGGAGACAGGCGCGACCAGATGGCCGAGGGGAAAGGGAAGGGGAAGCCTCCCCGGGCTCTCCGGGCACCATGCCGCGTGGCAGGACCCCGGACGGAGCCAGGGGCGGGGAGGCCGCCCTGGGGGCCCCCAGGGGCCACTGAACCCAGACGAGCCTGGGGAGGCTCCCCGGACACAACGGAACCCCGCCCCGGGCCTTTCGCAGTGCCGGAGGCCAGGGGACGGGGCCCGGGGCCAGAGACCCCGACCCGGGGCCCGGCCGGGCCCCTGGAACCAGCCGGAGCTCCTAGGCCCGCAGGCGCAGGGGAAGCCTCCCCGGGACCTCTGGACCCCGCCCCGGGCACCCTGCCACGCGGCAGGACCCCGGACGGAGCCCGGGGCGGGGAGGCCACCCTCCCCCAGGCCCCCAGGGGCCAATGAACCCAGACAGGCCTGGGGAGGCTCCCCGGACACAACGGAACCCCGTCCCGGGCCTTTGGCAGTGCCGCAGGCCGGGGACGGGGTCCGGGGCCGGAGACCCCGACCCGGGGCCCCTGGACCCGGCCGGGGCTCCCGGGACCGCAGGCGCAGGGGAAGCCTCCCCGGGCCCTCCGGACCCCGTCCCGGGCACCCTGCCGCGTGGCAGGACCCGGGACGGAGCCCGGGGCGGGGAGGCCGCCCTCCCCGGGGCCCCCAGGGGCCAATGATCCCAGACAGGCCTGGGGAGGCTCCCCGGACACAATCGGAACCCCGTCCCGGGCCTTTGGCAGTGCCGCAGGCCGGGGGACGGGGTCCGGGGCCGGAGACCCCGACCCGGGGCCCGGCCGGGCCCCTAGACCCAGCCGGGGCTCCCGGGACAGCAGGCGCAGGGGAAGCCTCCCCGGGCCCTCCGGACCCCGTCCCGGGCACCCTGACGCGTGGCAGGACCGGGGACGGAGCCCGGGGCGGCCGCCCTCGCCGGGGCCCCCAGGGGCCAATGATCCCAGACAGGCCTGGGGAGGCTCACCGGACACAATCGGAACCCCGTCCCGGGCCTTTGGCAGTGCCGCAGGCCGGGGGACGGGGTCCGGGGCTGGAGACCCCGACCCGGGGCCCGGCCGGGCCCCTGGACCCAGCCGGGGCTCCCGGGACAGCAGGCGCAGGGGAAGCCTCCCCGGGCCCTCAGGACCCCGTCCCGGGCACCCTGCCGCGCGGCAGGACCCGGGACGGAGCCCGGGGCGGGGAGGCCGCCCTCCCCGGGGCCCCCAGGGGCCAATGAGCCCAGACAGGCCTGGGGAGGCTCCCCGGACACAACGGAACCCCGTCCCAGGCCTTTGGCAGTGCCGCAGGCCGGGGGGCGGGGCCCAGGGCCGGAGACCTCGACCCGGGGCCCGGCCGGGCCCCTGGACCCAGCCGGGGCTCCCGGGACAGCAGGCGCAGGGGAAGCCTCCCCGGGCCCTCCGGACCCCGTCCCGGGCACCCTGCCGCGTGGCAGGACCCGGGACGGAGCCCGGGGCGGGGAGGCCGCCCTCCCCAGGGGCCCCCAGGGGCCAATGAGCCCAGACAGGCCTGGGGAGGCTCCCCGGACACAACGGAACCCCGTCCCAGGCCTTTGGCAGTGCCGCAGGCCGGGGGGCGGGGCCCAGGGCCTGAGACCCCGACCCGGGGCCCGGCCGGGCCCCTGGACCCAGCCGGGGCTCCCGGGACAGCAGGCGCAGGGGAAGCCTCCCCGGGCCCTCCGGACCCCGTCCCGGGCACCCTGCCGCGCGGCAGGACCCGGGGCGGGGAGGCCGCCCTCCCCGGGGCCCCCAGGGGCCAATGAGCCCAGACAGGCCTGGGGAGGCTCCCCGGACACAACGGAACCCCGTCCCAGGCCTTTGGCAGTGCCGCAGGCCGGGGGGCGGGGCCCAGGGCCGGAGACCTCGACCCGGGGCCCGGCCGGGCCCCTGGACCCAGCCGGGGCTCCCGGGACAGCAGGCGCAGGGGAAGCCTCCCCGGGCCCTCCGGACCCCGTCCCGGGCACCCTGCCGCGTGGCAGGACCCGGGGCGGAGCCCGGGGCGGGGAGGCCGCCCTCCCCGGGGCCCCCAGGGGCCAATGGCCCAGACAGGCCTGGGGAGGCTCCCCGGACACAACGGAACCCCGTCCCAGGCCTTTGGCAGTGCTGCAGGCCGGGGGGCGGGGCCCAGGGCCTGAGACCCCAACCCGGGGCCCAGCCGGGCCCCTGGACCCAGCCGGGGCTCCCGGGACCGCAGGCGCAGGGGAAGCCTCCCCGGGCCCTCCGGACCCCGTCCCGGGCACCCTGCCGCGCGGCAGGACCCGGGACGGAGCCCGGGGCGGGGAGACCGCCCTCCCCGGGGCCCCCGGGGGCCAATGAACCCAGACAGGCCTGGGGAGGCTCCCCGGACACAACGGAACCCTGTCCCAGGCCTTTGGCAGTGCCGCAGGCCGGGGGACGGGGCCCAGGGCCGGAGACCCCGACCCGGGGCCCGGCCGGGCCCCTGGACCCAGCCGGGGCTCCCAGGCCCGCAGGCACAGGGGAAGCCTCCCTGGGCCCTCCGGAGCCCGCCCCGGGCACCCTGCCACATGGCAGGACCCGAGACGGAGCCCGGGGCGGGGAGGCCGCCCTCCCCGGGGCCCCCAGGGGCCAATGAACCCAGACAGGCCTGGGGAGGCTCCCCGGACACAACGGAACCCCGTCCCAGGCCTTTGGCAGTGCCGCAGGCCGGGGCCCAGGGCCGTAGACCCCGACCCGGGGCCCGGCCGGGCCCCTGAACCCAGCCGGGGCTCCCAGGCCCGCAGACGCAGGGGAAGCCTCCCCGGGCCCTCCGGAGCCCGCCCCGGGCACCCTGCCACGTGGCAGGACCCCAGACGGAGCCCGGGGCAGGGAGGCCGCCCTCCCCGGGGCCCCCAGGGGCCAATGAACCCAGACAGGCCTGGGGAGGCTCCCCGGACACAACGGAACCCCGTCCCAGGCCTTTGGCAGTGCCGCAAGCTGGGGGACGGGGCCCGGGGCCAGAGACCCCGACCCGGGGCTCGGCCGGGCCCCTGGACCCAGCCAGGGCTCCCAGGCCCGCAGGCGCAGGGGAAGCCTCCCCGGACCATTCGGACCCCTTGTCCAGGGCACCCTGCCACGCGGCAGTCCCTGGGACAGGACCGGGTCAGCATCCGGGCCCGTCCTGCTGCCGGCTGAGGACCGAGAGGGGTCCCAGAGTACCCTGTCCCTAGTAATCCGGAGGAAGGCTACATAGCGGTAGGGCTCCCGCCTTAACCATGGGCTCGGTGGGCTCTCTGCTTCCCGGGGGCTGGGGGACAGTGGCTGGGACTCGGGCACGGGGAACACCGACGGAGCTCTCGGGCCCGGGCGCCCCGGGGGTAGGACTGCCTGGGACCCGTGGAGCCCGACCCTGGGCACTTTGCCACGCCGCGGGCCGGAGGAGTGAAGCCTGGGAGGATGTTGCCCGGGCTTGGCCCATCTGGTCCCCGCCTGAGAACCGCAATCCCCAGGAGGGGTGTCCCGGCATACCCTGCCCCTACTAATCCGGAGGAAGGCTACCCACCTTTCTTGTAACCCTCGCGCTCCGAGTGACGGAGGAGACCCTAGGCGCGGACGCGCCCGACCTCCTGGAGCCGTGGCTGGGATCCGCGAGGCGAATGGACCCTCATCGGGACTTCCAGGCTGGCCCGGCCATCTGGTCGCCCTATTGGAAAGCATTGCGCGCGACCAGATGGCCGAGGGAAAGGTGCGACCAGATGGCCGGGACCGAAAGGACTCCCAGCTGCCCACACCGAGCCATAGCGGTAGGGCTCCTGCCTGCCCTTGCAGGGCTCCGGGGCTCTGCACCAGGGTCCCTTGTCCCGGGCAGATAGACACTTGGCAGGCCGCAGGACGTGGGATCCCAGGCCCTGACCAAACATCAGGAGGCCTGGGGCCGGTCCCTGCTTCTCAACGCAGCCAGGCCGGGGAGATAGGGGAGCCTGCCCAAGCACGAGGGACCCCAGTCCCGGGCACACGGTCCCTCAGGTTGTGCGCTCGTTTTCAACAATTTTTTTTTCAAAATTCCGCGAAGAGGCATTCCGCAAATTCCACCCAGCCCTAATCAGGATCTCATCATATGGCTCGTGATACTCGTCTCCACCCTGCCAGGCCTTCAGTTGCCACGTCCACGGTCGCACATTCAGGCTATCTGTGCCCAGCACTGTTCGGTTTGAGTATGCATTAGTGGCCCGGCCTGCCTGAATAGTTGACATTTAATTTTTATATCAGCTCTTGTGGACTTTTTCTACACCCCCTCGGGCCCCATTTACCAAGCATACGCCTGATTGGGCAGACTGATAAGTGGCTGTGCCTGGTAGGGCAGGTGAGCAGGCAGGGTGACAAGATTTTGAAAATAAAAAAACAGGACATTGCTCAAACGTAGTGGAAAGTAGGATACAATTTTGTATTTACCTATAGGAACTGAATGCCTTAATTGACAGTACTAAATTAAATTAATTAAATCACCTGTAAAAACGTAATTATTTTCTGCTAAAGTTTGTTAAGTATTCCTGAAAAAAAGTGCCTCCCTCTGTGGGGTGCCCTTAGAGACATCACTAACTCAAAGGCATTACGCCTTCTGCAACTCTCCACGACATGCGTCACATTTATGGACCTCCATGAAAAACAGATCCATCTGCTAAAAGATAACATGAAGATTAGGAATAGAAATAAGGACGATGAACCCAAGAAGCAAAGAATGTGAGCAGCCAGCTCGTTGTCACGCGCTTTAGTTTTTAACCGATTCAGAACGTTACGTCACACAAAGATGGGCTAGTGTTTTCTCCCCTCTGACAAAGAGCACAGTATCCCCCCATTCTTTTATGCAGCATATTAAAAAAACAAATCTTCGCATAGATGTGTTTAATCCCATTTTTAATAGGAACTGTGAATTTTCCAGTCAGTCGTGGAATGCCACAACGAAGTCAGTTCCGGAGTGACGTGTTCGCTGTGGCTCACCTTGGCCTCTATCTCACCAGGGGGCGGGGCTTCTTCCTCTTAGCCGTGGCTCGCCCTGGCCTCTATCTCACCAGGGGGCGGGGCCTCCTCCTCTTATCAAGAATAAACAGACAGTGACAGGGAGAGGCTGCGCCAGGTGGGGGTCACCATGGCAGCAGGTATTGACTTCACTTTGTGTCCTGCTCCAGCATCCTCATATGTTACTTATAAATTCAGTTTGAGGGCGGTGTGCTTTCTTGCACCCCTGAACAACGCCTGCTGAAGGGGAAAATCGCGCCTCCAGCATATGTGGTCACATTGTTTATGAATGAACCGTGCCCTTAATGTCACATGTGATAAGACTACCCTTGTGGGAATATCCTTATCAACCTGAAGCAAGTGATGAAGCCCAAAGGCTTTGTCATAATTTATTCAACATATGTATTGGTGTTTTAAGATAATTTAACAATCCGGAGGCTTTTTCCCCAAACCACATCTGCCTCACAACACCTATGATGACATTGTCATGGTTCAACCAATAAAATTCCACATTCTTCGGAATCGTATTGATGGCAAAAAATGATTTCCACTTCCGGGCTGTGACCAGTGCTTTAAATGGGCCGGTACTCACCAGTACTGAGTACCAGCACTTCCAAGTTTTCGAGTCATCAGTACCAGCACTTTTCTTTAGTCAGGGAGAGTACCGGTACCCTGATTGATGGCATGGCAGGCTCGGTTCGGTATCTCCTCCAATGGAAGACAGATGCCGCTCTTCTTACGGATCTCGCTGAGCCTCTGAAGTAGACTTTGGCAGGGACTCTGCTAAAGTCCAGAGGCGCCCCTTTGAATCCCCCACAGAGCAGGGGTTTGAGAGGGCTTGCATCACGCTTTGATTAACAGGACAGATTCTTGGCAGACCATGCACTGTTAATTAGGCGTGCAACGACCATTCAGTTTAAAGTGCTTTAACCGCTTCCCCTCCTCCCCCTACCCCCAGCCCCCTCTCCGTCAGGTGCGTGAAATGTCCTGGGCTGAGGCTGTGGTGAGTAATCCAGTCCCATTTAGGTTATTGCACTGGCCTTACTAAAGCCAGTGGCAGTGCAGCACAATCATACTCCTTCCCCAAAGCCGGTTTTCTTTTCATGTTCTGACGTCATCAGCAGAGGATTGCGGTCGCGTGAGTTATAGTTGCCTGCAGTAACTATAACAGGGGAATTTCATTGGTTTTTTACGAGTGAAATGTCCAGCTAACTATAACATGTGTGAAACCTATGGTTTTTCAAGTGAATTTGCAAGGTTTTTTAAATGCTAATTCGTAACTATAACGTGTGTGAAACCTATGGTTTTTTCAGTGAATTTGTACGTTTTTTTAAATGCTAAGTTATGTATTTATTAATATATTTTTTTCAGGTTTTTCACCGTGCGCGCACCGTGAAATTTCTTTTTATTTAAAAATCGAGAGGTGCGCGCATCCTGCGCGCTCGGTGCGCTTCGCCCACCCTGCGAGCGCTGTGGGCGCTCGGTGCGCTTCGCGCACCGAGCACCCACGGTACGCAGTGCGTGCCGAGCGCGAAGGGTGCTTTTTCACCCCCTCAGACTGCGAGAGACAAAATGGCGGACGACACTTCCTGGTTTCGACCGATTCGAATGTTTACCGACATCTAACAACCAATCAGAATTGCGCTCGCGCACGGTGCGCGCATATAAATATTGATATGCTTTTAAATGCTATTTTCTCAGGAAATACTGAACAGATTTACACCAGACCTGCAAAAGGCTCTTCCTTGACCTTATGGCTACCTCTCTGCCAAATTTCACAAAATTCTGTTCAGCAGTTCGGGCTGTAGCTTTGTCTAAAGGTCCTATGGAAAAATGCATGGGGAAAATGCGTTTTGAGACCCCCCCTTTTTCTCGGCCCCCGCTTGACGAATCACCCCGAGACTTTCAGGGTAGGAGCTGAGCGGAGCGCCCCATTAGTTTTGAAAATTTCGCGAGGATTCGTCAACTGGCGCCAAAGTTATTCAAAATATAATTTTGAGATTTCCTATGGAAACTAGGTTGTAACTATAACTATCTACTGGCGGTTGCCAGTAGATAGTTATAGTTAGGACCGTGTTTCCATAGGAAATCCGCAACATTCTATTTGGAATAACTTTGGCGCCGGTTGATGAATCCTCGCGAAATTATCAAAATAGGTGGGGCGCTCCGCTCCGCTCCTACCCTGAAGGACCCCCGAAGGCAGAAAAAAACATTAACATTTTTTTTTACAAAAAACGCGGGGGTGCGCGCACCGTGCGCGCACGGTGAAAAAACAAAATAAATAAATAAATAAATAAATTAATTTTTTTTAAAAACGTAGTTTATTGTAAAATAAATATATAAAAAAAATAATAATACATACATAACATAGCATTTAAAAAACCGTACAAATTCACTGAAAAAACCATAGGTTTCACACACGTTATAGTTAGGAATTAGTATTTAAAAAACCTTGCAAATTCACTTAAAAACCAGAGGTTTCACACATGTTATAGTTAGGTGGATATTTCACTCGTAAAAAACCAATGAAATTCCCCCGTTATAGTTAGTTCAGATAACTATAACTCGTGCGGTCGCCACTCTATCACAAGGATGATGTCATCAGTGATGTCATGAGTGATGCCACTGACCATGTCATGAGTGATGTAATATGTGACGTCATCAGCAGTGGATTGCGGGCGCGCGAGTTATAGTTATCTGAACTAACTATAACAGGGGAATTTCATTGGTTTTTTACGAGTGAAATATCCACCTAACTATAACATGTGTGAAACCTCTGGTTTTTTAAGTGAATATAGATATATATATACATATATGTATGTATAAAGAAATGTGAACATATCCTCATAATTTACATAAAAAATTTCTCTGTGTTAATATGCGCTGCAACTGGTATAGAAGTCATTATGTATCATCATGCTTGCTCTTAGCCCCGCCCCTAGCCCCACCCACTTGCCACACCTCTAGCTCATTTTAATGAGTACCTGCACTTATTTTTTCCCATTGAAAGCACTGGCTGTGACCCGCCTTCATTTGACACCCTGACAATGGAAACCCTGAAGTAGTTGTAATCCTCAAGTAAATGTTTTATTCCCTGTAGCTGATTTTCCATGTGCTAATGCAATTTTTCCCTTTTTCTCTCACTTCTCATTGCTCCTCATTAATCGCTGTTTCAGCGTGTTTTCTTGCTGAACTGGGAATCAGAAATTCAATCTTTGCTTGGTGTCTGCCATTTCCCTTTGCCCACTCCCAGTCAAATAATCTCCTACCCTCGTAGCTTCAATCATTTACCAGTGATGTACTGCAGGCTTTTATATTTTCCTCATGTTTTTTAAATGTCAAACTTGCACTATTTAAAACACTTTCCTTTAACATTTGATTTTACAACCAATCAGATGGTATGGAGATTGCTCGGAGGCCGCATGTATATGAAGAATCCAATATTGTTCTGCTATGGTATGTTAGTGGATTTGTAGAGCGCGGCTTATCACCCGTGAGGATATCCAGGTGCTAGGCAAGTGTAACGTGAGTGTAGCAATGGTCATGGACGGACTAGAGCACTAGTCGAAGAGCCAGGTCTTCAAATTCTTTCGGAATTCCAGCAGTGACGTGGAGGTCCTGATGTGGAGCGGGAGGTCATCCCGGGACTTCGCTGCGAGGCGGTAGAAGGATCCGCCTCCAGCTTTGCTTCTGTGTATCAGGGTACTTGGGTGGGGGAAAAAGAGGCTCAGTGAAGGTTGCTGGTGGGTTGGTGGAAGTGGAGGCAGTGGTTGAGGTAGAAAGGTCCGGTGTTGTGCAGAGCCTTGAAAGCATGTGTGATGAGAAAGAACTGGCAACATCGCTGGACCAGGAGCTAATACAGCTGGGTAAGGTGGAGAGTGATGTGGGTATGTCGAGGGAGGTGCATGATGAGTCTGGCAGTGAAGTTCTGGATTGTCTGGAGTATTTGGAGCAGGTGGACTGATATTCCTGCACAGAGTGCATTGCCACAGCCCAGCCTGCTTGTGACGAGGGCCTGGGCGAGGGTGTATCTTGAGTTCTGGGGGAGCCACTTGACGTTCTTGCGTAGCATGCGCAGGATAAAGAAGCAGGAGGATGTGATGGCATTGACTTGTGAGACCATGGCAAGTTTGCTGTGGAGGATGATTCAGGGGTTTCTGGCATGCTCAGTCGAGGTTCATATGGGGCGGAGCTCTGAGAGCCAGCAGGAGGAGCCCCAGTGGGAGTTATTATTTCCAAAGGTCAGCATTTCCGTTTTTTTCGGTGTTTTCAGGAAGTTTTCCTTCATCCAGTTTATGACACTGGTCATGCAATTGTAAATAGAAGTTGTTTCTGGTGTTGGTGGGTTCTTCTGAGAGGGAGAGGATAAGTTGCATGTCATCGGCATAAGAGATAATGTTGAGTCCGTGGGATCTGACAATGCTGGCCAGCGGTGTCATGTAAGTGTTGAAAAGGGTGGGGATAAGATACGAGCCTTGTGGGACTCTGCAGATTATTACTTTGGTTTCAGAGGTGAAGGGTAGGAGGCACACTCGTTGGGTTCTCTCCTGGTCCTGTTCTCAGCCATTCTGGCAGTCATCTAAATATGACAGGACTGCCCACACGGTGCAGGGGAAAGGGTTCGGGGTTCTTGTTTTTGAGAGGGTCCCCTCGCCCTCTAATCCTTGCCATTGCATGCCTTGCAGAATGCATGGAATAAGAAATAGTTAAATGCTTTGGAAAGCTGCTCTGCTTTACTGAGCAGGCTCCACAGTGTAAGAGAGCCCAACCCAGTGGTGTAGCTAGACCTTTGGCTGCCCATGGCAGACCCCACGTTTGCCGCCCGTATGTAACAGCAGGGGTGGCGAATCCTGCGGTGGCCACCGGTAAGGAGGGAAGGCTGCTACCCCCAAAACTCATGCCGCCCAGGGCAGACCGTCCCCCTCACATTCCTCCCTTCCTATGCCACTGGCCCAACCGTTCTAGGGGACACATTGAGTCCAAGACCAATGAGTATCTGTGCGATCTGTGAGACGCCGGGGTACCTCATCACATTCTGTAGGGGGACCCCATCATTTTGTGTTACACCACTGCATCTAATGTACTAGGTGCAGAGACCTGGGGAGCATAGAGGCTGCTTTTGGATAGCGATGAGCTGCAAACACTGGGTACATCACTCAACCCCAGGTAATGCTGCACCTTGGGGCATATTTATAAGGACATTGCATCAAAGGAAAATCACTTTTAACGATGTTCATGTGGCGCAATTCTCTGCTCCATATTTACAAAGTGGCATTAAGCCACTTTTTATGGCTTAATGCTGCTTTGTAAATATGGTACCCTTTCATGCAGGGATCTGCGTGAAAGGGGCATGCAATGGGTGTTGCTGTGGGCATTCTACCGCAACACCCATTCCTTTTTGACACTGCCCCATATTTACAAGGATCTGTACATCTGAGGCAGCATCAAACACTAATGCCATGCAATGCTTTTATTTCTCCTCGTTTTTGCTTTTTCTATGTGTGCTGCATTTTGTAGAACACATAGAAAGATGGCAGTGGGGTCCTTCCAGTAGGTGTGTGTATTCTGTCTGGTGTACACTTCACCCCATGTACTAAAGCAGGCATAGCTACTGCTGATGCATGGCATCATCCTGGATCGCCTTGTGCGCACCGGCTAGGCCAGGACCACTAGCATTAGCGTGTCTGCACAATTAGGAAAGAGACCAATGACCAGCAGCGAGCCAGAGCTCATTTTCCTTGTTTTTAGATGTTGCCTAGCATTGCAGCACGAATGCGCTGCCATCGCTTTGCGAGGCATGCAATATATACTGTAGTGTGGAAGCTTTGTGGAAGCTCCGCCCACTCTCTGACCATTGGTTTTTGTCTTAAATGCTGCCTTCCGATTGGTTTGAGGCTTGTTAGTTCCTCCTCATTCATCATTTGTATCCTTCCACGGCTATTGGCCCCTTTACTCCTAAAGCTATTTTCTTTTAGGTCTCGCCTAGCGTTGCAGCACGAATACGTTGCCATTGCTTAGCGTGGCTTGCAGTATATACTGTAGTGTGGAAGCTTCGTGGACACTCCGCCCACTCTCTGCCCATTGGCTTTTGTCTTAAATGCTGCCTTCCGATTGGTTTGAGGCTTGTTAGTCCCTCCTCATTCATCATTTGTATCCTCCCATGGCTATTGGCTCCTTTACTCCTAACACTATTTTCTTCCCTGTTTACCCACCCCACCGCCCCCTCCCTCAGTCTGTGACTTCTCACCCTCCCCCGCCCCTCCACTCCTGTTCGTGTTTTCCTGCCTGTGGGCACTTCCGTTTTCATCTTTATTATTGCCACCTTGAAATATGCGAGTTCAAGATGCGTGCTGTACAAATACTTCTCGTGTTTAATGAACTCGATTTTAATGTTACTCTAAATATAATAAGGCAACATTCGGGGTATGCATGGCAACTGACGCCTCTTAGTTCATAAATGTAATTGTTGTCGGGTGGGAGGAGTGGCTGTGTTTTAACTCATGCTTAAAACGAGCACTTTTAATAACTTCCTCTCAATTCAGTGCTATAATCTTGTGTACTGAGGTGACGTGCTAAAGAAATACACTTTTTGAATTCGGAAGAGACATTATCGCACATTTACATCATGTCGATTATTTTCACGGCTCGCCCACTGGCTCGTATATGCTTGGCTCGTCTCCGGCTGGCTCTACCTGCTGATTAATATATTGGCTCACGCACCTCTAACAAAAGAGAGATGAATGGATACATGACAGTGAGCCCGGTAGATGGTAGAGAAATAGACTGGTGCAGATAACCAGACAAAGTCAGTCTCCATTGCATCACATCAGAATCATCACTTTCAATAACCTGGAAATCTGCCGGCAACTTCCGCATGCCCCAACCTCATCCCCCTCACCTATTCTTAGCAGAAGCGGCAGATTCTGAGCTATGCCCTGCTGGTGCAGAGGAGCACAGCAGAGTCTGTAGAAGCGCAGGCATCCCTAGCCTCTCAGGGCGGGCACCAAAGCCTTCAGGGTGCCTTCACACTCAGGATAAATGAATACATTTTGTTATGTGCATTAGTCGCCCCTCTGTGAGCACTGTCTGGTAGATGGAGCTCTGTGTTAATAAACACATTCAGAGAGGTGGTTGTGTAGAAACAAACAACAGTCACAATACCGTACGTTTTGAACGTGTAGTTAAATACCTGCTCATCGAATACCTCATTGGCTGATCATTCCATGGCACTACCAAAATTAAATTTGGACACATTTGCTCAACTGTAAAACACTCCCTTCTATGGGTCATTTAACAACTCGGGGCTTTGAGGTTAGGTAACCTACTTTGGATGCTGTGTAAAAGAGTAAATACAAAAATGAATGCAATGAAACTAAGCAACCAGTACTGTCTAAAACACTGTGAAAACTGACACGCATTCTAGCATTTTGTTTAGTTAATGTCGATTTTCTCATAGGTGCGAGTAAAGTACTCTTAATATCTTAATGAAATCTGCACACTTTTAACTAGTAGCACCGGGCGACCTTTGACAACTAGGCAATGAATACGTTTTCATGCACCCCCTAAGCCCCCCTGCCCCCGCTCCCTTTGCAAACTTCATTACCTCCCAGTAATTGGAGGATAACCAAGACTCAGGAGAGTGAGTCAAATAGTCTAGAAAATGAAAGAGAAGCCGGGATTTGGATTCACAGGCTCCGATCCTGATCACGTTGGTTGGTCTTTAAGCACTACTTTTATTATTGAGTTTCGCATTAGTAAAGCACCACGGTGTGCATGTGTGGCAACACTTCACCCATGAAGTACGTGCCAAACAATTGTTGACACAATCCACACTTTGCGTCTTTTTCATTATATTTATTACGAAGTGCAGGACCTTTCCAAGGGATTTTGCACACTACATATATTCACTCCAAAAATAAAACGTGTAGGTAAAAAACATTGCCATTTACAACGTCAATAGCTCTAACTCACAAATGCGAGACCTATTTGCATTGCAAATGCTTGTTTTAAATGCAATGGATTCTTAATGATGAGTACAATTACTAAATGGATCTGTTTGGTTACATTCTGAGTTCTGGTTACCATTGAGTGAGCGATTCACCACTGTGGCCCAAGATCTTAACTTGCATGGTGGGGGTAGGGGTGTCACCAAACAATTCCAGCATCCTGGCCATTGAGAATAATGCATAGCTCGCCTGTTAACTCCCTACAGTCCCTCCCACCCTAAAGATGACCCTTCTTTAGGGGGTTTAAGCCCATAATTAATTGTTTATACATAAAGGGGGTATTCCCCAGAATGTCTTCTCCCACCATGTTAAAATGATCGCCCCAGCCCTTTTATCATTGAATGCACCCCAGAGCACCTCCTGGAAGGGGTAAACAATGGGCTATACCCACAAAAGACACTTTTTTCACTCTTTTCACATCAATGGATTTCTAAAATGACAGAAAACCTCTTACTCAAGGGCTCCATCTGCAAAATGGGACTTTATCGTGTTTGTTTGCTGTAGAGATGAAATCATATAATTTATGGGAGAAATGAAAAAATAAACCTGAGTTTGTGGTGTCTAACGCTTGGCCAGATGGTTGCAGCAGATCTGCCTGGCATTGTTCGGAGGCATTGGTGAGTTCCTGCTCCGCCTGGCCCTAAGGGACCACATCAGGCTGCTTGAATCCGGACAGTAAGAGATCCATGTGTTTTGAAGCGTGTCCAGCGAGGGAGAAAGCGCTCTTCCATGTTCCATGACCTGCTGGACTATAGAAGGAGGGCGCAGAATGGGTGCAAGGTGAGCATTGAGGGTTAAAGCAGAACATCAATAACAGAAGGAAAATGTTCACAAACCAAACGTCTGGCCGTGATTATAGCAGCAGCTAGAACTAATCAGCTGTCCCAAGCTCTTCCAAACCAAAGCCAGGCGCCCTCCTAGTAAAGGTGCACCTCAAAGTAGGGAGCCGTCACCCTACTGGAGAATTTCCTGAGTCTTCTATGATCAGAGTTATCTGGACAAACCTCGGCTCTGTGAGATGCCTATTCAATACAGAAACTTGTACTTCTATGTTCCACCCCCTGGGCCTCTGACACATGTTGTCACATGCCAAGGAACAAGTCAGTTTGAAAACTTTAAGTAAACCATGGCTGACCTCACTCTTTGGGAGGGACATATCCTTCAGCCAGACTTTTGTCCCCAGTCAGGAGGCAAGAAGATACCCACAAAGCTGATAGATAATACACATCCCTTTATAGTCTGTTCACATAAAATGCCCACTTTCTGAAGAAGGTGTTCTCGATTTGGGTAGACAAAGGAATGAGGTAATATGCTGAAAAAGTAATTTGCCTAATATCACACAATCTTCTGTGGATAACATGGATTTTGAATCTAAGTGCCTTAGTTCCAGTGACTGTGATGTGCGTCTATACATTGTATCTGCCGTGAGATCTGTGTGCAGGTTGTTGAACCAGATATGGAATGTTCCCTGTGAAGGGTAAACCGATGCAAAACCATTTTATACCACCTAAATAAATTGTGCAAAATCTGTGTTGCATTGTATAGAGGCCTGATCAGCAGCAAAAAAGTCAAGACGTAAGGTTCTCTGAAGGTAGGTCTCACTGAAGAAATTGACATCGCTTTCCTCACTGAATCCTGGCTCAATGTCCACTCCACACCCATTCTTGACATTCTCACGACCCAGGGTACACCATCATCAGACAAGACAGACCGATCAAAATGGGGGAGGACTAGCCATCATCCACAAGGCAGGAATACAGATTACCAAACTTAAACCTGCAGAATACCTATCGTTTCAATACCTGGGTGTCGAACTCAATGCCAAGGGCACCTCACCCATCAAATTCCACACCATCTACCATCCTCCTGGAGAGCGTACCCTTTTCCCAGAAGAACTAACAGACCTAATATCACGGTTCTCCTTGACAGACACTAAAGACGTGTTCCTGGGTGAGCTCAATATCCACTGGAACGACCCAGAAGACTCCACTGCCCAGAACCTGTCCAACCTACTTGAAACATATAACATCAAACAACTCTGCAATAAACCAACTCACATCAAAGGTGCAACACTGGATGCGATCATTACCAACAATGATCTGGTCTCTCTGAGAGCGATTTCTCCCATTGACTGGTACGATCGACACCTCATTCTGTTCAAGATTGATGCACTTGTCTTCCACCATCCTATTCGTGATGACAAACCTAAACACTGGACCAGAAATATCGAAGCAATCCCTTTATCCGAACTCGAATCCAGGATTCATGCCCATCTTTAACTCCAACCCTCATCATCGACGGCCGATGACCTCACTACACACTTTAACTCAAAAATGACAGAGGTTCTAGACCAAGTAGCTCCTCTCAAACTCAAACAATTGAGGTGAACCAAATCTAAACCCTGGTTTAACGTGGATCTGAATGAGGAAAGGCGTCAACTCAGACAAACGGAAAGGTCTTGGAGACTAAACCCCTCGACCTTACACCTAGCACAACTTAGATCTGTTCGACAAGCATACAAAAAACACATTTTCAGTGAAAAGGCGTCTTTCTTCTGCAGCTAACTAGATCTGGCAAAAAACAGACCGAGAGAACTCTTCAACATTGTCAAAAGCCAAACTAACTGCACTCCCTCTCAAGAAATCAAAGCCACCAATGAGCGTTGTGAAGAAATTGCCACCTTCTTCACTAATAAAGTCTCGAAAATTGATCAATCCTTCATCCAAACCTCTAACCCTCCTTCCCTCTTAACCTGCCCCACTCTAACCACCCCTGATCATTCAGAAAGAGTTCTTACCAAGGACAATCAGGTCTGCCTCCAGCTAAAAAACAATGCGCATTGATCCGACTTTGAGCTAATGTCGGAAAATGAGGTATTCAGTATAATTTCTAACCTAAAACCTTCCTCCCACACTATGGACCCCATCCCATCCACAATCATAAAAGAACTTAACCACACCATTTCCCCTTTCTGGACAAAAATCATCAACGCCTCTCTCACCTCAGGCTGTGTCCCAGACTCCCTTCAACTTGGACAATTAACACCCATTCTCAAAAAACCAGTGGCCGACCCGAATGATCTCAACAACCTCAGACCTATCTCCAACCTCCCATTCCTTGCAAAAACATTGGAGAAATGCGTTCTCCACCAACTCAACAAACACATTGATGAGTTCAACCTCCTCGACACCTTTCAATCAAGATTCAGGAAAGGCTGTAGCACGGAAACAGCTATGCTCAACGTCTCTGACGATATTCACAAGGCTTTAGATGAAGGTGATGCCTGCCTACTCATCCTTATTGACCTATCTGTGGCATTCGACACAGTAAATCATCCAGCGCTTCTGGAGACCATGTCGAAGCGCTCCGGCATCAATGGCACAGTACTAAAATGGTTCACCTCCTTCCTTCAACACCGCTCGCAACAAATTAAAATCAACTCCTGTCTTTCGAAGCCAACAAAAGTCACACTTGGGGTACCGCAAGACTCGATCCTCTCCCCGGCCCTCTTCAATCTTTTCATGGAGCCCCTCACAATCATCTTGAAAAAAGCTGGAGTGAATTACCACCTTTACTCTGATGACACCCAAATCTATTTCAAAATCAAGTCTCCCAGCGACATCCAACACCTCAATTCCACTCTAACCGAGATCTAAACTTGGTTCAACGCTAACCACTTAAAACTCAATCCAGATAAAACAGAACTGATCCTATTCTCTCCAAAAAGCAACCATCGTCCAATCCAAGAGTGGTTCAAGAATCTGGTCGCCCTAAACTGCCCCATCGTCCTATTCGACTCAGTTAAGTCTCTAGGCATCATCCTTGACAAGAACTTATCTTTGGAGGCCCACATCAAAAACTCTGCAAAAAGTGCTCTTTTCTCTCTAAAACACCTCAAGAAATTGAAACCTTTTCTTCCCCATGATGACCTCAAGACAGTAGTCCAATCCCTAGTTCTCTCTAAAATCGACTACGGGAACGCCATCCTAACAGGGACTCCAAAAGCTCACCTAGCCGCTCTAAGGGCAGTGTTGAACATGGCCGCTTGACTCGTATCTGGAGTAAAAAGATTTGATCACATCACTCCAGCTCTCAACTCCCTCAACTGGCTTCCCATGGAAGGGAGGTGTATTTACAAACTGGCCTGCATCACACACAAAACCCTTCACTCTCTGGCCCCTAACTACCTGAACAACAAACTGATAAGAGCAGGTCAATCCAGATCGCTGAGAAGCTCCAACTCACTCCTTCTTAATCCTCCGAAACTGAAAAAGAAAACCACACAATACCGATCGTTCTCTGGCAACGCTCCCAGGATGTGGAATGCTCTCCCTAGAGTCCTTAGATGCAACCCCTCGTTCTCCTGTGTCAAAAGGGACCTGAAAATCCATCTCCTTAACACTTTCCTGACCAACATCAACTAACCTAGACTTCAATATCTGAGTTTACTCCTCTCTCTTGACATTCAAGGATACTTGGTGACCGGACCGTGTTAACCACCTTATCTTCCATGCTGTATTTTTTTTAATCCCTGGTTTTGCTTCCTTACTGCCTGCCTACTATGTAATGCAATTTCCGTCTGTTTTTCTTTACAGTATGTATGTAAAGCGCTCTGATACCTACGGGACAAGCTAGCGCTATATACAACTTTTAAAATAAAAAAAATAAAATGAAATAAAAATGGTTCCTCAGTAAGTAGGTTTCACAGTTCTCACTGTACCTTAAACCACTGCTCGCCAACTTTACCACAGTTTTTATTTTCATTGGGCAGCTTGATGTTTATGGTCACTGAGAGAGGAGGGACACCTTCCACCCTGAAGAGAAACTACTCGGACAATATGCAAACCAAGTACCAACTTTGCAGATATGATGCCATACCCACCCAATGCCAATGGTAAGGGACCCAGGTGAGAAAGCTATAGGAATGCCAGCGCTGAGAACCCAGGCTAAGATCACTACTGTATGTTAGTGACCCAAACTAAGATCACTAGAGGTATGCCAGGTGATGGGGCCATGCTAAGGATGATATGCACATGCAATGCCAATGATGGAGGACGCTGCAGGTATGCCAATCTGCAGATGTGCCAACTTAGGGTGACCAAGTTTAAAAGTGTTACATGTATTCCATGCCAGGGGTGTCGACCCCACCTGATACTTGTGATCTGAGCTTACACTGCTGGTGATACGTCACTAGTGGAGACACCAGCTAAGGCCAAGACTAATAGGTATGCCAGGGGCATGAACTCCAACTCAGACCACTCCAGTATGTCATTGGCAGAGTCACTAGCGCCTGTCCACGTCCTGTGTTCAACCTCCCCCTCCCCCCCCCCCCCATGAACGATTCTCATTTAACCCTCCGAATAGTTATTGCAAACATTTTTTGAAACCTGACTTCCTCCTGACCCGGGAACCTAACCAATATTTCCTTTTGTGTGGCAGCACTGCAGGGTCACTGTGGGACCCAGCAATCTGTGAGTGATTGTGGCCTCAATCTGGATGTAATTTGTAGTTGAATTCCTTCTAAGTCAAAATAATCTGCATCCTAATACGTAAATTGAACCCCTTGAGGAACCCACACAGCTTACCTTTGGTACTGTGGCTCGAGCAGCCAGGCCTTCTTGAGAAAAAGCTGCATGTAGTAAATGGCAAACACAACAAGATGTTGGATGGAGTGATGAAACATATCAACCACTCACCCCCATTCAAAAGATCTGGGTTCAATCCATCATTCATTTGCTCACCACACCACCCCAGTTTGGATCCAGCCATATGCAAATCAGTCTAGACCCTGCTCCTCATGGGAACAGTCCAGCCTGAACTGGAATGGCATGGTATGCAAAGAAACAATGGATGTAACCCAGATCTGTGACAGGGGTTGAACGTTTGATTTGTTCAGCATTCCGTCCATCATCTGTTCTTTTTACATGTGGTATATGAACAGTAGCATCAAAATAACTTTGCAATTAAGTAGACAAATGTAGATTCTCAAACCAGTTTAGCTAGATAATTCAAAATAATGAACTAAATCTGATGAAGATGTCAAAGTGATTCAAGAACGAATTTGGTTGTCTTTGGAATGAAAAATTTGAGCACACCAACATATTGACTGTGGTTCTGAAAAAAATAAGTTCAGCATTAATTTTTGTTGCACTAAAAGAAAGCAACACTAAGTATAAAAGAGTTTTGGGGGGTAACATGCTATTCTTTCAAAAACAAGTTACTCACTTACAACAGCCAGTCTTCTTGTTTAAAGCTAGCTGGAGAAGAATATAGCATGTTACAACGCATGCGAATACATCGCATGCTATTACAACGCTATTGTTACAACAACCGCGTTGTTAGTACGCAATACCTTTACATCGCAAGTCATTACAATGACTTGCTGTAGGGGGTGCGCTGGACTTAGGAATAGTATTATTTACTAATCCTACTCCAGTTTGGGCAACAGCAGGGAAGGTGTTGAATTTTATATCCAATACCTTTGCACCCCCTACAGAAAGTCGTGATAATGACTTGCGATGTACAGGTATTGCGTACTAACAACGCGGTCTTTGTAACGACTGCGTTGTAATAGCACTGCGTTGTGGAAAGAGCATTGTAAATGCTGTTTCCCGCTGGAGAATAGGTCTAGATCTTCAGCACTGAGTTTGTAACTTCTTCCAGTGTACTATCCAAACTTTAAGGGGAGGCTGTTATGACAATAGGTCAGAGGTTCATATAGGTACAAGTATTGCCCAAGCCCATAAGTGTGGGTTGAATGTGCTAATGCACCCACCATTAGCACTGTAGAGCAAGACCCACGGGAGGGGTCCATCAGGAATTGGATTGAGAGGACTATGCATGTAAAGTAGCCCCTCATCCAGTGCAGTCCAAGCACTAAAATAGAATAGGAAGGATACTCTCCAACAGCCAATAGCATTAGGTGTGAGATGAACGCTTTGCTGGGCAGAGCCAACACATGATTGACAAAGTCTGAAGCCAATGACTTAAAGAGACCAATTGAAGAAAGCCAGTGAACTTAAGCTGTTAAAATAGGGACGTATACATGTATTAGCTATTGCATCAAATCATTTTTAACAAGTTCTGTGAGAATACTTTAGCGCAAGGCAAGAAATTAGAAAAGTTATTTCTTTAAGGATATTATCCTCATAAACCATGTAAAGCACATGATCAACTAGGATGAGAAGACCTCTGCCAAACCACCCTTGCAGTCACTCGGTTTGATTGTTCCATACAGTATTGGGGCTAGTGTGAAAACAAATAACAGGGTTGTGTCAATTTCCATGTCCAACCATGAATCCATCACAGCAGCATGGTGATAGATGCTGGTGTGCCCTAATGGTGGCTCAGGAATGCCCAATTTTGGATCTATGTGCTGTACGCTTCAGATATGTCCAATTACTCCGCCTGCACTGCGTATACATATACTGCATAAAACCTAAAAACGGACATAAATAGCAAATGAAAAGAATAAGAAGGGCACAACAGTACTCCTAGCAGTGATGAGTATTTATATACAGACAGTAGGTGTAACATTCCACACATCTAATGAGAAAAAGATAAAATCACACACTCATCACACCAGCCTCAGGCTATGCAACACATATATAAATTTGATGGGGACTTGGTTAGAGTAAAGGAGCAGCCATTGCAATTATGACCTCCACACCTTGGATTGGCAGATCTGTGCATGTGTATTGACAGGGCTGCTTTAGGGCGGTGCGACTGGTGCCACTGCACCAGGAATTGAGCTCGGGGTGGGAGCACTGTGTTTTGAAATCTGTTATGGGTTTAAAAGCACCTGCTACATGGTTCCTTGTTTGTCCAGCAATTTTCAGGCAACAATAAAATGCCAAGATGGAGAAGAACTCGAGAAACACCAGGACTACCGAAAACTACTCCACCTACAAAGATGCCATGACTAACTACCACAACCAAATCAGAACCACCAAGAGGAACTTCATCCACAACAGAATCCTCACCAACTATACCAACTCCAGAGAACTCTTCAGTGTCATTCAGGAATTCAGCAACCCACGCAGGGAAACCACAGACATCACCCCGTCCCAAGACCTCTGCAACACACTTGGAACCTACTTCCACCTCAAGATCAAAGCCCTCTACGACAACTTGGTCAACCATCCTCTAGACGCCACTGCCGCCCCCCCACCCCCCAGGGGCTTCAGCCAACCCACCATCTCCAACTAGACACCGATCACGACCGAAGATACCACCTCAACCATGAAAGACATCCACTCGGGGGCCCCCACCGACCCCTGCCCTCCTCACATCTACCACAGAGCTGCAGCCACCATCACACCCGAACTACAATGCACAATCAACACCACCTTCAAAACAGGTACCTTCCCAGACGAACGGAAACGCGCAGAAGTCAGGCCCCTGCTCAAGAAGCCCACAGCAGACCCCACCGACCTTAAGAACTACCGGCCCATCTCGCTTTTCCCCTTCACAGCCAAAGTAGCAGAGTAAATGGTCAACAAGGAACTGACACGATTCATTGAAGAGAACACCATCCTCTACCCGTCCCAATCTGGATTCCAAAGCAACCACAGCACCGAAACAGCCCTACTCGCCGGCACAGATGACATCTGCACCCTCCTGGACATAGGCCACTCCGCAGCCCTTATCCTACTCAACCTGTCAGCGGCCTTCGACACCGTCTCTCACTGCACACTAGTCACCAGACTGCACGACACCGGCATACAAAGAACAGCTCTGGACTGGTTCTGATCGTTCCTCACCGGAAGGAGCCAGAGAATCAGACTACCACCCTTCCTCTCCCACCCCACAGAAATCACTAGCGTAATCCCACAGGGGTCATCTCTGAGCCCGAACTTCTTCAACATCTACATGGCCCCCCTCGCAGCCATCATCCGACAGCACAGCCTCAACATCGTATCCTATGCCGATGACACCCAGTTCACTCGAGACCCCACCACCGTCAAACTCAACTTCCAGAAATGAATGCAAGACGTTGCAGTCTGAATGACCAACAGCTGCCTTAAACTCAAAGCCGAGAAGACAGAAGTCCTCATTCTGAGAAACACCCCCTCAGCATGGGACAACACCTGGTGGCCGACCGCCCTCAGAAGCCCACCTACCCCCTCAGACCACTACAAGAACCTCGGCATCGTACTCGACTCTTCACTCAACATGAACCGCCAGGTCAACGCCGTCACATCCAGCTGCTTCAACACCATCTGCATACTCCGCAAGACCTTCAAATGGACCCCCCGGAGTCAAGGAAGACAGTCACCCACGAGCTCATCACCAGCAGACTGGACTATGGAAACGCACTCTACACTGGCATCAACAAGTCCCTACTCCGCAAACTCCAGACTATACAGAACACCACCGCCAGACTCGTCCTCGGCATCCCCTGACACAAACACATCAGCCAACACCAACTAAAACTCCACTGGCTCCCCGTAGAGAAAAGTGTCACCTTAAAAATCCTCACCCACGCCTAAAAATGCCAATGGAACGAAATACCTCAACGACAGAATCAACTTCAACGCACCCAAAAGAAACCTCTGTTCTGCCAACCTCGCACTGGCCAATGCCCTGTGCATCCACAGAGCCAGAGCAGGCAGAAGATCCTTCTATCACATTGCGGCCAAGACCTGGAAAGAGCTACCGGCGGACATCAGACGCACCCCCTCCCTGAACACCTTGAGGAAAACTCTCAAAACCTGGCTCTTCAGGTAACAGATCTTCGGACCCTCCCCCCCCCAGCACCTTGAGACCTTTACGGGTGAGTACCGTGCTTACAATTCCCCTGATTGATTGATCGAAGATAACTCTGGTGATTCATTTTCCTGCTTCAGAGAGAACTGGGATTTTGTCTAGTGGCAGTTTTGACTCATAAATAAAGTAGTAGCACAAACGGTTAATGTGTCTTCTTCAAAGTACATGTACCATGCTGATCACAGAATTGTATTTTATGTAGATAGTTCAGTGCGTTACTGCTTTTGTCAGAGAGATCCTTTTGTTACTTGCAGTTCATGACTCTAGACCATCAAGAACGCAGACGCAAGACTCATACTTGACCTCCCACGCCTCAAACACAACGCACTACCCCTCAGGAAGCTTCACTGGCTTTCCATTCACAAGCGCAGTCAATTTAACCTTCTCATGCACACATACAAAACCCTACACAGCGCTGGACTGGAATACCTGAACAGCCGCATACACTTTCACCAACCCATCAAACACCTACACTCTGCCTCACTCTCACTCGCACACATACCCCGCATCCACAAATGCAAAACTGGAGGTCGCTCATTCTCCTACATCACACCCAAGACATGGAATAACCTCCCTCAACACATCAGAGCCTCCTCCACACTTACTCAGTTCCTCAAGAAGCTGAAGTCCTGTCTGTTCATATAAGCACCTTAGGACTACACACCTTGCCCAAGCACCTGAATACCATTTTGGATGATTAGTGAGCTATACAAATCAACATTACATAACATGAGTTACAGTCCAAATATAGCACTGTGAGCTATGAATTATCATCAAAGAGCTGAATGCAGACTGCTAGGTATCGGTAAGAACGTTATGATTTTTTCCCCAGTATTTAATTATCCTAATGTTGCTAAAAAGAGTTTTTAGTGGTAGAAATACATTCTTTTTAGTAAAGCCATCCCCAACCACTGTGTTACATTTTAAATCCTGAGTCTGTGACTCCTACACCTTGTCATACTCTTTGGTTTATGTAATATTTATTTCCCATACACTCCTATCATTCATTCTTTATAATATGTGTGTGTGTGATGTAAGGTGCTCTGACACCGTACACTGGTATGAGTAGTGCTATAAAACAAATGAAACACCTGTGAGGGAGGGGCTATAGAGACAAAAGGGGCTCTGTCTGAGAGTGGTAGTGATAGAGCTAGAGTTCATCAAGATTAGGCATTGCTTTATTTTTGTGCTTCAGACAGACTGCATTTAAATGACGCAGATTTTGGTGTAAGTGGAAAACACATGGCACATGAGATTATGAAATGAGACCTAGTCAAATGCTTTTTAAAAGGTCCACTTTGGTGCATTCAAAATGAAAGAGATGAAATGAGGCCTGGTCAATGCTTTCAGTCTGAAATGCTTGTACTGAATGAACATGTGTTTTTGCAGTGTAGAGAAAACTTGTGAATTTAGTGGCCTCTTTAGCTGTGAAAATAACTATTGAATGTGTTCTCTCTTCCCAGCTCATTTTCCTTGTAATCTACACTCCCTATTCCTGTCTTAAGAGACGTTGGCTTTGTTGCATACATTAACAATGCATATTCAGTTCAAAACACATCTTACAATGTGTGTTAATTAACCATTCGCCAAACACTACACGTGGGGCTAAAGCTTTTTGCATGAAAAGCCATCTAAAACATTAGAGCATGTTGCTATGAGTGTGTATTAACTGTGTACACTTTGAAATTTGCACTAGTGCATGTTTTATGCTATGTTGCACATTTTTGCTTGTTGTGCACAAATAATAGAAAAGCTGCTTTAAACTAATAGCTTTTGCTAGGAAAAATAATACAAGGTATTAGTATGGGGGAAGATAAACAGAATGGGTTCTATTTCGTAAATTAATACTGTTTTTGTGTTTGTTTTATTTTTGGGCCTAAGATAAAATGGCTGCCTGTGAATCCAGCAAGGCTGAGAATGGTGCTGAATTTGAGAGCATGCGCAGATTATACCAGCTTGCCTTGAGTGAAGACCTAGTTCAAGGCCACTGTGAACTCTAAATTCTTGCTATTCTGCCAAAGTACCAGTGTTTGTGGAATGTGCTTATCCTGCGTGCGATGTCACAGGATGCAGGAAACTGGACTGAAACATTTTTCCTAGTAAATGTTGCTGAAATATATGATTATATTTATCATTAACGCTTCTTTTGCTAAAACCGGATTTGCAATGAGAACAGGGTGGTGAGACCCTCATATCATCTATGGTAACCAATCAAGTGCAAGCTTTACTGAAAACTGCAACAATTATTAGTGTAGTCAGCCAAGAATTAGAGTATAAATAATGACCTCTTAGGGGGCGTGGTGCCTTCTCTTTAAGCCTTGGGCCTTAGTCTGAGAGGGAGGAGAGGAGAAGAGACAGATGAGATCAGACATCACATGGGAAAGGTACGAGAAACGTCGCGGGTGCAACCTGGAGGGAAATTTCTGCAGCCTGGGAGGAGATTGCGTCCGAGGAGAGGTGGGGGTTCTTGCTCATATTTTTTTCAGTGAAGTACTTGCACGTCATATTTTTGGCAAGGCAGATCACATTCCTCTGTGGACTTGTGAAGGGCGGGCTGTCTTGCTCCTAGGCACAGACAGGCAGATTGATCAGACCAGGGCAGAGAGTGGAGCTGGGTAGAACAGGTTTAGATATTAGACGCTAAAACTTTTAAGTTCATGCTTTCACTAATTAATTAGTTTTGAAAAGATGTATTTGTCTTATGCATTAATTTCGCTTTATGGGAGATTTTTGCCAATTATTAATTATTGATTAGCCTTGCATAACTCATTGTTGAATTATAATTCCTGAACTATTTAAAGAATTCTGACTGACATTTGATGCCTTATTCCCTTCTTTATGGAGTGCTTTGTATGCAACCCAAAATATGTTCTGTATTAATTAGATTTGTTTTGTTTTCAAAATTCTGTAACCTGATTGATATTTGACTAATGAATAAAGGGTCAGAAAAACTTCACTTTTAACTACGAAAAAAAAAACCTTTAAAAATACTCACAACTCTCTTTATTTGCTTAAATATTAAATGCATTTTTTATTTTTCATGTTTATGTAAAGTCTCCTGAAGGTAATATACAGTGGCAAGGGTCCAGTACCTTTCCAGCGGTGAATTGGAGGTAATGAGGTTTTGCATTCAGAAATTTCTGTGAAATTACCGCTGCATCAGTAGTGAGGGAATCTGTGGATGTGGACAATGGGGGCACCAACAAACGTTATTGCACCGGGCGCCACCAGAGCTAAAGCCATCACTGTAGATTGACATGATTGTGTTTCTGAAGGTTACAGCACTGACATTTTATTTATTGTATCTCCTTTGTTTTAGCAGTGTGAGTTCTCATCGGGATGTAAATGTGCTCCCCAGATTATATTACTTTGAAGTAACTGACGGCTGCTCACCTGCACCCAGGTTGCTGGATAAACAGATATTGAAGGGGTCTAAAAGGCATCCTGGATACTGTTAGCAGGTGGGGAATCCAGACATTGTTGTGTTTGGTAAACAATGTGTAAGTTAAAAATGCAATCTAATCATGGAATAGCGAACACCCAAAACACAAGTGGACATCATTTCTTACATGGTGCTATGATCTAATGGTTCCAACAGGGAAAGACTTGACATTCCCTGAGGGGGCTCTTCACATTAATGAGAGGAACGTAGGGGCGCAGCCAGGATGATTTGAGAGTTAACCAAGCACAGCCACGGTCTTCAGTCCCATTGGCTCCTCTAAGGTGCTCTGTACATAAGAATTCGAGTTGCTGATCCCTACTGTGGTTGCAAAATGAGAAATCTCTTTTTTATCTGTTACATTACCATGGCAGTGCCCAGCAGATATAAACAAAGGGGGGACATTTGGCTCCCTGTTGTGTCAGAGCGAGTGATTGGTCCCATGTTGTGCTGGTTGCGGTCTTAAGGCCGGATTTAGATTTCGGTGTACGGGTTACTCCGTCACAGCGGGTGGCGGGTATACCGTCTGCCGAAATCTAAATCCCATACCATCTGCCGAAATATAAATCACATTATATCCTATGGGATTTATATTTTGGCGGACGGGATAGCCATTACCATTGTGATGGAGTAGCCCGTCCGTAGAAATCAAATTCAGGCCCTTAGTCTTGGTCACCAGGTGTGCTGCAGTGCCAAAGTTGACTACTTTGTAAATGGTGCAGCTGGTCTTAACTCCACAGCGGAAGTGGTTGAGGTTCTGTGAGAGTTGGTGTGATCCTCTTGTAGTTGCAAACACCTCGGATGAGGCGTGGTTATGTATGGAGGCCTCTCCTCAGTGGAGTCAGATGGATCTGAGAGACTGATGCCAGCAGAGCGTTACTTAAGGCAAGGTGAAACAGGACCGAAAGCTGAACCCCGGTTATAAAGTCTGCTTCCGGTCTGCTGAGCACAGCCATTTTATTCCAGGCAGTCTCCATCTTAAACATGACGTGAACAATCAGTTTGAGGTGGGCTTCTGTAGAAACTTGAAGAGTGGCAAAAAAACATAAAAACAAACACACACAATCAGACATTCGACAGCACATAGAGCCCCGATTCGTCACAGTCCGATGGCAGCTGAAGTCTCATCGATCTGGCGGGCTTGGCAGGGCAGTGGCCGATAAGCACCGGATGTGACCAGGTGCCCTGCCACAGGTGAATCACCTTAGCAAAAAGTGTAGATTAAAGTTACCGGAGTGATTCATCCCACTTGGTAATTTATTTTACAAACCTGCTTACAAATGTTGATCCCACCACACTGGGGTCTGGGATGCTGAATGCTTCCAAAGTGTTCAGATCTAGGCAAGGCAGAGGCGCCGGTGAACGCAGTCAGGCTGCCTGGTAAAGTAAACTCCGAGTTTATATTACATGTCCATAAACGGATGGAGGTAGATAATGGAAACAGTTACTTATTAAACCAGATTATCTTATAAAACGTGACAGCTACATTTCCCGCTTTGTTCTTCGGGAGAGCTCCGCAAACACCGCGCGCACAGAAGCCGAGCAGAAATGGGCAATTTCCACGTGAGTACCTCAACAGCCGTGATGGAAACGTGTATTTGTGTTGCACACAGCGGACAAGAAGCGGGAGAAAAATTCAGGGATTTTAAGGAACCCCGTGCAGGAAGGATGCTCACATAGCCTGCGTGGCACCAGTACTCCCGGTAGCTGCTCTGAAAGGGGGTTGTCCCTGGCACGACGTATACATTCAATGTAAATCTATAAATGGTGCTCCGTGGTTTCAGAGAGATATGCGTGAGTGCCTGCCCCACTTAAGTTTTGAAAAAATATAACACGGTTTTCATAAAGCGCTTCATGCCTCACTTCCACTAATTGGAAGTACTGGCAATAATTGTGTTACCCAATTTAACCATATTCAATTTGTCGAACCCTAAGGATACAAATTCAATTCAGATTCGTGACCTGATGATCAACATACATGGTCGGAGGGCGTTTAACTCACCGAGCTGTTACCCTGTGTGTAAATAGTATTTGTGTATTTATCTAATGCAACTGGTGCTCATGTAAAGCGCTCTGACACCTTCGACTCAAGTTGGAGCTATAAAAAACTCCGGGGGGAAAAATGATTGAGAAACAGTGTTAATTTTATTTTTTAATATTTTTATTGAAGAGTTTAAAATCAACAATAGAAATCCATAATAAACATAGAACAATGACAGTAGAACTTACATTATAATACAATTACTAAGGATATTAAACCCACTAAAGAAGCAGAGAAAGGAAAACATTTAAAAGAAAAGACTGGAAAAGATAAAGAAAGAAAGAAGAGAAAGGAGAGGAAAGGATTGAGAAAGAAGAGAAAGAGAGATGGAGTAAAATGAGAACTAAGCAGTGTTTATATTAATATCATGCTAAGATGTATTTATGTTTTTTTTCGAAGACACAGTTTATATGATTTTAAAACAGGGTTGGAGGTAGTAGTGAACCAATGCTTGCCATGTGGTTTAGGGGTTTAAGTCACTGACTGCTGCAGTAGTCTGCAAGTGATGAGCTTCAATCCTGGCCCCCCAGCCTTTCATCATTATGAGGTCGATAAATGGAGTGCCGTTAAACTGATGAAAACAGCAGAAAGACATGCTGGATATAGCGCTTAGAAACGGCACGGTGCGCTATATATAACCGTCTTTACTATTATTCCTTGGGCGAATAAGAGCTAGAGATAGGTTTATAAATTGTATGTCCTAAACAAATACGCTGACAAGTGACTTACTATGTTATTTTATCTAAGTGTTTGACATGACCTGTCAGTGGGGTGCTCACATCCAACCTCATGCACCAGGATTGCTCACTCCAGTGCGCCTGCTTCAGTAACCACGCAGCAAGAGAGATGTAGGATCCACCGATTGTCTTCTGGACTGGCAAGAAAAACTCAGGGAAATACAAAATACGCCCGTTTGTCAGCACAGTCACGTTGGACACGTCTGGCGCGCATCAGTGATCATTCTCTCAGCCCTTTGGTAGATCTTATAAAAGGGCGTGTGATCTCAGGCAGCCAAACACTGCAGAGCATCCGTTACCCGCAAAAAACACGACTAATAATTGATTTGCTGCTCATAGTGGTAATGTGACATAGAATAGGCGGAATTTAGAGAACAGCGTGCTTCAAACTCTGCCCGGTGTTTTGTGTTCATGTTCCTGGACATTATCTGAAGTCCACACAAAGGATTACAGCTGCAGTGTTGTGTTAGGTGGTTTGCTAGATAGAGGAAGTGTCGAGCAGTGGTGAGATAATTCAGTGAGTTAAGACCTTGTGGCTGTGAAGCTTGCATTCCATTCTTGTTGGTTAATAGATCGAGGGCCTAATTCTTCAAACTGCATTTTGTACTACACAAATAAGTACTAGAGTTGCCTACTCACTACTACAAAATGCTACTCACAACAGTGGTGTCTCTAGCGGCTTTTTGAGTGAGGCACTCGAGAGGCATATTGTGAAATCCAAAGATTATGGGAAAGTGTATAACAAATTGAGATGATAATTCTAATCTCTCTCTCTCTCTCTCTCTCTCCCCCCCCCCCAAATCACTGCCCGCAAATGACCAAGTCAGAGCAGTCCTGTATCCACTGCCAGAATCTTCCTGTTCCTTTATCTCGCTATTGCTGGTCCCTCCTTTCTCACTTTGTGAATGTTTTAAATTTTTTATCTTCCTCCTTCTTTCCTGTTTGTGTGTTTTTGCTTCTCCTATTCTTAAGAACGTTTGCTGAACAAAAAAATTGTCGGTCCCCAAAAATGAGTGCATGTGGCCCCACTGGCAACAACTGGCTCAAATTAAGCACTATATATATATATATATATATATATATATATATATATATATATATATATATATATATATATCTTAGTGGTTTTCGGAGTGTCTCAGTCACTTCTGTTCCGTTCACACCACTTTCCCTGCGGTTCTCAGTTACACACTTATGACCTTTTCTGCTGATATCTGCATATCACAACCGCATATCTTTCCTTCCAACACCTTCTTTTCACTCTCCTGCACTTCACCACCCCCTCACACACGCAACACACCCACTCACCTGTAGGTACTGCATTTTCTGTAACATTTGAACTGTTAATATTTTGGCAGCTGTGCACCTCTTTCACACGCATGGAATCACAATTACAATTGGCATACTTGGCCATTGCTCTGTGCGCTCTGCAGAGAGTCCAAGGATTGGATGAGCATGTATTCTGAACTCCTTTTGACTAACTGAAGGCCATTGGGAGAAAGACGCACTGTGTCTAGCCTGAACTCCACAGCTCTCAATCGTGGTCTGTTGTAAAAACCCAATAGAACCTGAATTCACGTAGATCCATAGACGTGAGTTTTTTCACAATACACACTACATATGAGTAATAGAGAGAATCCTGGAAAAAGCAAATACTCTTAGGAATGCAAGAGTAAGTACAACGTGAAAAACAGGAACAACATCACTGTTACCAGGCTGAGAGAGCAGTGCCTGTTTTTGCCGGCTGCCACTGTCATCAGGGAGTGGGGCACAAGGGGGAGCTGGACAGAGCAGATGGGGAACTGGCTCCACCTGCCGAGGGTCCCACCCCCACCCCAGGGACGCCACTAATTCAGAAACCTACATGCAGAGGACTCTGCCACTCCTACCTTTTGTGTGAGAAGATATCCGCACACATGGGTATTTTGAAGCCTCAATAGTAGGCTCCCAGTTCCCTGGGGGAAACGTTTGGTGGCTATCCGGGCATTGACGAAGGTTTCCTTCAACACTATTAGAAAAGGTCGTTTTGCAGCTGTTTCCTGATAGTGAGGAGGTTGGTGGTGGCCACCAGTGCAGGGAAAAGGCTGCTCCACGAGTGGGGCCCAGACACAGAGAAGCTCTGTCTCTTCTGGATTTGGAAGTGTACAAAGAGCAAGGGTCCATGAAGGCATATTTTTTTCTTTTCTTTTATAGGTAGGTGGGAGTGGAGCCCTTGAGGCATCTGAAGGTGAGACAGAAGGTTTTGAAGGCAATCCTGCCTTTTTTTGGCAGCCATTCGAGATTTTTCCCATGGTGTATGGCGTGCTGGGTTTTGCTCAAGGCATATATCAGGCGTACTTCGGTACTATGGGCTTTGTGGAGTCTGTTGATTTGGTAAGAAGGCAAGCTGTATTAGTTGTAGTAATCTTGGCGAAAGTTGACTAGAAAGCTCACTATAGCAGCACATTGTATTTTGGGCATGGAAGGGAAAGTTGTTTGACCCGTTCGAGTTTGAGGAAAGCTGATATTAGTACTAAACCAGTTTAAGAGCTGAGGTTGAGGCCAGCGTCCCAGAGGGGGCCTAGGTTTCTAGTAGTAGATTTGCTGAGCACATTGTCTCTGAAAAAGGGGGGATGGGGTGCAAAGGAAGTTGATTTTCTTCAAATGGTGAGGGGCTTCCAGGGCTACAATTTCAGTATTCGAACCACTAGGCTTTCGGTAAATATGTCTCTTCCATGATTCTATTACTTTGAGGCCACTGGCAATATTGATCAATTGGTTTTCAGTTGCTTTAACTCTCATGTAGAGCTGAGTGTCATTGCCACAGGAGTAGAATTGGAGACTGAAGGAGTAAATGAGGCCAATGAGGAGCTTACATAGATATTAAAGAGGGGGGTGATAGGAGCAAAATCTGATTAGTCCCACACATTACCAAACAGGGTGGGGAAGGGATTGGTCTGGCAACTTGTGAGCAGTCTTTACAGAAGGATGTGACTCAAAGTGCATAATGGTCGGAGACATGGGCTAATGAAAGAGGATATTATGGTGTACCATGTCAACAGCAGCGGACAGGTCAAGAAGGTACAGCATGCAGAGAGATACTTCATCCACCGTTTGGAGGATGTCATAGTATACCACGTTCAGGAGACTGGTTTTGTCCCATGTTTGGGGCAACAGTACAACTCTTTGGGGTCAACATGGTTGGTTTCATGGTGGGTTCAGAGTTGGGATGTGACTTCTCTTTCTGGTATTTTTGATATCCATAAATGGCCTGCAATGGAGTGGTAGTTGCTGGGGTCTGCTGGGTTAAGATGGGGTTTTTCAAGAGACCAAAAAGCTTTTGAGAAGGAGGAACTTTTCCAGATTGGAGACATTTGATGGTAAAGCTGTCAGGGAGGGGGTGAAGGATCTGGAGTGATAGGCAACAGTGTCAGCCTGGACCTCAGGGTCCTTACTTGGTCTACAGCTTTTAAGTGTAAAAGTAGCAAGATCACTATGGGTTTCAGAGAAGAAGAAAGACTGAGAGGGAAGGGCTTCAGTCACAGCAGAGGAGGGTGTGTGGGGATGGGGAAGGTGTTCGGTGCATTGTTGCAGATGTTTGCAGCTCTTTTGATAAAGAAGGAGCCATGGGGGTTGCAGAGTACTTTGGTGGGGGAGCGGGGTATGTTGGCTGTGGTGCACTCAGGGTTGGTGAATGCTTTTGACCACACTACAAAGTTCACAGGATAGTTAATAACATTTGTATTTTGCCCTGAGTAGAGGTCTTGTTTAGCTTGGTGGGTAGTCCAGTAGTAGGTGGGCTAGCATTGTTGAGGGCAGTAGAGGAGGCGTGGGTTAGGAATCTGCACCAAGCACTTCTAAGGTGACAGCATTTTTTAAAGTATATTTAGAGCCGCTGCTGTGCTTAGGCTTTTTGAAACTTTTTGGAGAGGGGGTGTCCTTAATGTAAGATTGGGCGGGTGATGGTAAAACTCTCTTGTGTTATTATTAATTGAGATCTTGTGCAGATTTTTCACATTTGACCTAAATTAAATACCTAATGGAGGCAAAGAGCAAGGTGAGTTGCGATGTTCTGAGCTACTGGCAAATGGCAGATAAATTAATACCTCAACCAGTGAGGTCTAATGGGACTAGCATTTTGACTACCATATTCCTATGGGTGTCGCACCCAGACACGCAGAGTTGTGGAAGTCTGGCTGCAAAGGCGACTGTTGTGCACTGGTTCTCTGTTCTTCTTCCTTTCCTTGTCGCTCCCTCCTGTGTTGAGCAGCATTGGGGCTATAGGAAGGAGTGTCCCTTTCCTCTGGCCACCAACGCAAGTGAAAGAGGTGCGACTGCTGCATCCAGCCTTGATTATTGAGAGGAGATGTATTATGTTCTTTGTGACTATGGTAATCTTCTGTTCTCGTTACAGCTTTGACCTGGTCTTCAGATGTCAGTTTAGAAATTATCCAAAACTGAAAACAGGGGAATGATGCATTCCCGAGGGGGCTCAATAGACTAACTGTACTATACAATAATAAATAACAATGCTATAATACAGGAGTTTCTGTAATCCACACATAAACTTTTGGCTCTGATTTCTTTATAATCGGCAACTTGTGACGCACAAGTTGCTGATTATAAAGAAAAGACGTCAGAACTCAACTGTAATAAGTTATCACAGTCAAGTTCTGACATCACAACTCCTGCTGCCAGAAAATGTAGCCGAGGTGAAAGGCTGGTCAGGTCATGGAGCAGCTGTTTAATGCAACGAAAATAAAAAGTTGCTTTTCTTTCTTCTGCTTTATTTTTCTAGTTTACAGTGACTAGCAGAAAGAACATGTTTCTTTTTCGCATTCCTTAGATAATTATAAAAAAGTTAGAATCTTTCTGAATGTTTGTACACATTCCGAACTCCTGCAGCTTTTTTAAAACTGACTTGTATTGAACTGTTTTATAATATCTTTTTTCAACAAATATCTAACATGTTTTTGATGTGTTTAATTTTGCACTAGAAGAACTATTTTTCTTCTTCATATTTGCAAACATGCTCTAGCTTTCAGGTGAAAGAGATACGCACCAAGGTTTTAAGTGGTTTGTGGGAAAAATGATGGTGTGGTCATGTATTTTATGGAATAAAGCACACTCTCCCATATATTATAAGGATCTTGCAGTCGCCTCGGAGTTCCATAACCTTATAAAGTTATTAAAGTAATATACTATGCCAGCCAGCTGTATTACAATGATAGTTTATAAAGGTTTGCAGCACCCTTCGTAGTGATGAGTGGCAGATCTCTTTGAGAACTGGAAACACGACCTGACCTCTCTGTTATCAGTTGGCAACACTGGGGTGCAAACCGTTAACGCTTTAAGATACTTCAGCAGTAAGTGCATTCATTGATTGAACTATGGTATCAGCCAAAGGTGAGCCTGGACCTTTCACAATAGTGATCTCTTGATCTATTGCTTGGGCCACTATGGGCTGATTCAATGCATCATGCACACATGGTCATGTATATGGTAGCTGGACATCCGTGTCCATTTGTCTATCCATAAGGAGCCCAGTATACACACATACATTTCTGTTGGAAAACGAGGCAGCATCTGTGAGGCCTGCACAAATAACATGACTCCATTTGTCCTTCACTGGGAACCAAACACCCAATTGCAGCGCCTGACTCTCAGAGGGTAGCGTTGCAGAGCAGTTTGAGGCTTACTCAAGGGAGTTGGTGTGGGCTAGTAATCGCCATTTGCAGGTGCGCAAAAATAACACTCAATAATTGATTGTCCAGTCTGTACTTTGCTTTATAAAAGTAAGAGTACATTTATTAAACACACACACTACTCAATACTATGCACCAATTTACAAATATACATAAGCTGTTGGAATTACTTTGTGACAATGCATAACATCTCCACCCCTCCCGCAGGAGGGGTGGGGTCTAGTACCACCACTCCCATGTATGCACATCATCTTGAACACTTTAGAATGACAGTACTCATCACATTTGTGGATCACTAGAATGCATTGCAATTCCAGCCCATAAAGGCATCACAGATAAAATCATAGGATTACGCATATACAGCCATACACCCTAGGATAAATGTCTGGCAACATAACCCCACTTTGCTTATGACATCACCTCACACAAGTACTTCACATTACACATGCGACCTTCAGTTCCTCTAAAAGAAATAACATTAGTAAAAGCATTTTTAGTGCAATTACATTTCTTCACCTCCAGGGATGCCCTTCTCTAGACATCCCCTACTCAGCCCTTCACTCCATTACGCACTTCTCAACCCTCCTCCAGCTGTAGAAAAAAAGTTCCAGCCCAAGAGGAGTTAAATGTTGGCTGATCCCTTGAGGGGTTATTCCTTTCAAATCCCCAGGAAACTTAGGGTGACTTTTCTCTTCGTGCTGGGGAGGAAGACTGCGCGTTTCCAGCAGCTCCTCCCATCACCTTTTCACAAGTGAGGGTGACCCCCTCCTCTGGGGGCGACTAAGCACAAAAAACGATTAATTTCCAGTTGCCTGGCAAGGCATTGTGGGCCGCTTCCTGCTCCTCTTTATGAATATTAGAGCAGCGGCTCTCTCGCTGTGCCGGGGAGAGCCACGATCAATTTTATGGCGCTTTGCGCCGCCTCCGCTTCTAGGTGGGGGCTCGGTCCCACCCAGACCCCCAGGTGAGGGTCATGCGGCCCGGGAAACCCACCCCTGGCCGCTCCTGCCGCTGGTTGGGGGGCCCGGTCCCACCGGGTCCCAAGCGCCACATTCTTTGTTCTGGGGGTCCCAGTCCCACCCGGGAACCCCCCACGCCGTCCTTGGTGGAGGGCAGCCCAGGGAGCCCACCCCTGGCTGCCCCTGCCGGCTCAGCGCCCGGCCAGCACCCTCTTGTGCTGCCGCGGGAGCCGGCAGCAGTCTTCTGGTCTGTCCGCGGATCTTCAGGGGAGTGCGACGGCACTTCCCCCACCTCCGCCACACTCGGGGCCCGGGGATGGGATCCCGGGACCCCGAACATCTTCGGGGAAGCGCGATGGTGCTCCCCATCACTCTGCCACCTCGGGGCCTTGAGATGGGGTCCCGGGCCGCTCCTCCTCTAGGCGGGGTTGCGCGACGGCGCGCCCCATCACCATTTTCGTTGGGGGCCAGGTTGGGATCCTGGCACCCCGTGGGGGCATTTTCATGGGTAGCACAACGGTGCTCCCCAGCTTCTCTCCTTGCGGGGGTCGCGACAGCGCTCCCCCGCCTCCGTCTTCGGTGAGGGCCAGGGTGGGCTCCTGGCCCCCCTGCAGGGCACCTTCACGGGGAGCGCGACGGGGCTCCCCGTCTTTACTTCTCCTTGGGGGAAGCCCCCAGGACCTGACCCACCCCGGGGGCATCTCTGAGACCGGCAGCGGAGCCCCTCGCGCTTCGTCGTCGGTCTTCTTCGGGGCCAAAGGTTGCCTACCTTCCGGGGGCCATATCTCAGCCACTGGCGGTCCCATCTGCCCCATGTTCGCGTCTTCTTGCTCCTGGTCGCATCCCCCAGCCACTGGGAGCACTCTCCTTCACCCTCCGTGTCTCCAAGAGGGTGGATTCAGCAGGAAGCTGTCTTCACTGGCTCCCTGCGCCCACCTTTCGCCTGGCTCTCCTCCTTGGCCACTCTTCTCCCTGCGCAGAGGCCACTGCTTCTATGCACCGGTCCTGGGCTCTTCTTCTGGTGCCGAGAGGGTCCTGGGAGCAGTCAGGGGGTCTCTCCTTCCAAATACCCATTGCGCCAGGCTCCAGCACCTTCAGCCTCAGCAGACCACACCCCAGAGAGAGCTTCTCTTCCTGTGCAAGCACTTTTCTAAAGTTGAGTAGGGACTGGCAGGAAGTCTCTGTTGGTTCTATCAAACAGCGACACATCACTTCCCTGCCCCTGCTCCCTCCTTCTTGTCCAGCCTCTGGGTTTGTTCAATATGGCGCCATCCAGGGTCTCTGGCCACATGCTCTCCTTCCCTAGTGCTGCCTTCACCTTGGTTCATCTTGGTGCCTGGCACCCAGCGACAGCGGTTGATAGTTTGGCCTATAGCTCCACCTATCTCTTTTCCCTTGGAGGGAAGATCTTCGCTCTGGGAAGAAAGGTCATTAATCTAACCTGCCAGGGCCAGACCCCAGCCAGGGACTCAAAGAAATATGACATTTATGGATGACCCAAAAGCAGTACAAATATGACTTTGGACTCTGCAGAATACTTCTTTTCACATCCGCTACAATGGACTTTGGTGCGTGTCTGGAATCTGTAGGCCATGTGGAAGTCACTCTAGACATGGGCCCCACATCCCCATAGGGGAATAATGAAGTGAAAACACAGTAAAAAACACTGACTTTCCCTGGCATGTTTCTTTCCGGTGTATAAAGCCTATTCCATGTCACCACCCAATTCTGCATAAGTCCTGCCACACCATTCACTTTGTAGCTGCTCTTGGACTGCGCACGCTAGGAATATCCCCTGCGCAGCCCGTACACGTGTGCACATGCATGTACATATGTGTCTGCATGTAACCAGCCCAGTGTCTCTTACTCCATCTGCTGCGCAGTGCCCTGGTCAAGCCAGGGGGACACCAGTAAAATCCCCATGTAGTCTCTTACATCCAGAGTTCACTGTGGGTGAGTCCCAACTTATGAGGCTCCCCCACAGTAAAAGCTCAACAATTAGGTGCTTAAAAAGCGAAAAATCCGGGTGGCCCATAGTGTCAGAACCACCTTCTAACAATTTCCTTTTGGCACCGGTGCATTGTTTAGCATTTCCACTGTGCCATCTCAGAAAGCACATATTTAATTTCAATGCTGTATAAATATGGCTGCCCTTTGGTTCCACCACCCCCTGGCTTCCTTCTCTGATGCTTGCTCCTCTCTTTAGATCCTGGCCCTTCTACGTTCACAGCTGTGCCTGCTTTGTGATGCCAGTCTTATCGCAGTCAAAAAAGTCCGCGAGGTTTGGTTGTTGAATGACAGACCCTCCTGCAAGAAACGGCCACAGATTTGCAGGTTGCGGTTTGCCTGTTAAATTCACAACAACTCACGCAATTATCCTCTTCCAATTAATGGACATGATTCACAAATACGTTTCCACAAAATTGTCACTAATCTAGCGCCACAAAAACTTTACTTTGAAAATGTGATTCAGGACTGGTGACATTTTACATTTAAAAAATGCATTTACACTCATTGAAAATCTATCAGTATAGTACATTTTGTGCACAAATGAATGTCCCCCTTATAATAATTCTCCACTCTGGAACCTAACGAAAATCTCTTCTGGTCATATGCGGGGGTGTCTTTCCTGGGTGGAAATTAGCGAAGGGACAAAACCTGAATGGGCATATTTTAAGCATGCAGGTGCGCCTCAAAATCTACGACTGGCACCGGCTTCCAGGGATGCCCCTGGGATTGTAAGTGAATGCTACTGAAGGTGGAAGTTTGCCGCATAGGAATAGTACTAGAATATTGTAACTAACATATTGTCTCCTAAATATTGTGTACAAAAAACATCGTCCCATTTGGGTTGATAATGGAAAATCTGCAAACAATGGGTCTATATTGTTGTAATTAAACGATGTTCAGGACACAATGCTTATGTCAGACAATGTTTTTGCTAGCCATCTTCCGACATACAATCCCAGGCTGAACTGAGCCATTATAAACAGGAGCTGTAACCTGTCTGGAGAGAGGCTGCCAATTTGTAACCAGCACCTTCAATACACCCATTATGTCTTTTATCGCTTCCACTGAACTTTCTACCTGAAAGCACACAATGACCTCATGCAAACACGCCTCTGCCCAGGCCTCTGCCGGGTCAGACCTGGACTCTGTCACACTCCCTGAAGCTTCATACCAGGAAAGGTGGAACGTGCCTAGAAAAGTAAATTTATTTTAATTATCGTTCGAGACAGCATTACACATAATATATAAAAAAATAAACGTAGAACTCCTACAGTATACTTTCCAATTGTAGGTGTTTACGATTTAAACAGGGGCGTAACTAGAACTGGTGGAGTAGGTGCAGTGGCACCTGGGACCAGTGCACTGAGGGGCACATTGAACCGTGATCATTTCTGCATTTTAATACCCCAGCTGTCCAAGGGGCTATTTCCCTTGCTTGCACCAGGGCATGTTTGCAACAGTGCTGGATTTAAGCACGCACATGATAGATTCTCATTATTATATACAGAAATAAACCACATTTTTTTGCCAGTGCCATCAGTTCTTTGGAATTGGAATTGGAAGTGCATTTGTAGAGCGCGAATTGCTGCCCGGAGGCGTCCAAGCGCTAAGAATACCAGTAATCCGACAAGTGGGCCCAGGAGAGGGAGGGAAGAGAAGGTTAGACTGAATGAAATAAAAAGGTTTTCAGCTGTTTGCGGAAGGCCGTTAGCTTGGGGTTGGCTCTGAGAGACAGCGGCAGGGCGTTCCAGGCCCTTGCCGCGTTGTAGGAGAATGTTCTGCCTCCGGATCTGGTTCTTTTAATTCTGGGGGCCGTTGCAAGGAAGGTCTGACTAGAACGTAGGCTTCTTCTGGGCATGTAGTGGGTGATTAGGTCCCGAGTGATCCTGGGGCCGGCGTTCCAGAAGGCCTGATGAGCTATACACATAGCTTTAAACATTACTCTCTGGCGCACCGGTAACCAGTGGCGGGATACCAGTCCCGACCTCGCTGACTGTCTGCGGGGAAGGTCTAGTAGAATGCGTGCTGCACAGTTCTGGACTGTCTGCAGTCTTCTCAGAGTGGCTTCAGGGGCACCAAGATATAGTACGTTATTGAAATCAAGGCGTGACTGGATAAGACCTTGTACGGCCACTTGTTTGGCTTCCAGAGGGAGGAGAGGGAGAATTTTTTTTAACATCCTCATGATGCCAAAACAAGTAGCTGAGAGTTTTGTGGATTGTATATTAAAAGACAGCGATCTATCCAGCCAGACTCCCAGACTCTTGATACTATTTTTGGGAGTTGGAGGAGATCCCAGACTAGGCGGCCACAGGGAGGTGGGGAGGCTGAGATCTGAGGAACCTAGGAGCATGAGCTCGGTTTTGTCCCCATTCAGTTTTAAGCAAGACAGGGACATCCAGGTCTTTACTGCCTCCAAGCACTCTCTGAGCCCGCCACGAGCAGATGGATTGGCAGCCTGCGTCATGGAGACCACCAGCTGCGTGTCGTCCGCATAGGAAATGATCTTTATTCCAAATGGGCGGACGACATCAGCCAGTGGCCTCATGTACAGATTAAAGAGAGCAGGACTCAGAGAAGAGCCCTGGGGGACTCCGCAATTCAAAGGTCTCCTGGTGGACACCGATTCGCCTGCAAACACGCGAAAAGACCTATTCTCTAGGAAGGATTGGAACCACGACCAGGCTTTATCCTTAATCCCGGCTTGGGATAAGCGTTCCAGCAGAGTGACATGGCTGACCATATCAAAGGCCGCGCTGAGATCAAGGAGGATCACTGCCACTGATCCTCCCTGATCGAGGATTTTTCTGGCTTCCTCTGTAACCATGAGAAGGGCGGTCTCGGTCCCATGTTTTGGTCTGAAGCCCGTCTGGGTGGGGTCCAGTAGGTGGTTATCTTCCAGGAAGTTTATTAATTGTGAATTAATATATTTCTCCAGGATCTTACCTGCCCATGGGAGCAGGGAGATGGGACGGTAGTTGCTCAGATTAGTGGAGTCCAAGGTAGGCTTTTTCAATAAGGCTCTAACCATCGCCTGTTTCCAAACGGTAGGAAACGTACCGGAAGAGATGGAGGCATTTAAGACCTCCCTAATAATGGGTAGGGTGACCTGCGAGGCTGCCATTATTATGTCTGGTGGAGCTGGGTCTTCTGGGGATCCGGATTGTACTTTCCGGGCCAGGGAATCCAGAGTGGCGAGATCCAGAGGGGGGAAGTGAGTAAGCAAAGGTAACTGATGAGTGGATGAGGGGGTAGAGGGATCGGGAAAGGGGGTAGAGGGGTTAGGGTTTCTCGGGAGTAAGGCGGAGTAGATAGAGCTTATTTTCTGGTGGAAGAACTCTGCAATATCGTCGCAATGGGTAGTGGACATATCCGCCTGCAGGCAAGGGGACTGTTTAGTGAGGGTGTTGATGATCTGGAAGATTTCCTTGGGCTTAGATTTGGCAAGTAAAATTTTCGCGGAGAAGTATGAGGCTTGTGCTGCTTTTATCATCGTTTTATATTCGCTGATGGTTTCCCGATAGAGAGTTTTATTGTCTGTGGAGTAATCAGAGCGCCAACGTCTCTCCGATTGTCTGCAGAGTCGTTTCTTGTCTCTAAGAGTCTCCGAATACCACGGGGCGGATTTGTGGGAGCGTTTGAGCGTGATTTTCTTTTTAGGTAGAACAACGTCGAGGGATTGAGTGATCCAGTTGACGTAGGCCTGGTGGGCAAGGTCGGGGTTGGCATATGTCCTAGGTGGATTCTCAGCAAGTTTGCTGGACCACTTGTCAGCCGCTAGGCGGGACCAGGCTCTCGTAAATCTCGTGGTGGGTGGTGGCTCAGGGTTTTTAAACACAGTCCAGTTAATGGGGATCAAAAAATGATCCGTCCAAGGCAGGGGAATTGGTGGACTGGTTAAAAGGCCAGGGCAATTACTAAAGACCGGATCCAGCAGGTGGCCCTTCACGTGGGTGGCAGAGGGGACCCGTTGGGAGAGTTGCAGAGCTGCTAGGTCCTCTGCTAAAGTCAGTGCTACGTGGTCTGAGGGTGACTCAAAATGAAAATTGAAGTCACCCAACAGGATATAGTTAGAGGTGGTATTAAGACGTTCAGCCACGCTAGATGGTAAGCTGACATGGAACTGCTTCGGGGGGCCGGGAGGGCGATAGATAAGAGTGCCGGAAAGGCAACTATTGGGTGTTAATTCGATGTTGAAGGTAAGACTCTCACAGTCCGTAATGATTTCCGGAACTACTCGGCAGTGAAGTTGTTCTTTATAGATTATCGCCACACCTCCTCCTCTCCCTTTGGGGCGGTCTTGGCGGGAGATTCGAAAGCCTGGTGGAATGGCTGCTATGACCGCAGGATCGGCCTCAGGGGATAGCCAGGTTTCTGTAAGAAAGAGTATATCTGGTGAGTGTTCCTCTATTAGCAGTGCAATTTCGGTCGTATGTTTTGGGAGGGAGCGACAGTTCAGTAACAACATACAAAAGTCGTGTAGTGGATCCAAATTACATTTGGGTCTGAAGGAGTAGTGGCAATCGGGGCATGTAGGCGGCAAGGTGTCAGCTTGATAGCTGTTTCGACTACAGTTCCTGTTGGGTGTCCTGAGACTGTGGAGAGTGTCAGCACTGTAGGTGATAGGTCCTGGGGACAGAGAGGTAAAGGGACTGGCCCTAGGCCCGGACGAGCGCAGACGAGCTTGCCTTATGCGCGCCTTCGGCGCGCAATCGTCGCACCCGCTGCGCTCGTCCGCTGCGCCTCCGGTGCATACACATTATTATAGGGCGGGGAGGGGGCGTGGCCTCGAGGGGGGCGTGTCCCTCGCTACGGCGTGGCCGATGGCGCCTGCCAAGACTCCCGTGAGCTCTCGCTCTCAGCGTTAGGACCGCTGCTGGGGGCGATATCAGGCAGGGAGCAGGAGGCAGCTGCAGGGCAGATAAGGCAACAACAACAATTGCAGGTAATTTTAAAAAGTATACATGTGTAAAATAATGCAAGACTAACTCCCGGCTGAGCCTCAGGAGGAATAAGGTAATCTAACGCGCTCGTGAATCAGCGGTCAGTTATACCCAGCAGAGGGGGCGTGTCCCTCGCTACGGCATGGCCGATGGCGCCTGCCAAGACTCCCGTGAGCTCTCGCTCTCAGCGTTAGGACCGCTGCTGGGGGCGCTATCAGGCAGGGAGCAGGAGGCAGCTGCAGGGCAGATAAGGCAACAACAACAATTGCAGGTAATTTTAAAAAGTATACATGTGCAAAATAACGCAAGACTAACTCCCGGCTGAGCCTCAGGAGGAATAAGGTAATCTAATGCGCTCGTGAATCCGCGGTCAGTTATACCTAGCAGAGGGGGCGTGGCCTCGAGGGGGGCGTGTCCCTCGCTACGGCGTGGCCGATGGCGCCTGCCAAGACTCCCGTGAGCTCTCGCTCTCAGCGTTAGGACCGCTGCTGGGGGCGCTATCAGGCAGGGAGCAGGAGGCAGCTGCAGGGCAGATAAGGCAACAACAACAATTGCAGGTAATTTTAAAAAGTATACATGTGCAAAATAACGCAAGACTAACTCCCGGCTGAGCCTCAGGAGGAATAAGGTAATCTAACGCGCTCGTGAATCAGCGGTCAGTTATACCCAGCAGAGGGGGCGTGGCCTCGAGGGGGGCGTGTCCCTCGCTACGGCGTGGCCGATGGCGCCTGCCAAGACTCCCGTGAGCTCTCGCTCTCAGCGTTAGGACCGCTGCTGGGGGCGCTATCAGGCAGGGAGCAGGAGGCAGCTGCAGGGCAGATAAGGCAACAACAACAATTGCAGGTAATTTTAAAAAGTATACATGTGCAAAATAACGCAAGACTAACTCCCGGCTGAGCCTCAGGAGGAATCTTTCTCCTATAATGTGGAACGTTCACACTTTATTTATGTATTTATTATGCAGTTTACATGGTGCTGCACGTCTCCTTCTGGGTTCTTCTTTCAGCGAATCTTTCCCCTGCTCTCCTAGCATGTTATACCATCTCTCAATGACAGTCACCACATTGCGTCACTGGAGTGCATCAAACGTCCCTTGATGGAAGGGTTGAGACAGCCTCCATATCACATTCCATACAATAGTTCACTGACAAGCAGGGACATTTACCCCAGGGTGCGCTTCCAGCATCTCCATGGTGGAATCAACCTCCTACGTTGCATGTCACGTGGCAAACGTGGGTGTGGGGAATGCCCCATGTGTATGATGCCTTTCAGGGCGGCCCGGATTGAGTGTGTGATAACATGGAGCAGTACGTTTGCTTTGTCCGGATGCAAGGGTGCAAGAGCTTGCACAGCAGGTTTGAAGTCCCTTTCAAGAAGGAAGAGTTTCACTTTTTTCAGAAGGCAGAGCTGGTACCTTGGCCTTCTGGTGATGTGTTCCTTGAGGGAGAGGCTGTTGTCGGGGGTGAACAGAGTGATATGACATTAGATGACAACTGGAGGATGAAGCCGCCGAGTTCATGTTGAGTCAGGGTGATGAGTTGTTGTTTGTTGTTGTTCTTGCTAAGGGACTCAGTTTTAGTTGGGTTGACTTGCAGATCGGAGTTGGACATCCAGGTCTGAATAAGTTGGAGCAGTGTTAGAGTTTCTGAATGTTGAGAACCAAAGAGACCTTTAGGTAGAGGGAGAGGTGTGTGCTGCCGGTGTTCTGTTGAATGTTGTTGTGGAGGGTCAATAGTGACATTTAGATGTTGAATGTGACAGGGGAGTGCGACTGGATGGATTCCTGGAGTCTTTCGGTGCTCTTTTATATAGTTGTCTGTGTCCTATTAAAGAAACATTTCAGTTCAAATAGAAGGTACAGTTTGGAAGATGCATATGTGTTTTAGATATATTATACTACACACCTAAAAAAGCAATAGTGCATGCCGCACCCACATTATTGCGTCTGTTTCATCACATTTTATTTGTTTATTGAACCCGGCCATTAGAGATGTTCATTTACCTATGATTCATTCTGAGTATACTCAGAATGATGCAAAAATAAGAGATTGGTTTTATGCCTTTGGTGTCAGTGTGTAACTATCTTAGAAGTCAAAGTCCAATTAAATTAAAAGGCCCAGCTATTCGACTCTGTATAATTAGCTCTATTCACATCTACAGTTCTATACTCCCTTAAAGGGCTCAAGTCTGAAGTCAAACACAGCGCAGGCGCTGTTTTTTAGGTTTAAATTTTCATTGTGAGAGGAGATGAGCTCTAGTGGCTAAGTTCCAGACTTTGGTGCCAGAAGTCTTCGGTTTAATTCCCGGCTTCACTTCTTCACCAAATTTTGTGGTCCTCACTCCATCCCAAAATGCCCCTGGGTCTCAGTTTCATTATCTGCCAGATGTTGCAAGTGGATACAGAAAAAAACAAAAAAATAATAGTCACTTAACTGAACTTAGTTAGATTGAAACTTTATCTGCAGGCGTCTTTGTATGCATATTTTCTAAATACTAATTTAAGTAATCGATGCTGTGCTGATGAAAAGAGATTGCAAATTTACTTAAAAAATCCCTAAGTAAGCGTGATATTTTTCTAAGTTAACACCGAAGAGTATAACGCATTATCATGTCACTAGGTCCCTGAAAATGGTTGTATCTATTCCAAGGAACGTAGATGTGCAAGTAAGAATAGTCAATTTCTGCTTGTATATATCTCCACTATAGTGTGAAAGAAGATACTCTGGCTACGATATTTTCTAGGGTGATATTTTTGTACACCGTATTCTGGTAGAGTACCCTGAAAAGGTGGCAAACAGCGCAGTCACCAACATGAGGTTTTGTGGCATGACATCCTCAAAGGGTACTATTAGGATATTCGTTTGAGGCAGCTACAAAATATCCAAAAATGGTGCCCCTGCGTATTGATCAAAGGCAGATAGATTAACAAGCGAGCACACTTTGGATGCTTTCAATCACTGACAGACTTGTGGCGAGCGACAATGTGTATCCTTCACAGATGCACTCAGATCAAAGTACATGCTGACTGGATGCCAACTTCCACATGACCCGAGCAGCTGGGGATTCATAGAGGCACTGCTGCATGTGATCCCTATACTTCAGCAAAATGAGCAATGAGACTACAGTTGTATATCGCAATCATGGCGGAGAGGCGATCTAGTGGCTATATTTTCTGTCTTGAAGACCAAGAGCTTGAACACAAATATCGGTGCTGGACCACAACAATGAAGTGAATCTGGGCAACTTAAATGAAATCCCTTTGCTATACCGTGTTAACATGTCAGCAAATAAAAAAATTGGTTACAAACCTTCCTTACAAAGCCAGAGTTCAACTAAGGGCCCTATTATGACTTTGGCGGTCCTACAGCGGATGGTGACAAAGCCATGTTGCTGTTGCCCGCTAGATTAGGAGTTAAATCCTGGTCTGGTGGGCGGTGCTGTGGTGGTCTCTTTGAAGAGCCTGACATGCAGACCACCGTTCTCAGAGCGCCGACTGCACCTTTCTGCATGATGCAGCGGTGGTTGGACTACCACCACGTGTTCGCCAGTCCTATGGACCGTCAAACTTGTAAGAAGGCCCTAAATCTCTATCTATAACTGGCCAGCTGTCAATGGCAGGCACATCTGTGACCGCTTTTGGTCAAAAAAGCATAAGGGTTCTGTGTCCCAAAAGCTAACAAAAACATTAGTGCTGCAAAACATCAGTGTATTTTCATCAATGCTAGAATGCTGTCTCTTTCTCTTTCATATCACCTGTTCTGTTTCCCCCATTCCCATACCACCTCATGCCAGCATTGCTGTGGACCTTTGATGCAAAGGCACCCTAGCAATGTCGACCTGTGCCCCTCTGGAGACCCTCCCTTCGCCTCAGCCCTCCTAACACAGTTTCCAGTGAGAAATGCATTTTTCCTGCAGCACAGACTTGCAATGTGCCTCCAGCTATGTAAAGAATCCACCATCAAATGAGGTTGTTACATTCATGATTGTGTTATACAATTATTTCCTGTCAACGTTTAAGTCTCCAAGTAACCTGGCATAGTGAAAACGGATCTCTTACAGGAACACTGCCAGATGATCCATGCACTAAGTTAACTAGATATGTGGAAGCTATGTTCTTATTAACACTAAACAAGTTAGAGCCTGGGCTGAATCAAAAAAATTGGATTCCACGGATACAAGCTGGCTTCAGAGGCAGCAGAAACACAACTGATAAGATATTTTCTCTATTGTTGCTCATTCACGACTCACTGAAGATTAAAACGTGCAGTCCGTCTGTTTCTTCGATTATCGCATGTCCTTTGATGGAGAAGACCGTGCTTTATTATGGACTATGTTTACCCTCCGTTACTTAGTGCCATATGGTCTTTGATTGGAACATGTGGGTCCAAGTTAAATTGTCACAGCAGCCATATTTCTAGAAGGATAACCACAGAGGGTAAAACAGCCCTGTGTGTCTGCCCGCCGCTTTTTAATATGCAAACACATCAGATGCTATCAATGTGCAGGGATGCCATCTGCCAAGACCAGGGGCCTGATTTAGATCTTGGAAGATGTGTTACTCCTTCACAACGGTGACGGATATCCCGTTCGCCGAAATATAAATCCCATAGGATATAATGGGAGTTAAAGTTGTGTTCACAAGATAACTGTCACCGTTTGCCATAAACTAAATCCGGCCCTAAGTACCTTATGTTTTTTACCCTGCAGTATGCTGATGGCACTATTATTTAACATCACACCACATTGGCCCGCAGAGGACTCCAGTAGCCCAGAATATAGTTATAGTTAACAGTGTCAAAACATTATAATCAATGCAAATATATCTGCATTTTTGGTCTTCAGCAGTATACTGTCTAATGTGAATAGATGTTTTGGAAGTGATACCCCAGTTTAGAAACAAAAGAAATACACTTATTCAGGGGTTTGTGTTGATGACCGGGGTACTTTCAATGAACACTGCCCACTTAACAACTAAATTCATCACCTTGACATATGCTATTCACTGCCTCTACAATAATCTGGAAGCCAGTATCAATTAAACAATTTCAGCTATAAATACGAAATTTCTTCTTTTGTTTATGTCCTGGCAGCTTTTACAGAGAAATGGGGTCATAGGGTAGATCAACACAGTGAAAATATTTTTCATTTACATTTTTGTTTGGGGACAGTTTCTCTGAAACAAAACTATTAAATTAATTATTATGGCCTATGACAAAATCAACAAGTTACAGCGACGAACCAGCATACATCAAGGAATGCATGACCCAGTGGCGGCTCCTCCATGTGGGTGGTGGAGCGTCTCCCCACTGCTTTCTCGCAGTGCGAGAAGCAGAAACATAAAATGGTATTTTAAATACCATTTTATGTTTCTGCTTCTCACACTGTGAGAAAGCAGAATGGTATGCCTGGTTGGGGGCGGGCGGGTGGGCGTTCCTGCTCCAGGCAGGGGAGGAGTGACTTGCCCACTGTTGTGGGCGCTGACTGTTTGGTCGGCCACAGGGCTGACCAAACCAGTCATGCACACTGCATTTTCTCGCTGCATGCAGCCTACATAGAGAAAATGGCCTCCCCATAGACACCTGTGGGGTCGGCATCCTAGCCAATCACAATGCTGCCATTGCAGCATTGTGATTGGCTTAGGGGAGGAGAGAGAGGCTGCCTGCTTCCTGTAAGGCGTTAGGCACAGAGAGGAGACGCGACGCAGGACCAGAGGCGAAAGTAAGTAAAACATTTTTTCATTAACCCCCCTCCCAGCGCAACCCCCCTCCCCATGCAACACCCTCCCCCACCCGTGAGTCACGCCGGCCGCGACTGCTGGGTTGTAACTGTTATATTTTATAAGTTGTGCTGTTTGTGTTGGGAGAGGTCTTGCTCATCCTCGAGGCACAAGCGAGCCATTTGGTCCCAGGTTGTTGGGCAAGTCTTCATCTAGTATCGCAGAAAAGGTTCGCCCCGAGGTGTTTAATACGATGGACCAGGACAGGGTTAGAGTATCAGCAGCATCTACATGGAAAGGGGCAGGATGGGCCAGTACAGCCAAACTTGGAGGGGGTGGCAACCAGGTGGAGGCAGCTTAAGTCCGTGCATCACCCACCATATATTTTAGATGCTGGAAGTACAGGTTGGGAAGCTGCACTAGTAGCTATTTCTGGGAATCCCAAACTCGAGGACTTCAATGCAAAAGTGGCATGCTGAGATGGAGAGAGCTGTCCCTCCTCGAGTAGCTTATCTAATCTGTCTGCTGGGACTTTCTTTGTTTTTTCTGCGGTGGGTTTGGGGCCTAGAACTCCAGATTTCTGTGTGGTAGGAGCATAAAAACTTACAGAGCACGGCTGTAGAAGTCACTCGCTCCTTGGTCTCACTCCATACCACTTGTGACCAGAGACTGCTAACTGTCTGAAAATCACCTAAAACACCGTGACTAGGCCTTCCGCTCTCTACTATGCCATTGAGTGCTGTTGCACCCATGGCATCCTGGCCCCAAGCACCCACTAGAGCTGTTGACATCTATCAGGCATCATAGTCGCCCGACACTGACGTGCTATTCCCATTCTAGTACCCCCCACCAAATCCATTAATAGAGGTCAAGCTTGAGCGATATGCTCCTTTACACTGCAATTCGGTGAAGTAATGTATGCCTTACCACTTTGAAATTTCACCAGCCACCCCTGGCATGACCTTCCACCAACTGACCAGACACCTACGAGCCGCCTCCCTCTTCCTCACAGACACACCACGGATCCTCTGATGCAACAGTGAAGGACGCTCCTTCTCACACCTGGCAAACAAAGCTTGGAACGATCTTCCCCTGCACCTCAGGACCGCCTCATCACTCTGCGAATTCAGGAAGGAACCCAAGACCTGGCTGTTCCAATGAAGGAGAGCACCACAAAGCAGCTAGCAACTCCTTGAGACCCTCACTGGTGATTTGCCGTGCTTTGTAAATCCTTGATTGCCTAATTAATTGATGTTATGCACATTGGCTTTCTATATAGCCGTATATTGCAAGTTTGATACGCATGTTCAATTTACAGATTTAATTTTGAATGTTGCCACTTGCGCAGTTATAAGTTTCAATCATCGCCACACATTTTTTGTCTTTTTCAATCATTATTAGTGCAATGATTAAGCTGCCTTTTCTTAAAAAGGGATGCTGCCAAGTGACAGTTACTGTGAGATATACGAGTGGGAAGAACCTCCAAATGACAACAAGGTTAATGGAATAAATGAGTTGAGATTTAGCCCATGTTTTAATAGAAAAGAGGATAATAAAAACTAACATTCTGCTTTGGTACATAGTGATTGCTACTGGGAAACATTTTGTTTATTTTTAACTGAAACTGAAAAGTTACATTTTAAATTTATTTTTAACTGAAGCTGAAAAGTTACATTTTTAATTTATTTTTAACTGAAGCTGAAAAGTTACATTTTTAATTTGTGTCAGATTTTATTAACTTATTTTTCTCTGTAAACCAATTGCTATCTGTGTATTAGAAGTATTTTATGTGTTGCTTTGTCACACTATTGTATGATTTTAATTTATCCACCATAAACTACTCATTGACTGATTGGAAAATGTGGAAAGTGTATTATGTTAACTTTTAAAATAACAAAGATCCCTCCCAAGCTGAGGTCATAAGGAACAGATAAGACTTTCCTCCGCCTCCTCCTTTTACTCTTCTTACCCTTTTTGGTTTAGTGCTCCAAGGACTGACTTCACCGCTAAGATTCTTTGATGTGTACTTCTTTCCGCTGTCTAAACGGATAATTTCTTGTAAACTGAATTGAGTACAGGTGTCATCGAGGTACACTTCGCTATCAACCTAGGGTTTGAATCCGAGACATCTGCCTGCCTGTTTGCAAAATATAGAGATGAAAGGTGGCAAACAACCTGTTTTGGCACCGGTAGTCTGTTCACCGTCCATCCTCTTTATGTGATTTTCTTCACTTTGCTGAAGAGATATTTCTTACTTTGTTTAGGATCAATTTCCACTCAAATAGTCCTCTATGAAGTTCTCTACTTAGGTTTCTCTGTTACCATTCCTATTATCACGAGTTCTCTACTTCTAAGGAAGATCAGCTGCTATTAAACATGATATGGTAACTCCTCTTTTGAAAAAAAAACTTTTCTTTTGACCCCAGAATCCTAATTAACTACACCAAAATTCAAGCAATCACAGCCTTCCAGTTTCAAAACTTCTTTAAGTCCTATGGCAAGCTCAAAAAGTACCGAATCACGGCAGCCAGGAGAGGACTGGCCGCCACTTGTTCAAACTAAACATTGAGAAAAACATGCTGATTTTTATAAGAGGACGAGATGACCTCTGGAGCACTGTGTTTCTGAACCTTGAACTGGGGGATCCTATTCAAATGATGGGGAATAACTTTGGATAAAGAAAAAAAAAATTGAACTCTTTCTCTTAATTCTCGAATCTCTACTATTTTCTTCAGCTGAGTTCTTCCATCTCAAGATTCTGCAAATAATTGAGTCTCTGGGCTTCCAGACAAGAAAGGCAGCAATATTCTGCACTGCTTGTTGATGTTTCATAAAGGCCCTGGGAAATCACGCGTAAAGAAAGTTCCCATAGTCCAACAGAGAGCCCACAAGTGTAGCCACTAGTATTGGTATTGGAAGTATTGGTAGCGGCAGAGCGGCCGTGAACAATTCACTCTAAACTATCTTTTGCATCCGCCATGAACATTCCATCTCCCCCAGGGTCCCATTTCACATGATCTACAGTGTATACAAGTCTATTTCTGGACCCTGCCTACCTTCCTGAAAAATACACTTTCCAGGTCCTCGCAGATGACCCAGGACACTGGTCTTTTGAAAGTCGTTTCTATCACAGGAAATTAGATTGTAAAGCAGTGGCGTCACTAGAGGAGTACGGAGAAGTGCGTAGCAGCGCAACAGTTAATGAACCAGAAGTCGAACGCCCGCCCTCGCGCTGCCCTGCCCCTTGACATATTTCCGTTTCCGGGCAGCGTACACGCTCACACCTCAGGCGGTAATTGTAATGACGCTTCAGCCTGTCGTGTTCGTGTTCCAGTGGTTCGCAGCACCGAGCGCGCAGGTAGGTAGTTCCTCAACGCCTCACCAGTGCCAGGGCACATATGGTAAGTGGGATGGGTCATGCGCGCGGAGGCGGAGTGTAATATGCTGAACTTATTGGAAATCGATGAGGTGTAGCATATGAAGAAAACACGGAGCTGGCCTGAAGAGCTGAACTGCTGGTGTCCAAGTGTCAGGGTGTTTTATCCCAATGCATGTTCTCTTCCCCTCACACGCGTGTTTGATCATATTGCAACAACAAACGTTCTTAGAAAATACTCAACCATTTTTTTTATAATGAAAGCAACATCACAAGAGTTGAATATGAATACGCACGTGTTCCGAAGTGCCTTGGCACGGCATTCGTTCATATAAACTACATACATTTTCCATTTATATAATTATGAATCTAACAAAAACGTTTTTCTGATAATCCCTTGAAGGCCTGTGCCCCAAAAGTCAGCTATTATTCATGGACTGTCATCGCACACTTTACATTGTTTTCTTGAACTGCCGTTTGTATTCGCGTGGTGATAGGCGTGCGATCATGAAGACAATGCACAACACGACTATTTCTGTGGTTGAATGTACCTTTGACGTCATACTTTTGTCGAATTTCTGGCTGCGTAATCGTTGCTTTGTGTGTGCTGTCACTAGTATAGAGGTATACAACACACATCGCAATCCTTGACATCTTCGCTAATGTTTCGTTGCGTATTCTCTTATCTCATTGCTTTGTTGCGCTCTAGTCATTCTATCTGGAATGTGGGCTGCACCGGAATGTGTTTAATGCCTTCTCAATGACAAGTGAGCTCTAGTAGACATTCTATGAATGTCCGATGCCTATGAATCCTCGGAAAGCTTCAGCTGCTAATATTCTGAAAAGAACAGAGATCTTCGAAACAACATATGCTAACCTATTCTTGCACACAATCTGTGTGTTTCCAGCTTCTCTCGTTGTCAATTACTGCTAGTGTGTTTCCTGTATATCAGTGCTGTTAGGGACCGACGCTGAAGCCTTTTCCATCCTCATTAACTATGTAAAAAAAGTTCAACTGCATTTGCAAATTGCAGATGATTCACCCAAGCTCATGCACAAAGATGAAACTCACAAAAATAGAAATTCCAAAGATAGGTATTTTTTGTATGTTTATGAGACAAATCATTGCTGCAGTGGCGTCACGAGGGAGGGGGGGGTGCGGACCGCACGTCACCATTAGTTACCGCACTGGGTGACACCAACCCTAGTGACGCCGCTGTTGTAAAGCTCTTTAGACCTTAGGCGCTGGAAGTAGGGGTGCAAAGGGTGCAGGATCGCCAACAAAATAACCGTGCTGGAGTTCTGAAGGTGAACCAGTAATAAAGATGCCTTTACATTTTGTTTTTATCCTGTCACGTTTGCTGTGCAGTCAAAAGCAGAGTTCAGACATCCGGGTGTCTTCAGACAAACTGCTGCTTATTCTTTTAACATAGAAATGTGTTTACTTTACTTTCTCTGACTGCAGGATGAGCAGATTTTGTAAAATGTGAAAATCTTGCTGGTGTGAAAGAAAATTTAAATAGCTAATGATGAACTGTCCATATATTTAAAATATATCAGCAGTTAGGAAAGCACAAATGAAGTGCTTGTTTATAATTCTGAAAGGTGATGGAAACGCAGATTTTAGTCAGGCGGCGTTCGCAGAATTCCGCTGCGCAAAACTTTGTGAAGTGACATAAAAACTCAGCAGAGTTCTGCAAGTGGCAGAGTGCGGCGCGAACTGCAGTTCGCGCTGATCTTGCTGCCACTCTGGTAGAAATTCTACCCAAGTGGCAGCTCGTGCTCGTCAACTTACCGTTGCCGGGCGTGAGGGGGGAAAAAACTCTGCTGCGCATATGTGCTCTTCAAGCGCCGCGGAGTGCAGAGGGCAGAAAAGTCTTCAAACTCTGTGAACAGAGCAAGCTCACTGCCCAGGCCTAATTTTAGCTGGATCAAAATAAATCAAGACACTTTACTTGGTGATGTGGAAATTGTAAATATTTTTTAAACCAAATTTCCACACATTATCTTTTGTGCACCATATAATATTATCAGTAAAACTGTATGTCTGCAAATTTAGTGGCCATTTAAATGAAGAATGTGCTGTCTGCAAATGACAGTGCACTACCACACCATGTTTTAGTAATATATTTGCAACAGTATGCTACAAAATACACCACCAGCTACATACTGCTCCCTTGTGTTACAACAAACAAATGATGGACGGAATGCTGTCAATGCAGACATTCTCCCCCAGTCAAGAGATCTGGGTTAAATCCATCGTTCTTTTGCCCACTACACCACCCCAGTTTAGACATGGCCATATGCAAATCAGTCTTGACCCTGTGCCTCATGGGAACAGTCCAGCCCGAACTGCCAAGCCATGTCTTCCCTGGACCGGAATCAAGCATCCTAGGACCGGTTTCTGGCTATCAGCCGTCATCAGCCAGGATAGCTTGACTCCAGTGGCGTAGTGAGCACGGGTCCCACGTCTGGGAATACCCATCCCACTTAGGGCGAAAAGCGTTACAACAAACAAATGATGAACGGAATGCTGACAATGCAGACATTCTCCCCCAGTCAAGAGATCTGGGTTAAATCCATCGTTCTTTTGCCCACTACACCACCCCAGTTTAGACATGGCCATATGCAAATCAGTCTTGACCCTGTGCCTCATGGGAACAGTCCAGCCCGAACTGCCAAGCCATGTCTTCCCTGGACCGGAATCAAGCATCCTAGGACCGGTTTCTGGCTATCAGCCGTCATCAGCCAGGATAGCTTGACTCCAGTGGCGTAGTGAGCACGGGTCCCACGTCTGGGAATACCCATCCCACTTAGGGCGAAAAGTGTTACAACAAACAAATGATGGACGGAATGCTGTCAATGCAGACATTCTCCCCCAGTCAAGAGATCTGGGTTAAATCCATCGTTCTTTTGCCCACTACACCACTCCAGTTTAGACATGGCCATATGCAAATCAGTCTTGACCCTGTGCCTCATGGGAACAGTCCAGCCCGAACTGCCAAGCCATGTCTTCCCTGGACCGGAATCAAGCATCCTAGGACCGGTTTCTGGCTATCAGCCGTCATCAGCCAGGATAGCTTGACTCCAGTGGCGTAGTGAGCACGGGTCCCACGTCTGGGAATACCCATCCCACTTAGGGCGAAAAGTGTTACAACAAACAAATGATGGACGGAATGCTGTCAATGCAGACATTCTCCCCCAGTCAAGAGATCTGGGTTAAATCTTTTTAAAAATTTTAGTCAGGCGGCGTTCGCAGAATTCCGCTGCGCAAAACTTTGTGAAGTGACATAAAAACTCAGCAGAGTTCTGCAAGTGGCAGAGTGCGGCGCGAACTGCAGTTCGCGCTGATCTTGCTGCCACTCTGGTAGAAATTCTACCCAAGTGGCAGCTCGTGCTCGTCAACTTACCGTTGCCGGGCGTGAGGGGGGAAAAAACTCTGCTGCGCATATGTGCTCTTCAAGCGCCGCGGAGTGCAGAGGGCAGAAAAGTCTTCAAACTCTGTGAACAGAGCAAGCTCACTGCCCAGGCCTAATTTTAGCTGGATCAAAATAAATCAAGACACTTTACTTGGTGATGTGGAAATTGTAAATATTTTTTAAACCAAATTTCCACACATTATCTTTTGTGCACCATATAATATTATCAGTAAAACTGTATGTCTGCAAATTTAGTGGCCATTTAAATGAAGAATGTGCTGTCTGCAAATGACAGTGCACTACCACACCATGTTTTAGTAATATATTTGCAACAGTATGCTACAAAATACACCACCAGCTACATACTGCTCCCTTAGCACAAATGAGTGTGGCTCATTTGCAACACTTGCACTTTGTGTAATGCTTGGATTTTTCACAATCCCTGTGAGTTCAGTGATGTAATACAGACCGCAGCAACCCCACTCTGGAAATTGTTCCAGCACCACTGATGTAAGCTGGCACCAATGCCATACGGATGGCAAATCCTACTGCTATATGGAAGGTGGACATAGGGTGAGGTCTAATGCCTTTTTAAAATAAAACAGGGTTTTCTTGTGCTAGACTGTGGATGAGCCTCCATGCACAGTCCCTGGAATAAAAGGAGGCACTGGTGGCCCCCTGAGATTCACCCTGGGCTTTGTACCTTGGCTTTCAGGTAAATATAAAAAAGCACAATATGAGAATATGCAATGTCTGTTGTCACTTTGGTTTTGTATAGCTCAGCATTAGCCAATTACTTGATTTCTTGGACTACATTTTTAATGTCTATGTTGACAAAATGTAAATAAAACTAATTGACTAGTGAATCCCACCTTTATGATATATCGGTGGCAACCACAACCCGTGGAGTGTGGTGGGCAGAGTAAATATAGGAGCCCCTTTGTCTTGTCTGATGTGAACGCGAAGCACAAAAATGGCACACAAGTCAAGTGATCCTTTGACCCTTTTGTTCGGCCTTGTTGGTGGCTTGTCTTTCATAGGAGAGGGTGTCTGCCACTATCCTTCATTAACCCTCATATCTGCCTGGTCACAACTGCAAGAGCACATTCAATGCTGCTCTTTCGCAACCTCTGGGCTGCTGAGGGTATGCGAGATACAACTGAAACTCTGTCTAGTTTGGAGTTGTGCGTGAGTGCAGTGGTAAATGCAGTTCAGCGTAAGAGTCTGTGTGCGGTACAAGCCACGAGTGCGGTAGAGAGTACCGAAGACCCCTGCATGCGGTACAGTTTGAGAAAGAGTTATAGATGACAGCCGTGCATGTTTGAAAGAAAGGGAAAGCACTGAGGAAATCTGGTATGTGGTAAAGAGAGCTAAAGATACCTGAGTGTGGTAAAAGTGGTGAAGGGAACCTTATGTGTGGTAGAGTGAGGTAATAGTGCTGCGTAGTGAAAAGTATGGCACCTAGCGTGTGGTAAAGAAAGTTAACAAGCCTATATGTGGGAAGGGTCTATCTCACCAGCACCTGCGGTTAGGCGCCTCCCACCAGTTGTCCACCCAAGAATGCGCATCAGTGTGAGACGCATAAACTCTTATCCCCCTGTTGTGGCTTTGATAGCGTAAGAACTGCTCGGACTGGATCCTAGAACATATCAAACAACATTTCCTTTGGGAGAAATTTGATTTGATTTGAGGGATTACTTGTAAAGGGCAACTGTCACTCCGCAAGGAGTATCCTGGAGCTCGATTGGCGGTGAGAATGACCCCTATGAAAATTAGATCAGAGCTAGACAGGATTCATCAGAAGCACTAAAAACCCAGGTTTTCAAAGCCTTCCTAAATACAGATTCTGTGTCGCACCGCCTAAGATGGAAAGGGAGCAAATTCCAGGCTTTGGCACCCAGGTAGGCCGCGATCTTACCTCCTTTCAATTTGTATCTAAAGCTGGGGAGTTTAAGCAAATTTGCTGAGGAAGACCTAAGAGGTCTTATTGGGACAAAACGTGCCGCCAGGTATTTGGGTCCTATATTAAGCTTGGCTCTAAAAGTAATCAGGAGAATCTTAAAAAGGATTCTCTTATGCACCCGGAGCCAATGCAGACTATTCAAATCAGCAGAGGCTGAAGATCTTCGTGGAAGTTTAAGCACTAGCCGTGCAGTTGCATGCTGCACAACCTGTTACTTCTTTAAAATGGCTTTATTGACTCCTGCAAGAAGAACATTACAATAATCTAGGCGCGAGAGTATCAAAGCCACAGCCACAGATTTCCTTGCTGCCAAAGGGAGGAATCCGAAGAATTTTCTCAGTGATTTAATCAGACTGAAGCAAGTTCCTGCCACTGCCTTAGCATGAGGTAGGAAAGAGAGTGAGTTGTCAAATTGTACCCCCAAGTTCTTAGCAACTTCTACCACATCTGGCGGAGGAGTCGCGCCCTCAGGCCACCATTTGGAAGGCTGGAAGAGGACATCTTTCCCTATCGGAGAATTTCTGTTTTGTCCGTGTTACATTTTAGCTGATTATTCCTCATCCACCGACGAACAGCAGTCAAACAACTTTTAAAATTAGTCTCAGCATCCACGGTACCATTATCTATTGAGAGGATCATCTGGGTATCATCTGCATATGAGGTGACCTCTATCCCAAAAGATCCAATCAAAGAGACAAGTGGGATCATATATATATATATTGAATAATAAGGGGCTTAAAGAGGACCCTTGAGGAACCCCTGCCGTTAGGTTACGTTCTGTAGAAAAGAACGTACCCAAGGTAACTGCTTGTCTCCGGTTAGAGAGGAACGACTCAATCCATTCCAATACCGTGCCGGAAATGCCGCTGCATTCAAGACGCTTCAAAAGAATATCGTGGGAGATGGTGTCAAATGCAGCCGACAAGTCCAAAAGAATCAGGACCGCTTTCCTACCTTTATCGGCAATCATTTTAAGAATATCAGATATTTCCAGGAGCGCCGATTCTGTAGAGTGTTTTGGGCGAAATCCAGATTGTTGTGAATGGAGAATTTGATGCTCTTCAATAAACTTAGTTAGTTCCTTATGGACAAATTTCTCTGTTATTTTTCCTAGCAGGGGAAGGAGAGAAATAGGGCGAAGATTTGAAAATACCGAGGGGTCAATATTTTTTTTCTTTTTTAACGGTTTTACCAGCGCGAGCTTCCACTCGCCTGGTACAATGCCTGTCCTTAGCGAAGAGTTAACTATATGATTAATGATAGGATTCACTGTCTCCAGAATTTTATGAAGAATCGTCAGGGGGGCAAGCATCTAATGGCGAGCCTGATTTACACCTTTCTATCGCCGCAAAAGTCAGCTCCGATGGGACTGATTCAAAAGTGCAGATAGAAACAGAGCTTTTCACCGAAACAGGATCAAAAGCAGAATCCTGATTGTAGATGGGGGAGACCGGAAAATCTCTTTGAATTTTTAGAATTTTTTCCTCAAAAAATAGTGAGATACTATCACAAAGTTTCTGCGAAGCCAGAAGCTCCTTCTTTTCCGCTTTAGGATTTGTGTATGACTTCACTATTGAGAAGATAGTTTTCTGATCTTCCTTAACTTCATTTATTTTATTAGTAAAGTATTCTTTTTTTGCCAATTTAATCTGGTGAAAGTAAGACTTTCTGCTCTTTTTAAACACTGTTTTTTCAGTTTGAAATACACAACTGAACACTCGTTCATGAACGCACAAATCAATAATAATGAAGAACAATGGAACTACTTGTGGACTTTCATGTATATTTTGTATTTACAGATTCATATTAGTCCAGAGGAGATGACACAACCGGTGAATAAAAACATTGTAATAGTGTGCATAATGCAAAAGGCAATGGAGAATAATAAAGGTATATAATTTGTACAAATTTGGGTCATAAGAATTCAGACACCAAATCACTGCAAAGATGTTTGGTTCCAATTGCCAGAATCATCAACACCGTTCCGAATAGGCCTGGGTGTGAAATTCAGCTCTGCTCACGGAATTTGCAGAGTTTTTCCCACTCCACGCTCCCCAACGTTAAGTTGGCGAGGGAGGAAAATCTTACTCCAGACTCTCTCCCGGCAACATTTCTCAATGTGGGCGATCGCGGATGGTCGCTACCGCTCGCGCTGAGAAAGCTTCCGTTCCCATTGAGGAAGCTGCTGCTCGAGTAGAACATCTACTGAAGCGAGAGAAAGAAGCAGCGCCCTCTTGTGCTGCATGCGGTACGGTTCGTGCTGATTTTACGGGGCAGGGCCAACACCCGGCACTAAAAATCAGCGAGAACAACACAACGCGACAGTGGTCGAAATGAAAAAAAAAATCCTAATTCTGCTTACATGATTACTTTTTTGCAATTACTGAAAAGTAATTGGAAAAATAGGGGATTTCACAAAATTGGATAATATGCAAAAATTTGAATTGACACAAAAGGAAACAGAGATAATTTGTGGTGTTGTTGGCGGTGCTGACAGGCTGCCAACCGCTCATAAGGAATTACAGGACACAGTGCAGCTGACTAAATAATACAATGCCTTTTGAGTGTGAAAGAGAATTGATGTATGTAATACAAGAATGATACATGTTCCACTAGTGTTTAATTTGTAATAGAATGAGTGCCCATACCCAAAGATCTGGCCAAATACCTGCGGCTGATGCTTTTAAATGTCGGTGCACCGAATAACAAGGCTACGTAGTCTTGAATTTAGCTCATGGCTCTTACCCATCCACTATCAGCCACTCCGCCTCTTAATCTCAGCCGTGCATGTTTTCTCGCTCTGCGACTATTTCCCTCTTCCTATTTCTTTCCCCTTTCTGTGTTTTTCTCTCTCTTGCTCACGGGCAACAAGTGCCAGTCCCCAAAAATGAATGCTGGTGAGCTCCACGAGCCACCACCTACTCAAATTAAGCACTGTTTCAACTAATTCAATATTTGATGCAAACAATTCAGTGAAACCCGATTGGGTGAACTATACATTGTAAAACATAATCTAACAATTAATCAAAAATAGTCCCAAAAATGATTAAGTCCTTGAGCACTATCAGGTACGATGCTAAATTGCTGCATGTTTTAAACATTTAGGTGCCGATTCCAATCCGGTAAAAAGGCCCTACGAATCGTCGTACGGAGCGTTTTCTCCGTACGACTCGAACCCGGTAAACTGTCCGTACAACCTAGGAAGTACGATTCGTACAGAAAGCCTATTTCCGTATGAATCGTACAAAAGACAATACGGGTAAAAAAAACCTACGAATCAGATCCGGAACAGCCTGTACACGACGTCCGTACGTATGTAAGCAGCGTTTTACGGCCCAGCAAGTACGATCCGTCCCTACGGCACTCCGTACGGCTCTTTTTTTACGGGAGCCAAAAACAGCCGTAAAAGCTGAGTCCAGGGGTACGAGTTGTACAGGCCCCCCCACACCCCCCATATGTACGCACCATACGGTGCGTACATACGGGGGGTGGGGGTATGGTGCGTACATACGGGGGGTGGTGGGGGTATGGTGCATGCATACGGGGGGGGTGGTGGGGGTATGGTGCGTACATACAGGGGGTGGGGGTACAGTGCGTACATACGGGGGGCCTGCACAACTCGTACCCCGGGAACAACTTTTCCTTGGCTACGAGTCGTACAAACTTCGCTTCATAGCGGGTAGAGTCATTCCCCGTGTACGGGACGTTTTCCGTACGATTCGTTAATCGGATAGCCGGTCCGGATCGTATTTGTACGCTCGGACTGTCTTTTTTCGAATCGTACGGAAAAGTGTCTGGGTACGTCTCGTACAACTTTTCCCGCTACGATTCATACGCAGCGGGCCCGATCCGTATGGACTCTTTCCCGTACGATCGTACTTCACGGGTCGGACGTGACTTGTACGATTCGTACAGAAAAAAATACGGATACGAGTCGTACGGAAATATTTTTTAACGGATCGGAATCGGCACCTAAATGTTATCCATAAAAATAATAAGCCATTCAAAATAATTCAATAAGAATTCAATAAAACAAAGTAATACAAATTCAATAAAATAATATAAAATAAACCCACATGGTAATAATTTAATAACATCAAATAAAACCCCACGGGGTGGTTAATGCATTGTAACACACAATCTGTTGCATTATGCCATGACATTACACAATTCATGGAAATCAGTGATAGGGTTGTGATGTCATTGCAAGATGGCCTTGAATTGGAGAACCACGGAGGGAGAATATTGCATGAAAAATTGTTTGAACTATATATAACAGAATTGTGCCCCTCTGAAGAGTTCAATCCATTAACGATGCTGGTACATTTTAGGATCCGACGGCACTCTGCCATCTTCAATTGGATTTGAAAATCCGCTCCACACTGAGGAGTTTTAACTGGGTGCTGGGTAGTCTAACTCTTTAGTATCATCAAAGGGTAGAAACAGTAGAAATGTCTCTTCCGGCAGCATGATGCCCTTTAACATATAGCCTCGTCTTAGTTACTATTACATACTCATAACATGGTGTGCTTCCCAAAGACAAGCATTAGCTAAGCCAATATGTCTGGCTTTATTGTCCTAATAGACATGATCAATTCTGCACAATGTATATGTGCCATGTAACCTCCTACATGTCACTGCAAGCTTGAGGTATAGAAAATAGGGTGGAGCCATAGATGGCACAGAAAGAAGGTGGCAGCACATACACCAGGCACAAGCCTTTGGCGCACATTTAACCCTTCTTGTGTTTACATTCAATAGCAGATTGAAGACAAACCTATTGTTCTTGCCAAGATTCAAATTTCAAGCCAGTGGTCCAATCCTTACTTCTGAGGAGAATGGCAAACCTTTGGTTGGTCACCTTTTCTTTCTTTGATACCACTACTAAAAGGTATCCAGATGCTGGCATGGACCTTATTAATTTCTTACCACCTTTTAACTATGTTACTCCATAATGTACCTCCTTTTGCTGATAATATAAATCGACTCACATGCTCACTACAGTATATGTTGTTTGGTACACAGGCCCACATATTGAGCCAATAACCTTTGCATTTGTTATCTCATACCCACCCCCAGCAAATGCATTTCACACCTATAAATAACTTTATTTGAAACATATACTAATATGTTCCCACTGCTTTGCATGGAAACTAAAACCTAATCAATTTCAGAAATACTTCATAGATATTTAGTATATACTTTGTACTAGCGGTTTAGATCCTTCTCATATGCTGTATTTTATAATATTATATTATAAATCAATTTGTAAAATGTAGTTTTGTCATTTGTCATTGACGTAATGGAAGATTTTGTTTGTTTATAAAATCCTTTGCCCTTCAGTCGGACCTCGATTTTAGATATGGACTTAGGTATCTAGATGTGAGCTGAATTAGATGGTATAGAGTTCAAACCCTGTAGGGGCAGTATAGAAAATACCAGTCTTTAGGGTGGATAATTGATGACAAATCCTAGCCTTAATTCAGCTCCTGTTGCTTGAAGTGAAAGGGGGGTGCACCTCATCGCGTCAGAATGGTGTATCCGCTGACATATAGCAAGGTTGAAGAGCCCTGGCAGCTCTAAACCAGGATGCCGCCAGTCTTTCATCCTTATGATGTTGTTTTACGTGGATGTATCCTTGTGCAGGTGTGGCTCAGCGATGATGTGTGGGGTAGCGGGATTTGAAGAAGGGGGTATTGTAGAGTCTAACACAGTTACTGTAAGAGCCTGAACATTTCTACTCAAGTGATAGGTTTTACTTTATGGACTTGAATGTAGATATAAAATGGAAGATGTTTTTAGGTATTAGAGGCACAAGGAACAAATGGAGAAACCTTGGTATTAAAGATACATGCATGGCACATAAAAGGTGACGTGTCTGGGAACAAAGAACTATATCCCAAATAACCATAAATTGCTTATCAGTTTTTAAATCGAAGAACAAAACCAGTTAACAGATCTCTTGTATCACAAGACTCAAGGGCAGGGCCCATCTCTAAGCCGCACCGATTGCTGATGTGGTGTGGCCTTTAAAGATAACGCTTCACAAGAAGGAAAACCCACACTTTCCCAGGTGTGGTGTTATCTTAAGTAAACCATAACCATAAAATGTCTGGTTGCTCAGTTGTTATTCATTAATGATTCCGTCACAAGTAGAGCAAAGTCTGTTTTAATTTCCAAAGAGTTCAAGTTGAATTAGTTGGCAGTAGTGGCTTCACCGCTCCATGATCTTATCTGAGGGATGGCATTAAAAGACTGACTAAATGCACTCCTCACGCTCTGTGACAGCGCTCCTCACCAATCTGCTAATTCCCTTCTTCCACATCTAGAAAGAATAAAGTTTCTTCTTTCTATGACTGCAGCAAATGCTCTGATTATCTCCAAGATTGACACTCTCACCCTAAAGCAATCCTGCACAGCACAGCTCGTCTTGGTGCAGAAAAAAACTAATGTTTTCACAGGACCCCGGTCCTGAGAAACCTACACTGGCTCCCTCCTAAAGCACAGATCAAAGTTAAAGTCTGTTGTTGTCTGATTTCCAAAGCTTTCGCTGGGCACCGCACACCAAGCTACCTAGCTGGCCGTCTTAACATCTCCGGTGGGTTAAGGTTATCCAGGAGCGAGTACTCATTCTTCTGGAGCCAGGTAAAGTTTGGACTTCCCGGTCTCTAAAGCAGCCCTTTCTTGGTTAAGGTTCTGTTCCCGCATTGTGGAATTATCGCCCTTTACAAGTCCAGCTTGCCCCAAATGTGTTGGCTTTCAGTAAAGCTCTAAAGATTAATCTGGGAGTAGTTATTCCTGAGATAAATTGGTCCCAAACACCCCCCCTTCTCTCGGTCTGTGTCTAGCATTGTTTTTCAATGTGTTCGTGTACCTATTTGTTCCATCTCTTTCACCCCTTTCCCTCCCTTTGCATCCACTTTCCCCCTTTTTCCTTCTCCTCTTTATTCTTTGTCAGCCATCCTAATTCCTCTCTTTTCTTACCCGTCCTTGCACCTACTCTCCCTTCCCCCTCTGCCTCCTGTCTGTCCTGATGCATGCTCTCCACCAATGTTTATGCCCTGCTTCGGTTGCTCCCTCTCTTCCTTCCTCACTCTTATATTTGCGTCTCTCCTTGCCATCGCCACTCTCTCACTCCCTCCCTTTTCCTACTTACTACCCCTTCTCCCTGTTGTTATGATTGGCCCCTTCCTCTTCTCCGCGTATTGTGGATGATGATCTTGGTCCACGCATCTGCTTTCAAGCTGTCTTAGGGTGCAGTAGCACGATCTAAAATTCGAAATATAGAGATAAAATATATGTGTCATCCACAGAACACTTGGGTGTAAATTCACTGCTATATCAGATTTGTACATCAAAGATCCCACTGATCATTTTCCTGATATGGTAGATGGACGTTAGTGAGGGGTTACGGATGAATATGCAACATCCGGGCACGTCTCCCATCCAATGATCAAACTGGTTGCACCTGCTGGGAGTGAGAGAGCCGAGGATTGGATAGCAGGTCACCATATCCCTCCTCTTACAGTTTACCATGCAGGATTAAGATTAAAAATCCCACCCCCATGATCATATAATGCACCATCTAACATGTAAAGGCATTGCTTTATTAAAAAAAAACTCGTGCCTTACATTTGCTGATACGTAAAAAGCAGGAGTGGTGGAACACAAAGGCTACCATGAAGCAAACTGGGTCATTGCTAAACTATTAGATACTGTGGGGAAGGTACAAACTATAAAAATGACAATTGTGCTTCGATTTATAATTATATTTTTGGAATGATCTTTCTGAAAACGCAAAGTGACTTGTTGAAACAGATTCATGGAAAGGCCAAGAAAACCATTTTGGAGGAAAATAACTAAGCCTGAGCTGAAATTATTTAAGCTATAGCTTTTACAGTTGCCAAGGTTATAACGCGGACCCACATGGAATCATAACGGGGTTGCTCACCAACTGGGGCATTTAATTGACCATACTTGTACAGAGGTCACTCACTGCGTGAATATCAAACGGACAGTCTTGAAACCATAGAGACCTAAACCTCACAAGCACCTGAGGAAAAGAGCCCCATCCCGCACTCCACAGATAGGCTTGGATCTTGGCATGTAATGTAATGTAATGTAAGGTGGCTCTTGTAAAGCGCGAGCTGTCACTCCGTAAGGAGCATCCTGGCGCTGGGTGATTGGAGTTAAGGGAGGGGAGGGGCCCTAGCGTTTCTAAATAAGGGAGAGACACAACTCTTCAGGGGCGGCGAATACCCAGGTCTTCAGCGCCTTCCTGAATAGTGTCTCTGTATCAAGCGATCTCAGGTGGGGTGGTAGAAGGTTCCGGGCTTTGGATCCCAGAACAGCCACTGTTCTACCGCCCTTAGTTTTGTATTTGAAGGTAGGTGGCTTGAGAAGGTTGGCAGTGGAGGACCTGAGATTTCTAGTTGTGGTATATGGGGTGAATCTTGCAGAGAGATACTTGGGTCCAAGTTTGTGTTTGGCTCTGAAGGTAATTAGAAGGATTTTAATAAGAATTATTTTGTGCACAGCGGCTTGTAGAGCTGCGGATGCTGAGGATCTTCTTGGGAGTTTGAGAACAAGTCGAGCCGCGGCATGCTGGACAACTTGCAGCTTCTTTAAAGTGGATTTGTTGGATCCTGCCAATAAGCTATTGCAGTAATCAAGACGAGAGAGTATCAGGGCAACTGCCACTGATTTCCTAGCTGTGAGGGGAATAAGGTCAATAATTTTTTAGATATTTAATAAGGCTGAAGCAGGTCCCTGCTACTGCCGTAGTATGCGTGAGGAAGGTGAGCGCAGTGTCAAATTTTACTCCCACGGTTTTAGGTACCTTGACTGTGTCGGGGGGGGGGGGTGGTGTCCCTTCTGTCTACCATTTACCAGGCTGGAATAGGACGTTTTTCCCTATAGGGAGGATTTCAGTTTTGTCCGTGTTGCATCTAAGATGGTTCTCTCTCATCCAATGGATGATTGTGGTAAAGCAGTGTTTGAAGTTAAGTTTGGTCGTGGATGAGTCGTTGTCAAGAGAAAGGATCAATTGGGATCATCAGCGTAGGACGTGACTTCAATGTCAAATGATCTTATCAGGTGGATGAGAGGGGTCATGTAGACATTAAACAACAGTGGGCTCAGGGTTGAGCCCTGTGGGACTCCTGTTGTTATGTTGCGTTCAGTTGAAAGGAAGGTACCTAGGGCAACTGCTTGTCTTCGGTTGGCAAGAAAGGATTTAATCCAGTCTAGGACGGTGCCTAAGATGCCGCCACGTTTGAGTCGCTTCAGGAGAATACTGTGTGAGATGGTATCGAACGCGCCCGACAAGTCGAGTAGAATCAAAACAGCTTTCTTGCCATTGTCGGCTATAGTTTTGAGTGCATCAGCTATTTCCAGTAGAGCCGATTCGGTAGAATGCTTGGGGCGAAAGCCTGATTGTTGGGGGTGAAGGGTATTGTTATCCTCAATAAATTTAGACAGTTCTTTATGCACAAATTTTTCTGTAACTTTGCCAAGCAGTGGGAGTAGGGAGATAGGCCGAAGATTAGAAAGCACGGAGGGGTTAATGTTTTGTTTCTTCTTCAGTGGTTTCATGAGCGCAAGCTTCCACTCGTCCGGGACTATGCCTGTGCTGATGGAGGAGTTCACTATCTGGTTGATAATAGGGTTGACTATATCTATTATTTTGTGAAGGATCAATGGAGGGCAAGCATCTAGGGGTGAGCCTGATTTTCAAGTTCTTACAGCCTCGTGGGTCTGTTCTAATGAGACTTGCCTGAAGGACCGAACAGAATGAGCGGACGTTAGCTCGGAGCCCACATCATCATCTTGTGTAGTGTCCAAAGGGAAGTGCTTCTGAATTTTTTTTATTTTTTCTTCAAAGAATGCTGAGATTTCATCACAGAGATTCTGTGAAGGAGGTATCTCCTTCAGTAGCACTTTGGGGTCCGTGAAGGACTTTACAACCGAAAAAATGGCTTTTTGGTTTTGACTAGCTTCCTGGATTTTCTTGGTGAAGTACTCTTTTTTTAGCACATTTGATCTGCTGATGATAGAGCCTACTGCTATTTTTGTAAGCCGTTCTTTCCTCATTCTGCTTGCATAGTAGATGAGCTTGACCCAGGGTGGGCGTGAACCAGGTTTTTTAAAATTAATTTAGGTTTTTTGTACTTATCAAGTCTCTCCGGAGGGGAAAGCTCGTTGCAAGTTGAGGTGAGCCAGGAGTGGAAGCGGCGTGAATCCTTCCCAGTGTTCCCTGTTAGAGCGGGAGTTAGAATTTGGGCAGTGGTTGCTAATCTCGGGTTTCCAGCTAATTTTGCCCATCTACGTCCATTTCGGGGCAGAGGCAATGGCCTATGAGCATGGCTCATCTGGGGAATTATAAGACTAAGGGGGACAAAGAGATGGTCCGACCAGATCAGAGGAAAAGGGGAGCCAACTGATAATGGGGCGAAGTTAGAACAGACCCCATCTAATGTATGGCCTGCTTGGTGTGTTGGGCCCTCCACAAGTTGAGCCAGAGTAAGCAATTCTGTAATTTGAAGAAAGTTATCTGCTCCTGATTCGGTTCTGTCTTCCAGATGGAGGTTAAAGTCACCAAGTAGGGTGAAATTGGCATATCTGAGCAGGAGGTGGCTCAAGCCATCCCCAAGTGAGTCTAGGAAGGTAGCGCAGTGTCCCGGAGGACGGTAAATTAAAGAACCTGAAAAGGATAGGGAGGCATTTAAGGAGAGGCAAAGGCCCAGGCTTTCTGCTCCCTTGATGGTGTCAAGGTTCATACTAGTACAGTGTAAGGTGTCCCGTAAAATGATAGCCAAACCCCTCCTCTACCATCCTTTCTATCTCTCCTATGGATAGTATAATCGGGCGGGAGAGCGACCGCTAAGTCAGGGTTACACCAGTCTTTCAGCCATGTCTCAGTGATGAAAAGCAGATCGAGCTGTTGGTCTATGATAAGATCCCTAACGTCTTGGCAGTGCTTGCTTAGTGATCTTGCATTTATTAGTCCCCCCATAAGCTGAATATTATGTTTTGTCGTTGTAGTGGGGATGTAGACTGGGGTGGGAAGGCCTGTAGGCAGAAAGGTTTTACAAAGATAACAGGATTCCTTCAGGCGGGATCTGGCACTTACAGTTTCTCCTATTATTGAGGATTCTCAGTGCCTCAGATGTGTAGACGTTCCTTGAGTAGTCTTGGGCAGTATTTCCTGTCCTTGGCGCAGACGGGCTTGCCTCTGGTGCGCCCGCTGCGTGCGTCCGGCCCAGCATGGAACTAAGTAGCTGGCCGGGCGCGTGGGTGTATTAGGCTCCGCCTCCTAACCGGAAGTCAGAGCAATCCGGAAGGCAGGTTGGCCGGGTGAAGGGGGTGTGTCCGCTTCCCTCCGATCAAACGGCGAACATGCCGGCGTCGGACCGGGGAAGCGGAAACGACAAATATCAGAGAAGTGGTGAGTGAGCAGTCGGAAAATGTGCAAGGAAGCAATGCGGGTAGTTTTTTAGAAAATGCTGGCTACTTTGTTTTCTTAACGAATTCCGATCACAAAAAACAATTCAACAAATGTGCAAAGGCAGCAAGAATGCGTATTTAAAATGTGGTCTACTTCGTCGTGTTTACAATCAAAAGATTAAGAATGATTTCAAGTCACAGTTTAAAACGATAATAATTCATGTAAGAAAGCGCTGGCCGTGAATGGTTCCAGGTACCTAAGGAGGGCAGTGCGGTGAATGCTAGGTGGCCGCTCCTTACGCATATAGTAGTTTATTATTAAAAAAGTAGTATTCATAGCTGAATTGACTCTGGGGCACCAATTTGGAGAAACACTGTGATTCTTATTGAAATTAAGGAAATAGCCTGGAAAGTCAGGGGAAGAAGAAAGCGGTGCTCTAAGAATTGATGATCTGCTTTCTGGTAACTTGAGGATTCAAGGTTATAATTTCACTTACCTTACTCGCAGCACAGGAAATACTATCTGTCGACTCACTGAATACGTCAACATAACAACATTTGTCCATTAGTAGGAATACAACAAGCCCCTATAAAACGATCACCCATCCTGAGTCATTTACAGCTCTTGTAAATTCAGAGTAACCATTCCAGGTCTGTATGGCCCACTGATTGACAACCTTTCCTGGAATCTGGTTGTATAACGCTTGAAGGACTGGTGGGAAAAGCACAGCGCATCTACTCCAAAGATTAGTTGGATCTCCGATGGCGGCATGATAGGGGCATCAGAGTAGCACTCCTTAAATGTGCAATAATTACCAAAGACTAGCATTTAGAATATGCTGCTCTCACTCTTGACATGACGACTGGATGTTATGTTATGCAATGTTATGTTATTTCCGACGTGCAATATCACTATAGCTTCCTAGCACTAAAACAATAAAACTACACTGAAAACTGAACTCGCAACTGACCATAAAATATGATAGATTAAATGCAGCCTTAAACAGCCAGTTGCTTAAATTCTTTATGAACAGTACAAGTGAGGATTGTAATCATAAAGTTGCTCAGAGAGTATTCAATTCTCTGGCAGCTGCGATGAAAAAGCTCTCTGACCAATTCTGTTAGTCCAGACTTTGGAATGGCAATCAATCAGGGTTCTTATAGAGCGTAGCTAATCACCCTTTAGGGTCTCAAGGCACTGGGGAGTGAGGGGGGCAGGGGCTTCTGACAAGATATTATTTGCGGCTGAAGTGTAGAGCTTATGATGCAAAATTTGACAGCTTGAAAAGAAAGGGCCTCTCCATAAAGAACCTTATGATGGATGTCTAAAGACTTGAAATGAATTCTATTTTCAATGGCAACCAATGGAGTTGAAGGAGAACTGGGTTACTGTGGTCCTTGTCAGTACAATTAGAAATTAAGTGAGAGTCTGCATGCTGAATCAGTTGAAGCCTTCTAAGGGGTTTGTTTGGCAAGGCCACATAACAGGAGTTAACATAATCTGCTCTGGATTGGATTAGAGTAGTTACCTCTTGTAACAAGATGTTTACGGATGAATGGTAAAATCGTTCTTAAGATCTTGAGATGCCCAAAACAGGAGGCGTCAACCTACCCTTCTTGGGATTCTAAAGATATATTTGCATCTACAATTATGGCAAGGTTGCTAACAGTGTTTACTTGGAGTGGTGAGGTGCCCATCAAAAAGCAATTTCTGGAAACAAGTAATTCTGTCTTGTTGGTATTCAACTTCAAAACCTTTGTGGCCATCAAAGAACAAACAAAATCAAGAATTTTGTGCATGTTAACATTAGAATTAATGCAGTTCCTGTTTTTGATGCCAGTTTGAAAAAGAATCTGAGTCTCATCAGCATAAACCTAAAACTACTCACCCATATTTGGTAAGGCGTAAGTCAGAAGGGCAATAGACACGCTAAACAATAGAGGAGATGGTTTTGAACCTTGTGGAGCTCACCAATTTACGGGGTTCGTTCCTGATCAACAAGAATAACATAGGATTGTTTGGTGGCATTCTGACAGAAATTAAACTATTTAACTGATTGCATCAGCAATACAGGCCCGCACAAGAATAAGAGAGTGGTTGATGGTATAAAATTTTGCGGATAGATCTTAAAAGGCCAAGGCACATACCTTGTCATTATCAGACGAGCAACAAAGATCATTCAGCACCGATGTTCTCATCAACTCTGTACTCTGGCCTGGTCTAAATCCAGTTGGAATGGGTTTAGTAGATTGTCTGATTCATTAAAAATGTAGGTTGTCTAAATAGTAATTGTCCAGTAATTTTGCTTGATTAGGGAGTAAGAAAATAGGACAATAATTAGCATGATTTTCCGCTGGTAGTAAGGGATTCTTCTGTAAAGGTCTGACCATAGTGGTTTTCAAAGCATCAATAAATGCATTCAGATATGTCTATTCTTGTGATGTGCAGGCCTGTATGTATCAGACCAGTGTACATAAGTGCGAGATGTTTCTTGAAAATGTGAGCTTACGGGTACATCTGGAAGTGGTGGAGATAACTGGATCTATGTTGCGATTGAATTTCAGATTCTTGGTGTAGAAGTAGAAAGCTTGTCCAAGTTTTTTCCGTTTTGAATTTCTCAAGTGTAGTGACGCTGCTGTTGACACTACGAAGGCAACTAGATATGTTCATTTAGCTCGCCAGATAAGGTGATTTCTTTGGGTTCAAAGCCTTTTGATTTTCTACGTCTCAATGGTGACGCAGTTGCTGCCGCCTGTTTCATGGAGGCCACCAGATATCGCTATCTAGCTCACCAGATAAGGTGATTTGTTGTGGTTCCCAGCCTTCTTGTGTACAGTTCCCTGAGGGCAAAGCTAGTCTGCTCATATATACTTAATGAGACGCGGTAAACACTTTTGTCCATATACATTGGGATTGGTACTTTTGAAGCATTAGACCTACATACCCTGGTCTGTAAATCTTTCTTTACATCAGTGAATGTACATAAAGTGATTATTCTGGAGTCTGTGCTGTAAGGGACACTGCCCAGTAAGGAGGTGGATGGGACGCTTAATGGTATTGATGGAAGTGAGTGGGAAATGGGGAGCCTCACTGTGTACCCTATTGTTCAATGGAAGAAGCATTAAGTATGAACAGATGCAATTTGGTTTTGAAGTAATGTGGACTGTCCACAATGAAAGTTGTTTGGTCTTGAATGTTAAGTTGCAACCATTTAAAAGCGCAAAACGTGGAACAAATGCAATGACTTAAGTCCATATCTGCTTACCGCAGAGACTTGCTGGTCTTGTCCCATTAAAACCCTGTCAGTCCTGCAGAAAAGTGCTGGCACTGTCCCAAGAACAGTTTAGTTAACATGCTGAGAACTATTAGTTCTGCCCATTAACAGCATAGCACTATCACTGTCCCCCCGGGGCTTTCTACTATGCTCTATAAATAACTGATTGATTGATTGATTGATTGATTTCACATAAAATAGCCCTATTAAGAAGTACTAGTACTGACTACCACAAAAATACCACTCCTCTTAGAAATGCTGGTGTTCTTCGACTAAAAGTATAGCTGCTCTGCAAACAATTGCTGGCAATTTCCTTCCATTTCCCTCACTGTCTCTAGGCGCTAGGCAGATGCATACAACTCAAACAAATACAACCTAGTTCGCTTTTTATTTTGTATCCCAGCTGTATCTCAGGATTCAATACAGTTTGCTAAACCATCAGTGGTGGCTGCCATCTTGAAGGGGTGGAGGGGGCGGGGGGCTGGGGCGCGTGCAACATATTATAAAAAATAAAGAAAAGAAAACTTACCTAACGAAATGTTGTCGCTCTGGACCTCTTCTTTGGAGGAACTGGAACCGGATGCTGAAACTTTGTTGCCCAATCCTGGTGCTGCTCACATGCAGCATGTGAGCAGCACCCTGATAGGAGGGAGCTGCCTCAATCGGCGCTCCACAGCTCACTGGAGACCTGTACTTACTCTCAAATCAGCTGTCTTAAGACAGCTGGGATGAAGGCTTTAAAGTGCCCATGTGTGGATGGCATCACAAGACGTCTGGCCAAAAAGACATGCACACTTTAAACTGTGCATTAGACAGGCCCCTCATCCCTGCTGCTGTAAGTCAGCAGCGGCCCGCCTCCATCCTGATGCTCGGCTCCTGACAGGGAATGAAAAAGAAAATGGTGATGAACTACCATTTTATTTTTAATCTCTGGGGCGGATTTTAAGTGGGGCGACGCTCCTACGCTCCAACAGAGGAGCTGCCCCTGTAAACCAGACACAATCCAACACTGAAATCAAGTGCTTCCTAACACAATTTGTGCTTTAAAAACAATATTGACTACAAACTTGCGTTTGAAATTGTACCCTAATGAATATAATATCCTTAACCCCTTTGCTGCGGCGCGAATTCCGCCGCAGCGCTGGGGGGGTTTGGGGGCAGCACGGTGGCGCGGTGCTCATGACGGAACCGCGCCGTCATGAGTCACGGGCGAGCTGTGCTCATGACAGCGTGGTTCCGTCACGACTCCGCCCACTCTCTAATTCGCCCGCACAGGCGGGGAATTCGAGCCGCGTGGGAGGAGCGGCCGCTCCATGATGGAACCACGCCGTCATGAGCACACGGTGCCCGTGGCTCATGACGGCGTGGTTCCGTCAAGGGCACACAAGGGGTTAAGGAAAACCGCTGGCAAGCTCTATCAATTCATTTGTTAGACTTAAGTATTCAGTTATATGTATCTTTATGAGACCAGGGTCCTGGACTGCAGCTGTTTGGAGACAATGGAGTTTTCTACACTACAAGTCATTCACTTCTCAAACTCTAGTGACAGATGCCCAACTCCTCAATTCCATAACTAACTCAGATAGTACAGACAGGGTTTTTTTAAGTTTCATAATTTTCCAGGTAGCACATTTAGCAGTTTTCGTTAAAGCCCTGCTATATTCAAAATGCCCTAGCCGTCACTTTGCTATTTACACAATTCTCCAATTAATTGCTTCCACAATACTAACCGTGCACACAATTTGCCAGCTCCACACAGGATCTAGAGACTTTGCTGGGGTCTGACTGCCCACTGTCTAGTCTACCTTGAGGATAGAAGGCATTGGTACTGGCAGCACAGTGATAGCGACAATGTTGCTGATACAACAGCAGGAAAGCGGGAGGACCAGGGAGATTAGAACAATGGAACGTTGGGTGATCCTTTGAAGACAATGGAGTGCTCCGGGCTTCTAATTGCTGGTAGGGGGAATTTAAACCCTCTGGGGCTCTGTGATGCCTTTATTTGACAAATTGGAACATTCCGCCCTCTAGGGGCGGTATGCACTAATAGCCTTAGAGCCCGCCATAGCAGGCTCTACCGGCCATTGAAGGCCCGCTCCCTTGTTAAAAGCTTGGGACTTTAGCAAGGGAGAGTGCCTGTATTGGCCGGTAGAGCCCGCTACATCAGGCTCTAAGGCTATATTCTGCCTTTCTCTTCCCAGATGGGTTCAGCTATTTGGTGCAGCCATTTGATTCGTCTTCATCTTCACTCTCGCAAGCACTTCACTCATCTCCAGGCTCGCAAGCAGATTGCAGTCGCTCTTGTTGGCTCCAGGCTCGATTATTGTAACTCCCTATATGCTGAGTCCAACAAGGGCCTTATCCATAGACTGCAAATCGTGCAGAATGCTGCTGCACGTTTTGTTCTGGCTCTTCCCTTGGCATCCTCAGCTACGATTGCTAGGAGAGATCTTCATTGGCTTCCTGTTCAACATAGTCTTTTTTAAGATTCTATGTCTTACTTACAGAGCTCTTGTGGCTGGCACGGACAATGCACTTGGGTCTTTGCTTACCCGCTACAGCCCATCCAGATCTCTTCGATCTGCTGGACTATTTCAATTGGTAGTCCCCCGTACAAGATTAGCTAGATGGGGAGCGAGAGCTTTTTCTGTTGTCGCTCCTAAACTTTGGAACTCTCTTCCCACTGAGGTCAAAACCCTTCCTTCTTTGGATTTGCTTTAAAAGGCCCTTAAAACTTGGTACTTTACCAAAGCCTACCAATAAAGATTGCTGGTTTCGATTGGTGAGCTGTATTATTTGAATTAGGCGCCTTGATGCCCATCGGGCTAAGTTTGCGCACGATAAGATTTATTTCATTCATTCATTCATTCACTCTGAGGAGAACTTTAGTACAAAGATTGCAGCACCTTTTAAGAGATACCAACCCACCATTAAATATCCACCATTAAAGAAGATCCAGCCTCAGTACATCAGCACCTGGCTTCCTGAAAAACCTCTGCTTTGCCATACTTCTGCTTTTGCCTTTGGGAACAGACATCAGGGGAGTAATAACGTGACCACACAGGAGAAAACAAGTAAGGAAAGTTTCCTAATCCTTCCTTTCAAAAGAAAATAGATTGCTGCACCGTATAGCTAAAACAAAAAGTACCAATCTTGTTGGGTCATCTTATGAGCAACATTTACGGTGCTTTTGAGCTGCACATTGGGGACCACTGGTTTAGGCACAAAACATCACAGTGCAACCACACTGATTCTGCAATGTGTGTAAACTAAGTTGATGATTGGCCAAAGCTATTGATTAGATTTATTATACATGGTTTTCTAAGAGCAATAACTGTTAAACAACACAATGAAATAAGGCCCATTGCAGGCTGTCATTTTATCTGGAGTTTATTTTTATAACAGTAAAGTAGCTAAGCGACGGGCGGCATTAGGCTGTGTAAAGTACCGCATTATCAACTACAGCATGCCCATCGAAATGCAATTTCTGGAAACAAGTAATTCTGTCTTGTTGGTATTCAACTTCAAAACCTTTGTGACCATCAAGGAACAAACAAAATCAAGAATTTTGCGCATGTTAACATTAGAATTAATGCAGTTCCTGTTTTTGATGCCAGTTTGAAAAAGAATCTAAGTCTCATCAGCATAAACCTAAAACTACTCACCCATATTTGGTAAGGCGTAAGTCAGAAGGGCAATAGACACGCTAAACAATAGAGGAGATGGTTTTGAACCTTGTGGAGCTCACCAATTTACGGGGTTCGTTCCTGATCAACAAGAATGAAATAGGATTGTTTGGCGGCATTCTGACAGAAATTAAAACTATTTAACTGATTGCATCAGCAATACAGGCCCGCACAAGAATAAGAGAGTGGTTGATGGTATCAAATTTTGCGGATAGATCTTAAAAGGCCAAGGCACATACCTTGTCATTATCAGACGAGCGACGAAGATCATTCAGCACCGATGTTATCATCAACTCTGTACTCTGGCCTGGTCTAAATTCAGTTGAAATGGGTTTAGTAGATTGTCTGATTCATTAAAAATGTAGGTTGTCTAAATAGTAATTGTCCAGTAATTTTGCTTGATTAGGGAGTAAGAAAATAGGACAATAATTAGCATGATTTTCCGCTGGTAGTAAGGGATTCTTCTGTAATGGTCTGACCATAGCGGTTTTCAAAGCATCAATAAATGCATTCAGATATGTCTATTCTTGTGATGTGCAGGCCTGTATGTATCAGACCAGTGTACATTAGTGCGAGATGTTTCTTGAAAATGTGAGCTTACGGGTACATCTGGAAGTGGAGGAGATAACTGGATCTATGTTGCGATTGAATTTCAGATTCTTGGTGTAGAAGTAGAAAGCTTGTCCTCAAGTTTTTTCCGTTTTGAATTTCTCAAGTGTAGTGACGCTGCTGCTGACACTACGAAGGCAACTAGATATGTTCATTTAGCTCGCCAGATAGGATGATTTCTTTGGGTTCAAAGCCTTTTGATTTTCTACGTCTCAATGGTGACGCAGTTGCTGCCGCCTGTTTCATGGAGGCCACCAGATATCGCTATCTAGCTCACCAGATAAGGTGATTTGTTGTGGTTCCCAGCCTTCTTGTGTAGTTTCCTGAGGGCAAAGTTAGTCTGCTCATATATACTTAATGAGACGCGGTAAACACTTTTGTCCATATAAATCTGAACGATAGGCCCCCCCTGAAAATGATTAGAGGTCCAAGAGTAGGGGGGAAAAATAAACCCAAAGAAAGTCTGGAGGAACTCTTTCAGGACCTATATTATTTTAACAAAGACTTAAACAAGTTCTCACCTGCCAACATTGAATAAACAATTAAACAAAAAGAAGATATTATTTAGTAACCATTTTTATTTTTTTCACTTTTTTCCAATTTAAGTGGGATCTATTTAAAAAACATTATCCATTATTTTGTAAACACTTCACATACATATTCATTTAGTGATATACAAAACAAAGAACATTTACATTTAAATGTACATAACCCCGTAACTAATATAGCACAAAACAATTCATACTCTCAAACATACATCAGTCATACTCATACCCTTAAAATAGTGACAAACATTTAGAGGTTTGGCAAAGTCCCCCAAAAAGAATTTGAAGGGAAAAGACAACAGTAGGCACAGTTTTTTCTAATCGTGCTGGGTCTCTTGGGACCTCTCCTCTAGGTGGGTAGGATAGGCCTACGCGCGTTTCGGTGAGGAAACACCTTCTTCAGGGCACCAACTGGAGGGGCTTAAAGCCCTAAAATGAGACGGGGTTATCTGTAGAGAATTAGATATATTGATTTTAGAATGAGGCAGGAAACATTTTTAAACATTACGTTAAGACTTCATACCTCTTAGGTAGATCCACAGTTAATACATCTGGGATCATCCAAGCATGTTATAAACCCAACATGTTGCCACAATGTATGAAAGTAGCTCAAATCATTGCGAGTGATTACAAGAGTGTAAGACCTTCACCAAAAAGTAAACAAAAACAATAATAAAACCTACAAGTGTAAAACAAGTTATACATAGACCAGGCTACCTGAATAATAGGATAAACAATTGGAGTGCCAGTCACGATAGTGGTTTTATAGGCAATCTTGTCTGTTCAGTAAATTTCAGGGCATTCTGCGTCTGAATAGAAAAGTTTACAATTGTTTGGAATACTGTGCATTGGGAGACACAATGAATTATGTTTTCTACATGTGGGGCATAAGGGAATGCTTACCCTTACGCATTTACGAGAGTATTGGAATTCCTAGTCCAGAAGCGGGTGCAGGAACTGGAACCGGATGCTGAAACTTTGTTGCCCAATCCTGGTGCTGCTCACATGCAGCATGTGAGCAGCATCCTGATAGGAGGGAGCAGCCTCAATCGCCGCTCCACAGCGCACTGGAGACCTGTACTTACTCTCAAATCAGCTGTTTTAAGACAGCTGGGTTGAGAGGTTTAAAGTGCCCATTTGTGGCTGGCGTCACAAGACGTCTATCCAAAAAGATATGCACACTTTAAACAGTGCATTAGACAGGCCCCTCATCCCTGCTGCTGTAAGTCAGCAGCGGCCCGCCTCCATCCTGATGCTCGGCTCCTGACAGGGAATGAAAAAGAAAATGGTGATGAACTACCATTTTATTTTTAATCTCTGGGGCTTTGGGGAGGATTTTAAGTGGGGCGGCGCTCCTCCGCTCCAACAGAGGAGCTGCCCCTGTAAACCAGACACAATCCAACACTGAAATCAAGTGCTTCCTAACACAATTTGTGCTTTAAAAACAATATTGACTACAAACTTGCGTTTGAAATTGTACCCTTCTCTTAGGTGCTGCAGTAACCACCTGTTTTCCAGTAGGGTCCCCAACATTTGGCTAAGAGCAACATTTGTGTGTCAATTGCAGTGATGAGTGACATGAATATAATATCCTTAAGGAAAACCGCTGGCAAGCTCCATCAATTCATTTGTTAGACTTAAGAATTCAGTTATATGTATCTTTATGAGACCAGGGTCCTGGACTGCAGCTGTTTGGAGACAATGGAGTTTTCTACACTACAAGTCATTCACGCCTCAAACTCTAGTGACAGATGCCCAACTCCTCAATTCCATAACTAACCCAGATAGTTCAGACAGGGTTTTTTAAGTTTCATAATTTTCCAGGTAGCACATTTAGCAGTTTTTGTTAAAGCCCTGCTATATTCAAAATGCCCTAGCCGTCACTTTGCTATTTACACAATTCTCCAATTAATTGCTTCCACAATACTAACCGTGCACACAATTTGCCAGCTCCACACAGGATCTAGAGACTTTGCTGGGGTCTGACTGCCCACTGTCTAGTCTACCTTGAGGATAGAAGGCATTGGTACTGGCAGCACAGTGATAGCGACAATGTTGCTGATACAACAGCAGGAAAGCGGGAGGACCAGGGAGATTAGAACAATGGAACGTTGGGTGATCCTTTGAAGACAATGGAGTGCTCTGGGCTTCTAATTGCTGGTAGGGGGAATTTAAACCCTCTGGGGCTCTGTGATGCCTTTATTTGACAAATTAGAACATTCCGCCCTCTAGGGGCGGTATGCACTAATAGCCTTAGAGCCCGCCATAGCAGGCTCTACCGGCCATTGAAGGCCCGCTCCCTTGTTAAAAGCTCGGGACTTTAGCAAGGGAGAGGAGAGTGCCGTTATTGGCCGGTAGAGCCCCCACATCAGGCTCTAAGGCTATATTCTGCCTTTCTCCATCTCTTTCTCTTCCCAGATGGGTTCAGCTATTTGGTGCAGCCATTTGATTCGCCTTCATCTTCACTCTGAGGAGGACTTTAGTACAAAGATTGCAGCACCTTTTAAGAGAGACCAACCCACCATTAAATATCCACCATTAAAGAAGATCCAGCCTCAGTACATCAGAACCTGGCTTCCTGAAAAACCTCTGCTTTGCCATACTTCTGCTTCAGCCTTTGGGAACAGACATCAGGGGAGTAATAACGTGACCACACAGGAGAAAACAAATAAGGAAAGTTTCCTAATCCCTCCCTTCAAAAGAAAATAAATGGCTGCACCGTATAGCTAAGACAAAAAGTACCAATCTTGTTGGGTCATCTTATGAGCAACATTTACGGTGCTTTTGAGCTGCACATTGGGGACCACTGGTTTAGGCACAAAACATCACAGTGCAACCACACTGATTCTGCAATGTGTGTAAACTAAGTTAATGATTGGCCAAAGCTATTGATTAGATTTATTATACATGGTTTTCTAAGAGCAATAAATGTTAAACAACACAATGAAATAAGGCCCATTGCAGGCTGTCATTTTATCTGGAGTTTATTTTTATAACAGTAAAGTAGCTAAGCGACGGGCGGCATTAGGCTGTGTAAAGTACCACATTATCAACTACAGCATGCACCGCTTATCTCAGGAGAGGGAACGTATTACAACAAACCAAAATCCTCACCCTGCTTAGTGTGGACATGTTAAAGCACCCCCACTATAACTACCTGGAGAGTGAGTAGTATTTCACGTTCATAAGTGCCTTGACTATCCAAGCCAGTTGTCGTGATCTGTATACCCCCCAAACAGCAGCCATTTTGTACTTGAGCAGACGATGCAATGTTTCACCATTATAGTTGCAGTGAGAGAAATTAGCTATAACACTATCAAGTCATATAGAGTGATAGAGAAGAACAAATGTTGTAGGTAGGCTAAACACACACTCGCACACACACCTTCCCTGCTGTGCAGCTCACACTCTCATGGAGCATCATTCATTAGCCATTGCCCAGGACACCAAATCCCAGTATCATATCAAAATCGCACTATCTTTAAAATCAAAAGCCCCTGACGCCAAACTAGAATTCCACTGTGAAAATTTCAGTTAACTTTTTGAAAAGTTATAAATTCTCCACTCAGGTTTTTAAGGGATGTATGTCTAGAAAATCAAATTTTCTGCAGCCTTGGACAAATACATTTCTACAACTGAGCAATGCTTTGTCACATGGTAATCAACTGATACAGTGTATCGAAGGGAAGGTGAAAAACAGTACTAAAATGCTGACATGATAAGGCGCATCAGACATTTTCAAGTCTGGCTTGACAGTGAAGCTGTAGTCATGACTTATTGTTGCCAGTTCTTTTAAATATACCCAGTGTGGACGTTGGCTCCACCCTCCGGAGTAATCCTCTCTTACCTCGTACTTTTGCCTATTCAATGTATCATTTTGTCTCCTATGGGGTGCTTGCATCGCAATGCATGAGGGACTATTTTACATCTCAAAATTACACTGAGGCATCACATATTGCATCCTTTATTTCAGAGACGTATAGAGAAATGTTATTGATTTTTGTTTTGGGTTTGCACTGCAGGAAATTTTATAAATCGTATGGTCCAGAGATATAACACAAGCCAAACCTTTTAACTTTGCCAATGCCTGGTTAGAGTTATGATTTTGTGGTGTTTTTGCTTTGTAGCATTTGTATAGCACATTATACTTTTGACAAGGAGAACAGGGGCTTCTAAGTGGAAGAGTAGGAGGCTATGCAGTTCTTTGTGCCTGATAGGTAGAGTGTGGGTTCAGAGTGCACCCGTAGGAAGAGTTCTAGACTCGCCCATGAGGTTTAGAGGGTGCTCCAAAGGACATGGCAAACCTGTAGTTGCACTTACGCATGAAGCGAAGTAAAGACATTTACGAGCCTAACAGCAGCATTTGTGTTTACTAATCTTCGAGAATGAGGTCACTTCACGGTCAAACCCAAATTCATGCCATCTATATGCCAATTTAGTTTAATCTAAACCAAACTCATTAGCCTGATATTGACTAATCAGGGAACCAAATAAGGATTAGGCGCAGCTCAGGGTTTAAGGATTATTAAAGTCGATGCAACTGGACTATTTTTATTTCTACATCAATGATTAACTCTAGGCTTGATTGCTTGATGTCAGAGCCACAGACGCTATGGCTCAAGTCATAGACCTTTTCAAAGAATTTCTTTGTCTAGGGTACCTCCAAATTAAGTTGCATATACCCACATAAAAAATCTTGGGGAATCAGCTCCTGGTTTCTATTCTGACTTTATCTTTTTTTGATCCTATAAATGTAATCGTTCCGTTTTTTAAATTCATAAATTATTTGTTATGTAGACGTACAGAACTCCAGTCGCCTAAAGGATGTCAGGGCTGCACTTAAATAATGTACTCTGTATATCTGGAAACGTCACCATAAACATGACTATTTTAAAAAGCATGTTTCCTGGTGTAAGTTTGCTATGGCAGTGCAGTCTGTAGAAGCCTGGACAATGCTTAAAAAATATATGTAAATATGGAATACACTTTGGGTAAGGAGAGTCGAATTAATACATCTTTAGTCACCTACATTTAACTGGAATCCGATTTGGTGACAAATTCTTGGCTGGGAGCAAAACGTGGATATATTGAATAAGCATTGGCAAAGCCAATAGGTCTCTCCTATGTACTATCTAATGCTATGCCAATCAGGTGGAGGGTGGAGAATTGGAAGGTGGGTGGGGGTGCAGAACAAGACAGTAAAAAAAAAAGCGCTATGAAGCAGCTAACGTTGGCCACGTTGTAGCTCTTTTTTTCCCTTCTATCTGTTGGGGGGTCAGAGGGCAGCTTGGAGGGGATGAAGAAACAGGGATGGGGCGGGTGGGAGATGAAGAAGAAACAGGGCAGAAGGCTGGGCTTGGAAGCAACACATTTAAGAAGCATCATTGACGACGGACCGGGGGGAATGAGAAGCAAGAAACTAAGAAAGCGTATCTCAATAGCAGCATCAGCAGGATCTTCATTCGAAACAATCATTACTTGGTCCGTGCTCCTGTCAAAAGAAGAGGAAGTGAAGATGGCTCTCATTGCCCAATTAGAAGGCGGCAAATGACAATGAAGCCCACAAATGATAAGCAACGGATGGGCAACAAGGCCTTAGAAAAGCAGAATATCTATTGCAAGCTAGAACGCATGCATCCGCACATACGCTGAAGCAGGCGAGACCTAAACTGTACAGTCCTATAAACAGGCATTGTGCTAATAGAGGCACTGTGTTAAGAGTTTTTCATTCTCCATTCTCAGTAGTCACAAGCCAAACAGAAAGCCTGAGGCCTAGCCATCAATAGTGCAGCAGATTCACTACTAGCTGGCCCTAAAGATGTGAAGGGTGCGCACTACTCTAATTACTGATTATTTTTTTACATCCAGTCCAGGGAAAAGGTGCGGGGGAGGGGATCAATCGATTTCCTTGCTTGCATTACAGCCCATGGTACTCGTGCTGCCCCATTGACACAGGCCATGCCTTTCGGCATATTAGACATTTGTGGCTGTTTTGAACTGGCTGTCCTGGTGAGGGAAAATTGCAGGCTGCATGAGGGACAGATTCCTCACAAATGTCGGCCTTTAAGATTCAGAGGGAGAAAGCAAGTTGTGCCCCATCTTAAGAGGTTTACTTGGTTTCCAGTTGGGAGGAGAATCCACTGTAAAGAAGGATGTGTATCACACATAGAGGGTTTGATTCACAAGCTGCTTCAGGGGGAGTGGCTGGAAAATAGGGTATACTTACTGCTATTTTGGATGAGTACATAGAGGATTAAAGAGGAGTTTATGGAAAAGGTAAGGAGGGGATTGAGGAGGGACATGCTAATACAAACACCTACACTCAAACGAGTAAACCCATGGCTATTCACAAACTACACTTATTAATAAACAATTTATAAATAATAAACAATTTATAAAGCGCATGGCTACTTCCACTGAAGTGTCCCGGGGCTAATGCGAACTAGTTGCCAAAATGAAACAAGGCCTAAAAGGAAAGCAAAAGCTACCTTTAAAAAAACATAATTTAAGGACTTTCCAAAACTGAAGCTCTGTTTTAGCTTGTCGAAGATACAGCGGAAGAGAGTTCCACAGCTTGGAGGCAAGGAACCTAAAAGAACTGCCTCCAGTTACAACTTTCCTGACAGTAGGAACCTCTGCCAGCAAGGATCCTGAAGGCCTCAAACACCTAAAGGAAGGTTGGGTTTAATAAACTGATGGCGATATCTTCTAAAGATGCCGCAGCTCCAAAGGTCACAAAACAGTAGTAAATGTAATCCAGTCCAGCCTTGGAGCAAGCCTAGCACATACAGTCATTCAAAGGTAACTGCAACTCAATTCTATAAAAAAATAATGGAGGCAGGGACTAAATCTAACACCCCAAGGATAGAATATAATATATAGTAAATTCATTTATTTTGACTTTTAAATTACACACACACACGTTTGTGTATGTATGTAAATGTGGATATATATATATATATATATATATGTGTATATATATATATATATATATATATAGTGGAATAATAAGAGTTCTTAATGTTTTGCAAATTGAAATAATTCGATTATGCTTCAGCAGAAAACAAATGATTGTTGTTTATGCTGTTTCAACTAAAATGCATTTATGCTCATCCAGAGCGCGATAATTTCAGTTCTAATCTGTAATCCTGTCTATTAATTACTGATTGAATGGCTTATTTTTCAAAAGCAAAACCTTTTTAACCATTCAAAAATGGCCGATATATAGTTGCCTGGGTCCGTTTTTCAATTTAATTTTTGTTATACTTGCACCGGAAGCACTTTTACTGTTAATATATAAAAGATTGACGGGGTTTCCGTCTTTGTTTTCAGTTAGAAAAAGGTGCGAAGCCGAAACGCGTCCTGTTCACTTAACCCGGTAAATAAAGTACTGAGTTTCTTTCACCCTCAATGGAGTGCGGTCTCTATACTTGGATAACGAGTGGGGTTTGAGTTGGATATATAGATAAATATATATATATTTATATATATATATATATATATATTCACTGAAAAAACCATAGGTTTCAGGGGTGTTATAGTTAGCTGGACTTTTCACTTGTACAAAACCATTGAAATTCCCCCGTTATAGTTAGTTCAGCTAATTATAACTCGCGCGCCCGCAATGCACTGCTGATGACGTCACATATTACATCACTCATGACATGGTCAGTGACATCACTCATGACCTCACTGATGACATCTCAAATGACATCACTGATGACATCATCCAGTGAATGTCTGTTTTTCTGAAAATTAAATATATTTTATATATGTATATCTCAAGGTCGATGGAAGAATAAATGGGTATATAAGTGTCTAAATGGATGATTTGTTTTTGAAAAATTGATTGTGTAACTGACTGATTAAGTGTATCATAGTGAATACATGGCTTAGGGAGTAATGTTTAAATATGTAAATATCTGTATCAGTCTCTCACTTTGTGTGTAAGTGGCTGTATGGGTTGGTGAGTAGCCACATGGGTGTCTATATAGGTTATTAGTTGGTTTTTTGAGTATCAGTCTGAGTGTCTGCATGGTTCGGTGGGGGGTATTACGTAGTGCATAGGTGCATGAATGAGTGACTCACTGTATGTGTTGAAGACAGCATGTGTTGAGGACTGTATGGGTGGATGAGTGTGTGTATGGGTGTGTTAGTGAGTGAATGACTGTCTCAATAGTGTCTTTATGAGTAACTACATATGTTTTAAACTAGTATATGTGACTATTGGTGTATATAAGTGAGTATATGTGAGAGTGAGAGATTGAAAGAGTTCCTGTATGAATAAGTATGTGTTTCTATAAGTGATTGTTTAAAAGACTAAGTATGTGTAAGTTTCCGTAGAAGAAAGTGTGGTGGTGTGTGTATAACTGTATATGCAAGTAAATGTATGTTTGATTCTTTATTAGCATGTGGTGGTGTGTGTATAACTGTATATGCAAGTAAATGTATGTTTGATTCTTTATTAGCATGAGTGACTATGTGTGTGAGTAACTCTATGGATGATTGGCATTGTGTAACAGGATGTATAGGTGTTTGAGTACATATGATGAGTGAGTACATGTATGAGTGACTGTATAGGACTGTTGGTGAATGAGTGGATGTGTATGTGGATCTTAGAATTACTGAAGAGGTTGTTGTAACTGGTATTGGTATGTCCATTGTTTTGAAAATTTTAGTCTCTATTTTTGAATGTGTGTATCAAAGGTTATATTGGGGTGAGAGGAGGTCTGCCACTCTATCACAAGGATGATGTCATCAGTGATGTCATTTGAGATGTCATCAGTGATGTCATGAGTGATGTCACTGACCATGTCATGAGTGATGTAATATGTGACGTCATCAGCAGTGCATTGCGGGCGCGCGAGTTATAGTTAGCTGAACTAACTATAACGGGGGAATTTCAATGGTTTTGTACAAGTGAAAAGTCCAGCTAACTATAACACCCCTGAAACCTATGGTTTTTTCAGTGAATTTCTGAGGTTTTTTAAATGCTAATTCCTAACTATAACGTGCCTGAAACCTATGGTTTTTTCTGTGAATTTCAAAGGTTTTTTAAATGCTAATTTCTAACTATGCCTACAGAGATAGGACATGTGAAGAAAGAAGAAAAAATGCACAGAAAGAAAAAAAAGAAGTGCAGAAAGAAGCAACAGAAGTCCTCAAAGACGAAGAAAAGTGCAGGAAGAAGGATAACGTGCAGAAAGAACAAAAAGAATAGCAGAAAGAAGCCTTGTTGCAAAATCATCCTGTGCCCACAACTGTTTCAGATGGGTACTGGTGGTAACTGACTCTGACTAACCAGTCCTAGAGCCAGTGCTATGTTAAAAGACACTTAGAATACAGTGAAAACACCTACATACACTAGGGAACATTATGCGTTGGGGTCCCCCTGTGATTAGCATGACCTCCTCTGTAAGCCCCTAGTATATAATAGGGCAGGGGGATTAAAACTACCTCTTAAAACAGGCCACAGGGCGTTTTTGCACACGTTAACTCAGGCCCCGTCCCCTCCCTTCACCACTGTGTAAACACGCCCTGTGTCCGTTTTTAGTTGGGAGATTAAGTTCATTTGAATCCTGAGGGTCCCTAGGGTCCAACTAGCCCACTAGGTACCTCCAGTAAGTGCCACAGAGCTGCGTTGCAGAGAGGTGTAAAAAGTGGCACAGCCTGGACCACCTCTCTGCAATGCAGCTCAGTGGCGCTTACTGGAAGCACTTGGTGGGCTAGTTAGACCCCAGGGGCCCTCAGTATTGAAGGGAAATTATATCCCCAATTTAAAATGTGCCATAGTGCGTGTTTGCACACGTCACCTCAGGCCACGTCCCCTCCCTTCACCACTGTGTAAACGCGCCCTGTGGCTGTTCTAAGTTGAGAGATTAAGTCCCCTTGAATCCTAAGGGTCCCTAGGGTCAAACTAGACCACTAGGTACCTCCAGTAAGCGCCACAGAGCTGCGTTGCAGAGAGGTGTAAAAAGGGGCTTGACCTCAGAACACCTGTCTGCAGCGCAGCTCCCTGGCGCATACTGGAGATGCCTGTTGGGCTATTTGGCCCTCAGGGACCCTCAGTATTGAAGAAGAATTAATTCCCCAACTTACACCTCGCCAGGGGGCGCGTTTGCAGAGTGCTGCAAGGAGGGGGCGTGGCCTCCGGCACGATGCCAGTCTTTTATTTATTTTTATTTTTTAAGAAGGGGGCTGTGTGGTTCCCCTTCTTATTCTAATTTATTGGCCCTGATGACCCCATCCCCCAGGGCCTGTCTCCTAATTATATTTTTTTGACCCCAATCCCCAGGGCCGGCAGCTGTTCTTTATTATTTTTAAAAAATATATATGTATAGACACACCTAGGGCATGCTGGACAAACCGTACATACCTATCACCATGACGATTTGAGTGATATTCATTAAAAGGCGACTATGCATACAATGAATCCACGTGGAATGTATTTACACCACTAGTGAACCTCTGACATGTCTGATGCCCTACCGTGCCTAATCCCGGTAGACACCCTTGTCGTTTATTTATACAAACATGGGTAGCTATTGACGGGCGCATTTAATACACATGCACACCAAGCCATTCAAAGGGGATTCGACAAAAATTAGACAAACTATGTAAGAAACCCCCCTCACGGTTAATAAAACACACATCCACTGCCGGATGTGTAATACTTTTTATTTTACTCTCTGGAAAGGGGACGAACATCACTTGAGAGTCACAGCGCGCTCCTGGCAGAGCCCAATGCTGTGTTACACCCACCATTGCCTGCTGAGTGCCACACACCTCTGTGTTGTATTCAACCAGCTAGTGCATATGCTATGACACTCTCTAGCCCATGTGCACTGTAACACCACCCCGTGAATATGTCATGCCACACTTGTCTTCGCACGGGTTATATTGCCCCATCTAACGTGCCTTCCTCGATGCCTATGTTATAACGCACAGTGCTATGCCATACATATTACAATCTGGGATCCATATCTTTGTCACAGTGCATATGCAACGTTACACTCCCCAGCACATATTTTATATTACAACTTTAGAGACTAGTTGGGTTACACAACACTGTCCTGTGCATATTACACTCCAAGGCGCACATCGCATAGCACGCGCTAGTGCCTGTGCTATCTCGCGCTCTCCAATGAATCTGTCACTGCGCACAATGTATTGCATATTATATTTCACGCCCGGTTCATCTTGTATCACACTTTTTGGTGCATAGTTTATACCATACACTATATCTAGTTTTCATTTTCAATCGTGCTCTCAGGACTATGTTCTATATAACACTGTGTTCACCTACCCTTTTCACGGGCATTACATTTTGCGATAGGGGGTGGAGGGTCAGGGGGTGTTTCTGCCAAGTGAGCCCGGAGTCACAGTCACAAACGTCCTCTTCTTCCTGAATAAAAGTGAGATTATTCTGCATACTTGTTCATATTTTAAGTAGTTCGCACAGACACACGTATTAAAAACAATAAAGTTCCTAATACCCGCCTTCTCTGAACAGTTAGCTTGCTGCCCCATCCCCCTCCTCCCTATCCTCTGTTGTGTGAATCCATGGACTAGCCTCCTCCCTCCTGCCATGCATGGTCTGATGTGCTGCCACTGCCCTCAATTTAGTATGATGTACCAGTCCCCTCCTCCTGCCCTCCATTGCCCAATTCTATGCCCCATCATTGACCTCCTGCTTAAACTCTGTGCTTAACTTGCTGCCCCTATTCTCCTTCCCCCTGCCCTCCGATGTCTTTGTGCATGCCCCTGCTCCATCCTTTTTGCCCACCATGTTCCATGGACCTGCCACTCCTATCTACTCTGAGTGTTCTGTTGAGCTGCCACTCCCCTCCCACCTGCCTAGCATTGTCAGATGACTGTAACCTGTCCCTGCCACCTCCACCCTGCCTGTCCACATGCCATGCCCCTATCCTCTTCCTCCTGTCCTACATGGTCCATTGTACTGCCACACCCTTCTGCCCTCCCTGGTCTGTTGTTCTGCAACTGCTCCTCCTGCCTGCCCCGTGCGGTCTGTTGTGAGGCCCCTTCCCCTGAACTTTCTTGTCTGTGCACAGGTCCTGACCCTCCCTTCTATCCTCCATCGTCCTTTGTGCATGCCCCTGCACCCTCCTTCTTGCCCATCATAGCCTTTGTGCTGCAACTAACCCTCCCACTTGCCATGCATGGTCTTCTGTGCTGCCATGGCCCCTCTCACCTTTCCTGTGTGGTCAGTTAGCTGCCCCTGACCCCCTCCCACCTTCCCTCCATGGTCTGTGTGTATGCCATCACAGTCTCACTGTTGCTCTTGATGGTGTGTCTTGCTTCTAGTGCCCATCCTGCCTGACCTCCATGGCTATCTTGCTGCTCCTGCCCTGCCCCCTTGCCCCCAGCCCTCTGTTTACATGTGCAGACCCCTATTCCCTCCCTCCTGGCTTGTCTGTTCCATTGTAATGCCCCTGATCCGTCCCTCCTGCCCTTTATGGTCTGTTATGCTGCAGCTTTCTCTCCTGTCTGTCCATTATGGTCAGCTAGCTACCATTGCCTCTTGCCCCTCTGTTCTCTGTTGTCCATGTGCATGGTCCTTTCCCCTCCCTCTTGCTTTCTATGGATTGTTGTGCTGCACTCCCGTCCCGCATGCCCTCTGTGGTGTATTGTGCTGCTGCAAACCCTGATGCCTGCCCTGCAGGGTCAGTTTGGTGCACCTCTCCATGTCCCTCCTGTCCTCTGTTATCCAAGTCCATGTCCCTACCCCATTTCCTTCCATGATCCAATGTACCATACTTGCGAACATTTTGAACTTGGTAAGAGGGAGATTTTGAAAAAAAACTGGGGTATTGATTTTCCCCTTTGAGTTACATTGAAAAAGAGGAGATTGTAGACAGGAGACAGATCAAAGGAAGCCCATTTGAGCTTAAAAACATTGGACGTTTCCTGGCTGAATCGGGTCTGTTGGCATGTATAGTTGTACTACCATTGCCTCTTCCTTCTGCCCACAATGGTCTATTACATTGCCACAGCCTCTCTTGCAAGTCCTGTATTGTTGGTTTGTTGCCCCTGCCCCCCTTGCCACTGCCCTCCATAGTCTGTTGTGCTGCCACGGCCCTTCCTGCCTGCTCAGTGTGGTTAAATTGTTGCCTTTGCACCCTCCTACCTGCCTTCAATTTTCAGAGTCCGTGCCCCTGGCCTCTGCCTCTCAACAGTATCCTAATGAACAACTATATTGCTAACATTCTATATTTATTACAAAAGTGTGGAACGCCTGACGTCATCTTGATGTAATCAAAACTGTAATACCTAGAGCATTTCCTTTAGAAATTACATATATGAGAGGGTCTTATTGGCATCAAAATTATGGTTAGTGCTCTAAAATACTAAAATAAGGACATATTTTCTGAGTTTTCAAATAGCGAGAAAGCACTTTTAAATTATTTGTTATCTTTGTTTTTTTATCCAGTTGACCACTTGATTAAATGTTGCACTTAGGGGAGAGGATGTGGTGTTTCTTCCAGAACTGCAGACTTTGCAACCGGGGAACCAGGTTGGAGTTTCTGCTTCAGCTTGACATTCTGTGATTCTGGTCAAATCACTTAGTCTCCCCATGTCTACAACCAAAATGAATTTGTTCTTGTGTGATGTAACCAATGCTCATGTAAAGCACTCCAATACCTGACAAGTCTGCACTATATAACACTGCAAAAACACAAAATAATAAGTGTTTTGCACACTTCTGTCATTGGGCTACATCTGGGTGATTTTGGGCTACATTTGGGCTCTTTTGTCTCCGGTGGCCATCTTGGGAGATTTATTTGTTATGAAATTTCCTAATTTCCTCATGTACTGCAGTCTCCTCAGTAGGAAATGCTTTCAGTTTTTTACTTTGATTCCATCATGAAGGTATTCAGATATGTCACACATTTGCCATAAATTCTGAAAGTTAGTACTCTAGTTGCTGATTATATCACTGTAGTAAAACTACTGTTCACCATGGAAGTCTGCTCCTGGTATTAAAAGTGCATGTTTCAGTCTGCATGTCAGAATTTTTTAATGAAATAGAAGAGGATTTGAGAAGTCACTCAAAATGTGCCCTCATTTTCTTTCTTCAGCATTAATCATAATTTCTATGGCAAAATGAACCCCCTCATTGTGTTCCTTTTTAAATTAAATGTTTTAAGTGTTACCAGTTTATTCCAATCAAGATGGCTTCAGGTGTGCCATACTTTTGTCATAATGAAGACCGTAGGCGCTCTAGTTGTTTTTAAGAACACTCTGGGACATTCTGTCATTGGGCTATACTTGGGCTACATCTGGGTGATATTTGGGCTACATTTGGGCTCTTTTGTCTCTGGTGGCCATCTTGGGAGACTTATTTGTTATGAAGTTTCCTAATTTCCTCATTTACTGCAGTCTCCTCAGTAGGAAATACTTTCAGTTTTTTACTTTGATTCCATCAAGAAGGAATTCAGATGTGTCACACATTTGCCATAAATTCAGAATGTTAGCACTCTTTTTGCTCATTAGATCACTGTAGTAAAGCTACTGCTCACCAGGGAAAACTGCTGCTGGTATTGAAAGTGCATGTTTCAGTCTGCATGTCAGAATTTTTTAATGAAATAAAAGAGGATTTCAGAAGTCAAAATGTGCCCTAGTTTTTCTTTCTGCAGCACTAATCGTACTTGTTATGGAAAAATGAACCCCCTCATTTTGTTCCTTTTTAAATTAAATGTTTTAAGAGTTACCACTTTAATCCAAGCAAGATGGCTTCAGGTGTGCCATACGTTTATCATAAGTAGGACTGTTAGCGCTCTAGTTGTTCTTTGGAACACTCTGGGAAGCTGCAGTAGAACACAAAGGAATCAACTGACAGTCTCTGCCCTTGTTGGATGTGCATGTTTTACTGAGAATGTCAGACTTCATTCTCACATGACTGAGAAAGATAATGTGAATTTACAGAAAATAAGCTCTCAGTTTAGCTTATAGATCACCTTCCAAACCTCTGTGGGAAAAGCATGAGAAAATATTTTTCTCTCAATCATGATATCCCAGCAGAAGGCTTTTTCACATGGTGAAATCACCTTAGAACATACCACAATTCCTAAAATGAGTATGGTACCATCAACAAATGATTTATAATGTAACTAAAGTCTTAAAACCTTCTATTAACTGCAATGCTTTTTAATGAGGTGCTATCATGTATATTGGTCCCAAGATGGCTGCCAACACTTCTTGGATGAAGTGCTGACAGCCAATCAGATCTCAGGATGAGATGTGTGGTTAGGCTCCGCCCACATATATATATGATTTTACTTTTGATTTTCTCAGGAACTACTGCACAGATTGACACCAGACCTGCAAAAGGCACTTCCCTGAGCTGAGGACTACCTCTCTGCCAAATTTCAAGTAATTCTGTTCAGCCGTTCGGGCTGTACCTTGGACTAAAGGTCCCTATGGAAAATTGCATGGGGAAAACGCATTTTGGGACCCCCCTTTTTTCTCAGCCCCCGCTTGACAAATCCCCCCCGAGACTTTCAGGGTAGGAGCGGAGCGGAGCGCCCCACCTATTTTGAAAATTTCGCGAGGATTCGTCAACCGGCGCCAAAGTTATTCCAAATAGAATGTTGCGGATTTCCTATGGAAACACGGTCCTAACTATAACTATCTACTGGCGACTGCCAGTAGATAATATATATATTGACTGATCGATATCATGGCTCACGTGTTCGTAAAAACACACTGCACTCTCGGGGCTTACATTTCATATGATTTTTTTACGAGGACGCGTTTCGGAGTGTTTGCCTTCTCCCAGCTCGTTTTACAAAGCAGACCAGCCAACCCAAAATGCCACACTGGTGGTGCAAAGCGTCTGTAGTTTTATACACGGCTCCAAGTCCAGCAAATGACACGTACTGCACTCTTCCGGAGCGTGATAATTTCACTTATAATTTGTAATCATGTCTATTAATTACTGATTGAATGGCTTATTTTTCAAATGAAATCATATGAAGTATATACTTCAAGGATAGGTATGAAATTGATCAGAGAGAATCTTCACAGTTAACATCTAAATACCCAAACCAGACATAGAGTATGATACTTTTGCTTACCAGAATAAATATGGTACCTATGTGTGCCCTATCCAGTCAAGAAAAATCTCATAAAGACTGTATATGTGATCCAGGTGAAAATTCATATCTATATTGTTGCACATAGAAAGGATAATTATGTTTTATTCTGTTTCCTGTACATCTTCACTTAGAAGCCCCCATGCGTTATAGGTGCCTGAAGAGAGGAAGCAGGGTGTTCTCAACCCCCCCCCCCCCCCCCCAAAAAAAAGAACAAATAACTTATTTGTTGAAGTTATTATTTATAGATCACTAGCGGATGAGAAATAATTTAATTAACCCCAATGCGAAAAGTGCTAAAGTAGTTGTCATGTTCAGGAAAACAAAACATGTGCCAAGAAGTGTCTAGATGTCAACAGAGAAGGAAGAGCTAGAAAAGATATGCATCGCATGATCCCAAGTAATTATTACAGCGTGCAACGTGTCCGGTTCTCCAAAACATGACCAAAAACATGCAGTGTGTTTGGTCCCCTCCTATAATACCCAGAAGGGAAGTAAATCATCTCGAAGTAATGGCTCATTATAGCATTGGAATCTCAAACGCCACATGGACCTAATTTGGATGCTGAACTACCTACACATCTTGGGCAAAAATGATACTATGTGATAAGATTGAGTGATTCCCTGTTCCATCTTCTTATGATCTCCCATTGTTTTCTCTTTTACACCCCTTTCCCCTTCTTCTTCACCTCTTTCCTTTCTCTCTCTTTTTCCTTATCATCAGGAGAAAATGGTATAATAGTATATGACAGAAGAAGGTAAGAAGTAGCAGAAATAAACTTTACACTTGGAGTTAAGGTAGGGTAATGGTGAAACGTGTGTGGTTATAACCTTGTCTTAGTCAAACTTTTTATGGGACAGAGCTATTTTTATTGGGCACCTGCACTTTCAAGAATGATTTAGCTATTAGTCTTTTATTAGGCATTAGCACTTTAGATAAGATTAATATGGACGACTGGAAAAACATAGAAAAAATGTGTCTAAGGAGTATAAAGGGGCATATTATCAAGACGGGCGATAAAATTATTGCCACTTTAGCGGCAGAAAACTGCAGCTAAAACGGCGATAATGGGCTTGATAATATGCTCTATGGAATTCCAATTGAAGCCCATGTTAGATGTCCTTCACATTAATTAATTTAATGTTCTCGCCTGTCTTGATAATATGCCCCTTTGTGATAGGATAAATAACATCATGACAAAGGGAGTATAGACTTCATTCTCCTTCTCTCATCTCAGTTACGAATAAAATAACAATGCATAATGCACTTTACATTAAATTGCACCTTAATTGACTAGGCCAGCTTGGATGAAACCTTGAGCAACATATTCTGTATTTTTTGCACGTAAAATCAAACTTGGGTTTAGACAATAAATTGTTTAATGTGTTTTCTTTTTTCTCCTTTTTAATCTTTTTATCTAAACTGTGGGAATTATTCTTATGGACTTTCATTGGATATGAAATTATATTTGAATTGGCAATATCAATTTTTAAGTACTTTCTTTTTTAATATAAAAGATCAATTTAATTTTTTTTTAAAAAGTATATACTAGAATGTATTTATAAATTAAACTATGACAATTATCGAGTGCAAAATAAATTTTCAACAAAATGGAAGGTTTCTAGTTGTCAGGAAACGGGCATAGGAATATAAAATCCTAGAAAAGTATGATATGAAAAAGGAAATTTACACTTTCCTTGTGTACAGTAGCATTGTGAATCATCAGTAATGCAATGTGAGTTGAAAATTAAATTTCATACTGTTGGATAAAATGTTTGTTCCATGTTTTTTTTTAGGCACCTCCACTTTAGTCACTGAAGATTTCGATCTTCTCTTTAAATGATTTTTTTCTTGATTCACTAACGATTAATGGTAATGTTTTATTCATGCCTCTATTTTTTCTGAAAATGTTGTCAAAATGCTATTTTGCTTATTAATGATGTATTGTACTTTACAGTGACAAAAATGGCATATACACAATGCCAGTAAGCAAAATGGAGACTCAGTCTAGCTGCTGAATTTAATGAGCAGTGAAAAGGGACTGCACTGTGGGAGCAGTTTAAATTGGCAATCTAGACGATGGGACTCTATGGTCCAGTTGAAGGCTAGGTGCAGAAATGCTTCGACCATCCGTTTATCGCACTAATGGTGGATGAAAATTAATTAAAAGTAATTGATAACTTCCAGGAGACTGCAGTGCCGTGTATCTGTGTATTCTCGTTAGAGTGAATGGGACGGAGTAGTGCTTTTATATATAGATATATATATGTCTGAGACTCCTTCGTGTTCCTTGCACATTCCACTCGTACAGCGAAAGTCACGGCACCATAACGGAGGTAATATTTTCAAAGATTATTTATTACCACACCATAGTGCATAAGTATGGGTAATTCTGTCAGCCCTTTTGACATTATTTGTAAAGTACATTCATTTACATGAAAGTGCAAGTGCAGGAGTAAAATTCAGATATGCACAATTAAACACAAAGTTGGCTTTCATATTTCATAATGGACATTCAATCTTAAAGAGACCATTAATGCTCTATTGTTGTTCTTTTTCACAATCCACATAGCTATCTCTAAATAGCACAAAACATGACAATGTGCACAATGGCATCCCTTAATTGCATATTATTTCAAAGAGTTTGGCATCTCATCCATTCGTATATTGATCGGATAGTTTCATGAGATTACTCTACGGAACTTATTAAATGTAAAGTACAAATTAAATCAAAGATCAATTACAACTAGTGGTTTATAACCTTACAAAATGCATTTCATAAGGATACCTCAATTCTTATTTGGGTATTATCACGATTGCTATCATTTAAAAAAAAAAGGGGAGATGGGCATGTGCAAAATAGACTATTTTATATCTATGTGCTACTCAGGCTCTTTAGGTTTCAATTTTCAGCGATTGAGTCAACTCTGGTTGATAATTTGATGGATACAGTACATAGCAATAACAATTAAACTATAATTTGTGAGAAATAAGTGAATATTTGATGACGAAAGTTTAAAGAAAGTTTGAGAGAAATGTGAGGGAATATATACAAAAGAGTAACGGGGAATTCAGTCCAGCAATGTTCTTCTCTGAGATTTATATTATTTACAAATGAATGTGAAGTTCTGTATCCCTGTGGATATTCAGTGCCGATTGCAAGGATGAGCCAGGATTCTGTTCTCCGTAATCTGAGGGTTTTATCTCCGCCTCTTTCGATCGATTTTACAATTTTAATCCCTGAGTATTGAAGTTGTTTACAGTCACTTGAATGAAATTCATAAAAGTGCTTTGCCATGGGATAACTAAAATCCTTGTTCTTGATTGCACGTAAATGTTGTAGGATCCTTAGTTTTAATTTGTTTATTGTACTTCCTACGTATTGTTTTTTGCAGGGGCATACTAATCTATAGACCACATATTTTGATTCACATGTGATGTGGTCTAGAATGCTTTCTGTTCTTCCATTCTAGAGTTGGAAGGTTGTTAGGTTATGACCATGTTCACAGGCTCTACATTTAGAGCACTTCCAGAATCCCGGAGTATTGAGCCATGAGGGTATTTTTTGTTCTTTTAGTTCTAAATGACTTGCGTCAAAATGTCCGCCAAGGAGGCTGTTTTCCTATAGGTGATACTAGGATATGGTGTCAATATTCTTTCTAGAGTTTCATCCAACATTAAGATTTCCAAGTTCCTACGGACGATTTGTTTGATCGCTCCACTTTGATTGTTGAAATCTATGATGAGTCGAGATGTTGTGTCCTCTTTATCCTGTTCTACTCGAGTTTCTCTTGATGGTATCAAAAGGTTTGCTCTCGATTTCGATTCTACTCTGGATCTTGCAGTCTCAATGACTTCCAGTGGGTAGCCGCTTTCTAAGAAGCGACTACTCATTTCATCTATCTGGGAGTTCATATCAGAAACTTCTGAGCAATTCCTTTTTGCTCGTAGCATCTCACCATAGGGTATGCTCCATTTAAAATTTTGTGGATGCCCACTGTTCGCGTGCAGAATACTGTTGCATGAGGTTGATTTTCTATGCATTCTGGTACATACCCTATGTTCTTTAATGAAGACTTCCATATCTAGAAAGATGATATTTGATTCACTTATCGTTGACGTGAAAGTTAGATTGTATTCATTCTCATTGAGTGAGTTGATGAAGTTCTGTAAGTCAGCATGGTCTCCTTCCCATATGACGAAAAGATTGTCAATGAATCAAGTCCAGATTTTTATATTCGAGTGTTTTATTTTTTATTTTTGAGGACCTCAGTTTCCCATGCCGCCATCAGCAGGTTGGCATAGGTAGGCGCAAAAGATGTCCCTATTGATGTAAAGTCAAAATGCATTATGCCATGCTGATAATCCGTGAATAAAGGCTTCAACAGAATCCCCGCTGTGTCCCTGGACTTCTTTGAAGGAAGGTGGTTGTTTGGTGATATATATATATATATATATATATATATATATATATATCCCTATATCTGGAAGAAATATAGAGAAACGAGAAGCCAGCACTGCAGGATCTTTGTGAACATCTAAAATCTTATTATATTAATACTGCCAATAACACGTACCGGCTGAACGCAGCTTTGTTCACATTGGGGGATCTGTAATTTTGTTCAGCATATTTAAGTGCTCACGTGTTGTACAACATAATAAACATCGAAGAGAAACTTTCGTATGAGAGCATTTCAAGGTATATCATTTTCAACATAACTAGATTTCATAATCAATCAAAAATTAAACTTATGTACAAACATTGCTGTTAATAAAAATACATGCTCACATTTATGTGTACGTTATCCAGGCAATCTAGCCCTAGTGGGCCTACTTTGTGAACACATAATCTGAACGTCATAATGAATAGCAAGAAAATACTTTTATATATGCACGTTTTCAGGTGGTCAATCTAAAAGTGCTTACGTGCTATACAACATAATCAATCGATCAAAGAAACTTTATTTCAGTCGTCAGACCATAAAAGTGCAATGTGCATTGTAAACATTAAGTACAATTCTGCAGAAGTGTATAAAATCGATCAAGAGGTATGCAATACTATTAAAAGAAATGTGAGTGTTATATCTTTATCAGAGTGTACTTAAAAAAGAGAAGAATGCTATTAAACAAGTTCAAATAACAGCCAGAACCTCTATGGAGCCAAGAACGGCAATAGGGTCCGCTTTGCTATCTGAGTTATCATGTTTACAACAATTACACAACAATAACATTCCTAAGTTAAAAGACTGCATTTAAAAGTTACTTATCAAAACAGATCATAGCAACGTAGTGCAGGGTTTTTGCAATTTCCTCCTAATACCCCACATATGGCCCAAACATTTAGCAAGCGAACAGGCAAATAAGGGTTCAGGGTAAAAGCTAAGAATATGCAGGGCTTCCCCGTGCTCACGAGTTCCCAATTGTTTACACACAGGCGTGAGCCACCTTGCTCTTGGAGATGAATATGCTGGGCAGGTGAATAAAACATGTGCAATTGATTCGTTTGATGCAAAACTGCAAAGACTAGTCTGGCAGTGGTTTGGTTACATTGCCATGAACTGGTAAAGGAGCCTAAAGGAAGTGTTTCAAACCTGAACTGCATTTAGAGTTTCCGGTTGCTAGGTGACTGAATGAATAATGTCTAGATAGCCTTCCAGACATCTGGACATTTTAAAATCAACAAATTCCGCTGATAGCTTACCCCTCGAAGAGTTGTTGAGTTCAGTCAGGTGTACCCAGTCCCAGTACTTGGCTTTCACTTCACTTTTACTGGAAGACGGTAGAAGATTGGTACTATCCCACTAGTCCTTTACCCCAATGCATCTCAATAAGCATTTTGTGTTTTTTATCCAGCCTGTCATACATTGAGGGTACTGACTTCCTCAAGTGCAGTGGCTTAAGAGCACAATTCAGGGGTGGATCAAATTCTGTGCCAAAAAAGCAGCAGGCGTAGTTTTGCTATGTCAACAATGGATTTGTGACCCATATCCAGCTTTAGTGGGAGAAGTGGTGAGCTCTGTTGTAGTGACATCAAATTCCTTAGGAACCTGGATAGAGTGAGGTCAACCAGCCTAACAAAACCCCACAGCTCAACCCCATACAAAGAGCAACTCACAGCATTAGAGTCATAAATCTAAAAGGGCGGCTGCGGCTGGTTTGCTAAATGAAGTGCAGTGTTCCTTCCTCAGGGCCCCTACTATTTGCTTGTACTTCAGGGTTGCCTTAGTTATACGTGGATACCACAAGATATCTTCTGATAATTGAATACCCAGATTTTCAAAGTTACTAGCTGTCTCAAGTGGCACACTGCCTAAAGTCAGTTGCCCTTAAGTTTTATGGGGATTTATCATCATTGTTTTTGATGTGTTGATCTCAAGAACTCACATATTGCAAAAAAGTTATCAACATTAGTAAGGTGGTGTCCGCTAATAATAGGGTCATAATTTGATCTCTTCCCAGCATTGGTGCATCTGCTTGGGTCTGCGATAGGGACTCGACTACTGATTAATAGAGAGGGAAAAAAGAGTTGGTGCAACACAATAAGCATTAAAGAAATTATTTTGTATCTAGTGCATTTCACGGTAATTTCATTTTCAACATAAATAGATTTTATGATTCATCAAAAATGTAACTAAGAAATGCAAACATTGCTGTTAATAAAAATACATGGTCCCTACTTCTATGCATGCTTTATCCTGACAGTCTAGCCCAAGTGGGCCTACTTCGTGAACACATAAGTACAGCGTCATGAATATATGTACATATCCAGGTGGTCAATTTAGCCCAAGTGGGCAAATTTCAATTCTGTAACTGAAACCATATATTCATCTCAACCCATAAATCCTGTGCATGTTTTTGGCTCATAACCCATTGTATTTAAAGCAATCGAACACTTTTTAAACAGTTTTAGGGCATTCATTCATGCCACCTGCGAGCAAGGCGTAGAATACGCCAAAATGCATTGGGTATATCGGCATCTGAATTAATAAAACTGTTATAAAGCAAATCAGAGTTTAATCATCCTTTTGCTGGCGGGAAGTGCACGTTCCAAGCACTGCGTGTGGATTTCGGAGGTGGTTCATAATTGTGGGTTCCTCAACCCTAACCCGCACGATCCTCTGCTTCCTTTGGGATGAGCGGCGGTCCAGGTAAGAGCCATGGAACCCAGGACTCTTATGGAAGGGTCACCCTCGCGTGTCACTGGCTACACGCTATATATCTGAAAAACGTCTTTTTCCGTCGAAGTAAACAAGGGGACACGGCGGGGCTTAGTAAAACTATTTATTTAAAAACTTTGGCATGACGCGTTTCGGCGATAGCCTTTTTCAAATGCCACTGGTGCTTGAGGTTTCCAGGTAACTTCCTTTATATTGGCCCATCCTCTAAAGTAGTGTGGTGCGCACCTGAATCACGTTTCACAGAGAGCACTCGAGCAATTCGGTGTTTAGAGACTGCAAATCCCACCATGCAGTTCGTTCGTGTCACAAATGAGTGTTTCTGTTCAGCCAAACTTTTTTTGATACTCCAGATAGGAGGCTGACGTGAGACATGGTTAGCTTGGAAATCGTAGCGCTGTGCTGGGCAACAAATCGTCTCTTAAGCCCTCACTTCCAACCTCGCATTCCCGCTGGTCGCAAGTCCGGAGAAGCCGTTCCAGTAACCTTGTCTCTCCATGTAGTCATGGACTGACCTTTTCAACAGCAGATCCTCTGCTTCATTTGGGATGAGCCGCGGTCCAGGTAAGAGCCATTGAACCCAGGACTCTTATGGAAGGGGCACCCTCGCGTGTCATTGGCTACACACTATATATCTGAAAAACGTCTTCTTCCATCGAAGTAAACAAGGGGACCCGGCGGGGCTTAGTAAAACTAATATATATGTATATATGTATGTATGTATATATGTATATATATATATATATATATATATATATATATATATATATATATATAATATTTCCAATATTTAGTTGGCTGTTCCCGAGCCACTTGAACGGCGGGCACACGGCAGATGTAGCCACCCCCAAATACTCCACACGATCCACTGCGTCTCACTTTCCCATCACAGGACGAAAGAACACTGGAGCCGTGGTCACAATCAAAATGCGTGTTTATTTTAACACCAGGTCTGACGCGTTTCGGAGTTTAATGGCACTAAACTCCGAAACGTGTGGATCGTGTGGAATATATATATAAAAAACCAATGAAATTCCCCCGTTATAGTTAGTGCAGGCAACTATAACTCACGCGACCGCAATCCTTTGCTGATGCTAATACTGTATTTAGACACTTATTTGCCCATGTCTTCTTCCATTAAATTTTAGCTATACATATATTACAAATATTTTTTTTTCATAAAGACACATATGTCATCAGCAGAGGATTGTGGTCGCGTGAGTTATAGTTGCCTGCACTAACTATAACGGGGGAATTTCATTGGTTTTTTATCAGTAAAATGTCCAGCTAACTATAACATGTGTGAAACCTATGGTTTTTTCACTGAATTTGCAAGGTTTTTTAAATGCTAAGTTACTTTACGCCATTCGTGGCGTGCGCGCCCACTTAACGCAGTTCGTTCCATGCGCGCACGGTGAGCACGCGGTGCGCTTTGCGCACCGCGCGCCCACTTTACGCAGTTAGTGCCGTGCACGCACGGTGGGCACGCGGTGCGCTACGCGCACCGCGTGCCCACGTTACGCTTGATGGGGCATGTGCGCACGATGCGCTTCGCGCACCGTGCGCATATGGAGGACATATGATGCGCTTCGTTGTGAAAGGTAATATTTTAATTTTTCACACAAGTGTTATATGCCATGCACAAATGGTGCCCTTCGGGCATCATTTGCACATGGGGTGGGGAGAGTATGGATATTTATTTTTTTAAAATAATTTTTACCGTACGCGTACGGTAAGCGTAATCGGCGCAATTATCGAAAAAATTAAAATTTCGTTTTTGGCCTTGGGGGATCTTTGGGGACTTCCTCAACATGGCTAGGTGCTTAGGAGCTGTCTAAACAGCCCCTTTACATGTTTTTGGCCTTTGTTTTTTAACCCCCTCTCAGAGTGCGAGAGAGAAAATGGCGGCCGCCACTTCCTGGTTTCGACCGATTCGAATGTTTACTAAGATCTAACAGCCAATCAGATTCGCGCACGGCACCGTACGCGTACGGTAAGCTTACCGTAAGCTTACCGTAAGCGCACCGTAAGCTGCCACAGATATATATATTGATTTAAATGCTATTTTCTCAGGAACTACTGAACAGATTTACACCAGACCTACAAAAGGCACTTCCTTGACCTGAGGACTACCACTCTGCCAAATTTCAAGTAACTCTTTTCATCCGTTCGGGCTGTAGCTGTGTCTAAAGGTCCTATGGAAAAATGCATGGGAAAAACGCGTTTTTGGACCCCCCTTTTTTCTCAGCCCCCGCTTGACGAATCCCCCCGAGACTTTCAGGGTAGGAGCGGAGCGTAGCGCCCCACCTATTTTGAAAATTTCGCAAGGATTCGTCGACCGGCGCCAAAGTTATTCCAAATAGAATGTTGCGGTTTTCCTATGGAAACAGGGTCCTAACTATAACTACCTACTGGCGACCGCCAGTAGGTAATATATATATATATATATATATATATATATATATATATATATATATATATATATATATATACACAAATACCTAGCGCATTCTTCCACTTCCCAGCAGGCGAGGAGGAAAGCACACGGACACCAAGCGTGCTTCACGAAGATTTATTCAGAAGTCAGCAACGGCATGACATGTCATTACGCGTTTCGGCCACAAAGTTTGCAGGGACGTTATAATTAGGTTCACATTTTACACACACCAAACCAAACTCGTGCCCTAAGGTAACTATAACACGCCACTACGCCATGCACAGTTTTCCCATTAATAATTTTACCGCAAATGTTGCACTGATATTATCAATGATGTCACAAAAGATGTCATGAGTGATTAAAAGTGTGGGGAATTAACAGTGCATTGTGAGTGCGCGATTTATAGTTACCATAGGGCACAAATTATAGTTACTTAAAATAACTCTAACTGCTGAATTTCTACAGTTTTGTGAATGTAAAATGTGAACCTAACTATAACATCCCTGTAACCTTTGGTCAGTGAATTTCTATTTTTTTTAATGTAAAGTAATATTTAATTACCATACATTAATCCAATATCTGCCGTGCACAGCCTTTGGTCCTAGGGGTGGGCACCCTGGGACATAGCTGGAGCCTGGCCCTGGGGATGATGTCCTCATGGCCAGTGTGCCCCCTCCCTTTTGCTAGAAAGGCCGAACCCCGGGTTTGGGTCCCCAGGGCCGAAAATGGGCCAGGGAGGTAGACCGTATGGTCCTTCCCCCTATTAGTTAATGGCCAAGCCCCGGGGCCAAAATCGACCCAGTGGGGAGGCTGTGCAGCACCCCTTCCCTTCTATTCAGCCACCCATCCCCCAGGCCAAAATAGGCCTGGGGAGAAAGATCACGTGCACTCCCCTCCCCCATTATCCTTAATAATCCACCAATCAGGTCCTGGCCAACCCGGGGGGCATGTACAAAACAAGTGTGGGAGCCCAAGCTTGTGTTTTTTTAAAAAAAAATTCCACAGATTTGCAGATCCTTAGCAAATTCGCAACAAAATTGAAAACAAAAAGACATTTTTGACCCCCAGTGGAGTCCCTCTAGAATCCCACAACAAGGTCCAGGGGGTCAGTCAATCAATCAATCATCGCATTTATATAGCGCGCTACTCACCCAGAGGGTCTCAAGGCGCTGGGGGAGGGGGGTCCGCTACTGCTCGAACAGCCAGGTCTTGAGTTGCTTCCTGAAGGCGAGGTGGTCCTGGGTCAGGCGGAGGTGGGTGGGGAGGGAGTTCCATGTCTTGGCGGCGAGGTAGGAGAAGGACCGTCCCCCTGTGGTGGCTCTTCGGATGCGGGGGACGGCGGCGAGGGCGTGGCTGGTCGATCGGAGCTGGCGTTTAGGAGCGTAGAAGTTGAGGCGGCTGTTGAGGTATCCTGGGCCTTGGTTGTGTAGGGCTTTGTGTGCATGGGTGAGGAGACGGAAGGTGATTCTCTTGTTGACCGGGAGCCAGTGCAGGTCTCTCAGGTGTCCGGAGATGTGGCTGCGACGGGGGATGTCCAGGATGAGTCGTGCTGAGGCGTTCTGGATCCGCTGGAGTCTCTTCTGGAGTTTGGCGGTGGTTCCGGCGTAGAGTGAGTTGCCGTAGTCCAGACGGCTGGTGACGAGGGCCTGGGTGACCGTCTTCCTGGTCTCGGTGGGGATCCACCGGAAGATCTTGCGTAGCATGCGCAGGATGTTGAAGCACGACGAGGAGACGGCGTTGACTTGTCTGGTCATGGAGAGGGAGGAGTCCAGGATGAAGCCCAGGTTGCGTGCGTGGTCTGTTGGTTTGGGTGCGCTGCCTAGGGCGGGGGGCCACCAGGAGTCGTCCCAAGCGGCGGGTGAGGATCCCAGGATGAGGACTTCCGTCTTGTCCGAGTTCAGTTTCAGGCGGCTGTTCTTCATCCATTCGGCTACCTCTTTCATCCCTTCGTGAAGGTTGGCTCTGGCGGTGGCGGGGTCGTTGGTGAGGGAGAGGATCAGCTGGGTGTCGTCGGCGTATGAGATGATGTTGAGGTTGTGCTGGCGTGCGATGTCTGCGAGGGGGCTCATGTAGACGTTGAAGAGGGTTGGACTGAGCGAGGAGCCTTGAGGGACGCCGCAGATGACTTCAGTGGCTTCAGATCTGAACGGAGGGAGACGGACTCTCTGTGTCCTTCCGGCGAGGAAGGAGATGATCCACTCCAGTGCCTTCTCCTGAACTCCGACGTTGCTGAGGCGTTGTACTAGGGTACGGTGGCAGACAGTGTCGAAGGCCGCGGAGAGGTCGAGGAGGATGAGGGCCGCTGTTTCTCCGTTGTCGAGCAGCGCTCGGATGTCATTGGTGGCTGCGATCAGGGCGGTCTCGGTGCTGTGGTTGGCCCGGAAGCCAGACTGCGAGGGGTCGAGGGATCCGTTCGTCTCGAGGAAGGCGGCCAGCTGCTTGACGGTCTTCTCGATGACTTTTGCAGGAAACTGGAGCAGCGAGATGGGGCGGTAGTTTTTGAGGTCGGTCGGGTCGGGCGATGGCTTCTTGAGTAGGGCGCTGAGTTAGGCGTGCTTCCAGCTCTCCGGGAAGGTGGCGGTGTCGAAGGAGGTGTTGATGATGTCCCGCAGGTGGGGTGCGATGACCGCGTCGGCCTTGTTGAAGACGTGGTGAGGGCAGGGGTCGGTCGGAGATCCGGAGTGGATGGAGTTCATCGTGCGGACGGTGTCTTCGGTGCTGATCGGAGTCCAGGCGCGGAGGGTGGTGGTGGTTCGGTCGTGGCGTTAGTCGGTTGAGTGCTGAAGCTGTTGTGTATGTCCACGATCTTGTTGTGGAAGTAGAAGGCGAGGGAGTTGCAGAGGTCTTGCGAAGGGGTGATGTCGTTGTTTCCGGGGTTGGAGAGCTCTTTAACGATGTTGAAGAGTTCCTTGCTGTTGTGTGCGTTGTTGTCCAGTCGTTCCTTGAACGCAGTTTTCTTGGTGGCGTGGATCAGTTGGTGGTGTTTTCGGGTGGCGAGCTTGATGGCAGTCATGTTGTCCGGTGTTGGGTCTCTGCGCCAGGTTCTCTCGAGGGCTCGGCAGTTCTTCTTGGAGCTCTTGAGTTCGTCGGTGAACCATGGAGCTTTCTTGCTGCCGGGTCTGCTAGGCGGGGTCCTCAGGGGGGCGAGCTCGTCTGCGCAGTCGCTGATCCACTTCGTGAGGTTGGTGGCCGCCTGGCTAGGGTTCGTTGTGCTGGTGGGAGGGTTCATGTTCAGGGAGGTCGTGAGCTGGTCGGCTGTGATCTTGTTCCAGCTCCTGCGTGCAACCTGTTGCTGGTGGTGGTGGGTCGTGGTCCTTCCGAAGCTGAAGTGGACGCAGCTGTGGTCCGTCCAGTGGAGTCCGGTGGCGTGGCTGAAGGCGATGTCCTTGCTGGATGAGAAGACGGGGTCGAGTGTGTGTCCGGCGTAGTGGGTGGGGGTGGTCACCAGCTGCTTGAGTCCCAGGTTGGCGAGGTTGTCCAGCAGGGTGGTGGTGTTGCGGTCGTTGTTGCTCTCCAGGTGGAAGTTGAGGTCCCCTAGGAGGATGTAGTCAGTGGAGCAGAGGGCGTGCGGGCTGATGAAGTCGGCGATGTCTTCGCTGAATTGTGTGCGTTGTCCCGGGGGTCTGTAGATGAGGGTGCCTCTGAGTGTGGTCTTGGGGTTGATGTGGACCTGAAAGTGCAGGTGCTCGGCGGTTGCGAGGGTGTCGTCGGTGTTGGTCGTGATGCGGATGGTGTTCCTGTGGACGATGGCGATGCCTCCTCCGGTGTGGTTGATGCGGTCCTTTCGGATGATCTTGTAGCCGTCTGGGATGGAGATGGCGATGTCGGGCGCTGAAGAGGCGTTCATCCAGGTTTCCGTGAGGAAGGCGACGTCTGGTGAAGTAGTGTCGAGCAGGTTCCAGAGCTCGACGGCGTGTCTGTGGACGGAGCGGGTGTTGAGCAGGATGCTCTTTAGGTGGCTGCTGCTGTTGCTCGTCGAGGTCTTGAGCACTGCTGGAGTTGTGCAGGTCCGTATGCAGGTGAACTTGCAGGCGTTGCAGCAGAAGGGTCCGTGGGTGCGTCTCGGGGTGGCTCGGTAACACCCCGGGATTCTTCCGGCGTTGAGTGCGTAGAGTTCGGTGGCGTCGTAGGTCGGGTGGGCTGGGGTCTGCGGGGGCCAGGGGTCCTGGCACTGGGCGCGGTCCAGGCGCGGACGGGCGCAGACGGGCTTACCTTTGGTGCACCTTCGGCGCTCAGTCGGTGCTCCCGCTGCACGCGTCCGCTGCGCGGTCGCTGAGGGGGCGACATAAGAAGGGATCCGGGAGGGCGGGTCACGTCCACCAATCGTCTGGCGAGGGGGCGGGGCCGCAGGCAGGAAGCGGCGGGAAAACGTGATCAGGCTGAGCGGGCGGCCCTGCGGCGCTGCTATCGGCGGCGGTGAAGATCACACTCAGCAAGGAGCTCTGGAGCAGGAGCGTAGAGGAGCGAGGGGGCAACCAGGCCAGAGGCGCAGTGGTCGCTTCTTGGAGCTCTTGAGTTCCGTGCCCCTTCTTTTTTTTTTTTTTCACCTTTTTTCTAGGAACTCGGATGAGTCAGAGTCCCAGGATGGCTTCCAACACTTCCTGGATGAAGTGTTGGCAGTTAATCCGATCTCATTATTAGATCTGTCAGATTCACAGTGAATTTGCATCCCTTTATTTTTTCTTTAATAACTCCAAAACTATTGAACAGGTTTATAACAAATTATAAAAGGGCTCTTTCTGGACCAAGAGCTAGCTTTCTGCCAAATTTGCGGTTCTTCCGGGTGTAGTTGTGTCTAAAATCTTTATGGGAAATTGCTTAGGGAAAATGTGTATGGGAACCCCCTTTTTTGTCAGCCTCTGTTTGACGAATCACTCTGATACTTTCCAGACAGCTACTAAAGTGATTGGCATACTAAAGTTATTGGCATACTAGTTTTGAAAATTTCATGAAGATTAGTCAAACTGCTCCAAAGTTATTAACAAAACAAAAACGCTTCATCGATGGGACTAGGTCCTAACTATAACTACCTACTGGCGACCACCAGTAGGTTATATATATATCTACATCTACATATTTAAAGATATAGATATAGTTATAGTACCAAAGATCAATTCACCTTCATGATCCATCTCAAAACACCCCCTGAGACATATGTCACTCTTTAAAGATCTCCTATATATATATATATATTATCTACTGGCGGTCGCCAGTAGATGGTTATAGTTAGGACCGTGTTTCCATAGGAAATCCGCAACATTCTATTTGGAATAACTTTGGCGCCAGTTGACGAATCCTCGCGAAATTTTCAAAATAGGTGGGGCGCTCCGCTCCTACCCTGAAAGTCTCGGGGGGATTCGTCAAGCGGGGGCTGAGAAAAAGGGGGGTCCCAAAACGCGTTTTCCCCATGCATTTTCCCATAGGACCTTTAGTCCGAGCTACAGCCCGAACGGCTGAACAGAATTACTTGAAATTTGGCAGAGAGGTAGTCCTCAGGTCAGAGATGTGCCTTTTGCAGGTCTGGTGTAAATCTGTTCAGTAGGTCCTGAGAAAATAGCATTTAAATCAATATATATATATATATATCTGTAAGCGCGCTCCGTGCGCTTACGGTAAGCTTACCGTACGCGTACGGGTCCGTGCGCGAGCTCAATTCTGATTGGTGGTTACATGACTGTAAAGATTCGAATCGGTCGAAATCAGAAAGTGTCGGCCGCCATTTTCTGTCTCTCGCACTGAAAAACAAAGGTGGATAACGTGAAAAGGGGGCAACGGAGAGAGTTGCAGACCCCCTAGCGTTTGTCAGGGCGTCCACGAAGGACCAAAAAGTACGAAAAATACATTTAATAACTTTTAAAAAAAATCGCCGAGTGCGCGTACGGTAAGCTTACCGTACGCGCACGGCAAAAAAAAATAAAAAATAAAAAAAACAAAATAACAATCACATTTATTCAATAAATTGAAGGACCCGCAAGGGGAAAAAAAAATTGTTACTGTGTAAAAAAAGGCGAGGCGCGCACAATATGAACTGCCCACAGCGCGCGCACGGTTCGCGAAGCGCACCGTGCGCGCAGGGTGTGCGCACGGTGAAAAACCAGAAAAAAAAATAAAAAATAAATACATAACTTAGCATTTAAAAAACCGTACAAATTCACTGAAAAAACCATAGGTTTCACACACGTTATAGTTAGGAATTAGCATTTAAAAAACCTTGCAAATTCACTTAAAAAACCATAGGTTTCACACATGTTATAGTTAGCTGTACATTTCACTCGTAAAAAACCAATGAAATTCCACGTTATAGTTAGATCAGGTAACTATAACTTGCGCGACCGCAATCCACAATGTGTCATTTCAGATGTCATCATTGATGTAATGAGTGATGTCACTGACCATGTCATGAGTGATGTAATATGTGACGTCATCAGCAGTTTATTGTGGGCGCGCAAGTTATAGTTACCTGATCTAACTATAACGTGGAATTTCATTGGTTTTTTACGAGTGAAATGTACAGCTAACTATAACATGTGTGAAACCTATGGTTTTTTAAGTGATATATATATATATATAGTGAATTTGAAGGACTGTTATTATTAGTACCTCGGCTTAACAATCACCAATAAAATGGACTGGGGGGCACAAATCAAAAGATCCAGTCTGAAATCAGCCCAGAAAGCGGGGGGATTGACCAAAGTATTAAAAAAACCGTAGCCACAAACCAGTGGGAAATATACAAGTCCGAAGCTAGAGGGGCAGCTGTTTATGGGGCGGAACTCTGGGGTTACGATTATTCCAACAGTCTTACCCAGGCTGAAAATTCCTTTGTAAGACAACTATTCGGTCTCCCCCGTAGCTTCCCCCTTATTCCACACAGACTAGATTTGGGTGTCAGACCAATTGCAGAGGTTGTTGCCCTTAGATCCCTCTTATTTTGGCATCGTCTTTGGGCCACCCCAGAATTGGCTAGCTTTAGAGAAGAACTAAAGGAGATGATCAGTTTACCCAGTGCAGGAAAAATACCATGGTTATCCACCATACAAAACACGCATGTATCCATGGGAGTGGGTAATATGTGGACTAGTCCAGAAACAAGTTGCCCTATTGTGTCAAAGAAAATGTTAAAGGATCTTTATTGGGAGCATAAAATGTCTTTGATACAGGGGAGTTGTGCAACTGGCAGACTAACTATAGCATTCCTAGAAATTAAAGACCAGTATAGATTAGAGCCGGTTTTGGATGACATCAAGCCGGAAGTGGCGAGGAAGCTATACTTGCAATTCAGGTTTGGGGTACTCCCCTTACGTGCCTTTATGTCCAAATGGGCTGGCTCTCGATGTTCGGTCTGCCCAGCATGTAACAATGGAGTTGAAACAGAATAACACATATTATTCTCTTGCTCTGGGTATAAGAAAGCTAAAAAACGATGGCTCATACAGATTTGCAGAAACCTGGGGACCAGGCATTGCGTAGAGGCTTACAGGATTCTGAAATACAATGCCAGCCTACATATAGTTTTTTCGGTCGCAGGTTTCTTGTTTTCCGTGTGGTGCACACGAAGAGTTTATTTAAGATGTCCCCCATTCCATTGTGATAATTAATGGTTACATTTTAATGTGCTATTCAGTTTATTATAAGGTTGTACAGCATAAGGATGTGCAGGTCAGCCTACACATTGATTTTTGTTGCCCAGTATATGACAACTCGGCTAGCATGGGTGTAGGTTAATGTTTACAGTTAATGATACATTTTTGCACTTTTTCACTTAATCTTCCGAATGATTGCTAGCATTTAACATCAGGGCCCTACTGTAACTTTACTTGCACATGCACAAAGCATGAGGGAGAGGTGTGGCGCCGCGGCCAGGGTGACTGACGCTGGAATCTGAGGATCACGGTTCGATCCCTGGCGCCGGCGGCAGATTAGCCCAGCACCATGTGACTCTGGGCAGTAGCTTGCTTAATCTTCCCGACGGCCCCCAGTGCCTAGAGACCCTTACGGGTGATTGTTCACACTTTACAAATGTGGATTATTACTTTAACACAAGTTATGAGTCTTATGTACTGTATAAACTTTAATTGCTGATAGATCTACAATGAATGTGGTTGACCAAAATTTCTTTTTATTTTTTTAATCTGTAAATGAAATTACAAAATAGCCTGTGATACATGTCCACATTTATGTTACAAGCAGTCTAGTTGACTTAGGAGATTGATGGACTTGGTCAGACATAAAATGATTTTAGTTGTTTTTATCTAATGTTTTAATCATGATCGTATCTGTAAATTGGGATATGTATAATTGCTTTTGTGGCCATTTGGCCGAAATAAAGTTGTATTAAAGGAAGGAAAATTTAGAACTGTTTTAAAGTAGAACTTTGTGCTTTATACTCTGAACTTTCACATGAAGTTTATGTGCATGTTGTATGTAGTTTCTACAGCTTTTTATATAAATTAACTTTAAATGAAAAAATTATTTTTTGTTGAATGGGATGATTATTTGCTCGATATGTGTAGGTTTAAGGTGCTGTTGTGATCTGAAAATGTTCTGTGTGCTTTCTGTACAGTGGTAATGTAGAAGGTTAGGGCTATTAGTAATCAGTTATTTGGAAAAGTAGGGCCAGTAAGCACAGGACGTCACTGTTTTCCACTGTAGTCCAAATCCTCCTCACAGCAATGTTGGGCAAAGAGACCAAAGAGAGAAGGCAAGCATAATCCATACATAGCACCAGCAGACCAGGCTTGGGATGGGCAGCGGAGTGGACCCAGGTCTAGCCGCAGGCCACGCTTGGAAGAAGAGAGGAATCAGAGAGAACAAGCTAGGTGAAAGTTGCAAAATAGTATAAAAATGCCTAACAGTATGTAATGACCTAAAGGCATCTAGAACTCATAGAAACAAATGTTTGAGTCTACCTAGACCATAAAACCCTTGTACAGTGTGATGATCTGCACTCCATGTAGTGTAATAGAAATTATAGAAATGTTACTACAAATGTAAAGATATATAGATTATGTATGTGAATTCATGTGTTGAAGGGCATTGCAATTTGTTTTATTCTACTGGGATGTACATTTGTCTTTTGCTCGACTTCAAGTGATTGTTATGTTTTGTGCTATTCTTATTCATGATATGGCCTTTGGTGCCATTTTAAGTGTTTGTAGATGTGGTAGGTTTAATCTAACTTTTTCACAATGGACATGTATTAAGATGGACTGGGACATAAATAGGCCCGGGCATCAAAATGCAAGTGGCCCACATTAGCGATTCAGATGACTACAAAATGTGAGCCACATTTGTAAATGGGGGTAGTTTTGAACTTGTAGACACACTCTTGTCATAGAGCGAAAGCAGGGATGGGCCATTCCAGCGGTCACATTTAGCAAGGTGGCAGGACAAGGTAAATACCAGGCTACTCAAAGTATAACTCTAACCACAGAATGCAGCTGTAAGCAGGGACAAGGAAAGAGAGAGGAGACTGGCAACCCCCACAGTCCACCCCCACAGCTCCCACTGGCCTTCCTTTCCTCTCACCCAAGCAGTGTGATTGCCACTCTCAGTGAGAGCTCTGTCTGCACTGCTGCACAGCACACATAGCCATTGTCCATGTGCCGGGAGTCCCAAATCGAGTCCACACAGAAGGGACTATTGTGCCAAACCACCAGCACAATAAGGAGTAAAGGCTATTTTAGCACCGAAGATTCCAGCTGAGTACATATCTTTATTACTGCACAGTAAATAGTTTCCATGCAGCTCTGAAATCCCCTTCCGCACTTTATTAGCATGTTTCCATGATCTTTTATCATTTTAAATTAAAAGAAGAGGAAGCAAAGTATTGATTGATGCCAAACTTATCAGTGTAACCAATATGCATCATAACCCCTGAGGGCAATAGTCCATGTTATCAAGGCGTCACCAGATACTTGAGAACAGATTGACATGACATTTGTGTTGGATTTCCACTGCTGGTAAATTCATTGGTCCAGATGAACTAAGATACACAGTAGGTTATTCAGTAGCTCAGAATGCATTGGCCCAGAAATACACTAAGGTTTGTGTAAGGTGTGTATTGTGGGGCTATGCAGACAGGATGAAGTGGAGGTTTGAGGCAGTGGTCTTGCATGTGGAGGAAGACCACCAATCAATTGTGCATTGTGGTCTCTTCTGTAATATCAAGACACTAGGAACAGACTTCTTTCTCCTGTGGTATTCCAAAATAGAATGGGGCCTATGGCCTACAGCTTACAATACAGCTCTGAAGAGATATATATTGGCAAGCTAAAAAACGCACACAACATATTTGATTCTTTATTTATTTAGAATATTGCATTGTTTCCAATGCTAAACTCCAAATCCACTATCGGAATTCAGTTTCACCAAACAACATTTATTACTCCTAAATGTAGGAAAAATAGAAATAGGGTTAGGACATTGTTTAATGTAAGAAAAGCAAACCATACTGCTTTATGTTTGGAAATAATTGTTGAGTGTAAAAATAAAATGGTTACGGCAAAATAGCATATTTAATGTAAGAACATCAAAGCAGGAAAATAAGTTGTCTGTCCTGTGACACGAACCTTACATTACAGCCACTTCAAGGTGAAAAACAGAAACCAGAACAATGATTTAAAACGTTCCTGATTAATTAGTAAGAGCATGTCCTTAATTTGACACCTTACCTAAGTCTTCAGCAATATCTAGCTAATGGCGCATGGAACTCATTTCAGGCTTCAATTCTGAATTTCACTAATTGTCTACTTTTCCTTCTCATGATGTGACGCTGATTTATCAAGTTTCTTTGCAATGTGCCACATACTCTCCTTCCATTGGCCGGGGTGTGAGGGTTAAATGTGTAAGAGGGAAAAAGTGATTCAGCATTGTGGCCATCTTTTTTCATAATCCATGCAAGCGTATGGCAAGCCCATAAGATATTGTTGTCTTTCATTTTTGTGAGCCCAACAGATCTCATGCCACTATTATTGGCCCACTGCTTGGTTGCCGCTCTTTCTCTGGGGTCTGCTCACTATGCTCATGTAACATGCTTAAACAGACTAACACAATAGGAAAGGAGAAGAATGGTCACTTCCTATCGCTGCTTATTGAACTAGTCTTTTCACTATGTACATGTACCCAAATAAAGGAAATAGAGACCAAAGTAGAGCGAGGAGAAGAGCTTCCTTAATGCACACATGACTACAAGGACATAGTAAGAACAGTAGCATGACTGGGAGGCGGGAGCTGTTCCCTTCCTCATTGTATTTAGTATTTAATTAAATTAGCACCGTTAATTAAAACCGTTGCAATGTAGGCGTCTCCTTGGCATCTTAACCGCATTAAAAAAACGAGACGGAACAACCGTCAGGTTTAGGACGCATGTTACAAACAAAACACTCTTCTTATACAGTGGCCGTAACAGTAATTCAAAGCAGCAAATTCAAAGATAAAATGGATCTTGTAGCTCAATCTAATGAAAAAAAGCTAAAACATTTAGCAAAATAGTCTGTAATAAGTTTTTGGGGAGGAGGGGCTGATTGTTGGGCAGCAGGAGAAGGAGAGAGCAGGTTATCCAAAAGTCTCACATATTTTCCGGACCTTGCGAGCGTTTGTATATCGGTACAAATAAAACGGAGAGCAGATGCCCCCCAACAAGTGTGGATGCCCTTCTTGAGATATAGTGGTTTGAGGAGGAACCTTCTAGGGGCATCTAGGGCAGGGCAGCAGCACAAAAGATGTAGCCATGATTCGGACCTGTCGTTACACAGTCTGCAGGCCCCCTCCTTGCCTGATGGTGCCCATCGATTAAAAGCAATGAAGCACAGTCCTAGAAAACGCATAAACCTTATATTTTTGCCGGCCACTGCATTTAAACTGTCAGAGATATAGTTACAGTAACCCAGGAAGGTATGATTTATTTAAGGGGCGCAGGATTGTAGACTTATTTGAGGCCTGAATGTCCTTCTGGTAAGAGATTTGTCTTGCCTGCTAATTGATAACCCTTTTCCATACTGTGTAGGGAATGGAGTCTGCTGTAAGTGATGTTTCATCAATGTGTAATACAGTTAATGCTTTTACAAGTTGACGATACCATGAGTTCCCAGGGCAGGTAAGGGTTTATTTTAACCGGGCCGTAAGCGTATTGTCTTCGGCTTATAGTACCCTTATATAGTGCTTCAAGGTGTCTGCCTCGCAGGAGATGGATTGTCTTTTTAGGCCCAGCTCCAGTCGTAGCCCTGTGAATGTAATTCGGAAGGCGGAAGAATTTTTTGTAAGTGGTAATCTGGGCGTGGTCAAAACTAGCCGAACATGCATCAGGGAAGGCCTGATGCCCATAAGTTAGGGCAGGAAGAAGAGTAGCTTTAATCACCTTCAATATGGGTCCTGCAGAGGGACTACTCAGGGATTGGTTGAGTCGAGTCAGGCTGTATGTTATCGCTCCAGCTCTCTTATTCAGAGCAGCTAGATGGACTAATGGTCTGAAAGACTCACTGAACCAAACCCCCAGGTAATTGTATTTTGATGTTGATTTAATCTTAGCGGGCCCGATATTCCATGTCAAAGTTTCCTTTTTTTGCAGCGACCAAAGATCAAGACCTTGGTCTTATCCTGATTGATTTTGAGAGCATTAGCTGCGTTGTATTTGCTAAGCTTGCTCAAGGTTCGTTGAAGGCCGGACTTGGTCTGGTCCATGATGACAATATCATCCGCATACTGCAAAATGTGCAAATTAGTTTTTGCATGCTCCAATTTTGGCGGAAGCCGACTACTTTGCTTCAAAAATCTCCCCATTTCGGCGGTATACAGGTTAAACAAGAGGGGTGCGAGCACGCATCCTTACTTTAGGCCGTCTAGTGCTTACATTTTTGGAGAGACGGTCTTGGGGCCAGTTCTAATTTGTACCCATGTGTTCTTATGCAAGGAATTAAGGGCACCAAGAAGGTTCCCTGGGATCCCCCACTTATCTAGTTTTCTCCAAAGGGTGTTACAGGACACTTTATTGCGGCTTTATAGACTACAGTGCCACTTTCGATAAAGGAGAAGCAGACCCCTTTGTGCTGCTTGTTGGCTCAGAATGGCTAAGGCAGTGATGTTGTCGATTGTGGAGGCAGAAGCTCGAAATAAAGTTTGAAAATAGGGTAGAATATTGTTTTCCACAACCCAGTCTTCTAATAACTTTAGAAGACACCGAGCGTAAACCTTGGCCTCATTGTACCTTCCTGTTGTGTTTGTTACGTTACAACAACAATGTAACCAGAGTTTCACAGACAAACATGACATGGAGGGTAAAGTCAGTCCATTGTATTCCCTCCTTTCTTGCCATTCTAGTTGCTTCACTAGATCAATGTAAATATGGTGTGATCGTTCTTCTAGGGCCAAATAACGGGACTCAAATTCTGAAAAGGATTGAGGGCCTCGGAGCATCAGATCACTTAAAAATACAGATGACTGAAGTTTTACAGGATTTGCTTCGCTGAGTACTAACAGATTCCAACTCCCTCCCTAGTAATGACAACCCATTCTCATAATATTCTTCAGCAGTGTAAATAACTATGAATTCATACTCTGGAATTACGTCTTTAAGATACTCTATCCTCTCCTTAGATTTCCTGCAATACTCCTCCTCACCATACAAGGAGAAAAACAAGAGGGAACTCATCTTTGCAGAGAAAAACTCCATTTCAAAATTCAAATCTTTCTCCTTAGTTTGTGCTGACTATACAGTAATATGTTTCCATTAACCTCACTGCTGGTGTCCAACTTGAAACTAGCAAAGGCTTTGACCCTATTTAAAAAAACGTTTATAACGTTCCATCATCAACTCTGTGGCACGCAGGAGGGTACCATATTTGTATCTTCTGATATAATTCGACTCGGCAGGGGATCAGAATTTATTAGTAGGATAAATAGCACATATTACAAGTGTTCCCCGATAATGGGGAACAACAAGTAGATTTTGGAGTTTACTGCAGCAAAATCTGCATGTTCCATTAATTACAAGCAATTGTCACCCTGTTAAATTCTGGCAGGTTTGACCTGCTGTAGCTTAACAGGGAATGCCAACTGTATTGCACTAAGTAAGTACCGGCTGCAATAACATTTGCATATTTTTTAATTCTTACCCATGCACAAATGCGGGCTTGCACAGGGGTTGAAAAACACTGGGCCTTTGAATAATCTTTTCTCAGAGATGACCCCTCTTTCAAATCATGATCTCCTCACTAGCTCTTTCATCAGAAGAACCAAGTTATTGATTGTTCGAGCTGCTCCTCTCAATCAAAACATCTCAACTTATAAGTCATCCTCCTTGTAACTTCAAAAGATTAGTGCAAGCAACATAACTGTGTGCAACCTAGAGATAGCATGGTACAAGACTATTGAAAAGATTCAATTGCAAAGCTTCCTATTTCGAAGTTTATAAAGTCAATTTCTGCCAGCAACCCAGTAGCCCTGGACACTCCATGAATCCCGATACCCCTACTCAATTTCCTACTCTCAAGCACTAGTAACAACAGTCAAATTCAGTAGTACAGTCAGTAGTAAAAAAAATAGCATGCACACGACCATTACCTCATAATCCAATAACCAAATCATTCTCTTGCCGCAACCACGTGAAACCAACCATTGGAACTCTTTGAGAACAGTGGTTTTCCATGTCATTCTGATTATCATACAGCCTGTCGCATCCCTCTTTAATTTGAATGGCACAATACCAAACAATTTAATAAAAGAATCATTGTCATCTAGAGCTCTACCTATAATCCACATAGTCAATACTTTGCTTGGACCAGGATTTTTCGGAACCACTGTCCAAGTCGATCAAATTAAATCCTGTCTCAAGAAAACAAATTTAGAGAATTGCGATCTCTTACACTTTCCGACATGTGACAAACGTCCCTTCCCTGGGCAAAATCACTGAAAATGCTCTATGGATCCTAAGATTTGCTACAGACAACAACTTTTTTATACCTTACCAATCAGTAGGAGAAGCATAGAGAACTTAAGTGATGACCCTCCAGGTAGCAGATAAAGCCTTCTGCATTCTGGGTGATGTGGCATCTACTCATTAGCACCTTGAGCATTTTTAGAAATAAATCATGAAATAAACTGTAGAAGAAAGTCCTGGGCTGAGTCTCTTTTTTTCTTTCTGGAAGATCACAATTAATTCCAAATTCATCTAGACTGCATACTAAAGATCTTTCCTGCTACCTCTGCCATGTTGAGTCCTCATGGCTTGATCATAACATCCATTCTTTTTAACTTGGCCCAGTGAGGTTCTGGTATCTGAACTTAAAGTCAGCATTCATCAATGCAGGGATCACACGCTGATCCTGGGTGACATTGAGGTTCTGATATGAGACCTATCCAAAAGTGGGTGCCATCTATCTTTCAGACATAAACAGGTCCCTAATTCTGTCAAATTGGTATCCACCAGAACTGTTTGCAATCGCTTTTTCAATCTCGTCTTTACAGAACACATTCATTATTAATCAAGACTGCAAGCCTGGTTGCAATTAAAAATGTATAAACAAATGTTGCTGAAGGAGAGCAGGGCCTTGGGTACAGTATTCATTTTAGGGCATCCACATACCTTATGCATACTTCTCATCCCTACTTCTCCTGCGCCTACCTCTCATCTATCAGCCCTACTTCTCATCCCTGCTTCTCTTCCCTTTTTTTTTTTATCCACCATTCGTTCTTCTCATCCATCATCTCAACTTCTAATAAAAATGGACAAACAAAACACTAAATTAGCTTTAAATTTTAAGGCCATGCTAGGAAGCATTTTTATTGAATCTGCATTTACCTTTCACATTCCCTCTGTTCAAGCCTTTTTCTTTCTGGTTTCCAGTTTAATGGAAGTCCTCTGGAGAGCTGGAAGAGGACATGAAGCCCAGTCTGACCTGAAATTTGCAAAGTGCAAGGAAAGACAAAAATTGTTCTCACGTTAAACACAGTATCAGACCAAAACCTTTTTGTTGTTGCATAAAAAAACTGAAAACAGATAAGATTTAGGATGAATAGCCCTAAGTACAAGTGTTGATTTATGAACCATGCCTTGTAGGCCCTTTGTCTTCCCCTAAACCATCAGAGCTGTCACCAGAGGCCTACAATAAATTGAACAGCAGTTAAATAAATAAAACCTAATGTTGTACAGCATTGGATTCCCTTAACACAGACAGATGCATTTCCTCTCCTCTGTCCTCAACCAGCATGTGCAGATGAAAAGACTGTTTTTAAGTGGATAGACCTATAGAATGCAGCTCACTATAATGGGCTGTTGCCAGTCAGTTTGAAGGCCATTAAAAGTGAGTTGGTAACAATGAGGGTTGAGAAGTAGGGATGAGAAGCAGGGATGATGAATGATGGATGAGACATAGGGGTGATGGATGAGATGAAGGGAAACTGGATGACAATTAGGGATAAAAAGAGGAAATGACCAATGAGAATTATGGATAAGAAGTGGGAATGAAGGAAGAGAAGTAGGGTGATGGCTGAGAAGTGGGATTGATGGGTAAGAAGTAAGAATTAAAGTAAGGATGGTGGATAAAATGCAGGAATGATAAGTAGGGATTTTGGAATGATAGATGAAAAGCAAGGATGGCAAGTAGGGATGGTGGATGAGAAGCACAGATGATGAATGATGGATGAGGAGTAGGGATGATGGATGAGAAGAAGGGATGATGGATGAGAAGATGGGAAGATGGATAAGAAGCAGGGATGATGACTGATGTGCGAGAAGTAGGGATGATGGATGGGAAAAAGGGATGATGGATAAGAATTAAGGATGAGAAGTGGAGATGATAGATGAGAAGTAGGATGATGGAGGGGAAGTAGGGATGATGAATGAGATGTAGGGATGAGAAGTATGGGCAATGAATGAGAAATAGGCATGAGATGTAGTGGTGATGGAGGAAAAGCAGGGTTGAAAAGTAAGGCTAACGGATGAGAAGTAGGAATGATGGTTGAGAAAAAGGGATGAGAAGTAGAGGTGATGGATGAGATGTAGGGCTGGCTCATGAGAAGTAGGGATGATGGATGAAATGTTGGGATGGGATGTAGGGTTGATGGATAAGAAGTAGGGATGAATGATAAGAAATAGGGTTGAAAAGAAGGAATGATGGATGATAAGTAGGGATGATCGAGGAGAAGTAAGGATGATGGATGAGAAGTAGGGACGATGGATGAGTGTAGGAGGCTGGCTTAGTATATGGTGCACACTTAAAGGAGTGATGCACCTTGCACCAATCCAGGCAACCCTTATGGTGATTTTAGTGGTCTTTGATAACCCTAGGCTTTCAAAGTGGTAGCGGTGGAGAGCTGCCTTCAGGCTTATCTTGAAGGAGTGTAAATCAGTTTGTTTTACCGCCTTCAATCAATAGTGTAGATTAGATGAATAAGAACCACACAATGTGTATGAAAAATAAGGCTATGTATTACACAACACAATCACTATCACATTGGCATATCTCCTAGCCGGAGATATTAGGCATGTACATGAAAATACTTCAAAGAAATTACATGAGTGGCACAAATATACACTGGTCATCAGGGGGAGACCCAACAATATACTAAAGAAGTGGAATGCAAACTGCAAGGAAGAACGAGACTTGGACCAAAGGACTCAGAGGGGCTGGGAGAACAAGTAACGACCCAAGGCAAGTACCAAGGAACCCCGCAGAGGCTGTGTGCATAGTGGCAGATGGGGCAGAAGACTTGCAGGACAGCAAGACGGGAAGCAGCAGGAGTCTTCCTTGATGAAGTCTCTGTTCCAGGCGAAGTCCAACAAAGTCCAAGTGTCCAGATGGTCGAAGAGTGTCTTGGTTCCAGAGGTGAGTCTTGTTCCATGACGAATCTCAGGACCCACCCTTTGGGGAGCCCTTCAATACCCAAGGACAGGGTTGGAATGACTCGGGGGGGGGGGGGGGGTCCCTCCCAAAGGGGTGGCTGGACAGAGGGGAGGATACTCCCCTGTCCAGATTCGTGCCAGGGTGGGAACCAATGGTTCCTGCAGTGTCTCAAACTGGAGTATGAAAGAAAGGCACCAAATGTGCCTTTTTAAAGCAGTCTGGTGGTGCTGGAAATCACCTCCTGACAGGAATCCTATTGTTCTACCTTCCCTTGCTTGATCTCAGCTCAGCAGCAAGAGCCCAAAATCGTGTCTGTGGTCGGCACCAACACTAGCTTGCTGGCAGACCTTGAAAGGCTCTAACCAGTAGTACAGGGCCTCCCCCCCCCCCAGTACATGGATCATACATCTAACACCGGAATCAGTGTTGGAGTATAATTCTAACATGTTTGATACCAAACATGACCAGGTTCGGCGCAGCCATTATATAGTTAGACTTCTCGTAATGACTAATATCCACTATAAGTCTTAAAATGGCTGATAGCACTTACAAAGACAGGAGAATCTACTATGGGGTTTGTAGGGTTGTCCTGCTCATGCAGGGGCACCCTTACACCTATAACCAAGCACCCTGCTCTCAGGACTGAAGCGACTACCGTAGGGGTTACTTATAGATTTTAAGTGTAGTGACCTCAGATATAAGAAAACGTATATCTGTTGTGAGAGGTGCAAGCACTACCTCACACAGGCTGCAATGGCAGGCCAGTAGTCTGAGTTTAAGTGGACTCCCATGGGTGACACAAAGTACATGCTGCCACCCATGGGAGACCCCTGGGGTACCTATGCCCTGGGTAAGGGTACACCAGTAGATCACTGTGGAGGTACAAAATAACTTATAAAACCATTTTGGGAGAGAGAGCACTGATGCTGGAGTCCTGGTTAGCAGGATCCCAGCAAATTACAGTCAAAACACACAGACACCAGGCAAAAAGTGGGGGTAACCATGAAAGAAGATCTTATTTTCCTACAGTGAGAAATAGTGATAATAAGGTGGGATAAGGAATGAAGATGTAAAATGGATTACTTGTGGTATTCCGGTTGTCTCTCCATTCACATTTTAAGTTGAAGGTTTTCTGCATTGCATTTATGACAAATTATTTCAAACTATCCTTCTTAGCCAGCAAACGTTCTCTGCAACTGTCAAGAATAAATAATGTTGAGAGAGTAAAATAAATATATATTTTTCCAGCCAAAAGTTTGTAAATCCTTTCCAGAGGTACGTCTAAACTTCATATTCATGACAATCCCTGTCTGCTTCAAGCATTAAAGGATGAGGAAGTCCCTACAAAGTGCATTAGTGCTGATGCCAAAAGGGTCACCAGCAGGGGGTAGCTTGGTACCGCAGAAATGAAATCTGCCATGAATAAGGTAGGTGTGCTAACTGTGGCAGAGGAGCACCACCTCTGACCTCACTCAATTTAGGTTCCCAGTGGTCACTACAAGAGAAAATGTGCCATTACCCCAAATCACCTACAGCACTCTTTAGGGGCATGGCATGAAGATACATGATCCAGGGGGATGTATGAAATAGTGGCAATGAGTATGGCAGGGGACACCCATAAAAGTTGTAACTTTGGGGATGTCAATACCACTTAAACATGGAGAGATCTTGCAAAAAGAGGTTGAAATAAGTGTACACATAGGGTGGGAAAGCTGGCCAGTTTGCAGAGTGTGGGCTGGGCCTGCCTTGGTCCCTGCAGCAGCAGCGCCTTGGTCCCGGGTGATGGCCCAAACCCTCGGCCTCCGCATCTCCGGAGTCACCACCACTGCACTCACAAGTCAGGTCACGTGGACATGGCATTGATGTTCATGGTCGCCCCCTCTCTGGTAATGAGGCCGCCTACTACAAGATTGTGCAGGCCTCGCACCCTCCACACAATCCTAGCTCCTCGGCTCAGGCCACAGTGGCCCCACCTGGCACACTGGGATTGCGAAAACAATCCAGCACTCAAGCTACGGCCTGAGATAAATCACTTTCAGAAGGGAACAAGCATTGGCATAGCCAATAGGTCTCGCCTTTGGGACCTTATAAGTGTTTAGCCATGCAACAGTTGATGTTGAACCAAGGATATTGTGCTGCATAGCTAAATACTTATAAGGTCCCAAAACCGAGACCTATTGGCTATGCCAATGCTTGTTTCTTTTGTAACTACATGTTACGAAGTGAATGTTCGAGGCATATGAGCTGCAGATTGTACACTTTTGCATAGATCGCCATCTGGTGTTGGGCCCGGATGTTTGCAGTTTGTTTTTCTTCTTGGACAGTCTTTGGAAGTCACGAGTTCGGTGACTCCTCCTTCGGTCCGTACTGCGCATGGGCTTCGGCTCCATCCTCAGATAGTTTTTTTCCTCCATCTGGCTCGGATGTGATACTTCGTGCTCCGGCTTCGAACCTTTCCAGTTCGACCTTCGACGGAAAATCCTCGTCCATCGAGATTCTTAAGTGAAATCATCTTCTTCATCTCTCTCGGCGGCACTTTTCGATTCCAGACATCGGCACCGGCCTACGGGCCTCCCTCGACTCCGGTCTCGGCCGATGGAAAGGACTCCCTTCAAAAAGTGCCCAAAATGTGGGTCTAAATTTCCCCACACAGACCTCCATCAGGTGTGTAACCTTTGCCTCTCTCCCGAACACGAGGCTCGAGACTGCCCCGCCTGCAAGTCTTTTCGATCGTAAAAGACCATCCGGGATCGAAGAGCTCGACGCACCATGGCGCACTCATCGACTTCGGCTCCACCCGACCTCTTCGGAGACGACACCGGAGCTTCGGGGCAGCAGCACACAGAGCAGGAGGAAGAACTCGTCAGCGCTTCCGAGGCCGACGACTCTGACCTGGAGGAGATAACACCGGCGCAGAGGGTCGTGAGTACTTTACCCCCTCCCACTCCCGTACCCACACCGGAAGAGACTCAGGTTACACCTTCGCCTCCGGGCCTAGGGAAAACCAAACATACAGCTTCTATCACCCCACCTTCGGGCCCGGTGTCGAAGCATCATAAGTCTCCCGGTGGCTCGGGCTCGAGCCAGCCTACTCCTGGTGCCGAAAAACACCGTTCGGCACCGAAGAAAACCACGCCCAGTTCGGCTCCGAAGTTATCGGGCTCGAAACCTGCACTCTCGGTGCCGATAAAGCATAAGTCCCTCGGCACCGACGCTCCGGCGCCGAAGACCGCCTCGGCACCGAGGAAATCGGAGACTCCGAAAAAGCATGGCATGGAGAAACCATCGAAGCCCTCGGCTCCGAAAACATCAGCACCGACAGACGATTCGGTGCCAGAAGAACTATTTACGCCTGATCCTTATCAAAAAACTTTTAACAAAGGATCCAAAGACTGGTCATTTAACTTTGTCTTCCAAAAAAAGACATTTACACAAGCCAGATCTTCCTCCACCGCCAAAACGGAAGGACTCTGCCACATCCCCCTTCAGAGTACCCTCCCCACCACCTCCTCCACCTTCTCCACCTCCTCCACCTCCCATATCTCCACCACCTTTGCCTCACCGCTCTCCAACCCCATCTCCAGACCCTGATTATGGAGATCCAGATTATGACCCGGAAGACGCCCCAATAGACCCCACACCTCCAGAGACACCAGACCCATGGGAGGATTACCAGAACCCCGATATACCAGATGTGCCTCAGGATGATATTTATCCATCCAGGCCGTCTCCTCCAGAGGACTCCCTGGGGTTCCACCACTTAATACAGCGGGCGGCACACTACCATGGGGTAGAATTACATAGCGAGCCAGGTGAGGACGATTTCCTGCTGGACACTTTTGATATACAAGATAAGGCCTCCGCAATATTGCCCATGCTAAAAGGGGTAACCAAACATGCTGCAGAGGTGTTCAAGGACCCAGTCAGAGCTAGGGTACTAAATCCCAGGATAGAGAAAAAATATAAAGCAGCCCCCACAGATCCTGCATATATTAAAGGACCTGCTCCCTTGGACTCTTTGGTGGTATCCACAGCTAGGAAGCGGTCTAACTCTCAATCCTCAGGGGAGGCTCCCCCACCAGATAAGGAGTCAAAGCTCTTAGATGCGTCTGGTAAACGCACTGCCTCGCAGGCCGCAAATTTGTGGCGCATTGCCAACACACAAGCTCTGCTTGCACGTTATGATAGAGCACATTACGATGAACTGGAGGCTATCATGCAACACCTCCCAGACAAACATAAACACAGGGCTCAGGAGCTAATACAGGAGGGAAAGCTCATCACCAATACCTCAATTAAATGTGCCCTCGACGCAGCAGACACAGCTTCGAGAGCGATAAACACCAGTGTTTTGCTTCGTCGTCATGCCTGGCTCAGAATCTCAGGGTTTAAGCCAGAAGTCCAGGCATCTATATTAAATCACCCCTTTGACCAACAACACCTATTTGGTCCAAAGGTGGACGAAGCATTGGAGAAAATGAAAAAGGATACGGCAAAGTCTATGGTGGCATTACAATCCCATACCCCTAGACGTTCATTTCGTCGTTCCTCCTTTCGGGGCACAGGCAGAGGTTACTCTGCCGATAACGCCTCTACTTCCTACAAGTCCCCTCCTCAGAATACCTTCTCAAAGGGCTATCAGAGAGGTGGTTATAAGGGAAACAATAATAAAGGCAGGGGCAAAACCAACAACACCCGTTCTGCCACACCACCCGCCCAATGACTTTCCCCCGCTTCCCCCAGACCATTCCACTCCAGTCGGGGGCAGGCTACAACATTTTCTTCAGACCTGGGAGACCATAACATCAGACAAATGGGTGACACAAATTGTTCAGTCAGACTACTGTCTCGAACTAACATCTACCCCACCCAATATTCCACCCAGGCACCGTACAATGTCACAAGAACACACCATACTGCTCAAACAGGAGGTAATCTCCCTCCTCCAAAAACAAGCTATAGCAGGTCCCCGTCAATCAGCAAAATCTAGGGGTCTACTCTCTGTATTTTCTAATCCCAAAGAGAGACGAGACCCTACGGCCCATTCTAGACCTCCGGCCTCTAAATGCATACATACATTCGGACCATTTCCATATGGTCACCCTCCAACAAGTTCTCCCTCTCCTGTGTCAGGGAGACTTTCTCACTACACTGGACTTGAAAGACGCATACTTTCATATTCCAATACACCCTTCTCACAGGAAGTACCTCAGGTTTGTGGTGGACGGTCAGCATTACCAATTCAAGGTTCTCCCCTTCGGGGTCACAACCGCACCACGGGTGTTTACCAAATGCCAAGCGGTAGTAGCTGCTCACCTCAGAAGGCAACACCACCACATCTTCCCTTACTTGGACGACTGGCTCATAAAAGCCGCGTCCTACGACCAATGTGTGCAACATACAAACAGCACCATCCAACTGCTCCACCGGCTAGGCTGCACGGTGAACCATCAAAAGTCCCACCTCATACCATCTCACACAAAGCAATATCTCGGGGCCACTATAGACACCTCCAAGGCTATAGCCTATCCCAATTCAGCCAGAATCGCAAGCATACAAGCCTTGTGCCAAACATTCACTCTTCAACACGCTCTCCCAGCACGAGTGTTTATGAAGCTAATAGGGATGATGGCATCTTGCATCTTCATAGTGCCCCATGCAAGACTCCACATGCGTCCACTCCAAGAGTGCCTAGCACGGCAGTGGAACCAGGCCCAGGGACAGCTGACGGATCTGGTGTTGGTGGACGGCCGCACCCATCACTCTCTGCAGTGGTGGAACACCACAAACCTTTCCAAAGGGCGGCCGTTCCTGGACCCGGTTCCTCAGGTGATTCTAACGACGGACGTATCGCTCTCCAGCTGGGGAGCGCACCTTCTACACCTCACAGTGCAAGGTCTATGGACGCCACAGCAAAAAGTACTCCACATCAACCATCTGGAGTTATTGGCGATCTTTCTAGCCCTGAAATCCTTTCAGAAACAAATTTCAGCCAAAGCAGTCCTCATTCGCACAGACAATATGACTGCGATGTATTATATTCGAAAACAGGGGGGGGACACACTCTCCCCAGCTCTCCCGCTTAGCACAGAGCATATGGAGATGGGCAATTCCACAAAAAATCTTTCTCCTGGCACAGCACGTCCCAGGCATACAAAACACCATGGCAGATCTGCTCAGCAGACAAACGAAGCAAATGCACGAATGGGAACTGCATCCACAAGTTCTTCGCCCATTCTTCCACAAGTGGGGGCATCCTCAGATAGACCTCATCGCCACCCACGAAAACAAAAAATGCCCAAGCTTCGCCGCCAGATACCCACACCCATTGTCCAAAGGCAATGCGATATGGATGAACTGGTCAGGCAAATTTGCATACGCCTTTCCACCTCTCCCGCTAATTCCGTTAGTGGTAAGGAAGCTACAGCAGCACTCCGTCAAACTCACTCTGGTAGCTCCAACATGGGCCAGGCAGCCGTGGTACACCACACTGCTACAGCTATCGGTAGTACCACATCAAAAACTGCACCTGTCCCCATGCCTCCTAACACAGAGCCATGGAGAAATCAGGCACCCGGACCCAGCTCAGCTCAACCTTGCGATCTGGCTCCTGAAATCTTAGAATTTGGATACCTTAACCTTCCCCCTGATTGCATGAACATTATCAAGGAAGCCAGACGTCCTACCACTCGAGCATGCTATGCCGCAAAGTGGAAGAGATTTGTTGTTTACTGCCGTAACAATACAATCAACCCTTTAGATGCATCCATACAGCACATCATATGCTATCTGCTCCATCTTCAAAGGTGTAACCTGGCATATTCATCCATACGTCTACACCTAGCAGCAATTGCTGCTTACCTACAAAACAGACAGCATTTATCACTGTTCAGAGTGCCCGCTATTAAAGCCTTTATGGAAGGCCTAAAACGAGTAATTCCACCCAGGGCACCACCTTCCCCTGTATGGAATCTAAACGTAGTTCTTACACGGCTAATGGGTCCGCCTTTCAAACCAATGCATAAATGTGAGCTACAGTTCCTCACCTGGAAAACAGCTTTCCTCATAGCTATCACTTCCCTTAGAAGGGTTAGTGAAATACAAGCGTTCACTATACAAGAACCCTTTTTGCAGATACATCACAGCAGGGTGATACTTCGTACAAACCCAAAATTTCTGCCCAAGGTCATTTCCCCCTTCCATCTTAATCAATCGGTGGAATTACCGGTTTTTTTCTCGCAACCTCAATCTGTTGCGGAAAGGGCTCTACATACACTTGATGTTAAAAGGGCTTTGTTGTACTACATACAAAGAACGCAACCTTTCAGGAAAACCAAACAATTGTTTGTCTCCTTCTTTCCACCGCATAAAGGCAACCCCATCTCTAAATCAGGGATAGCTAGGTGGATTGTAAAGTGCATACAAATTTGCTATCACAAAACAAAAAAACCATTATCTGTTCCACCTAAAGCCCACTCTACAAGAAAGATGGGGGCTTCTATGGCTTTTCTAGGGAACATACCCTTAGATGACATCTGCAAAGCAGCCACATGGTCAACACCGCACACCTTCACAAAACATTACTGTGTAGACGTGCATTCCAAGCAACAAGCTAGTGTGGGTCAGGCTGTACTAAAGACACTATTTCAAACCGCTGCAACGGATGGTCGCCGCTAGGGCTGGGTACTGCTATATAATCTATGCAAAAGTGTACAATCTGCAGCTCATATGCCTCGAACGGAATATGCTACTTACCAGTATGCATCTGTTCTTGGCATGTAGAGCTGCAGATCTGTACACGCCCACCCGCCTCCCCGGCTACCTGTATCCGTTCCAGTCTATCTTATTTAGATACAACACACATGGGTTTCTTACTGTTATCACTACGCTCCATCTTTTCCCTGCTGGCGAAAAACAATCTGAGGATGGAGCCGAAGCCCATGCGCAGTACGGACCGAAGGAGGAGTCACCGAACTCGTGACTTCCAAAGACTGTCCAAGAAGAAAAACAAACTGCAAACATCCGGGCCCAACACCAGATGGCGATCTATGCAAAAGTGTACAGATCTGCAGCTCTACATGCCAAGAACAGATGCATACTGGTAAGTAGCATATTCCATTTTCTTGCTGAATAAAATGTTTGCGTCTTTTATTCTTTCCTCTGGCTTAGCACTCAGTCTCTCTCCCAGGAGGCTTACTGCTCATATTTGTTTTTGTAAATATACTCTTTTATAGTGAATTAATTAAATGTGTATCGCTGGGTTCAGAACTCGCAGCTGTAAAACATTATTAGAGACTCGCGTGACAGGTTCAAAGTGACATTCATTCTTTTCGGTGAACAGTGCCTGCCGAAGCGCGTCCGTTTGTTGTCGTCCTACTTCCTACACAAGGATTAACAGGCGACAAGAGCTCTAGGGAAGAAGAAATAGATTGCAAAGAAATATTTAAAATAAAGCTTTGTATTAATGGTGAATCGAAGAAAAAGATGCGTGCGCAATTATTTACATGTGTGACACTTCGTCGCCCACACTCAATTCCTTCTCTTCAGTGTCTGCTGATGCGCTGCAGCTTTTCACAAGTGTCACAAGAGGCTTTGCTGAGTCTGCTGAGGCAGGGCTGAGTGTATGTGAGGTGTTAGTGAGTGCACTTCTAAAGCAGTGAAGGTTATAAGACCGTGTCCTGAGCTCACTGTAGCAGCTCACTTCGTGTCTTTGTGGTGAGCCCCCTGGGTTAGTGAGTGCACTTCTGAAGCACACCCGCCAGTAGTGCAGGTTATAAGATGGTGTCCTGAGCTCACTGTAGCAGCTCACGCTGTGTCTTTGTGGGGAGACCCCTGGGTGACAGTGTGTGGGTCCCAGAGTGTAGGTCAGGGGTTAGTAAGGTGCGCTCCTCATGCACACCAGCCATTGGTGCAGGTTATTAGGCTGTGTCCTGACTTCACTGTGGCAGCTCACACCGTGTCTTTGTGGTGAGCCCCCTGGCTGACTGTGTGTGGGTGACAGAGTGTATGTGAGGGGTTGGTGAGTGCACTTCTGAAGCACACCTGCCATTAGTGCAGGGCATTATGCCATGTCCTGACCTCACATGGCCGCTCACACCGTGTCTTTGTGGGGAGACCCTGGCTGACAGTGTGTGGGAGAGTCCTTGCTTAGGTCAGTGTGAGAGTAAAGATCCCACAGTCCTGGGGAAATCACCCTGTGAGATACCTCCAGAAAGCACTAACACGTGAGGAAGTGCGCCATTTCAAGCAGGCAAAATTATAGGAAAACTCCACTAATGTCTTTTAAAACATGTTTTTTAGGAAAAAAGGACGGGGAATTTGTAAATTGACTTTTGAGTGAAACATGTTTTTCTAATAAAGATTTTCAAACATCCTGTGTGAAGGAGAATTTTTCCCAGAAAACCTGGCGAACTTTGCCAGCAGGTTAATTGAAGGGCATTTTAAAATGTTTAAAATTCATGAATGTACATAATGATGGATTTCACCCAATCACGCCATTAGAATTAGAATTTCGGGTCTAAGAAGATGCCTCGTATTTTTGTTGTTGTTAAAAACCTTCGCATCGGACGAAATAACACTTTTCAGCTTTGGGTAGTTTGTTAAGCTGCTTTGCTTCAGGAGAGCTGTGAATAAATATTAGTTTTACTACAATGTAGGTCGCATGCGCCCTTGTTGAACACGTAAAGGATTTACTATGCAGAAAACAGGATTTATGTAATTCCCAGCCTATTAAATTAGGATGCAAAAAAGCAATAAGCGTGAATCACACCGCGTGTTTGGCTTGGGTGGGCGCTGGTAGCATGAAAATGACCTCACTGTTGGGAGAAAACCAATTCAGACAGTGACGTGAACCAGGGGAAATCTCGAAGCACGTTAAGTGTGAAAACTGAGTTTTTCAAACTTTTGTGGCCGAAATAACCCTTTGCACATCCATAATTGTAATTTTGCACCCCCCTTCTGAAAAGCACCAAGTAGAAAGAGAGGCGGGGCCTGGCTGTCCTGTAAGTGTTAAATTTCGGAGAGAGGCACGCAGGCTGGCAAATGGTGTGCACTTTCGCGGCCGCTTTGATGTTCTCAGTGGCCGCGCGGCTCACTAAGATCATCAAAGCGGCCGCGAAAGTGATCACGCAGGCTGTGTCACGCAGTAAGGGAGGGGGAGGAGCAGGTGAGAGAGGGGGAGGAAAGCCTGCCATGCGAAGGATGCTAGAAAGGATAGCATCTGTGCGTGTGCACGACATCGCGAACGCAAGCTGGAGGCCTGAAAAGCCACTAGTTTGCACTTCCAAAACGCGCTTACTAAAACTCTCGCCAGAGCAGCGCTGAAGCGCTGGCTCAGGAGGGACCTAAAAAGGAGAGTTCAACACCGGCATCTGTCTAGAAACCAGTCTTGGTTCTGAGAATAACCCATAATAAGGAACATATGAAATGCGTTGACCGTGTTGCACAAAGGAGTTAACAATAATTAATAACCATGATGGTACAACCCCTCTAAATGAGTATAAATAATGAGTTTGCTTAAAAATAGAGCAGAATTGGACAACTCCATTCATTTCTAGAATTGATGACTGGTATAATGTACTTATGTTTATAGCACTGTGTTTTGTCACTGATCTGAAGTAACGATTTATGTACTTTGTTTTTTGAGTTCATGGGCCCAAAAGATTGTCAAAAGCGTGGAGTTTGTTTTAAGACTATGTAAAGTGCATAAATGCGTTGTTTAAGATAACTAAAGTTTGAATTAAATAACTGAGGTCAAGAAAATGAAAAACTTTATCACTGTCAAAAACTGTGTGGACAAAATCATTATCAGCAATGTATCTCTTTTGTTTGAGTTATAAGTGGGCCAACTTTCCTGAGTAAATAGCCCAACGCCCCAATTTAGTAACTTTCTGCAAGTGGCATTTTCAGAATTGTTAGGAATTTAAATTGTGATTCCAGATACACCAATCAGTTGATTATCACTTCCCATTTTGAAATTACACTTGTAATAAGGCAACTCCAATGTTATCCAATGGGAGAGTAGACCTTGCAGCAGTGAAAAATGAATCTAAGAGTTTCTCACTACCACAACATGTAAAACTTAAAAGCACATGTTCAACTTTTTAAATAAACTGCACCCTGCCCTTGGGGCTGTCCATGACCTACCTTAACAGTGACTTATATGTAATAAAGGGGGAGTTTAAGGCTTGGCAAGGGGATTTAAATGCCAAGTCGATATGACAGTTTAAAACTGCATTAAGGCTACAGTGGGAGGCCTGGGACATGTTTAAAGATACTACTTAAGTGGGTGGCACAATACGTGCTGCAGGTCCACTAGTAGCCTTTAATTTGCAGGCCATGGGTATATGGTATACAATGTAGACAAAGGAGGGACTGATGGGCTTTTATTTAAGGAGGTCCAGCATACATGCCCAGTTAGTTATATAGAAAGGAAAAAGTATGCAGTTCCTCAAACAGAAGGGGGGGTGTAAAGGAAAAGAACTACCTGTTGTATGGGAACGGTCTCGCCATATGCCTAGGGGAACCTAATATGGTTTAGTACCATGCTCCTATCCGTGGCCGTGGCGCCACCTGGACACCCAGGTTCTGGTGTCTTAAAGGTTGTTGCCGGAAAGGGCTACCAACCTACCCTCGCGCCACTCGACCCGGGAATACTCCAAGCTGAATCATAACATCAGCTAGCTGCCATTCTGCTTCCGCTTTTTATTCAGGTAGAGAGCCATCCCCAATAAAAAAAAATTTGGACTCTCTAACTTGTTTTAATTCACTTACCTGCACTCACATCTACACCACTAGGTCCCTCTCACACACACTGCATCATACGGCCAGGAACTGAAGATCTCCGCTAAAGAGCCCCTTTTAGGGTGCCCGTCGGGCATTGCAGCGCCGGCCCGACGAGGAGCAGGTCCATATGATGAAGCATGACACCTAGCTTGCTGGGTGTGTGAGGACCCTAGTTCCGAATAGAGGAATTCCTCTTCCCTACGGTCTCTTCTTTTCCTTTACACCCCCCCTTCTGTTTGAGGAACTGCATACTTTTTCCTTTCTATATGGTATACAACTCTACAAGTGACTTTTACATAAATTAAATATGCCAATCTGGTGTAAGTCAATCAAATCATGTTTACTGGAGTTAGCGCAAGCACTTTATTACTGGTTAGCAGTGGTAAGAGAGGTACAGAGTCCTACGAACAACAAAACAAATTCAGCGAAAAATGAAGGGAAAAAGGCAAAATGTCCGGGGGTGACCCTCCAGAGGGGCCGGGTCCTACAGGCCATGGGTAAGTTAAGTGCACAGCAACTGAACTTTCAAAAAGTTGAGGGAGCCTGTAGGCCTCACACCAGTGACACAGCATAGCATAGCCAATAGGTCTCGCTATTGGGACCTTATAAGTATTTAGTTATGCAGCACAATATCCTTGGTGCTATAACATCAACTGTTGCATGGCTAAACACTTATAAGGTCCCAAAGGCGAGACCTAGTGGCTATGCCAATGCTTGCTTAAATAGTTCTATTTAAAGCCCTGGGAACCTTTCTGCCTACCTCTCTCACAGCCACATGAAGCTCTCTGCGCTATTTGTCACCGGCCCCCGACAGCACACAAACACATGCATGACACACACAACAGACACAGGAAACAAAAGAAAGGTACCATACCTGGAAACACTGAAACCATCCGGCAGAAAATAAATGTCTGAGGATCTTTCCTTCTCCGTTTACTCACATTTATTCTGCACTCGCTCTCCCCATAAGCAACATTTGCTCCTGCCGGAGCCAGACGCTTCAAATGTGATTTTCGAGGCCAGGAGCTGTCAAGCCCTGCTCGGCGAGGAAGGTTGATTGGGCCCCAGTTTTCCTTCCAGCTTTGTTAGAAGCAGAAGCTAGAAAATTAAGGGCCTTGCTTTTTTCATTTTCATTTTTAAGGCCCCTGTGTTTAGATATTAAATAACCGCGCACTTTAGCGTGTTTTCTATAAACAGAGGCTTGGATTGCAGGTATCCGATGTTGCATTCCCAGGTATGGCTTTGTTGTGTATGTGAACTAAAAAGAAGCTGAGCCCAGAAAGCACAGAGAGGACACATGTGTCGCATTACAGGTTTAACAAGAAACATAGATGTGCAAGGGTGAAATGCACTGCATTCTTCCAGGGAGGCGAGAACCGACACCTGGAAGTTGCACGAACCATCCCATATATTAGTACAAGTATTTTTCTAAAAAACCATGCATGCATATACTGCATGTATATGCTGCAGACAGAGGCAGGGCCAGCCTAGCCTGTAGCACAAGAAACGCAAAAGAGGAAAAATAAATATAAAATTATTTTCTGAAAGGAGTGCGTGTGTGTTAAAAAAAAAAAAAAAGTGTAAATAAATCTGCGCATGAGGCGTGCCTTCCTGGTTTTTTTTTTTTGATCAATCACACAGACAGTGGCCTCTTTTGATTAAACCCCAATTTATCATTGGGCATCGGCAATAATGTGACAGCCAATTCGGTCCAATTTCAACCTTGTCTCCATGAATTCAATAGTTTAATGGTAGCACAGTCCCCATACGGCTGTAATCAGTGAATTAGAAAAAAAAACACACACTTGCCGAGATTTTATGAAATTTCTTGTTGTTTGCCGGGGCCTTGCGAGGCATTAAATAAAAGACCTAACTTTGGTAAATGGGCTTGGAGGACAAGGGGGCGATGAATTTCGAATTTGAGCGAGAAATTGGTTTTATCAATAGCCAGCCGTCGCTCACCGAGCGCCTGACATCTTTTCCCCCTGTTGGTGATACATTTCAGACTTCATCAATCAATAGCTCAAAGCTTTCCCACTCGACACTCTTCCAAACCAAGGCTATTGAAGTAACCAGCCTGATCACAGGAAGTCATCAGCTAACAGAAGCACAAGTGCTTGAAACGCTAATTGGAAACAGATGGCCCTGCGCGCCGCTGCTCGCTCCCGCAAGGTGGATGCCACCACAAGCACGAGTGCTTGAAAAGTGCAGACCGATTCCAAAAGGTCATCTCCTAGAGCAGCGCATGCGCTACTCTAGGCTCGACCTAAAACGGACCTTTTAACTACTACTGATCACTACACGGTATGCTGCCCCCACTGCGCTTGTGTTGCTTAACTCCTAGGGAATTTTTTATTTTATAACATATGAAATGTCCAGATAGAATCTTTGTAACAAATGAATGAGAAAAAGACCTTAGACAATCAATTGAAAGGCACAAGTGTTTTATTTCACTCTTCTTTACAAGTCTTTTAGAACAAGATTAAACCATTATTTTCATGTCATGTTGTCGGGCAACACTTTTTTTGTAAAATAACATTTTCATGATTTCAAATAATATTCATACATAAACAATTTGAAATGCAACACAGTGGAATACAAAAACATTACACATAACAGTGAACAAGTGAAATAATCATAAGTTGTGAAATAAATTCCAAATGACCAGTCCTTATTTCTAATGTACACTGGGAGGACACTATCACTTAGCTGAAGTCAGATAAGACCTACTGGGTGTGTCATGAGGGAATATTCTTCATCCTTTCCCCGCAAGGACAACACCCTTGAAAATGACTATTCCTTAAGCATCAGACACGGGCAGGATAGTAGGCAAACTAACTTGTAAAGATGAGTGAAATAAAACACTCAGGCCTTTCAATTGATTGTCTAAGGTCCTGTTCTCTTTAATTTGTTATAAAGATTCTATCTGGACATTTCATATGTCATAAAATATTATAGTGGCCCAGTCCAGATAGCACAAGGACCCAAGCCTTCTTTGTTTAATAACTCCTAGTGAAGGCAGTAGCCTACCCCCACTATGAGGGCAGCACTTTCGGCGACCCTCCCAGTTCAACAAGACCGCAATCTGTAAGGAAGGCCTATGTCATTGTGCACACGCATGATCCATGTTCACCTCTGACAAAACAAATCAGAAATAGGGATCCAGACAAAAGTACAGTTGGGCATTCAAGGCACAGGTACACGGCTCTTACCATATAGAGGACTGTTCCATCTCAACAGTCTAGTTATTTGTATTACCCATTGCTACAGAAGCTTGGTCAAAGGCCCACCTTGGAAGCAGCCCTTCCTTGGGTGACTGGTGTGTTGCAGGTCCTGCCTCTGCTCAGTGATGCTGACCTCTGAAAAGCACTTGCCCCTCTCCCTTGGTATTTATAGGCCACTGGCTACCATTGACTCTGTCGCTGAGCATTCCATCCATCACTTTTTATATACTTTAGTATGTCATCCTAAGACGTGTCCCGTGCACACTGTGTCACTAGAACCCAACTATACCTGGCTAATGAGTCCATAACTAGTGTGAAACTGGCCCTGGGTTGCTTGTGATACGGTTCCCGGCGGACCTGGTTTGGCCGTTCAGGCTGAACAGTTCCCAGTGCAGAAGGGTCAAGACTGATTTGCATATAGCTGGCTCCAAGATGAGGTGGCATGGTGTGTAGAATAGTGATGGACTGTGATGCACCCCTGAGTAATTACCATTGGCTATTATTAATTCAAGCATTCCACCAATCACTAATTGTTTACTTCAGTATTCAACAATGAAGACACCCTTGCACCATAGTGCAAGGCAGTCTGCTGTGTTGTAGAAAGCATAGATTATGTGCTGGACTAATGCAGCACAAATGCCAAGTGGGAAGAACGAGAAGAAATGAAAATATTTCTCATTATTACGTCTGCCACGTGGAGGCTAAGGATTTTGGCACAAATCCTGCTAACAATTCTTTGTAGATCAAAAACCATGGGAACGCCCATGCACCACCTATGGAACACCCCCTTGATGCAAAGTAATTCAAAGCAGTGCATTTTGCAGTTTGCGCTACTTTGGGCTGCAATCCAATGCAAATCGCAAATTGCATTCGATAGTAAATCTCACCACAACATTTTATGTCAAGTTTCCGTTAAAAAAGTTACACAATCCCTATGCAAAGTGTTTGTAAATCTGTGCCTAAGACTAAAATTTCTTTCATACCTGAACACTAGCTCAATATGTAACTCTGAACACATGGCAGAGGTTTGGTGCAGGCTGCACTGGGTTCCGCTGCAGCACAGAATCACATTCAATACTCTCTGCCTGGATCATCAGGCTCCACATTGCACGGGTGCTCCTGCCATTCAGTCCCGTAATTCACTCTACATCCCCACACGCCCCCTTCACTCAGTCTCCTAATGTATGGCAACTGTCCCTCATTTGAGGCAGAACCAAATGGGCGGCGGAGCTTTTTAAGTCCTAATCCCCAAGATGTGGAATCGTTGTTTTTTTACGGAGTTTTATATAGCGCAAACTTGACCTGAAGGTATCGGATATCAGACCGCTTTACACGAGCACCAGTTGTGTTACATGAGGACACATTCATTTTTAGGTCTCGCGCCTAGCGTTGCAGTGCGCAGCACTGCTCGCGCAGCGCGATACCTCTTCTACGGGCTTCAGAAAGCTAACCACACGCTCGTGCGTGTGGTTTTGCTTTCGCCGACTGCCATTGGCTTTAGCGTGCTTTTAAAAAAAAATACAGCACGCAATTGAGCAAAGGTGGGCGCATGTTCCGCCTTTGCTCCGCCCATTCCCACCGGTGTCTAGCACGTGCAGCAGCGCACATTCGCCTCGCTGCCGCGCTCCCTTGCCCCCGTTCCTCTGTGGTGCGCGCACACCACTGGTTTTGCTTTGTCGTCTCATACAATAATGCTGTCACGATTACACCACTGTTGTTTACGCAATTTAGTGTGAAAGCGTCGTATTGGTGGCGGAATGTTTTTATTGGGGGTTTACTACAAACATTATTAAAGAATGCTATCAACGAAAATGCAAGATTTCTGCTAGCAACACAAAAATTAAAAAAAAAATTCCTATTGAAATAATGCTAACAATAATTATGGATGTTCTTGTTATATTCGTTGCTGTTATTAATGTTATTGCGGATATTCTCCATAATAGCTCGGTATGGAAATGAATATCGTTACGCGCAGTGTCTTTAGTGTTGCGAGTTTTTCATTTCTGGGAATTTGTCAAACTGTACAGTGTGCACAGTCCCACTGCGGCTGACACACCGTTTCTTTACAGTGCCTGTTTGTGTCAGCCCGCTCGAGCGCCGCAGCGCCTGCCCTGTACTCGAACTCCCCACACAAACAGCCGGTGGATACCCCACCCCCCCGCCGCATATCTAATGAGCTTGGGGCGTTCACTCTATTATTCCAAACCCCTGCTAAAGTTTACTTTCTTTCTAACGCAATTGTTAATTACCACCCGAGAGGGCAGGGGTAATGCACTGGATAGTGACGTCATTATTGTATGTTTGTGATGACAATCATAGTGTATATAAGAGAATCTCAAGTACATCTTCAAGAGCCACGATTTTGCAGTGGAAGGTGTGTGCATGTTCTAGCTTCTTGGGAAATGTAAGCGTTCATGCTCAGTGGTGTCTGTAACGTGCAGCAGTGTTCTTCGATACCTAATTAAGCATGTGTTCGCTGCATATGCATACATGATAGGCATTACAAGTAAACTAATAGTAGGAAAAACAACAGCAAAAGTGGACATGCAGGAGATGAAACATAATGTATGATATACAAATTCTGTACAGATCGCATACAAGCATTGCTTAGATACATTGTGTATGTGTTTGTATCACTGTTTATGTGTGTACATTACTGTCTCTGTTTGTGCATGATTGTTTCTATGTGTGCATTATTATCTCTGTGGATACGTCATTGTCTCTTTTTGTGCGTTTTGTCTCTGTGTGTACATCATTGTCTCTGAGTGTGCATCACTGTGTCTGTGTGTCTCTGTCTTAGTGGGTACGTCTCAGTCTGTGTATTTACATCACTGTCTCTGTATGTGCAACACTCATCTGTGTGCATCACTGTGTCTGTATGTACATTACTGTTTCTGTTTGTGCATCACTGTCTCTGTATGTGTATTACTGTCTCTGTCTGTGCAGCAGTGTTTCTGTACGTGCATCAAGCCTCTGTGTGCATCATTGTCTCAGTGTGTGCATCACTGTGTGTGTATGTGTATTACTGTCATTGTATGTGCAATATATCTCTGTATCTGCATGAATGTGTTTGTGTGTGTCTGTGTATGCACTTCTGTCTCTATAGTCTCTATATGTGCATATCTGCTTGTATTTTTGTCTCTGTGTGTCCGTGTCTGTCTCTATATGTGTATCTCTGTTTTTGCAATGCAATAGTTCTCGCATTTACACAGGTTTAACCCCTTCCATGCTCATGACGGAACGATTCCGTCATGAGCATCGGTTGAGCTGTGCTCATGACGGAACCGTTCCGTCATGGCCCCGCCCGCGCTCGAACCCTTCAGCACCGCGGGGGAATCCGCGCAGCGCTGAAGGGGTTAAGCTATTGGCATCGTAAATGAGAATTCATTTTATTTATGTTTTAAAAACCAAAACATAAATAAAAGGCATAGTCATTTACAATAGCAATAGCTCAAATTCGTGTAAATGCGAGACCTATTGCATTGCAAATGCTTGTTTGTTAGGCGCGGGGAGATTAAGGGATTTGCCCAGAATCGCAAGATGTTGCCCGTCCTTGCCGAGACTCGAACCCAGTTCCCCAGATTTGCCACAACTCCTCCACCCATCGTTTGCCACTGTCTTTACCCAGTATCACAAATCACTCTTCCTTTCATAAGGATCTAAAGGCCGATGTTTCCCAATAGTCTTTTTTTGCTCTCTTCTGAGATCACTGGACCAGTCCTTACTCATAGATACCTCTGGAGAACGTGCGCCAACCACCGTATTCATTCATTCATTAATTAAGAAATCTGATATTTCCATGGTTGACCTGCTCCTCTATCCAGGACAGTGGGACTGCCCTGAAAGCTCCTGAAGTGGTAAGGGAGGACAGAGCCATACCAGCACACACACACCACGCCAGGCCCTGCTTAGGTTTGTGCACACACGGCCCATGTTCTGTGCATAATGTAAGTGTGCCCCACCGCATCTAACCTCATATATTTACCATCAAACAGACCTTCGCCCCATACCTCCCCAGCCTCACTACACACTGCCCCATGTTCACTACACACTGCTCCTGCCTCCACCACTTCGACACACAACATTACAAATCAACAAAGAAGCACTTTCACTTATAAAACGCAGACCTTGTGGCTTTGTCAGTGCATGTCAAGCTCCGACTCAAAGGGGTGCATAGACGGTGCGTGGACACAATGTGCATCTTTTGTCACTCACCTTTAAACATTCTCTGTTTTGCAGCCAACCATCAAACGTCATCATGACTTCGATGCAGAGCGGGATGCCAAGAAGTTACAGAAGGCCTGTAAAGGAGCGGGTAGGTGCACCGCTGTTGAGAACCTGTGAGCTCGTGGGGTCCCTAATGTACAGGACTGGCATGAAATGAAGGATGCACATCATAAAAAGCATAACTTTCGTACTTTAAGCATCACCATTTTCCCATTCATTAACACCAATATTGCTCTCGTTATAACTATACCATAACAGCCCACGTCCCCTCCACCCGCTGTTACTGTGCTTCAAACCACCACAGGGAATGGCTTGTCATATGGGAAGTATCGCAATATTGCTTTTTGATATTGAGGGGCATAATTAAGCCCCTATCGCCACAGGAACATCACTTTTAGTGAAGTTGTGGTGGCAATACGGGCTTCCCTTTATTTACAAGGCAGCCTTGTGGCTTAAGGCTGCCTTGTAAATAAGGCCCCTTTTTACGCTGTACTTAGCGTGAAAGGGGTGGGCAGTGGGTATTGCGGTGGGCATTCTGCCACAACATCCATTGATTTTGACGCTGCCCCCTATGTACAAGGGTGGCGTAAATATGAGGCAGAGCCAAAATTAATACCAGGGAAAACCTGGTCTTAAACAGGCTACACGAGGAGCAATGCTTTATTTCTCCTTGTTTTTGTTGTTTCATTGTTTGCTGTGTTGTGCAGCACATATAGAAACACCAAATTGCCATTGAATGTTTCTGTGGAGGAAGGTGACACTTACTGCACATAAACAAAAAAAAAACAAGCATTTGCAATGCAATAGGTCTCGCATTTATAAAAGTTAAAGCTATTGGCATTGTAAAATTACAATGCCTTTTATTTATGTTTTGGTTTTAAAACAAATAAAAGGCATTGTCATTTACAATGTCAGTAGCATAAACGCGCATAAAAGCAGTGTGCGGCGTGCAGCAGTGTGCGGCGTGCAGCAGTGTTTCGTGTAGCAGTGTGAGGCATGTAGCACTGTGTGGCGTGCAGCGGCGTGCAGCAGTGTGCGGCATGCAGCAGTGTGCTGCGTGCAGCAGTGTCGTGCAGCATGCAGCAGTGAGTAATGCAGCAGTGTGCGGCGTGCAGCAGTGTTTTGTGTAGCATTGTGTGGCGTGCAGCAGTGTGTGGCGTGCAGCAGTGTGTGGCGTGCAGCAGTGTGTGGCGTGCAGCAGTGTGCGGCGTGCAGCAGTGTGCGGCGTGCAGCAGTGTGCGGCGTGCAGCAGTGTGTGGCGTGCAGCGGCATGCAGCAGTGTGTGGGGTGCAGCAGTGTGTGGGGTGCAGCAGTGTGTGGGGTGCAGCAGTGTGTGGGGTGCAGCAGTGTGTGGAGTGCAGCAGTGTGTGGAGTGCAGCAGTGTGTGGAGTGCAGCAGTGTGTGGAGTGCAGCAGTGTGTGGAGTGCAGCAGTGTGCGGCGTGCAGCAGTGTTTCGTGTAGCAGTGTCAGGCATGTAGCACTGTGGCGTGCAGCGGCGTGCAGCAGTGTGCGGCGTGCAGCAGTGTGCTGCATGCAGCAGTGTCGTGCAGCATGCAGCAGTGAGTAATGCAGCGGCGTGCAGCAGTGTGCGGCGTGCAGCAGTGTGCGGCGTGCAGCAGTGTGCGGCGTGCAGCAGTGTTTTGTGTAGCATTGTGTGGCATGCAGCAGTGTGTGGCAAATATATTTTCAATTTAGTCCAAAAAATAGCAAAGAATGACGAGCTTGACGAGAAACGTTGTTGTGATGTAAAGAAGGAAAAAAGAACTGTGGTAAGGATAACACCAGCAGAAGAAAGAAGCAAAGACAAACAAGATTAATTGTAATCGTCAGTCAGAGGGCCGCAGGCGCCTCATCATAAATGCATTTAAAGACTACACATATGAAAAGTGTATATATATTTTTTTTTTAATTAAAATATGTGTAAAATGCACTTCAGCACAGGGACTGGATGGCCTGGCAATGTCTTGTCTTAAGATCTACAAGCTGAAAAATGGCAAAATGTTCAAGAGGCAGAGAAGAGTGCTGTTTTAATGTTGTTCCTGGAGGTAAGATGATTCTGGAAAGATCTGAGGTGGACTGGAAGCTCTAGCCATCAATACATAAAATGCTTTGCTCTCCAAGAGGGAAGATGGTACTTAGGAACAATGAGGAGATGGGCACTCATGCATCTGAGGCTCTGAATGATAGCTAGGGAGAAAATTGTGTCCTTATAATCAGGGGGCATTGAGATGTCCTTGTGACAAAGACAAAGATGACTTCTTCATTTGCAGAAGCCAATAAAGGGAAGCAAGATGTGTGAAAATTTGCGAGCAGTGGTTTAGGCCTAGCAATAGAAGTACTGCAGATGTGTGAAGACAGAGAAGCAACTAGGAAACAAAGTTATAGTAATCTCGTATAGAAAGAATGAAAAAAGTAATGTTAGACCTTCTAAAATGAGGTTAGACAAGACTCTGTGGAGCTCAAAACAAGAAGAGACATTCTGGATATCGTGGTTAAAAACCAGCTGTCATAGAATGTGTGCAGATTTAGAGGCTAAAGGGGGAGCACCGAGTGCAGAGTGCCACCAATCATCCAACCAGACACCAGCCAGCTTACCAAAGACAATCTCCGCTGGTTTGTCAGAAGCGAGGCGAAGGGAATTGTCATCCATCACAAGCGCAATAGAAGAGAGACAGCTCTTATCGTTTTTTCTGCCTGAGTCCGCTGCCATCGCTAAGTTTGACAACCAGTCATCCGCATAAGACAAAAAGAGATTAAAAAGTCCATATAGGGTTGCCTAGCACATCAACATTGATATTTAAGAGGATCGTGGTCCAGGCTAAACTCTCAGAAACTCCACAGATGACTAATCTAAATACACATCTGTAAGGGGGTAGAGAGATACCTGAGAGCAGTCAGTCGAAAGGATTTATTACAGACCTCCCACGGATATTTGAGAAGACTGGTGGGGGAGACCATATCAAACGTCATTGAGAGGTTTAAGAGCAGCTGGATGTCTGAACCACCATCATCAAAAGTGAGTCGAAGATCTTCCGTGACAGGACAGCCTAGCCTAGGATTGATCTAAAATGCAACGAGCTTAAAGAAAAGTAAGGAGCTGATGTTAACACACCTTTCTGTGATTTTTGACAGGAAAGTGAAGAGAGATAGGCCAAACGTTGGTGAGAATTGCTGAGTCAGCCGTAGGTGTATTTAAAAGAGAGTGATAAGTAGGGAGAAAGGAAAGACAACGAGATATGGAGTTATCAACTTTTTTAGCCACTGCTGCAATTTACAACAGTAAAATAGTATTCATCCATGATGTTGTTCCACTGATTACCAATAAAAAGATATTTAATAAATAGTACAAAACGCATTCCATAACAACAACTACATGTATAAATTAAATGGCCGGCAATTAGTGATACGCTTTAGAAATTCAGGCAGTAGAATGAGACATCTAATAAACGCTTATGTTGATATAAAGTTTGCAAGTATCATGGTATCTTACAGTGCGCTCACCCATTATCAAAGCCAGGATACCACAACACACCAGCATCATCAGTGGTAAGATATCAGTGGCCAATGATATCAGATCTAGGACCACAATTACCACCAACATCAACGCTGCTCAGTGTTCACCGTACAGAGCCAAGCACCTCTAGGCCTTATTAAAAGTTGAGTATTAAAGACGGTGATACAGAGATGCTAGGGGCTATGTACACCTACCCCTTAGGCTGGATAAAAACACAGAAAACACAAGATGATGGATGGACTGCTAAAGCTTTTCAACCACTCACCCCCAGTCAAGAGATCTGGGTTCAATCCATCGTTCTTTTGCTCACTGTGCCACCCCAGTTGGGACCCGTCCATATGTAAGTCAGTCTTGACCCTGCTCCTCATGGGAACAGTCAGCCCAAATTGCCAGGTCAGGTTCTTCCTGGGCCGGAAACAAGCATCCTTGTCCCGATTTCAGGGTATCACCCTTCATCAGGATAAAAAACACAAACTGCCACCACCATAGCTGTCCTGTGGAATCACAGATAGGAATAATGGTGTAAGTTGTGTGGTCATTTGCTGATGCAACTGAATAGATAATTATGGTCGTGAATCTAAACTTGATGATGTAGGGAAGGCCATCCCAACCACCGTATAAATCAGGAAGGTTTCCGCTGTGCTGTGGCGTTCCCCAGGGGTCCGCACTTAGCCCCACGTTATTTAATGTGTACGTCCGCCCCATGGCCGTACTGGCCAGAGCTCGTAACATCAAATTAACATCTTATGCGGACGACACACAGTTTATCTTCTCCTTCTCCAGTGATACCAACGCCGACAAAATTAAATTCCAGGAAGATCTATCGGCCATTGCTAACTGGATGACTGAGAATCGTCTCCAGCTTAATTCATCCAAGACGGAGGTACTACTGGTTGGAAAGGAGATTAAAAAATGGGACGATCAGTGGTGGCCGTCTTCATTGGGCCCTGCACCCACCCCTAAGAAGGAAGTCAAAAACTTGGGTATGATGGTCGATAACCGACTAGACCTTGATTCCCACCCCAAAAAGGTGGCAGGCATGTGCTATGGCCGTCTACGGTCTCTAAGACCCATCTTGGTTTTTTTTGAACCCCTAGTCCGTCAGACGATCATCTAGGCCATGGTGCTGTCAAATATTGATTACTGCAATGTCCTCATGCTGGGTTCCAATCAATCCACGATTTACAAGCTTCAAAGAGCTCAGAATGCGGCCGCACACAGTCTGTTCGGTCTGCCAAAAAATTGCCACATCTCCCCCATCCTTCATCGTCTGCACTGGCTGCCTGCAAAGCAGCGCATTCAATTTAAGGCACTCTGCCTCATCCATAAAATCCTCTACTCCTCGGGCCCCAAAATTCTGCAAAATCTAAGTTCTCTATATGTCCCCACTCGGGCTCTCCGTTCTGCAGATCTGTTTCTGGCCCACATTCCTAAGATTCGGAAGAGCAGAGCAGGAGGTCGATCCTTCAGATATTTGGCCCCGAAACTATGGAACACAATCCCACTCGAAGCTCGTGCGACCACGAATCACTTGTCTTTCAGGAAGAGAATTAAGACCTGGCTATTTGCCGCTCTTTAAGCTCTACTTTCTGTGGCTTTTCCCACCCTTGGCCTGGTTGCTGCGTATCTAGTTTGTCTGCAAAGCGCTGGGACGCCCCGTTGCTCGGGTAGCCATGCGCTATATAAGCTACCCTAACATAACATAACATAACCTTATCTTCCAAAATGGAGACTAGAGAAGTGTGCTTATGTTTTCCTTTATTGTACTTGTGTTTTACAGGAACAGATGAAAAGGCCATCATCGAAATTCTAGCAAATCGGAATTCAGACCAAAGGCAAGAAGTACAGAAAAAGTACAAATCTCTTTATGGCAAGGTACTGCAAATGTATTTTTATCCAATAAATAAAAAATGCATATTGAGTAAAACATTTGGCTGTCTGAAGCTTCTCATTTTGGCACCCAATGCAAAGATGGGCTTTTCTAATTGTACTGTACTTTACCTCTAATCACTAGAAGTCCTTGCTTAACATGCATAAGTCCTTAGTACAACCCTGCATATAGCTGGTCTGCTTTGAAAAATGCGTCTGATAATTAGGTCACCTTGCATTTTTTCCACACTGCTGTGATACTATATCTGGTATTACCTAGAGATGCAGCAGTATTGCCAGGAGATGATCTGGTGGTATCACTGCCTTTCACGGGAAAGTTGAGAGATGTCACCAGCAGATTTTTGCTGCTGGGGAATTCCTGCAGATTTAACAGTGGAACGGGCTGCTCATAAAAGTACCAGCGGCTGAGCCCCTTCCATTCTAACTATCAATCATATTGATAATCAGAACCCCAGACACTGAGTTCCACAGCACAGCTAGTGGAGTTAATACTATGTCTAATGAATATGTGTCCCAGAGCAGACATTCAAATACTCAAAGTTACAGATTTGTGACCACCTTCCACCACAAGATAAGGCGATCTACGACAACTTCAGCAACCAGGGCCTCCCTACCGCACCAGCAGCCTCCTAGACCGATGCCCCTGACACACCCGGCTCAGTTGGGCCCCACTCACCATGGACAACACCCTAAAGACCATGGAAAACATCCACTCTGGAGCACCATCGGACCCTTGCCCTCACTGCATTTTCCACAGAGCCACCGCTGCCATTGCACTTGAGCTATGCCAAACCATCAACTGCTCCCTCAAGACTGCCTCCTTCCCCAACGACTGGCAGCACCCCGAAATCAACCCACTCCGGAAGAAACCCCCCGCAGACCCGACAGACCTCAAGAACTTCAGGCCCATCTCATTGCTCCCCTTCCCAGCCAAAGTCATTGAAAAAGCCGTCAACAACCAACTAGCCGACTTCATCGAAACAAACGACATCCTGGACATCTCCGAAGCTGGTTTCCGAAGCAATCACAACAGAGAGACTGCCCTCCTCGCCGCCACCAAAGATACCCGCTCCCTCCTTGACCAGGGCGAAACCGTGGCCCTCATCCTCCTGCACCTCTCGACAGCATGCAACATCTTCTCCCACTGCACCCTAACCACTAGACTCCATGACGCCGGCATCCGCGACAAGGCACCCGACTGGATCCTATTCATCCTCACAGGCAGAACACAATGGGTCAGACTTCCACCATACTTCTCGGTACCGACTGGGACCAACTGCTGAGTGCCCCAGGTCTCCACTCTCAGCCACACCCTCTTCAACATCTACATGGCTCCCTCACAACCATTGTTAGGAACCTCAGACTCAACATCGTCTCCTACGCCGTTGACACACAGTTGATCCTCTCCCTCACCAACAAACCCAACATCACCAGGAGAAACTTCCAATAAGAGTTGAAAGCCGTTGCCACCTGGATGAAGAACAGCTGCCTTAAGCTCAACTCAGACAAGACAGAAGTCCTCATCCTGGGATCCACCCGCTCCGCAAGGAACAATACCTTGTGGCCCTCTGTGCTAGGAATTCCCCCCCACTCCGACGGACCACGCACTAAACCTCAGCATCATACTAGACGCATCTCTCACTATGGACCGCCAGATCAACTCCGTATCCTCGGCCTGTTTCAATGCCCTCCACCTTCTGTGAAAGACCCTCAGATAGATCCCCACGTCACCCACGTGCTCATCAGCAGCAGACTCGACTACGGCAACGCACTCTATGCCAGGGTTATCCAAAAAAAAACTCTGTCAAGCTGCAGCCAGACTGTTCCTCGAACTCCCCCAGCATAGCCAGATCACTCAACACCTCTTTGAACTCCACTGGCTCCCAACAGACAGAAGAATAACTTTCAAACTCCTTACCCATGCTTACAAGGCCCTTCACAACACCGGACCAGCATACCTGAACAGCTGCCTCTCCTTCCACACACCCAAAAGACACCTCTGCACCTCTGCTCCACCTAGCTGGCCCTGGCCACTGTCTCACGGATCCGCAAGACCAGAACCGGAAGAAAGTCCTTCTCCTTCCTGGCTGCAAAGACCTGGAACACCCTACCCCTCCACCTCAGACTATCTCCCACTCTACCCTAGTTCAGGAAGGACCTCAAGACCTGGCTCTTTGAATTATCCCAGCACTTAGATGGATCTGCTCCCCATCTCCCCCCAGTGTCTTGAGACCCTCACGGGTGAGTAGTTGCACTTTATCAACCCTTCATTGATTGATTGACCATCCCTTAGAATTAAGATTAGTTTACAGCTGATTGGAAGCAACACCATTAATAGTAAATCCTGACACCGGAGATGCAGTCAGTTCCACAGATATATTCATAAAAAGGCTCTTTCAAAGAATAACCCAAAATGGAGGAAAATGATGGGTAATCATGAATCCAGAAATACATATTCTGAAGGTATCTACGAAAAGCATCCTCTATCAGGTAAGTAACTCTCCCTTGTAGACCCTACCTTCTATATATCCAGATCTGCTCTAACAATATTAATAGAAGGATCTCACACACATAAGATGATGAGACCTGAGCAAAATAAGAAATTCTCAAGAGGGAAAAGGATCCTGCAAACCTGGACTTCACCTCAGCTTGACGCCTCAGACAGTAGTGCAGGTTTGATTTGGTGAAATGGACAAATAGGTTTCAATTATGGGCACAACATTTCTGTGGTGAGCTGTGAATGGGCATCTGTCACAAGGATGTAGAACTTTTTGCACTGCCCATGAAGTGATCTCTTGACCCCTCGATTATCACGGTGGGAAAAGGGATAAGCTCTCTTTCTCCATTGGACTGTGTACAGATGTGCCACTTACTGAGCATGCGGAGCAGCAATCTGGTCCTCTCTCACTTTGAGTGCTCTGAAAGCTTGACTTCTTCAGCCATCACAATGAAAAAACCCAGATGAGGACAAACGGGGACCTGCTCCTAAAATCATAGTTTGTCCAGAATACTTAATTCAATAGGGCCTCCACCTGTTCGATTCTGCAGGTAAGCGTTATTTTATTTATATTATTGTGGTTTTACTGAAAGTGGCTAACAACCTGATGGTGGCACTAAAACGCTTTAATACGAATCCTCATTAGATCTAATCATACAACATTTCAGGCACAAGCGCTTCACCCCACACCAGTTTGGGAGCATAGAGGTTTGTCATTTATTTCATGTGGCCAGTAAATAATCACCACTGCTAAAGTGCACTTACACATAAAATTTAAAAAATCTCTGTCAGAGCTCTCTACAAGGAACTGTACATCATACCTTGCAGTTATCCTGAATCTCGATCATGGATTTGATTTCACTCCCAATAAGCAGGGACTCATAGATAAAGCATATCTGTATATACTTTACAGAATACTGTGAAGTTAATCAAACAGAAGAGAAGTGTGTGAAGCATACATAAAAAAACACTACTGCTTGTTCGGGATGTACAGTTAAGTACGATATAAGTACATATCGAACATTACAATGCTCCAGTGGCGGCTGGCACGGATCGGGGTGGTGAGCGAAGGGCGATAGGGGGTTAAAAAACATATTAAAAATCAACTTAGCTTATCTCTGCATCCCTTCTCTGTCGTCTCTCACATCCAGCCGGAAACAGGAAGCCCCCAGGCTCCCCTAAGCCAATCACAACGCAGCAGTGGTTCAGCGCTCAGTCAGGGAATGGGAGTCTAGGCATGTCCTCCACCCAGGCTGTAAATCAGCCTGGGTGGAGAACATGCAAAGTGTGCATGACTGCCTGGCCTGCCCGAGATGGCCGGCCAAACATTCAAGCACACTTGCAGAGTGATCCCACCACTCCTCCCCTGCTCTTAGAACAGAGCAGCCCACCCCACAAAGCTGCTGCAGCAGGAAAAAATCAAATGATAATAACGTCGAGTTATCATTTTTTCCTTTCTTCACACTGCGAAAAGCAGTGGGGCGACATTACTTCTCCTTAGCGGAGGAGCCGCCACTGCACTGCTCTGTGACTGAATGGTATACACAGCTTTTACGTAATAAATGACCAGCCCACCATGTTGCTCACCCCTGTTGCACACCGCTGAACCACTGCTTGCCTCATACAACATTCAGCGTGTCCTTTCATATGGTTGAAGCATGGGTACCGTTCAGTGGGAGTACAAGAGTCAAAGCTTTGGAACACTTTGGACTCTCAACTCAGGGCAGAACCAAACAACATGCTTTTCAAAAAATGTCTCAAAACAGAACTGTTTGGACGATCATGAGAATGACTCAAAGTTGTGTATAAAGATTGTCCAGTAAGGTATTCTCTCCAGATCTGACTAGACACTAACTGTCTGAATTGTCAATTATCAAGCTCATAGTTGAGATTCTCTATAACAGACCCTGCCAACCAACCAGAAGGGTACACCTTTGAATGAAATGTACCATAAACATGTCTTTCAATTTAAGACATCAACTGGAACTTGGAGTGGGGCCACCAAGCATCTTGACCACCAGCAGTTAACTATCAGAATGGCATTTGTCTGGAACTTTGATGCCTGGACATAATCATCCTAGACAGAGGAGTCCCAGATATGAAAACTCCAAATACATCTAGTCTGGGATCAGGGAACCATTTAACAGCTCCCCCAGCTACCAAGATTCTTTCTTCAATTCCAAATACCAAAGTCCAGTCTCACTAGAATTCTTGCAGACTCTCACAATTACAATTACTAGCATTCTGGGCATTCCCACAGCATACATCTCAGGAACAGTATTTGTCAGCCAATCACACACTGGCAAAAATCCTCTTGCACTGCTTAGTTCAAACTGATCTTACTTGCACATCTGTTTTCCATCCTTTGAGTGCATAGATGCCATTACCTCTAACTATTGGTAGTGGCAGTGATATACCAGCCCTGGGTTACATCTACTTGTTCCTGGATGAATTTGTAGAATTTACACTGTAGCTGAAGACCAAGGCCAGAGGAACCCTGGAAATGGAGATCACAACATTGTGCAGCTTGACACCGGGTGCAAGTCATACAATGGACCTGCAGATCCTTCTTAACACAGAAACCGTGGGTGTGGCTGTGCAGCTCATTCCCCTTCACGTCTCCAATCTGCTGCACTCTCTTATCTCATGCACTGAAATAACACACACTCAAGCACAATAAAGAAGGCCTCGAAGCCCTGCTGGAGCCTCGCTACCATAATGTGTCATCCACACTGAACAAACATGATTCCCTCAGAACCAGAAAACCGAGGTTACATATCAAAGCCACATGCAAATGCTTCAATGTTAGCCTGGCTGAATGGAAGAGAACCAGCTACAACATGCGATGTGAATATGTTGACAAATAATACATTTTGCTAAACTTGTGAGTAGATGAAATTGCCACAAAGGAGGATTGTGTTCAAGGTCACATTTTAAATGGCACATGTATTGGTTTGATAGGAATTGGATGAATCATAATAAGATCAGCAATGTATTGACCCAAAAGCTGTGCCCTCGTTTGAAGGTCAGTAGAAACTGCCAGGCAGTACAATGACCCCAGGGTAACCTTACAATTTTTCCCTTTAGGCCAATTTTGCCACCCCTTTTTTTTAAGCCAGAGTGTGGAATAACTTGCAGATGTTTTCCAGTTATTGATCTGATTTCCGATACCTATCCCTCTAGGTCCTACCTGGGGTCATTTGAGAGTGTGCAAGTTTTGCACAACCTGGATTCCGAAATTGTATGCAAACACAGTTTGGGTCATACTTGGAATTTACTCCTGAACTCTAAATGAGGGCGTATGTAACTAATCACTGAATCCACCCCATCCCCCTCCCCAACGGGTGGTTAATAATTTAGCCCTATTTGGGCCCGGGCGGTTCGTAAGTAGACCTTCTCTGAGAAACTGATTCTGGAATATTTCTAAATCTGTTAAACCCACATCTGAAATTTCAGTACAAGACTCCAAGGAGGGTTTTGTCTTTCTTTCTGCCATCTGCACTGTAGGAAGGTGGATATCTGACTATGGTTACCCCCAACTTTTTGCCTAGTGTCTAGCTGGTTTTTCGACTTAGTTGGCCTGAGATCCTGCCATTCAGGGTCTCAGGCTGTCTGCTCTCTCTTTAAAATGGACTCCATGTACCCTAGGTACATTCCCAATTGATAAGGATCACCTTATTGGACCCTGTACAGTGTACCCTAGGTACCCAGGGCCTAGGTGTACCCTAGGCCTCCCAGGGGCTGCAGCATGTATTATGCCACCCCTGGTCTGGCCTTCCAATCAGACACAACTGGCTGATCACTCAGCTGGGGCAAGGTCGTGTAATCACCCCATGCTTAGATATAGTATGCCTATAATCTACCCTTATATATAGACACATGTGTACCTATCAGTCACTCCTATGGCAGGCCTTAACAATCCTGGAGGCAGAGTGCTTGGTAACATGTGAGATGGTGCTCTAGCATGAGCTGAGCCTGTCTGCAGCTTTCGGAACCCTGTCCTTATAGCTGTTCTATGATATAGCCTACCATATACTCTTAAAGTGCCTTATAATCTTAAACGGTTATGGTAACTATGGTTTGGCTTTATCAAAACATGTCGTGTAAGGTGTCTAACACTTTGGAATAATACCCCCATACCATTTCTGGTGATGAGGATATTATTCCCCCCTTCTAGAGGGAGAGACATGTTAAAATCCTACTTTGCTGTTTAACTCTAACCAAAGCCTCAGCATCACAAAATGGATGCTGCTGCCACAGACACAAGTCTGACCTCCTGCTGCTGGGAGTGATCCCGGCAAGGGAGGCTTGGACAATAGGTTGCCTGCTTGGGGAGGTGCTAGCTCCTCCCCAGACAGACTTTAGTGTATTGGGGCAGGGAGGGCTGAAAGGAATGAGACATGCCTGGGGCACACAAGGTGTCCCATGCATAGTCCAGTTCAAACCGGTGCTGGGGCACTCCAGCCCCAGTCCTGGCACGAAACTGGACAAAGGGAAGGGGGTGTAACCACCCCCCTCCCAGGTCCCACCCATAAGGCGTGACCTAGCAGGTAACCCAGCCCCCCAGATTAGTATAAGTGTGGGAGTTGGGCCTCAAGACTTGAGATTATCCTGAACCTGCAAACTTGAACAGAAACTCTGGACCTTCGACATTCGACGAAAGAAGAAGACTGAAGAATCTCCCTTGTGGCCAAGGAGTGGCTACCCTGTGCAAATAGGCACCATCAAGAGACTACCCTTTGCTTTGCCCGAGTTCTACGAGGAACCGACTGCAGAGCCCGACCAGAGCCTTGACTTCCAGACTTCTCCGACCCTGATCCACATCCACAGCAGAGCTGAGATCCGTGGAGGCGACGAGAGACGTGGGACCGGCTACCTGGGAAAAGTGGCTAGTATCTTCAAGCGCAGCTTCTGAGGCACCCTCGAAGTTGTGCACCGGGGATTGAGAAGCCCCAACCCCAAGCACCATCTGCACCGAAGACCAGCCCCCCACACTCCACGAGTCCTGCGTGGGGCCCTTCTGCATTTTCCTGCTTGCCGCGTCTGTCCGGTTGCTTGCCCGCTGGCTAGTGGCCTTGGTGACGACGCATCCCGTAAACTTCAGCGCTGGTTTGGCTCCTCCAGACTGGCTCCTGCTCCTTTGAAAAAGAGAAGCATCCCAGACCTTCCTGGTCTGCACCAGAAGCAAGTCCTCCGTTCTGCGTGGGTTCCGCTTGCCAAGGCTTGGTGAGTCCTAGTCCAACTTCGACGCCGCCGACAGCAAGAGCCTTCGTGGGACAGCTCGCCTCCTGGTCCTGGTCGTCCTCGACGCTTCCTGGTCCTCGTGGCTGCAGCGACAAGCTTCACCTTCACCTGCAATCTTCACGACATCGCCTGGTTCCTTCCTGGTTCCACGTGGTCACTGGCTAGTGACCTTGACTCTGTTCCTTCTGCTTGCAGGTCTCGTCTCTTCTTGATCCCAGCCTTGGGATCCACCGGACACTCTTCACTGACTGCCTGTCAGCATCTTTCTTCAGGCATCCATAGTAGTCGACGACGAAACCCGACGCAACTTCACCCCTATGCACCCGCAGCCTGTGGTCTAGGTAACTTGGGTACTCCGGTGCTCATCAGGATAGTGACTATCCTAGTGTCTAGTTTTCCAGTCTCGACTTCCTAGCTACTCCGGAAGTGTCCTAAATCTATCTACTTCTAAACTGTACTATTGCTAGTGACTTTTACGCATTACGCGTGAGTGTTTCCACTCTGCACCTGAATCCCGTGGGCCTCCCACTTCCTAGCCTTTGGTAGTATAGTGTAGCCCCAGCGATTCCCTAGGCCTAGGCCTATCCTATTTCCGTGACAGTGGTCCTTATACCGCTTACTTAGTATATGGTTTGCGTGGCCCCTAGGGCCTAACTGTATTACTTACCTGTGTGACTTAATGTATGCATAAATAAGACTGTGTTGTACTTACCTCTAATCTCATAAAGAGTGCTGAGGGGTTGACTAGAATAAATACACTTTATTTTATATATATATCTGTTGTGGTGTCCTTTCATTTGGTATTCAAGGGATTATATATGGTATCACAGCTGGCTTCACATGCCATTCAGAGTTTAGCCTAAGACTGCTCTTGTCCATGCTACCACTAGGATAGCTGGTCTATAAGGTTGACTTTACAACCAATCACCATAAGGGTATTTGGACTGATATAAGGTGTACACTAGAACTAGTGACATCATACATCAGGCCAACTTCTCACATGCACGTCCTCCTACACCTAGCACTCACTCCATCTTGCAATCTTAGAGCACCATTTGTGGTTGAACACTTAAAGATGCACCCATCTACATTTTTGTTGTCCAAACAGACAATGCAAGTCTGTGTTGCTACACCCATACCTTGCAGGTGTCACTCCACAAGCAATAGCAATGTACTCCTGCATTGAAAGAAGTAAGCGGCATATTCACGAGGAAGTGGCGGTGAGAGGCGTTAGCCTCCTTGGCTTAACGCCTCTCACCGCCACTTCGGAAACGCCAGGCCGCACCCTATTCTCAAGAATCTGGTGCAGCCTGGCGTTTCCCCCTGCCAAGGCGCTAAGTCCTGCGACTTAGCACCAACGCAGATACCTTTGCACCAGAGTGCAAGGGTGTCTGCGAGCAGGGAGGTTTGTTTATGTACAGGAATGTATCCCTTGTAACTTACATGTGTGCTGCTTCATGCAGCACACATGTAAGTTACAAAACGGCATTTTTTTAAAGGTTACAGATTTACTCTTGTATAGTATATATCACATAAATGTAATATTACGTTTGAGTAAATGAATTTATGAGCATGAATGAAAGATTTGTGAATTGTAAAAGTAAATTTACACTCAGCTAGTGCAGCTAAGTTTACCTTAGGTGCACACATGCTGTCTCGATCGCACCTATCTTGTGCAATGTGGTTTTCTTCTTTTGTTTCCTTATGCTTTGCTTTGTCTTTCATATTCTCTCTCTTGCCTTCCTCTTTCCATCATTATTATTCATGTTTAATGATAAAAAGTTGCGTGTTGGCTCCCGATACTCAGTCCCTCCTGAGCTCTGATTTCTTAGTATTTTTATGGAAGGTTTGTAAATTCTTTGTAGGATCTGGACAGCGTCCTGAAAAGTGAACTCAGTGGGAACTTTGAGAAGACCGCCCTGGCCCTGTTGGACCGCCCATGCGAGTACGATGCCCGCGAGCTTCGGAAAGCCATGAAAGGAGCGGGAACGAACGAGTCGCTACTGGTCCAGATTTTGTGCACCAGGGCCAACAAGGTGAGTCCACATGCCTTCTTGGTAGAGTCTCTAGCAGCTGTGATTGCAGTAAACATATTGCTTTGTCTACAGATGCCTTTCATCTGAAATGTGCATGCAATGCATTGATTACTTGTAGTAAATACAGATTTTTCTGTGTTCGCTTACTTTTAATGATAACCCGTTTCCGAGCCAGGATGTAAGTCATGCAAATATGCTCTAATATCTTTTTCATAGTGACCATGAGGCCACGTCTCCCCCTCTCACGCGACCTTCTATGGATTGACAACAATCATGTGAATCTTATTTTTTACTGGATATATTTTTTTAAACAAGTACCATTCAATTGTAAGTGTAAATGCATTGTTTTTGAAAACCCCCACTAAGACCACATATTTGAGACTCATAAACCCTGATAATGTGAATCCCTTGCAACTGCCATCTACGTCATAGGACTACCAGGGCTAATGTAAGTAGCCCTTTTGGCCAATGGGCTATGACTGTGTCAGGAGGAGACGCTGCAAGATCTGGTTTAAAGATGTTTGGGGCGGTGCATAAAATTCCATTTTGCCAATTCCCACTACCCAATCAAAAGGGCCCTTTTAAGCCCTTTGTCACAATCGGGTGCCCTCGTGTGTCCTCTAATCCAGCTGTTTATATTGGCATTAATGTAGCACTGACCATTCCTCAGTGTTAAATTATGTTCTGGTACTCTATGTACTGCTGGATGCACTCTGCAGGGCCTTACATGATCTATAGGAAGTGCAAGAGAAACATTACCTGTAGCTATCCTAGCAGAAGCCACCATGCTTGGAAATATCCTCTTGTGCCTAACACCAGTGTGCATACGTTACAGAGCTTTGAACAGTTCTATGTGGCAAGCCGCAAAAACATTCGGCATCGAGCAGAGGTCAGAGTCCTGTTTAGAGCTCCGGGACATCAGCTGAGTTCCTGGATGGTTTGAGATTGCGCTGCAGGTAGGCGATACTGTCTTACAACGAAAGTCACTATCACTGCTCCTGCTTTATGTCTATAATGTGGACTCTCAGCTGAATCACGTTAGCCCAAGACATGCTCAAGTACTCTCCCGAAGTAGATATAGCCTCAAGGGTCAAGGCACAAGCATGTATATTTTTTGTTATATCCTCAAGTATGAGCAAGGGTAGACATTTCATTGTGCTTCTCCTTCGCCACCCTTCAATATTGTTAAAATAATTGGACTCTTACCAAAATCAACCACTCGTGGATAGACCCACTAACTTTGTTTGGCCCTCGTTGAGTTTCATCCAGGATTATGGGTAATGGGTTCTAATATCCCAGAAATTCTGATGTGTCAGTTCGCTCCGCATACCTCTTGCTCGTTGCTTCCACTTCAATAACCTTGATTAACGCATTCTTCCACTTCAGAAGTAAAGAAATATCGTTCATCATCCACAATCTCAATATTTACAGTCGCCCAAACGAAAGTATTGAGATTGTTGAAGCCGAATGATAACAATAGCAAAAAAAAAATCATAACGTCTCCTGTATGGCTAGCCCTCTAGACCATTGATAATCAAGGTGGAGCCTTCTCTATAGGACTCAACTCACAAATGTACCCAGTATTAGCCAAAGATCTAAAAAGGGTCATGTTATCAGCATACGGTGGGAACCTGACTTCTTAAAGTCACATCTTGGACACCAATACAGACAATTCAAGGTTCTGTACATCCTTGCTGGAGTATAAAATAGACTGTTGCTAAGAAGAATACCAGTTGTTAAGGGCCGTGAACCTGAGTAACAGGCTACAGGGAAACAATGAGTTTAGCTCAAGGGCAGGGGAGAATATTGTAAATCAAACAGGGAGAAACAGAAAAACAAACATTGGAATGTTGGAAGACAATTCCTATGCCAGCATTATTGCCTGATCCACTCCATTGTCTTCAGCGGAGCTCTAAATATTCCAATTTTCTCATATAAACTATGAAGAACAAAAACGTGTGTTGCTTGCAGCAAGCAGCTAAGAATGTATGCAATTTTTGTTTTTAACTCGTACTTACACATTGCCTAAAGCAGCCCAGAATAGAAGCTGATTCAACCACTCTTTCGCTTGCACCGCTCAGCCCTTGAAGTCGACTCCCAAGGCCTTTTTCTCGAAGTCTTTTAACAGAGTAAACTTGAAGCAAAAAAGTTCTCTAAACTCCAAAGTCTAAGAGGTCCAGCAATTAGTGATCTTCTTCCAATGGCAAAGATGTCTTACCATCAATCATAAAGTGTATTGTACAATTAATTAAAATCATTGCAATATAAAAATAAACGTCTAATAAATAACAATATAAAGCAATAACCCTGCCATGACCTAAGCTTACAAAAGCAATACATTGATTAATTACACAGACAAGTTTAAACCTGTATGGACCTCATGATACAAACACAATACCAATAAATATCAGCAGTTTAAAAGTTCACATAACACCAAACCCATAAAGTTCCAAAAAGGCCCAGGTAATAGAAGGTCAGTGTCGCTCAAACATACTCTGCCTGCATCTGAGCATTCCCTTTTTGTCTCAATAAGTGTCTTTGAACTCCAGACAAATGCACAATGTATGTACAAGTGTTTCCTCCCATATGGACCATAGGTGACTTCATACATTTTCTTCACCCTTTCTTCAGTCACAACGAAAACACAGTTTTGTTAAAAAGGAAATTATAAGTCCTACAAGCCTACGTTTCTATTAACACCTCATGGGAACATCCTTACTTAGTTGATTAGAGTCATCCACATAGCTTTTTCTTCTCCACTACCTGGTGATCCTTCTAATGTGAGACCAGCTTTGGCTGTTCCACAACCATGACCTTTGAACTCAGGTTGTGGAAGTTGTTTCCTCCAAATGTCTCCTAGGACCAAATTTTGAAGGGCTGATCCCAAATAAGCTCTATAAAGGTTATTGTACCCCAGGGAGGCCTTATTCCCTGCTGCCATACTAAGTCCATCGCTACTGGCTGAAGATGGATGCAAAAGTTATCTTCAAAATACCCTCCTAACTTTGAGACAGTCCACAGGGCTGCATGTGACAAAAGGGAATCAAAGTTTTGGTGCCGCAATATGTTTTTATGGGCAATCCCTTGCTTTCTCTCGCATTTTCACATGATCTTCAAATATATGGTTTATGAAGGTCTTTGCTAAGATATTGATCCGGAAACTGTCGGTATTCACACTAATGAAATTCCACCCATTGTGATTAGTTTTCACTCAACACCGCCTTCTAACAAGAAATAAAAGAAATACTAAGTTCACCTGCTTTACACTGCAGTCTAAATCTCAAAAGATGAACTGATGATGAACATTTTCCTCTTTTGTTTTTCAGCAAATTGTTGCCATAAAACAAGCGTACAAGCGCTGTAAGTAGCATAGCTTTTCACGTGTTATGTTTTTCTAAGAAGCCATGAGGTTGGTTGTGTACAGGGGTTCATCACACTTGCCATCCTTCTTTCCACAGTATTTGAAAGGGAGTTGGAATCAGATGTGAAAAGCGACACCAGTGGTTCATTCAGAAGCATCCTCATCGCCCTGCTGCAGGTAGGTGAACGCACAGGCAGGGACGCCTCACTTTTCGGACACAAACCCTGTGCTATTGTGGTTTAATGTCATATCATTGCTGTATCGTATGATTCTATTGGGGTCTATTTTGTCCAGATGTACCAATACATGTGAAATGGTGGACTGTGTAAAGTTATTCATTAGTGAAAATCCGAAATTAGCCCTAGAGATCAACAGGCCCTATTACGAAAAAGGGCACTGGGTACGCAAAACTCTATTTGCACTCTTTTGTATCCTTAACTAGTACGTTTTTGTTGATATTTTTGTAGTTTTTTGAAGAAATACCAGTAACACATTTGTTTCCAGATTAGCATTTGAATCAAAATGAATTGCACATATTGTAGTCCAAGTCATTACAATCCTGTATAATTCAGGAACGTCCCCCTAGTGATTTTCACTCATCGGTTTCAAATAATATAGGGACACTTTTAGAGGCGCCCATTAGCTTGCAATCATTCTCTATGTGCTGACAGGGCTGGAGATATGCTGACATTTTTCACTTCGAATTGTAAATGAAATATTGTTCCAGTTCAGGGAGGACCTGGCTTGGCAGGTGGGGCTAGACTGTCACCATTGGAGCAGGGTCAAGACTGATTTTCATAGGCTGGGTCCAAACTGAAGTGACCTAGTATGCAAAATAACGATTACCTGGGATGCGGTCCAAGTAATACAAGTGCTGGAGACAAAATCAAGCATTCCATCCATCACTTTTTTGTATATATGAGTAAATAGGAGAGAGGCAGCTGGGCATAATTTTTCCCCCTGGAGGCAGGCAGTCCACTTCCATGGTACACTGTACACAGATCATGTTGGATGTGGCACCCCAAGCACACACATGAGTAATGCAGGCTATGCAGCTTGGGGTTTACTATCCAACGTCTGTGGCATTGTGGAGTGGGATGCCTGTTTGATGTCTCATGGAATCAAAGTGCCTCCCCACACCTTGTTGAATGTGCCTACTAACCACTCATGGCTACTGAAGGGCCCTTAAATGCCACTATCTCTATGTAAACGGGGAGTGTTCAATAGGAGGTGTTTGTGGCATGTTACTCATGTGTTGTGTGTTTGCCAACCATATGTAGGGTAACTGGTCTCCTGTGGAGAACATCGGAAGCGCTTGAAGAGAATGCTGACTCATTCAGGCTGCCTTTGTCCTCCTTGAGCGCTTGACTCTGCATGCCGCTGTCCCTGGTGCACTGTTTCTGGAGGCTTGCAGGGGGCTGTTTGGAGATACAGCTCTTTCCTTGCCAGACCCTGCACAAAATATATGTGAGCCCCTCCTCCAAGAGCTGGACTGTGCATTGCCTAGTGAAGGAGAGACCCTCGAAGATGGGGCCATATGTGTCTCTTCGGTTGTGTGGTGCGAGATTCTTACTCCTGCAAAAACTATAAGGCAGCACTATATCGAAATAGGATTATTTAAAATGTAAATGTACAGCGGACTATGGTTCGCCCTGGTTTCCCACCAGTATTCCTCAATGTACCAGTACCATGGAATTTGTCTGGACTCTAGGAGACTTTCAGCACCAGTACAGCAAGGTGTCAACCAGCAAAGGCTCTGTGTGTCCCTGTCCTCCTTGAATCCTGGGAACAAGCCTGTCATGTGGAAGAAAGCTGCAATGCTGTGGCTAGAAACTTGGAGAGGTTGTACTGACTAGTGTGTAGAAGAGCATGCCCTTGACCAGGAACATGCAAAATAAAGGCCCGGAGCACTGAAGCCAGGTTAAGCAGTGAGACAGCGAGCCCACCTGGTTAGACTTGCTGTTACATATGGAGGCTGATGGCTGCAGAAAGCTCACCGGTACGGTCACTGTGGGAGCCTATATCTCCCCCTACAAGCCGGAGATGTTCACTGAGGGATTTCCCCTGCTCCCTCAGGATTATGATAGTGTCCTAATGCAGGCGGCTGGTTGCCCAGATTCAGGAATCTTTGGAACACTGGAATGTTCCTTTTAGTGCTTATTATAATGATATTGATATGATAATGATATCATTATGTGATATTGAAGTTGCTGTGTGATCCTAACCGTAAATCCTAGTTTCCCCCGCAGCTGGTGATCTAGAGAGTTGTGCAGGCACCCCCGCTACAACGGGAGTCCCAGTCAACAGAAAATCCAGAACAGCTAGTTTGGAGATAGTTTCTGACCCCATCAATTTCCATTGAAAATATTGACGTTGAGAGATCAGTGTTCAGTGACCTCACCTCTAGTTACCGGATCTTCAGTAGTCCTGTTATCTAGACACTGAGACTGCGCCACTCTGAAGCCGTAGACTTGGGTGGGACGATAGATCATTTTTGGGGTGGTCAGTTTTGTGGTGAGTTTGCCTCTTTAGTCTGTTTTGCATATCTTCCTCCACCTGTTTTGAAACCCTCCCAAAAAGTCTTAACATTCACCAAAAACCACTGACAAAAGGTAAACATATTCTAGCTTATTTCATCCATAGCAGCATCCTGCCCGGCGCCTCAGCCCTCTGAGAGACTAGACCCCGTATGGCGCTCAAAGACCGCCAAGGGCACCCACACTTGAACCTCGATGCACTGCTTTCATCATGATCCCTGTGTCGCGCACTCTCACACTATCACCTATTGAAGGCAGCCCTGGCTGCTTGACGTCACTATTGCTGGGATTCAATGTGCAAATGGAATTCCGTGATGGAGTGCACCGGCACTTCAGGGCCACTCCAGTGCTTTGAAGTGCTAGGCAAATGTTACAATAAAATACCTTCCTACCTATGCCTAGGAACACGAATGGTAACCAGCACCACCTCAGCTCCTGCCAACTAACCACTGACAGCCCCAGGACACAGACAATCAACATGCTAACTCACCCCTGTGCAGATGGGGTTCCCAGAAACCCTTTCTGACAAGTACCTGGTGGAAACAGTAAACTGTAGAATCACTTGAAGCACAGCTCCCGGTAATGCTTGTTGCAATTGATTATTATTCGACACAAACAAGGTAACCTTTGAGTCATGCTTTGGAAACACAATCTCTTCCAGTGGGGCTGGACAATTTTAAGAGCGGTGGTGCTGCCGTCAATGACACATCACTGAAGCCATTGAGATATGAAAAACCCATGCATCGCGCAACGAATAAGTGTAACAAATGTAATTCAGTAGGAGAGTGGTAATGGTGTGGTACGCTGCCGGTGGTGCATTTTGGAGCAAATATATTTAAAAAGCATGCTGAGGTAGCGCACTGTCATTTAAAGGCAGCACATTTTCTATCGAAATGGCAAAAAAAATAGCACTGACATGCAGTTTTACTGATAAAACTATAGAGTGCACCAGCAATATATGTGCAAATTGGGTTTCAGTAAATATTTAAAATGTGCACATCACCAAGGTGCCTTGATTTGTTTTGATCCTATTAAAATCTTTGTTTCCATCCCACTTCAGAATTGCAAACAAATGTTCTTCATGCGTGTTTTCCTAACTACGGATATGTTTTGAAATATCGCTACTGTTCATTTACAGGTATTGAAATGTTGATTTAGCAATTCCTAGTCGGGTCGCAATAGACCCACCTCATTCATATTCATGAGATAGGTTGCAATTTGCACCCCATTGCGAATTGCTAATAACAATCCATATTACAGAAGGGGCCCCAAAGCTTCTCCTGCCCCTTTCATAGGTGCACCGGGTGCAAAAAGCAGACGGAAATTCTTATTATACGTCCTTGCGGAGTTTTGGCATGTAGGACAAAAATTCTTATTTTGTATTTGGGTGGCAGCAGAGGCTGCGTTTCTGACAGATCTGCAGAGGTATATTGAAAACATCAAATGTTAACTTTGATACTCAGCATATTAACAAACTCTTTCCCGCAGGCTAACCGAGACGAGGGACTGGAAATAAACGAAGATCTGGCCGGAAAAGATGCCAAGGATTTGTATGAAGTAAGTAGATTTGCTTTCATATGAAATTAATTATTCCTCATCATTTTACCCACTGTTTCACAGAGATGATGTTTGCACAGTAGACTTTATAGCTCCAATACATTGTTTGTCAAATGTTTGGACAATGCATTTGTTGCCTGATTCGAACTTTGCCTCCTCCTTCACACACTCTACTTCACACTTGTCTCTTTGAATCCACTTATGAGAAGTGCACATCTTTCAGAGAGTCAGACACATGGGATGCAAGGGCGACGCAACTACTAAGATAGATTTATCAAGCCACGAACGGCTACCTTAGATGGCCCTGCGTGGCTTGATAAATATAGAGTAACGCAACGCAGCACAAATCGTTGTGTTGTGTTAGTATGCCCCAAGGAGGTGTTCCGCGGGTGGAGCATGGGTGTTCCCATGCATCCACCCATGGATTTTGATCCATTCCCAATTTTACCAATACTGATAGACGTGGGAATGGGTCAAAATGTTTTGCCTCCCCAGGTGAGGAGTACCACGGAGAAATATCTTTATTTCTCCTGGTGGTTTCCTCTTTCCACATGTGCTGCATTCTGTAGCACACATAGAAAGCGAACATTGCCTCAGTGGATTGTTTTTGTGCAGGAAGGCCCCACTTCCTGTACAAAGATAATCCTGCTTACAACGCAGGAACCCCTGCATCATGGTGCAAGGCCATCTGCATTGGCGCTAGGCAGTCACGGGTGCGCCAATGTAAGGAAAAGACAGGAATGTGCCTTATAATGTTAAATACAGCGCATTCCTGACGGTTCCCCATCATGCAGCGCAGCAGGGTGGCTTGCTGCGATCTGCTGCGTGATTTCTTGATAAATGTGCCCCATGATTATTGCTACCAGGCAAGATGAACCCCATTAAGAGCACCTTGGGTGGATTTGGTTTCGTAATTAAATTGGAAGCCTATACCAAATCACACCTTATTTGCCAAAAATATTCGACTCGAGGAATCAGACCTAAAGAATTGACTGCCAACAAAAAAAAATTGTTACAGAAAACACAAAATGATTCGTTCCAAATATGTAACGATTCCTGAAGAATTCTTTCGAAAAAGTATGCGATTTCTTAAACCCTACCCCTAATTGATTCCCAAATGAAACATTGATTTGTGATTTCCAAACTTACATCTGGAGGGATATTTCTGCCAATTCGAACTGTGGCTAATCAGAGCATTTGTGAGATTTCCATCACAATTTAGATTAAAAATAAAAGCTTTTGCAATTCCCAGTTAGTATACTGTAGGAGCAGATCCCAATAACTGGCTCATTCCTATGACTAATGAAGTGAAACGTCGTCTATGTTGAAAGGGCTTAGGCCCTTATCCCTATCTGATATACAATTTCAAAAGAGATTAAGAAGCATTCTGGGTGTGCTGGGGAAGGGACTGGATTCACGTGCAGATATAGTAATCAGAAGGCAACTTGAAATATATTGCATTTGATCTTTGCAATAGGAACTGTTACTAAGGCGCCCAGCGAGAACATCAAAATAGCTTTTGGTTACCTGAAGATGACACTGTCCTCAGACATAGAAGTGCAATGATGGCTTCCTTAGACCTATAGCTATTGCCCGTCCGACCGGTTGCGAAAGGAAGATAAAAACACACAAAAATGTCTTGTTGTCCTGCTGAGCACCCAGCACTGCTGAGCTTACTTCCAACTCACATGCAGTAAGGATCAAGAGACAACCTCATGCACGTCCAGAATGCTTTGTCCTTTACTCCTTGAAAAGGAGAGGTCTGCTACTTTTTATGATGTGAGGGAAGTCTGATTCAGATCCCATTCTCGTCCACTCTTTTTATTCGCAGAAATTCCCAGATTTTCTACATTTAGGCTTTGATGTAGTTTTTCTTTGTGACCTTGCAATAATTTCTCCTGATTGCTAGTTGCCTCTAAAAGTGGATACAACTTTTCCTCCAAGTTAACATTCACACTGTTTTCCTTGGGACTTTTAAATTAGATGGATTTTTGCAATTGTTTTTTGTTGTAATAACTTCACACCAGAACCCACTGCAGAAAAGTTACTAAACTTCGTGTAGTAATTGTCATAGTTGCAAGAATTATGGGACGTGTTGCAAAAGAGAATCTTTACTTCGCAAATGACAACCATTACCGAAACATATATATTTATATAGGGTCAATCCTGGGGTCTGTATTCCATTGCTGCAGAAATGTGTTTCTTTCTGCCATCTCTAATGATTTCTAAAAGATCAATATGCATCAATCCCTTTAGAATATAACCCACTTTCAGCTTTGCATTGTTTCCACTTTTATCGGTGCAAGTAACATCCTGTGTCTAAAATGCATTGGCGCTGTTTCTTTTCTGTACCTATAACATAGATTAAAATGTATTTAAATATTTCATACTGCCCCTCCCCATTTATCCACAATGGCATCCCAGTTTCCATTGACAACACATATTGATTACAATTTGTGTTCAATTTACGATTAACAAACATGGAATTAACTACAGTGCTGGTCCATGTTAAATTATGTGGCCCAAATAGTGACCCAATGTGGTCGGCTCCTACATACCTTGATCTATAAACCAGTTTGTAGGAGCTATTTTTTTTTATGGCAATTCATTGTTGGTATTTGCATTTCTAATTATGAACTGAAATAAATAATTTGAAAGTTGACATTTGTTTCTCTCTTTTTCATTTGAGGCAGGACAAGGTCGCTGGGGTACAGACGAACTTCAATTCAATGTTGTCCTTGCAAAGAGAAATTACATGCAATTAAGAGCTACTTTTAAGGCCTATGAGATTGTAAGTACACTCTTCAGCACGTGAGCGTAATTCTATTCAGACTGTTCTTAGGTGCAAAAGACTACTACAGTAATGGGCACTTGTTAGACAAACGCGGAAGTCTGTAAGTGTGGAATAAAGTGTGTGCTTGCATTTATGCACACAAGCTGGGGGAATGCTTATACTCTGGAGATGCTCACACTTGTTTCTGTACTTTCACAATCATACAGGTTTTTTTTTATAAAAGAGGTTAAAAAACAGTGGCAACATGTAAGTGCCATGTGGCAGTTTTCATTACTACACTCAGTGTTGTTATAAAATGGCTCTTTTACCAGTGGCCTTGTGGCACGCGTTGTCCAGGGGCAATTCTCTATATGTCTACACCCTCGCAGTGCACAGGGACCCCATTCCTTCCTTTGTGATTTTTGTCCCAATTCATACAGGGTGAGGATCCCCCCTTCCTTCCACCTCACGGCCTGCATATTCCTTTCCCTGCACATTGTCATGTCTGTGCAGAGATCTCTGGCCCTTCTCTCATTTGATGACTAGAAGCCTCATCCACTCCCCAAGTGTGAGTCTCTTTTGTACCCCATACCTCCATCACCATGAAGAAATGGAAGCCTCCTCCAGTGTTCTTGTCTGCTACCTTGCTGCCTTCTTGGTGTGACCTGGTCTGTCATGCCAGTGCGAACATCCCTTCCCTCATCCTGCAAGTGTGAAGAAGCACAACTTGGAGTCAAAGAAAGCAACCCTTGACTTGCTGGTCCATTGAATGAGCGAGCTGTCACGGTGTTCACTCACATCCGTCAGTCTGGTCTTGGCTCCATCTTCACTCTCTTCTGTTTCTTGACTGACAAAACTGAAGCAGCAGCATGGTTTGTATAGAGGGGCCTCTGCGGTGGAGGTTGTGGTGGGGCACATTGGATGAGTGTAGATTTTGAGAGGGTACAGGTAACGATGGGAAGGTAGGTAGTTAGAACACGCCATCACAAATAAAGATTGGGTGTGTTTGGTGTGGCAAGTGTGGACATGGTGAGTAACAATATCCACTTATTGTGACTGGATGCACTGCTCATGCCTGGCATGGGACCAACTGACAGCACTGCCCCCTACCACAAATTTCTCTGATTGTTGGGCAGCGGAGAGGTGGAAGTGACTGTGGGCCATTTGTGAGCCCCAGGGACTGACATGAGCTCTCTCCCTCCATCAAACAATGATGGAAGGGGGCACATCCTTACCATTGGCTGCCCCAGCTCTTCCAACTTGCCTCTAACCTGGTTTCTTTGTGAGACCCAATGGAAAGCAAGATAGGTAAACCCCAAACATATAGGGGCAGATTTAAAAGGAACTGACGAATTTCAAGAGATGCGTCCGTTTCCTTGCATCAGCCCCGAATGTCCTTGCACCACTATGGATGTGCTGTATTTACAATACAGTGCTTCATTGTGCAAGGATTAACAGATGCGTCAGAAATTCTGACACATCTGTTGGCGCAAAAGTGACACATTGCTGGAGTTGCTCATGAAAGTGACGCAACCCCAGCAATGCGCCACAATAGATGGGTGAATCCCATTCAAAACGCCCTGCGTCATTACTTACGCCTGGTGTGAGCGGGTGTAGGGTTTTGACGCAGTGAAGGCGTAGAGTGACGCAGTGAAATCTTGTAGATTTCACTGCGTCAGTTCTACATGGCTTTTTGCGTGGGAAAGCCCACCCTGCATACATTATACCTGAAGCAGGTATAATGTGACGCAGGGCTTTACAACGTGACGCATCTCCCAAGATCCGTCGCGTTGTAAATGGGCCGCAACATTTACGCTGCGGCTGCTTCACAAAAGTGACACAACGACGGTGCAAGAGTCACGCAAGGGGCTTGTAAATCTGCCCTAAAGCTTGCTCGGTCAAACATAGCTGTCCATTGTTGTTGCTGCTACATGTGACGGGGCTCTCTGTGCCCTCTGTTTAGGTCAAAGAGAAACAATCAGTGACATGCTAAGAAACAGAACCGAGGAAGAGTAGAAGTCACTTTAATGCCACTGCTTGCTCGTAATGAATTGTTACAGTTGAGTATTGATGTCAGATTCTTTTATAGCCATGTTATGCCATTAGAACATACCCGTATCAACAAAATACAGTACATGATTCTGTAGGGAGATAATTGTTCAGCACTTATTAAGAATAAACAAATAGTTAAACAAACCAGAAACACGAGTGAATGTTTTACCTCCTGCCGTATGTATTTATGTCATCTGTGGGTGGTTACGCAGGGTGCTAATTCTCATCTGTGTATTTGTTTACACTCAGATGCAGCAACAGTAGTGTGTCTTTCCCCATCGCTGGCTAGAAAGCATTTCACAAGACTCACTTCGCCCACTGTGCTCAGTATGTCAAGTTCCCACCCACAGTATTTCTGTTTTGTAAGAGCAGTCAGATGCCACTGTCAGTCACTGCATGAGTGGTGCACGACTGGGGCACTAGGCTCCACTGGGGCACACGGTGTGCACTCATCAAACTGACAAATTCATGCAAGGACCTTTTCTGAACATGTGGAAAAAAATTACATTGAATCAAAACGTGCTTATATTTTTTATTCTTTAATGAACCTACAATAAAGTTTTATTGGGCACAGATTTATTATCTATTCTCCTTTATTCTACTTAAAAACAAATTCACAAAACCCATACCAGGAAAGATGGGCATTCACACACGTAGGCATCCATGAGCTGTAGGCTTTCCAGGAATTGTAAAAGAAGGCAGCGGTACTTCCGGGAAGCTGTGACAGTCAAGCGTCCGACGAGTGCTAACATTACACGTCCGGAAATGGAGCAAGTCTATATTTCTTCATGGGTACATGAAGTGAAAAGGTGGACAGTCTAACGCTTCATATATTGGTTTGTTTCTCTAAAAAGAAAGCGTGTCGTCATGCGTGAGAACCCCCTCCTCTTGCATCCCTGAGAATCAATGCTGCACCGAGGAGCACGAGTCGCCATGAAATCCTTCTTATAATATGTGGCATTCTGTAACCCCTGTATAAACAGCAGCCAGTCATTCCTTTATAATCAGTGACTTATGATGCACCAAGCCACAGATTATAAAGAAAAGATATCGGAGCTCGGCTATTATAAGGTTATTTACAGTCAAGTTCTGACTCACAATGCCTGCTGTCCGAGCCAGCAGCCCAGGTGAAAGGCGGGTCAGGTCACAAGCTTAGTTAAAGCAGCTGTTTAAAGCAACAAAAACGGAATATTTCTTTTCTTTCTTCTGCTCTATTTTAATAGCTAACAAAGGCAAGCAGAGAGATTATGTTTATTTTTTGCACTCCTTAGATAGAGAAAAGCTACAATCCTTCTGCATGTTTCTACACATTCCGAGCTTTGGGTTTTTTTTTAAACTGAATTGTACGGAACAGTTTCTAATATCTGTTTGCAACAAATTTCTAACAGTTTTTAATTTGTTTAATTTTGCACTAGAGGTTTTATTTTTATTCTTCATGTTCCAAACATGCCTGCTTCGGACTAATCAAATACCACATTTGCTGTGACAGGCAGTGCGCTAGTTCCTGTTTGTAAACTAAGGGCTGGAGAGGTGATGTGGCTTGACTAGGCTGGGTGGGTAACCCACCAATTTCAGGAAACTAAATGTATGTGTAGGAAGCTGGCTCTCTATATAGTGCACAAAACCGAGGTACACTGTCTAGAGAGTCCTGGCAACCCTTACTGGTTTACAGAGGCACAAGTAACAAACCCAAACCAAATGCTCTCTTTTGTGGTGTTGTGGGCGAGCAGTTTAGGTTTATTTGAGGGTAAAACTAAGCATTTGTTGTACACACAGAAGCAATAAATGAGACACACACTCAAGAATAAATCCAAAACCAATTTAGAACAAGCATTTGCAATGCAATAAGCCTGCATGCGTGTATTCACCTTATCACTTCCTGGAGGGGCATTTTTTATTTCACGGTGAACGGTTTATCCTCCCCTTCAGATGTCCCTACATTTATAGGTCCTGAAGAAACCCCTGATTGCATTAGGGGTTGAAACACCGTCGACGCAAGCAAAGCGAACCATTTTCACCAGCTCCTATTATTCTATAAGGATGCTGTTGTAATCTTTTCATTTTCCCTAAATGGTCGACTTTACATATGTTTGAAATCTATTGTAAATGTCACTAATGTGTTACCACTGTTTTTTAGGTTCCATGTTCACTTGGGACACTTAATCACTATTCTTTTGAATAGCCTGTAAAAGTGTATTTATACTTATAGAAATATTTATTATTGTACATTAAGCTGTGTATGGTCATTTCTCCTTTGGACACCGTTGCAACCCGTAGACATTGTGCATATTGGTACTACATCCTTTGTCAATATTTTTCCACAGGAACCACTGTTTCTGGTTATAATTTATGAAGTGCGAAAGCCCACAAGGATTCTGGGCAGGTGCACAGCTGCAGGACGAGTCGGTTTGTCACGATTGTCGGGAACGGTCCTGGCAGGCAGGGTTGGTGCCAAAAAGTCCACAGCTGGTCCTCAGTTCTCGATTCTTCACTCTAATTTGTCCTCTTCTTCTTGTGTCCATCGAATCTGAGTTCCTAGCGTCAGAGGTGCAATCTAAATACTCAATTTAGGGGAATTAAGGGGAGTGTAAGGTAGTAGCCAATGGACTACTTGCCTTTCGGGTGCCTATACCCCCTATATGACCACTTCCTGTGGGGAGAGGTCATAACACTGACCCAGTGTATCTAATTTCACCAAAAACCAAGAGGGTGGAATTCTACTTTTCGTGTTCACTTTGGGTAGCCCACCTTAGGGGTGTAACTAGCCTGATAGTGAACACTCTTCCTAACTCGCTAATTATCTCGCCTGTCCTTGTGCCAAATGGGGCCTGGACAGGGGGTGGTATTTCCCCTGCCTGGGGGAAGCCAGGGTCGCATATCAAAGGAGGCAGAGGCTGACTACTAGCCATCCTGCTTGGAGGAGGTGAAAACACCACCGATCAGAGCAGGAATTGTATCTGCCCTCAGAGAGCGTTGGCTCTCACCTACAGGGGTCAGAAACCTGTTATTGGTGCAGGCTGGTCTACGCCAGTCAGCCAGTACACTAGAGGTTGGTAGGTATTCAGGGAGGCACCTACTGGCATCAGTAGGGATTTATTAAGAAAATGAGCTGGGGAACTTGGAATGACCAGTGCCCCATACGTCTACTTAAGATGGATTTTTGTCCACTTGTACTATCTAGTAATTAAACTGGTTGAACTGGACAGCACAGGGGTATGCCTGCTCATGCAGAAATGACCACACATGTAATATAATGCACCCTGCCTTAGGGCTGTAAAACCTGCTGTAGGGGTGACTTAGATGCATTGCATGCAGTGACTGAGGAAATTGCACACAAGGTGTGTGCCATGTCAAGTTTTCACTTTTGCCTGCACCATTTCACGCAGCCTGCAATGGCAGTCTGCATGAGTGTGGTGGTGGGTCCCTTAGGGTGGCACAATACCTGATGCAGTCACTAGGGACCCTTTTTAGAGCCCTTGCCCTAGGTACCAGGTTACCATTTACTAGGGACTTACAGGGGTGCTAAAGGGCTTGCCAATTGTTGAACAATAGCACAGTTACCTTGTTTTTGGGAAAGAACACCAACACTGGGGACCTGGTTAGCAGGAACCCAGTGCTCCTCAGTCAAAGGTCCTGATTTACATCCCGGAGGACAGGTAAATCTGTCACAGCGGGGACGGATATCCCGTTTGCCGAAATATAAATCCCATTATATCTATGGGGTGTATATTTCAGCAGATGGCACATCCTTCACCTTTGTGATGGAGTAACCGGTCTGCTGAGATCTAAATCAGGCCCAAAGTTGCATCAAATACCAGGCAAACAATAATTGGCATAGCCAATAGGTCTCGCCTTTGGGGCCTTTAAAGTGTTTAGCCATGCAGCACTTGATGTTGTTGCACCAAGAATATTGTGCTGGATAACTAAACACTTATAAGGTCCCAAAGGCAAGACCTATTGGCTATGCCAATGCTTGTTTTTTTTAAAAAACGGTCGTGACATACAAACACCAGCCGTGTCGATACAATACTGGCCAGGACGCAACACTATGCCGTATTAACTTCTATGTTGTCTATATTAAGTAGCTTCCATTTACAATGTGGGAACACCACCACCTTGTGGACAGTTGTAGTAACAAAGAGCAACAAGGAAGCTATCGACTTCAGGAATGTGAATGAAAGCTCTCGAATCTTGAAAGCTGATGACCCATGACGAGAGAGGAAAGCCATATGGCGTCTCTGCTCGTAAGCGCGTGCCTGCGCACATGCACGCAATCTCTCTGCCACAGTGTAGCACTTTGAAAAGCCCCTTACTAAAAGTGGAGCTGCAGCACATGCGCTGCTCTAGGCTCGACCTAAAAAGGGTGTCATATAGTGCCAAGAAACTTTCACCAGGCTACTGTGTGCTTTATAGCTGCAGTCAAGCAGTAGGTGTCAAAGCATTTTACACTGGGCTCCGTGGCTTACAAAAATTGGGAAGAGCCCTAATGAAGTCTGGGAATTAGAGACTGCGAAAAAAAAAACCATGTGTCTGGGTTCGACTGCGGGACGATTTTAATTGAGGTACACATCTTTCTGAGATGAGCTTAATTATGAGTGAAAAATGAGCCAACTGCCAAAATCTCTACAATGCTGATGTCCTATCTGAACCAATGAAAGCAGGGAAAGATTCTGTTTGCAACATCGCTGCTTGCCCTTTGACTGTGTTTCTTTTTAACACTGAGGTGTCATTCTATACAAAATGACGGTGGACAGTATGGAAGGAACTGTTAAAAGAGCAGGAGTATGCCACTTCATGTAATCTACGAATATATTGAAATCTGGGCTTATAGAAGGTTGCAATGGTTCTGATCAAGATACCAACTTTGATTGGTCTTTGAATTGTTATATTGGTATTGGGGGGAGGGGGTGGTAGTGGGGGGCAAAGTGGGGGGGGGGGGGAGGAGCCCAGCAGTAGACACTATCCCCGCCTTTAATGGGTCGCACATCCCCTGTTTTTTGTCATCTGACATACGTATATTTATCAGAATCCGTGCCTTGTGCATGCTCCCAACTGAATTAGTGGATTGACCCCTATTTTCCCTCTAGACACATGCACACAGTACAATTAGAAATCCTGCGAAAATCAACACATCTCTAGCTACTCCATCTAACAAGAAACATTAGCGAGAATAGTTCTAATGCATCTAACATGGAGCACCAACAAAACTTTCCCTTTAAGCAACCCCACCACAAATATTCGACACAACACTTAAACAGAACTCTGAACTGCCACCCAAGACAGCACAGATATTGCACATGGACTTGGATTATTAATGAGCTCACAACAGAATTCTTGGTAATAAACAAAGCAGGCTGAATGGGGTTACACACAAGCATGGTGAATGGGAGAAAGAGATGGTGGTCGCTTTGCACACATCTTCCGTCAGCACCCAAGCAGCCCCTACATGTACACTCACAACTTCTCAGAGGCGCCATAGAGTTGGGCGTTACCAAGCTCACAACACCCATGAGCTTCACAAGCAATGTACCACTCCATAACACAACATTAATCCAAAACCCTGGTTAAAGAGTTACTATGGGCAAGAAACCAAACTCTCAATTGCCGGAGATATATATTTCACGCTGGGTAATGCACATTCCAATTTTCCTAAATGTATTCAAATTAGTAAAGACTTGAGACAACAAACACCAGACACTACTAACAGTAGCACAATACGAAATATACCCATTAAATCTCACATGTTGACAACACCCACACTACTGCTATCTAACTCCATTAGAAATCTGACTCTAGTCTGTGACTGAATCTTCAAGACCAAGGCATGAAGATATCTCTAAAACATAACGTGCACCGTCACTCCCATCGACTGACTCCCAACAATCCTCCAAGTCATTGGTGAAGAAGGCATCTTTGAAAACAGAAAGCATAGCTCAGTGATAGGCTCATCCAATAAAAGTATCATACTGCCACTGTCTGCTATTAAAGGCTATTTGCCAAGCGTGCTCTAGCAAGAGTCGTCCAAGAATAGGTCTATGAAAGAAGTCTAGGAACTAGTCACCTGGTAAACATCGCAGTGAAGGATGCAGGAGTGAGGGTGGGAGAACGGCAACCAAGGAGTCGCAGGAGCCTCCGAGGACCAAAAACACACAACCTGAGGAGCATAACACTTAATTTAATTTCTTTAAAGCAGCTTCTTTCTCCGTGCCATCAACTAACAGCTCTCTGCACATCTAACACTATTGAAATTGTACTATAAATCAGGTGGGACAGCGTCATTCTGCCACGTCCCCATAATACACAGGTTCTAAGGTGCTTGCCGAGGGTTTTGTGCATCTCTAAACTTGGAACTGTGCAGGATTTATTTTTAAAAAACAACAACAAAAAACAAGACTTTCCATTCTCAAGTGCCATTTCCTTATTTTAGAAGGGAGTTCTTTCATGAGGCATGGAAAATCTCTCCTACCTGAGGGTAGTTTTCTAACTCCATAGCTACTCTATGTTACAAAGACATTAAGTCAGAGCACAGGACAGCAGTGAAGGACCTCATGCCATTGCCAGAAGTTGAAAACCTTGTCATAAGCAAGCCTGTATCATAGGCAACTGCAGCTAAGGGCATAACAAAAGTGGGAGAAAGTCTTTACTCGTCCTCTCCTCATCTCTGAATTTTATGTCACATCAAATTCTGGGACATACTCCGAAAAGGGCATACTTAAGGGAATTCAAAGTATTGCTTTGAAAAACATCTTCTTAGAGCGACATTTATCCAACAGATCCCACCTGCCTCCACACCACCAAGGAGGGTGCGTATAGGATGCAGGACTCCAATCACACACACATTACCTGAAATACTTCATCTGTTACATTATGGACATCCGATAGAGGAGCAGCGTTATCAGTCCACAAGCACTGTCAGCTTCAGGGATTGCAATATCTGCACAGAGGGGCCAATGTCCAAAACACACAACTTAGCCATACAACATGCTCACAGGAACACGACTTGGCATCTATCAACCCAGGGTTCTTAAAGTACTGGGTCAAAAGGAATGGGGGGTGGACATCCCACAGGGGTGAAGCTCGGTGGCGTATCCGCAGCGAAGGCAAAACTCATTTACAGTGATCAGAGAAAAACCAAGACCAGCCTTAACACAGCTTTATGTGCACAGTAAACACAGAAAGGGTAAAAACAATCATGCTGCAGTGACACTAGATCTTTAAGATATGCTCTGCCACATACAAAGGAGGAGGCACTTCAAGCACACCCAACGGGGCTCAATCCATGGCAATATTCATACACACCAGCACAAAAGCGGTTGCTATTTTTCCCCGAAGCGGTTTCTATATGTTGACGTTACAGCACATGTAAACAAGCATTTGCAATGCAGTAGGTCTCGCATTTACGCGAGTTTAAGGTATTGGCATTGTAAATGAAAATGCCTTCTTTTATGTTTTAAAAACAAAAATAAAAGGCATTGTTATTTTCAATGCCAATAGCTCAAACTCGCGTAAATGCGAGACCTATTGCATTGCAAATGTATATAGTATATACTGAAAGATCTGTAGGTATGTGGCGTGATGTAGTATGACCTGAATAACGCAGAGGCAATAGCTGTTGAGTTTCTTTTAACCTTTAGAAATAAGTAGAGTGGTCACTTAAGGGGTTTTACAAGGGTTTATGCGATTCTGCAACACCCGTGTTTTGCGCAGACTTGTAGATTTGCAGAATTTGCCACACAATCCATCTGCTGCATAATTTGCAGATTTAAAAAAATTAAAAAATTGTTTGTAGAACTAACAGATCAAGAGTTAGTGAAAAAAAAAAGCTACTAAACGTGCTATCCTGCAGCTGCAGCCCTTTTGTAACTTTTAATTGTTCACCTCCAGGTGGCTAATTGCAGTATTCTGTTGTTCTGTTGGCACTAGAGAGGTGAAACATTCATCAGTCTGTTATAATGCGTGTTAAAAAGACAAAATTGTGAAATTATGCTTGTATAGAATGTGCCGCATTATGCCACCTAATTTGCCTTTTCTTACCGCATTATGCAAACCTGCTCCCTAATGTTGCCCCCCGTTGCCGCATAATTTCAGTGGCTTTGACTATAAGCAAAAAGTGTTGCTAGAGTTTCCAGTCCCTTCACTCTTCGCCAATAAAAATACTGCCAATATCAATGGTCTGTTATCAGAAAGTTTTATTAAAAAACGACTTTAAATACACAAACCAGAAGTTAACCATGGGTTTATTTATCCACAGTTGAAAATATGGCAGATTCATATAACTATTCTAACGTAAACATTTTTCACGCAAGGCCATTTAAAGGTCTTCCTCACATAGCACGTGAAAGCTTGTTTACATTAACAGAGCAAAACTTCTTTAGGAGTTTCTTTCATTCAGTTTCGACATGTTAACCCTCACCTCACAGCTCCGCATTTCCAAATGAGGCCATGTAGCTGCTCCGGTCCCGCTCGTGTGCGTTTCCCGCCATTGGATGGGCGCAGGTTATCCCAGCTCTACATCAGATTGTCTCAGGTGAGCAGCCCATAGAAATGATTTATGAGGCATTATCACGAGAGATGATGTTCCCGCGCCTCACGGAAAGAGCCGGCCTGCTGAAATCCTCGAATTGTCACTAACACTGGCCATAAAAGAGCGTGAGGGGAAAGTACAAATGCGCGCCCTCCGGCGATGAAGTCATGAACGTGTACTAAATCACTCCACTCGACAGATGGCGGCGCAAGTTTGAGCAGTCTACAAAAAAGAAACCAGGAAAAGGGGGATGAAGTTCAACAAAAGAGCCCTGCGGCTTTGCCGAAGTCATGCGACAAGGATCTGGTGTGTTCTTAACAAATGGTCATCGTTTGTCCAACACAATACGCAGCAGAGGCTACAGAGTAGGTGGTTTGGTCAGTGACATTATACCAGTTTGGTCCTGTTTCCAAAGCTCTATTTTCGGTTCAATGGCACTATATTCACAGGAGCCTCTGTCACTATCACGGCAAACAAAAAACAAGCATTGGCCGCGCGACCGTGAAATTAACGGCCGTGAAAGCGAAAGTAATAGCGATCGCGATCAAAGCGAAAGTGATCTCGATCGCTAGGAAGGGACGCGCTGTGTGGCAAGCATGCGAGTGGTGCGCACGCAGCAGTGATTGGCGGCTGCGCGCGTGCACGCTCGCGTGCACTCTAGCTTTAGGCCACAGGCAGCACTTTAAAAATCCCGAATACAAAATGTCTCTCCGAGCCAGCGCAAGCGCTGGGGCTCAGCGAGACCTAAAAAAATGGAGCCGTGGGTGAATGAGGATTCGCTTTGCAATGCTCAAAGCATCAACAAGAGTTGGCGCGCTCCAATCTCTCCCAGGAGGAGGCTTGGCCCTGCAGTAGTGTACTTAAGCTGACAGCATTTGCAATTTGTCCCACAAGTGTTGAGCACTCAGATACGCATCCTAATAGGCATGCACACAAGCCCTGGCTGAAAAGCATTTATATTCCTGCCAACACTGCGAATAAATTTGTTAGAGACTTGGAAACGTAATGATAAAAGATTAACAATAAAAAAAAACAGAATGATGTAGGGCGTGGGTGTCCAATGTTGAACCACGAGGGCCAGACTGAAGTCAGAGTCTCAGGATAACAATTTAAACTACATTTGTATTCAAGGGATGTAAACCTACTCGTTCAAACATACATCGGATACCCCCTGATGTAGGGGGGGAAAAGCCACACTCACACTCTTCTGAACAGTGTGAACCCAGGCCCTCACAGGTTCACAGAGTACGTCACAAAGGAGAAATATACAATACAAACGTAAATAGCAAAAGGACCAAAGTACTTCTACAGTAACTAGGAGAGCACTCAAAGTATAGACTCTGCCCAGTAAACACCAGATATGGGGCGACTTCAAATTGAGCCAGTTGGCCAATACATAATTCTCACTTCTTATTCAGCAGATAATGGGAAAAAAAGAGTTCTGTTACTTTACTGCAATTATTAATTCCGTTCAGGCCAAAGCTGAAGTTCTCTAGGGCACATCCAAAGTGGAATTAGAAGAGAGGGGCTTTGTCAGAGCACGGGTGCATGAGCATACATGTGAGGACATGTGTTGTGTGTTGCTGTGAACGCGGCTATGTACAAGACAAAGAGGAGGATGTTGAGAGAACGGTTCCACTTTTACTGGGCCAGATAGTCTTTGGCCATTTGCAATAACCCACCACTACACAACGAAAAACAGTCACATAACTCAACCCTGATGCAGGTCCAAAACCAACATTTCCGGAGAACTCGTTAGGAAAGAATACAGAGAATGTTTACAGAGAAGAAGAAAAAAAAGCATTGACATAGCCAATCTGGATCGGCAACAGGAGTGCCCAATTACAGAGACGCAAACGGCGTGTTGTAGCTGGGTCGGGGAATCAACTAATTAGCATGCAGGCTAGCAAATAGGTTCCAATAATTAAAATCATTTTTTATGCTGCAACGGACAAGTGCCGTTTTTTAAAAAAAAAATGGGACTGCTTTTTAATGTGGAACCTTCAAAAGGTTTTCAGTTGGAAGTGTAAACAAGAAGATGAAATAAAATGTCCATGGGAGGAGGGAGCCAAGGGGATAAGAGAGGTGGGAACAGAACCAACTGCCAACCACAGAGAAATCGCAGCAAACAGGTCACCTCCTTGCAGCTAGTGTTTCATCGCTTTACGCCGAATAGCACTCTGCTACTGAAAGACAAGTTTAGTCCGAATCACTTAATTCTATGCAAAAAAAAATGCAGAACATGTACGAAAACACTTGGAGTACTGGTGTTCTATTCAGAATGCCCTTTAAACTATGCACTTTAGTTTTGGTTTAAATCATTTCTAAATCAAGAAACTGCAATTGTAAAGTTTTGTTTCTATTCCAGCGTCAAAAAAAGTTGTCAGGAGGTATCCTGAACTAGTATCGACAACTTTTAACACAGGTTTTAGAGGATGACTCCACTTTCGCCCTCTCGTCCAGAACTTTCTAGAACATTGGTCAGTAGTGATCGCGATCACGCGAAAAGAAAAAACAAGACTAGAGCTCGCATCAGGAGTAACAAGCATTGATCGTGATCAAAGCGAAAGACGTGCGGCCGTGTGGTGCTAATGACCCGTGCAAGGCGGCTGCGTGCGGGCACGCTCGCATGAATGCAAGCGCTAGGCCAGCCAGTAGCACTTTCAAAACTCACCTACTAAATGTCTCTCCAAGCCAACGCATGCACTGGGCTCAGCGAGACCTAAAAATGGGGGTGACCAGGTCAAAAAGAGGCACTTTCCTACAGTATGTAATTACATTGCGAGTATAGCCACTGATGCGCATGTGGTGTAATGTCTTGCCAGTTGCATAACAATAGCCCCTGCAGCACTGGGGGCTCCGAACTCCAGGGGGCCCCCATCAGGACTGGGTACGGGCAGCGGCTGGGAGATTCTGACTGGGTCCGGAACGTCCGGATTACTCATTTGCCTTCCTGTACTTTGCAGGGGGCCCCTCAAGTTTCGTTAGGCCAGTGTCTTGCATGCTGTTGGTTTGCATTGCAGTGGCCTATATTCCTAATTCATATATAGTATTTCTTATATAAATAAGTTACACCAGCCTATTAAGAGAAGAGTTACCAATGACCTTATGCAATATACTTTTAGTGTCACTGAACTGCCTTTACATGTAGAGATTTTGTTTTTCTGAGTTTTTGAACTCGTTGTAACGATTTTCTATTTTTTATCCTCTGAAGTGCCCAACTTATTTGTATTACTTTGTTGAAGCTCAACACATCACATACAATCATATATACTGGTGAAGAGATATATAATGTAGTAGTAAGTGGCTATAATCCATAGAAATGTTAGTTTTTTGTGTATCGATATATCCATTGAGAGTCAGTCAGAGGTTCTCAGAGCTCCCCCTCCCAGTCTACTCTAACCAGGTAAGAGCGTCCCATTCTGCATTGTGATTGGCTATCATGGAGTCTAGAGACCTGTCTAGTGACATCAGATGAGGTTATGAATTGAGTCAATGGTAAATATTCGATCCGTCTCAGTAGTTTGTCCTTCATGCTACGTATCCTGGCATGAATGAAAATATCCAGCATGATGGCATCCATCTTGGAGCGAAATTCTTGAAATGTCATAAATTTCTAATCTACATACAGGTGACCCATGTTCGTTCTTCATAGCCATCTTCTACACAGCATTCTGTACAGCCCGCTTGGCCATTGACGGTAGCAACGGGTTATGTACCAACTTAAGAGCCAGTGACTAGCATGAACCCCTGGTTTTACAGTACAGGGATCTCGAGGGCCAGCATGTAGTAGCAACAGTTTTAATCTCTCCTTTAGGGTTTGGGTAGGCCTAATGTGAGCAAGGAGACCAGGGAATCCCATTAGTTTGATCTTGTTTGAAGGTATGGTATGCAGGCATCTGAGTTATACCAAAATTAGGCACAATTACATTGTACCACGAAATAGTACATTTCTGGGTCCGGTACCCTCCTCTCGCATAGGGGGGCACGAGCGTGCTCGAAGCAGTGCTCGCTGGTCTATTTCAAGTGCCCAACTTTGATACTTAGCATTAACATATATGCTTCTTTCTGGTTAGTGATTGAAGGTGGGTTTCAATGTGTTTCTTCCATGGGCATGTGTTGTGGTGAAGTTTTTTTATTTTATCCCAAACAGTAATCAGGGGTGATCTTTATGCATCCCAGGCATTATCTATGCAATTTTATTGAACTGACATTTAAAGCACCGTCTGTCAGAAAATGCCTAGTAATTAAGCAGAGGATGAGTTAAGTCTAAACTTTGGCATGTAGACAAAGCATTTCTGAAATTAAAATGGACACCAATGAACACGGAGAGTCTGGCGCAATCTGAATCAAGCAAAACTTACTGAAATATTTTCCTCACGATGGTGAGCAGGTCTTGACAAATTCTGATTTGAGTTTAAAATCTATCCATAATTTCTATCACAATTAAATTGTTGTAAGGGGATTTGTATTGATTTCTATCTAAAACATCAACTCTCCTTTGATTGGGGTGGAGACAATCATTATAAATTATAAGTTGTTTGAACACTACAGTTTATTGAGGCCCTTATTACAAGTTCAGAGCTGAATTCCGACCCCTGTGCAAAATTATGAGTTGTGTGATAATTGCCACACCCTCGCAGGGGTTCATACTACCCAGTTTGATTGTACGAAAAGCAAAGTCAGAAAGATAAAAGGATGAATAGGGTCTGCGAACTTCAAACCGGCGACCTTCAATTTACTGAGATGTCAGCATTGGGCGCATGGCTCAATAAGCCATCTTGCCAGCCAGTCTCCAGCTTATTGCACACTTGTCACACATTCTTAACTCCTTGAGTGCTCATGACGGCTCCCGGCCGTCATGAGTCACAGTAGGCGTGTGCTCATGACGTCCGGGAGCCGTCCGAATGTTGCTGCTCCGCCCATGCGGTATTAATTCACCACCTCTGCGAGAGAATTCATTAGTGGGTGGAGTTCGGACGGCTCCCGGCCGTCATGAGCACACACTCACCGTGATTTATGACGGCCAGGGGCCGTCCTGAGTACGGGAGCACACGCCTAGCCCCGCCCCCTCTCGCACTGCGACGGAATTTGCCCCGCGGCGAAGGGGTTAAAGACATCTTTTACACTAGGCGAACTAAGTTCTATCACATACTCATAGAACCAATGGTGATAAACATAGGGGTGGAAAAAGAAGAAGCAGGGCTCGGTGAGATAACTTCAAGGCAGGGGTGGCTGACCCCTCTGGGATGTGGTAGAACAGCAAGAGGGGAGATGGGACATAAATACATTTAAAACAAGCATTTGCAATGCAATAGGTCTCGCATTTACGCGAGTTTAAGCTATTGGCATTGTAAATGACAATGCCTTTTATTTGTTTTAGAAACGAAAACGAAAACAAAAATAAAAGGCATTGTTATTTGCAATGTCAATAGCGGATACTCGCGTAATGCGAGACCTATTGCATTGCAAATGCTTGTTTTTCCCATTGCAGGTACCGGGGTGTATCGTTACGCATTGTATTATTTCTCCTTTGCCCAGCACAGGATTAAATCGTTACACAGTGCACTATTGTTTGTCTATTGCAACGTGTGTGATTCTATCATTGTAACCAGCCTAGCATGTTGAAAGCGGTGGTTGAGATTTGAACCTACCAGTCAGCCAGAAGAAATATTACCCTTTATTCTATTTTGGCTTATGTATCATGTGGTCTGAACGTATATATTTTTGTATAAAGTTTATACTTGTTTTTATCAAACTTGTGTGGAGTTCATTTGTGGTGTCACCAGGGGGCTGCTGTGGGCGTGGTTGCACATACTGAACACTATTGCCTTGGAGATAGGCCTGGCTGCTCTTGCCAAGCTACTAAGGGGGTGAGCAGGGCTATCTCAAACGGTGTCCTTACTTGGCCTAACGTTGAGTGGGGAGCCCCGGATCGCGCACTTAGTGACAGTAGTGCGGGACTGGGACTACGGCTTCCAACACACAGTGAATGGTGCATCTTCATAGGATGAAGAAAAGTGGAATCGCAACCTGTGGTAAGTTAATGTGGCAGAATGTGGGCTCTGTAATGGTCCTACATTTTTATCTCTTACATCATTGTATTTTTACCTGGTTTTCTCCCTTGGCTAAGATTGTTGATGTTTGTATTACATTCCATATTCTAAACGGTGTGTTGGGCAGTTGTAATCCTGCTGCAGAGGTGTTTGGATGCTCCAATAAATGAACACAACTTTTATCATAAATTTGTGTGCACAGCTTCTTTTGATCCATGACACTACCTCGACATAGGGATGGGCATTATAAGGAAAGGTGCCAAACCAATTGCTCCCATGCTCAATTTACAGGATAGGCAAGCCTGCTTTCCCAACGGCAGCATGTTCACGGTTTTATGAGTGAGCACCTCGGAAGATGATGGCAGACCAATTACCCAATTTAGGGTTACAAATTCACCAAAATTTCAATGATACATCCTCTTTGACAGGCCTCTGTGTAAACTATCGTAGTTCCTGTCAAGGAACTGCGCGGAAGTGTCTCTGTGCGGGTCTGTGGCTGACCACCCTCACCACATAAGGCAGACTGCTAATGTGGGTCTGTGAAATACATATTAGTTCTGGAAACCTAAGATGGTGGTGGAGTGGCACAGCAACAGGAAGTGGACGGAGTGAAGAGGGTGCAGAGCAGTGATCGCTCCTCCGCTATGGCAGAGGAGTGTCGCCCCACTGCTTTTAAGCAGTGCATAGTTGAAACATAAAATGATAGTAACTTTGCATCATTATCATTTTATGCTTTGTGCTGCTTTGCAGGCGGGTGAGTGGGCGGGCTGCCCTGCTCTCGGAGCAGGGTGGGGTTGGAGTGGTTTGCCTACTCCTAAGTACGCAATGACTGTTTGGTCGGCTCTCTCGGGCCGCCAAACAAGTCATGCGCACTTTCCCCGTTCTCCACGCATGCTGCATTACAGACTGTGTGGAGGACATGCCCACCCTTCGAGCCCCTGGCTGAGCTCCATGTCACAAGCGCTCAAACCACTCACAATTCTGCATTGCAGCGTTGTGATTGGCTTAGGGAAAGCAGCCTGGCTGCCTGAGTCCTGTTCCTGGAGTCGGAGGGAGTAGAGCAGGAGCAGAGATGCAGGACACGGGACCCGGTGGCAAGGAAAGTTTATTTTTTTTATTCACCCCCATGTGACACCCCCACTGCACCCCCCCCCCCGTGACCTCTACTGCGACACCCACCCCGTGACACCCCACAACCCCCCTCGCCGGCCGCCACTGGTGCACAGGGGAGGAGTCATGGGAAAGAGTTGGAAGTGGTCAGGGCTAGGAGGCAGGAGAGAAACCTGAGTTTGGAGACAGGGTGTAACATGATGGGAAGGGAAGTGCCGACACAGATGTTTCATTGGCGGCGGCTCCCGCCATAAAGTAGGGTGAGACGTTGGTGGTGTTTCTTCCACCACACCATCATTTTGTTGGTGTATCCGTCAAACTCTAAATCAGCTCCCAAGTGTAGCTTTATCATGAATTGATGGAAAAAACACGATAATTTGTTGAACCAAATATGTTCATCCTTGAGGATTAAAAGTATAACTTGGGCTTTTAATGGTTTCATTACTTGGCAGGGCAGCCACTTGTCACCTCCACAATTTCATGTTCAAGTGAGGGGTCGTTTTATCCTTTCGTGTTTTGACTTTTTCTTTCATGCAAAATGAGGCTTAGGAGATGAAAGCAAATTTGCTGCTCCTTCTGACACTTGAAAGCTCACAGCATGTGCTCATGGCAAACGAAGAAATAAACTAGCGATGAAAACAGAGCACTGGAATGCGTGTTTGTTCGAGTGTGATTGCCAGTGGTATGACCCTCGCAGGCTTTGAAGTAGATACTGGGTACTTTGTCATGAATTGCAGATAACTAGCAGACTCGGTAACGTCGTCCATGTTACTGTGGAGAGAAACTGTTTGCACTGGGAGTGCGCGCGCAGTAAAACTCCTTCTTTTCCCATGAAACTCACAGCGGCAACATTTCAGCAAAAGGGCAGTTAATGTTACATCAAATGCCCTTTGATCTTCATGACCCCCACACGAGTGGCATCACACAACTTTTTTTCAGAGGTGAATATTGTACAATGCTCCTTGAAACGTCGATGACATTACATGTTAATAGCAGCGAGTGATTGATCCGGAGCTGTCAAACACGGTGACTAAAATAGATAAATGTTAGAGCACTTACAACATGCCTGGACTAGGTCACACAATTATTTTCTTTTTTTTAAACACGAGGAGATGGGAGTGATCTGACCAGAATCACAGGATGTTGAGCCTAAGCCCAGATTCAAAACCGGTGGCCAGAAGTACGACCGTTTTTTTTGTGGCTACAAACAAGAAATCGGCCGGTTTGCAACCGCAACAAGCTTTCGCCACGCGGCCACGAAAGTGAAAGTGATCGCGATTGCGATCGCGTGCTGCCGAGGAAAGACACATGGCGCTGCGCGCGTGCACGTTCACGTGCACTGAAGCTTTAGGCCACGGCAGCACTTTGAAAATTCCAACTATAAAATGTCTCTCCGAGCCAGCGCAAGCGCTGGGGCTCAGCGAGACCTAAAAAACGAATAAATTGAGACTTACTTAACGCTGTGTTTCTCCTCTCCCGATCCCCGACTGGCATGCTCACTGCGCAGGTTCCCAGATGCCATTCCCAGCACTGCTCTCATGCTGGGATTGGTCTGAGCAGCCTGCTTTGTGGCTCAGACCACGCCTGGAAGCCTGTGGCTGCATAACAAAGCTGGGTGGAGAGAGGCTAAGTGCACATAACAGTTAGGTTGGCCTAAAACAGCCGGCCAAACCGTCATGCACACTTAGTAATGCCCACTACTCCTCTTCATGAAACTCGGGGCCGGCCGGGCCCCGCGACTCGGCTTCCCAGCAGAGGCAACGCTGAAAAAGAAAATGATAATAAAATAATGTTATTATAATTTTCTTTTTTACTGCTGCCTCTGCTGGGTAGCAGCAGTGGGACGGCACTCCTCCACCATAGCGGAAGAGCCGCCCCTGCTTCAAGGCACTATATTCCTCACGAAAGAGGTACAGTAAGGAACCAAACTCAACAAACATTCCACCACTCGGTCCTACACATTTATTTACCACACGCCCACAGAACACACACTCTTCGCACACACATATTCCTCGCTGCTTCGACCACTCTACCATAATAAAGGTAATCTGATAAGAAATAAAGAAGGAATTCACCGCACCCAAGTTTACAAAAGGCGAGGAGAGTCTGAGGAGCTTTAGATGAATGTGGTCGTCTTTATCGAGTGCTGCAGCGAGCCCGTTTTGTCATAACCCTCCCTCTATATGTCCTGTTTGAGAACTTCTATAGCAGAGTGCATGGGTGACTAACCTTTCTAACCACATGTATGTAAAGAAATAAGGAAGTTCGTCTTTATAGGGACAGTTTATTTACTAGAAATGCTACTGTGTAGATAACCCACTCATGTGCGATACATCAAGGCCTACAAAAGTGTCAGCTTGAGCCTTAAGTATATTAATTTCTTCAATGTTTCACTTTCAGCTGCATGGAAAAGACATTGAAGAGGTCATTAAAAGTGAAACATCAGGAAGCCTGAAGAAGGCCTACCTAACTTTAGGTAAACTTAAAGCCGGAACCTTTCCTTTATTTCTTTTTTCTTCACAAGATTGTGTGTTGTACAGGTTACCTCTTCAGTCTAGTTGGTCAGTCCTTCCTCTTGTGCACACCATATCACTGTCTATCAATGAAGAGTTGAGATCATGTCTCTGCTTCTGCAGAGCAACCGCTTCATAATGGCATTGTGTCTCCAAGAGCAGCTCAGCGCTCCTGACTGACACACATCCACCAAGCAGATCAATTGGCACAGTCAGGCAGACAGCCGGAGCACCCGACAGTGGACTGAGAGCTGGTACATGCCCTCTATCTGGCCACATTTTTGCTTTGTGAATCATGCTCCGTGTTTTTGCACCTACTGCTTTGTGTCTGCTCAGATGTTTCCTCTTCTATTTCTCTAAATATATAACCTACATGGTAGCATGCAGCTAACTTTCTTTTTAAAGATTTACCATTAAAAATGGTGCACCCTGATTATTGACACCAGAATATCGAAGGGACCCAACATCGAGTATAAAATTTTGAATATAAAATACCGATAAGTAAGTCTAGATCTTCGATACCTAACTTTCCATATATGTATCTTGTTGATATATAGATATATGTGTATATATATCTTCCAGATACGTAGATGTGGAGTTAGGATTAGTAAATCTATTCTTCCCTATATGCACTTACCCAGGGCCGGCATTCGGGCAGTGCGGCTGGTGCGGTCGCAAAGGGCGCTTACCTGTGGAGGGGGGCGCTGTGACCTCAGGGGGGCGCTGTGTTTAGCAATATCTTATGATGGGAGAGATAAGGAGTACTTTTGCAGGTGGTAGGAGAGAATCCGAAGAGGTGGTCATGGGATGTGGGGGCACCAAAAGTGATTGTCGCACAGGGCGCCATCAGCACTAAAGCCGGCCCTGCACTTACCTTTCTGTATTTTATCCCTCAATATTCGGTCCTCGCTGTTTTTGCGCCACGATATTCTGGGGGTTGATACTTAATAGCACAAGCTATTGAAACAGAGGTGCTCTTGCTGGAGTGTAGTATATGAATTAGAACATTTAGCTAAATGTTAAAATAATCCAATCTTAAGGAAATGGTAGTATGTCCATCCTGTCCCGGTCAGAGTACTATAATATTGGCTGTGTCCAGGGAAACATCTTTGGTATGTTTATGAAATTGAAAACCATGTTTTATTAGTAACCTTAATGAAGGACTGTGATGAATGAATTTTTTGAAATGGAGGAATCCGAAGACATAACAGGGCGCATGTAATGCTGTTGCTCGTTTGCCTCTGTCTAGTGAGATGTGCCAGGGATTGTCATGGCTATTTTGCCAAACGACTGCACAAGGCCATGAAAGGAGCAGGGACAGACGAAGACATGCTAATCCGCATCCTTGTGACCAGGGCAGAGGTAAGACTCACTAACAACATCCTTAGTTGATGGCGCTAGGCGCTAACATTGTTTGTACCAGTGGTCTTTTCAGGTTTATAGAGAGGGTGCAAAATTGAAGCCCAATTTATTGGATGAAAAAATGTACAAAATTGGATTAATGTATTGTCTTGTCTAACCAATCTCATGTTGGTCTGTTCTCCATAAACGAGTTTTCACATGGCGGGATATATCACTTTGGGATTTGCATAAGTCCGTGCCTGTTAAAATGTCTTATCCAAATATTTTTCAGAGTCTGAGTAATTCAGAGTCAAACCGGAGGTGGCGAGGTCCTGTTAGAACACACTCAAGAGTCCGCATAAGTTAAACAGTTAGCAAAGTATTTATTTATTTATTTTAAAAGTTTTATACAGCGCTGGCTAGATCCAGGGGTAAGTATCAGAGCGCTTTACAGGAGTATGAGGAGGAGCGGAAATAAAAAAACATTTGTTCAATGAAATAGCAATAAGAACCATTAGATCAAACAGAACAGATACATACTGGTGCTATTTACAAAAAAAAGATTAAATTACGCTAAAGAGGGCGATGGGTATTTGGGCTAGGGTGGGTGGATAAGGAGGAGGTAAGGGAAGGGGATGAAGTATAGGAGGTGTGAGACAGTGGGAGGGGGTGTGAAAGGGTAGATGTTGGTCGAATAGATAGAGGTAGGGAGGAGGGATTAGGGGGGAGGGGAGAGAATAGCGTGAGAGTGGTGAGTAAAGAGGGGAAATGGGGAGAGACTGGAGGGCAGTAGAAGGGAACTTGACGGGTGAGCAGAGTGGGAGTCAGTGTCCGAGGCTAGTATTATGGACCCCAATATTTGTTAAGGAGGTGCTGTTTTAGGTCTTTTTTTGAAGCAGAAGTACGAGGGGTTACAGCGCAGGTCTTTAGGCAAGGTATTCCAGATGGTAGGAGCGTTTCCGGAGAAGGAGCGAGATTGTGTGCATTTCTTCTTTAACAGAGGAGGGACTAGAACAAGGGCGTTGGTGCTTCTCGTCGGTTGAGCACAGCCAGCTTTGTGGATGTTTATCAGAGAGGTACCGCGGGGTGTTTTGGTGCAGTGCTTTGTGCGTGATGCATGCAATCTTGTAGGTGGATCTGGCTTCAACGGGTAGCCATTTGAGGGTTTTGAGGGCAGGAAAGATGTGGTCAAAATGTTTGTAGTCGGAGATGAGTCTAGCAGCTAGGTTGAGCATAGATTTGAGGGGTTCTAGGTGGACTTTAGGTGTTCCAGTGAGGATGGCGTTACCATAGTCAATTCTCCCAGCGATTGGACAACAGATTTGAAGTCGTCAGCAGGGATGAAGGGTTTAATTTTCTTGAGGTGGCAGAGGGTGAAGAGTGCTCCTTTGGCCGAGTTTTATGGTGATGCTGAGAGATTTAACTTAGTTGGAAATGGTGAGTGAGCAGTTGAGAGCATTAAGGTCGGAGATCCAGTCTTGTATCGGAAGTGGGTTGTTTTTAGGAGAGAAAAGAATGATTTCATTTTTTTAGGGCTGAGTTTAAGATGATTGTGTGGAACCATGATTGGATCTTAGTCAGGGTGTCATTGAGGTGAAGGACATCAGCGCGAGATTTAATCTTATAGTAAAGTTGAGTGTCGTCAGCATAGAGGTGGCAGTTGATTCCTGCTTGTTTGAGAATGAGGGTAAAGGGTTCCATGAAGAGGTTGAAGAGAGTGGGAGAGAGAACAGATCCCTGAGGGACACCGAGGGAGATAGGCGTAGGGTTAGAAAGGCAGTCATCCATTTTGATTTGTTGAGGTCTGTGTTGGAAAAAGGAAGTGAACCATTTGAGGACATGGCCATTGAGGCCAAAGCGGATTTTAAGAGTGTTAAGTAAGGCAGAGTGGTTAACTGTATCAAAGGCAGCAGAGAGGTCGAGGAGAATGAGTAGACAGGACTCACCATTGTCGAGGGAGTGATGGATGTCATCAACTATATTAAGCATGGCAGATTCTGTGCTGCAGCCTTTTCTAAAGCCAGATTGCAATGAGTCAAAAAGGTTGAAAGTGTTGATGTGATTATCCAGTTGGAGCAGGGCGCATTTTTCAAGAACTTTGGAGAGAAAAGGAAGGTTGGAAATAGGGTGGAGATTATTTGGGTCGTTAGGGTCGGTATTGGAATTTTTGGGAATGGGCGTGATTTGACCCAGTTGCAGGGAGGCAGGGACACACCCCGTGGCCAGGGATGAGTTGATAATAATGGTCCAATATGGGGCAATGATATGTTTTAGGTCTTGGACAAGGTTTGATGGTAGAGGGTCTTTGGTGTGAGAGGATGGTTGTAGCTTAGTGATGATGTTATAGACTTCATGTTCAGTAAAAGGATGGAAATTATGCCAGGAGGCCTTATTATTTTGCTGGGGGATAGAGGGGTTGGATTCAGGAGGGAAGGTAACGAGAGAGAGATGTGAAGAGTCAGGGGGAAGAGTTGATAAGGATGGAGATTCAGGAGAAATGTCATAGGAAAATAGTGGGTTGGGTGAGAGGGGATTTGAGAGGAAGGATTTCTCAATTTTGGTGATTTTATCAGAGAAGAAGATTGAAATTTCCTCCCGTTTCTCAATTGAGGCTGTCAATTTTGGGGGGCAGATGATGTTTGGTTTTTGACGATGCTGAACAGTTCTCCGGGTCTATTTTTGACCCGATCAAGTTGTGCACCGAAAAAGGAAGCCTTTTCATTGAAGATGTGTTTTTTGTAGTTGGACCTAGCGGATCGGAGGAGGGCTAGATGGGAGGGGGACGGGTGTTGCCTCCAAGTTCTTTCAGTAAGTCTAAGAGTGCGTCTTTCGCTGTAGAAATCAGAGTTGAACCAGGATTTGGAAACAGGAAAGTAATCAATAGGGTGAAATATGTTGGTGCCTTTGTTGGTGAACTGACCTTGCAGTATGTTCATTCCTTAGCTGAAGAAACAGAAGTAGCAGAAAACAATGTCAAACTCTGATCTCAATGTACATCTTTGTATTGTATTATGTAAATGTCATAAAAAGATGTTTTTAAAAAAAGTAGCAGAAAACAATGACTTTGCATTCCTAATTCTAAAGTTACACATAACTATTCTAGCAAAGAGCAGTTAGTTACTTTAGTAAAAGTGAGCTTAAAGGGGTCTGGTTGGCTGATTTCTGCTTCTTCATCAATTTATCAATTTGATTTTACATTCTGCTCAGTCAAATCACCAACATTCAATATAGTTTTGCAGAGGAAGCAAGTGGCCATAGTATGAAATTGTGAACTGCTCCAGCTTTCAGAACCATCAAGGCAGCATTTTTGTGAAACGGGCGTCCATTGCTTTTGAAATTCCTACTAGAACTTTAAAATTGACTATAAAACAACTACTCCCCCCCCCCCCCCCCCCAGAAGCATAGGTGTATGGGAACTGAAGCCATAGGTTTTACAAGGATGCATTTAAAGTCCTTTGACCATAAGTCCCAGGAAAACAAGAAGAAAAGCAGAAATCTACAAATCACACAATTGTAACTTACATATACACCTAAACAAAGCCAGAGAGGTTTGAGAGGAAACATTTTTGGACTTGTTATATGGCTCAAGAAAGGGCAGGGAAGTTTGTGTTTTAAGTGGGTGTCCAGGTCAGACGTTTTCCAGAGAACCACTGCTTTAAGACCTCACTCTAGTGTCTGAGGTGCACCAGGGTCAGCTGGGAGTTCACTGTATGAGAGACATTTAGAAAGCATGGGGCACACAACCCTGACCAGCACTGGCCTCTCTTTAGTAGACATACCTCCAATGATAAGAGTGAACATGCAGAAATAGCCAAAGTGCAAACCGAATCTCAGAGAGCTTATAATGTACCAGAGTGAGAAATAGTAAGTAATTAGCATGTGTATAGTGTGCAACAGCAACCAGTGTAGCATTCTAATTATGTTACAAATATATGCAGACCTGAATGTTTGACTGGAGATCTGTGTGGTTGTAGTTTGACGAATGTGGGGAGAGTTGGGAAAGATAGGAGAGGTTCTGGGACTGACACTCTACAGCTGTTACAGCCGGAGACCTTGTAGGTTAGGAGTGTCCAATGTAGGTCTAGGGGTGCTGAATTACACCAAATTTACATGATAGCCAACAAAGTAGATAAAATATTTGTGATCAATGTTTTGTAACAGTGTCATATGTTGATATCAGGAATCTCTGGCATGGATTTGGCCCTCCTTCACCTACACTGGACACCCAGTCACGGCTCCTCGTGGGAGCACTGCGGGGCGGTGGGGCAGGGTGGGGGAGGGGCAGGGTGGGGGGTAGTAATCTCCGGCATAAGGCCGAACAGAGTTCAGTTAATAAATAAAGCAAATTTCATTGCAGCGCGCGCAATGAAATTCGTTTTATTTATTTATTAACAGAACTCAGTTCTGCCTTATGCCGGAGTTTACTACCCCCCACCCTGCTCCTCCCTGCCCCAACCCACCGCCCCGCAGCACTCCCACGGGGAGCCACAGCTGTGGACACCCCTGATGAAGGGCAGCTATGAGCTGCAACATGTCGGGACGTGTGTTGGCTAAATTGGCCAGATGATTTTAGGTAACCTATGGATATACGGAAAAATGCATTGTAGGTGCTAAATGTTTGGATTCTTCAATGTTCCAGTGGAAGAATTGTTTTAAAAATAGTGTTCTGAAAAATATTATTTTGGTATCTCAACAGATTGACCTTCAAACAATAAAGGAAAAGTACCAGCAGATGTACAGCAAATCCCTGGTTGACGCTGTTAAATCAGATACATCTGGAGATTTCAGCAAGTTACTGCTGGCATTGCTGCACTGAACTATCCCACCCTGATGCTATGTTATGCTCAACACCAGAGCCTGAAATAAGGACCCAAAAGGGAGAAGTCACTGTTCAGTCTTGGTCTAAATTAAAAGGCCTGAGTAACAAAGATGTTGATGTGACTTACTCTTGTGGTATTCTTGAATTCCAGGAGTAAACCTGAAATAAGGCAGGAGAATTACAGGAGTAATCCTCGCTTACTCCTGAAATTCAGGAGTATGCCAGGAGTACTGCAAGAGTAATTCACACCAAATCTTCGTCCCCAGTGTCTTATTTTATAAGGCGGCTTGTGCACATCTTAATCTTTGGTTGACACAAAAATAAAAGAGAGTGAGAGAGTGAGTTACGTTGTTGATCTCATTGCTATTGTGAAAAATCAACCTATTTTCAGAAAACGATAACATTATTTGTTGGCAGACGAGCACATCTGGTGATATTCTCTCCTTACAATTAGTAATCGAGTTTATACTTCAAAATATTGAAAAAGAGAACCACGCAATTCATTCCCACAAACATTACATTTTTACATTTTCACATTTGGAGTTTTTCTGTTTTCTCTAATTACGGCCAAATGGATTTATAACAGATGTATGAAACAGAAACATCTACTACTTTACAATAGTACATGTTGTTGTGACCACAGAGCACTCGGACTCTTTCTAAGAGATTCAGGTTAAGCTCTAATGTTCCTATGAAAAAATAGATAAACATCCTCAGGACCAAACCATTGTGATTGTTGGGTTTATGATTGTGGACGGGAAGATCAATTGACATTTTTGAAGAAAAAAAAAACATAAATTACCTTTACATATGCTTAGATTGTGTTAACTACTTTTGAAATATAGGAAAGGAGACGTTTTCAAGTAATGTCTATTGGAAAGAGTTTTGTTATATTCTAAATATACTTGTTTTGTATAATGACTGGACCGCGTATTATGTACACTATGTCGACACCAGAAGCAACAGAAAACTATTAATAAACTTGTGTTGAATTACAATATTGTTGTTACTGATGTTATCTAAAGTTAACCTTAACTAGAGTGGATCTCAGGAACTCTGACTGGGAGCTGGTAGTCTGTAATGTTGGCGGCTAGCCCGATTCTTAAAAAAGTTACAAATCTTTTGTGTGTGACACCTACCCATTTTTAAAATTAACAATTACCTTATTCACAAAGTCATTTGGCAAACATTGGCAAGGAAAGGTCCTACTTGCCTAACCTTTCTGGCATATGCTTCTCAGTGTGCAAGGCTAGGAAACTTGTCAATTTTCACCAACAGCTACTTTTTTCTTCACATGGAAAACACGTCGGCACCCCTTTTATCACTGACCCCCTGAAAAACGGGGCATTGTAGGCACTTTCCCACATTTTCTGCACCACTTTCACCTTGTTCATTCAGGATGAAGTACACAAGTGCAATTAAGTGTGTTAAAGGCATTGTACATATTTGTCACTACCCAAAAATTAATGCCACACTGACACACTGGGTGTTCACCTTGTATGACATCCATTTCTCTCTCCGCCAAATGCTCTTTGGGGATCAACATTTTGAAGAAACTATGAGGCCTATTCACAAACTGCACTTTGTACTGCATTTAGTAGTATTACAATAGTACTACTAACATAACAAAACACTAATATCATACCTACGTGAGGAGGTCTGTGCCCCCACCTCATCTTTTATGACTAAATAAATTAACATTTTAATTTAAAATGGAAGTTATTAATGCTGTAACTTTGTTTTTTTTGTTCTCCATGTAAAATAAATATATTAAAGTCATTAATATTCACAAAGTGGGCTTGGCAAAACTAAACTGTTAACAACAAGGATGTCCTGATGGGACTCTGTGATGTCTGTAGCATATGGCATTCGCAAGCTAGACCGTACACCCAACTTCGGCTGCATGCAAGATACTCTCCCGCATCACTTTGTTACTCCTTCCGGCACCTGATGTTCTTTACATGACAGCTGTGGCCATCCATCCACGAAGCATCTCCGACCACTCCCCAATCCTTGTCCACTTTAGGAAGGCTGCTACAACCTGGAGGCCCGTGTGGTGCCTTAATGCGTAGTGCATGGTGGACACCAAATGCTCTGAATACCTAGTGGAAAAAATCCAGGCCTTCTTTAACATTAATCAGGTTTCAGTCAGTCACCACCATTGCATACTAAGGGGTCCTGGGAAGGCAACCATTAAAGGATTTGCTAAGGCCTACCTTTGCCGTATAGAAAAAAGCAAGCAAAGTCAGATGGCTGATCAGGAGGTCCAAATCCTCAAGCTAGAGCGACAGTGCCAGACAGGATCGTCTTTGACCCTCTGGCACCACTTGGAGCTGAGGAAGAAGATGCCTGTCAATGTTGGAGGGCACTGACTAGATGGGTTTACGAACGCTGGGTTAAAGCCAGTAAGGTGCGTTATTGGCTGGCCACTAGAGAAATGACCTCCAGGATAGTTCCAGAGATCCTGGACGACTCTGGCGTAAGGAACTCCAAAGTTCAACATTGCGGCGAGTCAGCAACGTTTGTTGATTACTACCAATCCCTATACGCTCAACAACCGTGTTCCCTGAGAGAGCAGACTAGGTCAATGTTTGCTGACACTCCCCTTCAGTCACTCACATTTTCCCAAACGAAGGAGTAAGATTAGCCTCTCACAGGGGATGAATTAGGTGATGCCCTACAAGACATGAACTGTGGTAAAACACTTATGCCAGATGGGCGTCTCATCAAGTAGTATCGTACGTTCCACAAAATACTAACTCCTTAACTCTTAGACCTAAAAATAAAGGCTGAGGGCAAAGGTGCATTTCCCAAAGATCTAGATTTGGCCACCATTGTAATCATTCACAAGACTGGGTGACACAAAGAGTAATGCTCCTCCTGTAGGTCCATTTTCCTGATTAACTCAGAGATTAATATATTTCCAATAGGCTGCTCTGGGTATTACCATGCCTCATCCACCCAGACCAATGTAGCTCTATGTCAGGCTACAGAACATTTAATTGCTTCCGCCACTTACATGTGGCACTGACTCACCTCCACAGCATACGTGTCCCCTGCACTCGTCTGCTTCTGTACTTTGAGAAGGTATTCGACAGTCGATTGTCTATCCTATATATAGTCCTTGAATTCATGGGATTTGGATTTCGCTTTCAGAGGTACGTCAAACTCCTTCACTCTTAGCCATTTGCCCAAGTGCGGATTAATGGCAAGCTATCCAACTCATTCCCTAGCCAGAGAGGGAGTAGGCAGGTTTGCTCTTTGACACCTCTTCTTTTTGCCTTTGCCATTGAACCTCTGGCTCGCCTGATTAGGTGTGATGCCCAGATACAGAGCTGGTGCTGGGAGGGAAGTAGCGAAGATGGAGTGGCACTGTACACCGATGACGTACTACTATATTTTACAAATCCTTAAGTATCAGGGCTGTGAGTTTTGCAGAGCCTTCTTCTATACAACGAAACCTTAGGGCGCCAAATTAACTGATCCAACTCATTGCTAATCGCGCTCAAAGGCGACAACCATACAATTCCCTTTCTAGCCTCTTTGCAAATAGAGGCTCAGCTTTCAATACTTTGGTATCTATTTTACACTCGAACCAGGCCTGACCTGGAGTCTCGATATTGTTCCTCTTCTGACTAGAATAAAGTGGGACTTTCAAAAATGAGCTCAGCTCCGACTCTACATCCTTGGTAGAACAGCGCTTGTTAAAATGATGACTCTCTCCTGCTTCCTATGTGTCTTGCAAAGTTCCCCGTTGGTAATCCCAGCTGGCGGGTTTCAGAAGCTCACAGCCATGATTCACTCCTTTCTGTGGGCAGGCCACCCTCTACGCATTACCCTAGACAAATATGTAATCGATATATGATGGGGGTATGGAAATTGAAGACTTGTAACATTATTATTGGACCGTGAGGCTCCTTGTGATTGATGACTGGCTGAGCAGAGGAGGGGAAGACCCATCGTAACATGCTGAACTGTCCCTATTGGGCCTAGACAATATTATGGATATGTTATACAGTGTGTCTATTCCCAAACATCTCCCACAGCTTACTTGGGAAGTGGTTCTGATTTGGTGGCTGGCGTTATGTATGACTGGTTAGGATAAGAGACTCACGCAGCAGACTCCACTATGGTAGGGGAAGTGGCGTCAACACGCTGCACAACTGGAGGGATTTACTAAATGGGACCGGATTGATATTACTAACTTAGGAGATGTCTGGCAGGGGTTGAGTATGAAATCACTCCAGGGCTTGCAGGCCTAATTTGCACTCTCAAACTCAGTGTGATAAATACTTGGAGCTAGACCACGCACTTGCAAGCCACCAGTCAGTGACATCATAGCCCCAAAGTACAACCCATTAGAGGCTAAACTCCTGATGAGACAACTGGTCAGGGGGAGGGATTTCCCAACTATATCGAACATTAGTGATCAATACCTCTGATCGGTTCACAGCCCTCAAACAGAAATCGGAGAATTGGGTGGGAACGTTGGACGATGCTCACTGGAGAGATGCGTGAATGGCCCCCCCAGTTTATTGCCATGTCCTTCTGTCTCAGCCTGCTGCAATCAAACTGTCTACAAGTGACACCTCAACACCTATGGCATGCCGGCAAACTTTCTACTTCAGCCTGCTTTCATTAAACAGACCAAGATGCTGATTTTTTTCAGATGTTTTGGTCCTGTCCTCACATTCCTGCATATTGACAGGTTATTGAGAGGGATCTTACCCAAGTGCTGGAGAAGCCAATGAAAATGTCTCACAGAGTGGCCCTACTTAATTAATAAATCAGTCGGGATTTGCAGAGTGCGGCTACTCACCCGTGAGGTCTTGCTGGGCTCAGTCGAAAAGCCAGGTCTTGAGTCCCTTTCTGAATTCCAGGAGAGAGGACAAAATACAGAGGTGGAGGGGAAGGTCATTCCAGGTCTTGGCAGCAACGTAGGAGAAGAAGCGTCCTCCACTGTAGTTTTTCCGGTGCGGGGGAGTTGGACCACACGTGTCTGGAGGGTCAGTGGAAGTTCAGGCAGTGGTTGATGTATGCTGGTCCTATGTCATGGAGGGCCTTGTAGGCATGTGTCAGCATCTTGAATGGGCCACCAGGTGTCGTTCCACCAGAAGGTGTTGTTTCCAAAAATCCGAACTTCCATATTGTCCATGTTGAGTTTCAGGCAGTTGGTCTTCATCCAGTTGGCGACACTCATCATGCAGTTGTGGAAGCTTGTTCTGGTGGCAGAGGGGTCTTCTGAGAGCCAGAGCATCAGCTATTAGGTATCCTAGATGACAAGGAAGGAACCTGTGGGAACGTACGCAAGTGGAAATGGCTTCAATCCTGGCTAAGAGAGACATTTCTCCCTATTGGAAATCCCACAACCTCCCTCCCAAAATATCAGAATGGCAGGCAGCCATGTACTTGTGTGCAAAGCAAGAAGAGCTCATCTAAATGCCGCCCCCGTAAACATTCCAAAAGCTGGGGGCGTTGGCGGGATTACTTTGAGCTGCTTAATGAGCATTATGGGGAATGATGTTTATAAACACACATATCCGTTACAGTGATGTAATAACTGGATGTTTGTTTGTATTGTTTATTGCAAACATTAAAATCAATAAGTTGATTTATAAGAAAACATTAAGATTAATTCTTAACAAAAAAATCTTTTATCTAATTAAAAAACAAATGTAATAAACTTAAATAATTTCACCCACGATTGCCCGACGATTCTCAGCGACCTATGTCATCACTACATTCCTAACTGTGCTCTGCTGATCTTCACGTGATACGGGTGCCCCGTTTCCGTAGTGCCAGAGCCGGAGGTCGTTCATTTAAGGCACTAGCACCGACTCTTTAGAACTCGTTGCCTCTCTCCATCAGGAACATCTCCAATCTCTTGGCTATCAGAAAGGCAGTAAAGACCTGGTTGTTGCAGTAGCAGTTGTCTGATATGCACCTTCCTCCTGGCTTTTAGCGCTGGGACGTCCCTTTGCCGGGACAGGCATGCACTCTACAAACCACATAACATAACATAGTGAGATCTCAGCCATGATTGTGAAGTCTCCTCCAAGTGTGCGGAGTGTCAAATATATCATACAGTCACCAGCAGTATTAACTTTATGGTCGTATTTGAACTTTTTATTGACTCCACCCCTATTGCACGGGTTGGGGACACGTAAGTCTACATTTCTGAGTAACTTTAAACTCATAAACAGTAAATAGCCAAAAATAGTTAGTAAAGTTACTCAAAAGTGTAAATGTACCTTTACATGTAGTAAATCTACACGTGTAGATTTAACTTTATGAGTAGACACCTATGTACAACAGTAGCCCTCTTAAGTGACATCTCAACAACCATTCTACCCACGTTTGTGAACCAGGAATGTTTTGTATTCAGAATTTGCAACTGTTTGGATGCTTGGGCCAGACTTACATCCTGCTGACATTGGACCTGTGGAACCAGGTTCTGGTCCAGGCCTCGGTCCAACTTCTCATGAATCAGGGCAAGTCACTTAATCTCCCTGTGCCTAAATGAAATGAATCTGCTCATGTAACGTAATCTGGTGCTCATGTAAATTGTTCTAATGCCCTTGGGCCAAATTTGTGCTAGTTAAAACTGAAGAAAAAGGATTTGTGAATCAGGCACATAGCACTTCTACTACTTTTGCTATTCTGCATTCTTTGCCATTTAATATTTTTTTATGGAATCTCCCGGTTTGAGTGTCTTCTCAAAAATACATGGCAAGAAGTCCAGTACACCCATTAATGTTGTTTAAGGTAACAGCATTTGCTGTCATGTAAATGGAAATGACGAAAATCAGTTGTTGCTGGGGCTATACGGGGACAAAGGAAGGTGCGGGGGTGATCCAAGGAAAAACCTTAACATGTGCAGAAGCATATAAATACCAGGCTAAACTGGAAATTAAGCAGTATATCTTCTAAAAAGTGGACATGGAAGCTGACCTGCAATTGATAACTACAAGAAGTTATAGCAATGTACAAAAATGATCCTAGCTTCTGATAATACAACTGTTTAGAATATCCATTGAATCGAGAATCGAAACTTGGAGGTTCTTTTTCATTCCTGCTTTTTAGGTCTCACCTACCAGACAGCACAAGGTGTCTGCAGGGGCTAAACAAAGACCACTGCAGCCCCTGCGGTGCAGGGGGCCCCGGGCTTACCCATACTGGAGAGGACTGCCCCTCAATCCCTGTAGATGTGGGTGTGATGGGGCCTTTCAGCATATTTTACAGGGGTCCGCCTCATGTTTTGTTATGCTTTTAGGAACTTTTTTTCTTTTTAGATAAGCACTCCATGAGAGTGCATGTGTTTTCCAGCTCTCTTCCTCGTGAGCTCCCCGCTCAAATACCTGCCCCAGCATTCCATGTGGCTCTCACACATGTGCTGCTCTCTCATGTACTTCTCTACTTCCTCGTGTTGCTCTCAATCGTGTGCTGTTTCCCCATGCTACTCTCACCCTAGTTTTTTTCTCCCCTTGCCCCGTGTTCCTTTCACTCGCTCTCACTTGTGTTTCTCCCCAATGTTGTTTTCTCCATCATCTTCTACCCTTACAGCTTGCTGCTGCCCCACTCATGCACTGCTTTTTGCCTCCTCCCCAGTTCCTTCACGGCCCCCACTCCTCTTTTTTGAATTTTTTTTTACTTCTGCCATTGAATTTTTTATTTATTTTTATTTACTGATCCAAATGGCATTCGCCATGATGGATCGAAAAATTAAAGCAGCAAAGCAAATGGTGCCTGCATTAATCCGCTGGCATGCATGCACTACACTACAACGCATGTGCATGCATATGTAATCATGTATGCGTGACAGCCGAATGACGCAACGGGCAACAGAGGTCGCTTCATCGCTACATTTTTCACTTTGCTTTTTCCCTGATGCTGTGCAGCATGGCCAAAAGGCATTGACACTGCCTATAGGTCCAAAAGGTGAGACCTACTGTCTTTGCCAATGCTTGTTGACTTTTGCGATTGTTTCTCTCTTTCTCTTCCTCCTTCTTTTATCCTATTTTGTCCTACTCCTTCTTGCTTAGAGTCAATGACTGATGATGAAAAATAAGTCCTTGGCCCCAAAATTGAGTTACCGATTCCCATGCTTGCAACCACTGGCACAAATAAATCAATGAGACCAGCCCTTTGCAGGCACACATATTCAATGTGCATCTGGTAGATCTATGAACGTGGGCTACTTTGGCTTTAGTTATCAATGATGAAGCTAAAATTAAGGCAGATCACATCAAACCTGGCAGAAACCACATATTTCATAAATTAATTCTCGATTGGAAAATATATATTTTTAACCATGTTTTACTTGTAGGAATATGAAAATGATCTCTAGACTCGCTCTCTGTTGCTTTGGAAGACAATATCTGAAAACGCTTATCAGCTAAGTACCCTACCGTATTATGATATTTGCAGTGTTTGTACTCTCTCCCCTGTTAGTAAGATTCCTTGGTGTAACTGTTGGTCTGCATTCAAGAAAGACTAAAAGGCTGGCCAGTTCTCAAGAGCACAACAGCCTGGTATTTACCCAAAGTAACCTGTTGATAATGATAAAAAATCATGTTTACAGTCCGATATAAACCCATAATCAGAATCTGAAAGTGATATGTGTTCCTAAATGTTTTCCACACTCATGCTGATGTAGCTACAATGCACCTCAGTATACTGTAAACCAAATGCGATATCTTCCAGATGCACAGCTTTTCCACCTAATATGACATCTTGCTACCACATTTTTTCAATGGAGTGATGTTGCATCCAAATACTACTCGACACTTCTGCTCCCTTTGCACTAATGGTGATTTTCACTTAAGTGTTTCACTTCTGCTGATGTTATCTCATGGATGGTTTGAAAACTAAATGTGATTTTGTTCTTAAAAGGGATTCTACAACTAAACGTGCTATTAGATCTAAATTTGATTTTGCTCCTAAATTTGTACACCCTTTTGAGTTTGCATCTAAATTTGATATTTGATCCAACAAATGTTTCTACACCCTTGTACTAAGAGAGATTTTGCACCCAAATGTGTTTTGCTCCAATGTGTGACTTGTGCTCCTAAAAGAGTTTCTACACTGCTATTGAGGTAACAGCGAGGGTGATTTTGCACTTACATGTAATATTGTTCGCTAAATGTGATTGCACAATTCTGCTTAATTTGCATAAAGTGTGACTTTGCACTTAAACGTGTTTTTATTCCAAAATTTTATTTGTGCTCCTAAAAGTGCTAGCCACAGTGCTGCTGATGATGCACCTGTTTTGCGCCCACATGTTATTTTGCACTTCAATATGTTTTTTCCTAAATGCTATTACATCATCCAATTTACTTTGCCCCAAGGGCGATTTTGCACCTGATGTTCCACAAAAATGTGATCAAGGTTCCTAAATGATTTCCACACTGAAGGTAATGTTGCACCCAGGGTCATATTTCCCTTCTCTACACCAACATTCACTCACCCATACACATACATCTTCCCACACCTATGCATCCATCAACATATCACCTAAACACATATCCGTCCACCCAGGCATTTATCCATCAATGTAGAAGCAAACATCCTCACAACCATTAATCAATACACTCATGCATCTACACAGCATCCATATGTCTACGTGTCCATATGTGTTGTCTATGTGTGTATGTTAGTTGCCTTTGTGTCTTTCTGTTTTCCTAAATGCTGAAAATAATGATTAAGGAGATTTATTCCCAAACACAGATCCAAGATTAGGGAAAGAAAAGAGAAAGGACTCCTCAGTCTTCTCTGCAATTGCCTTTCTTGAAGGGTAGCCAGTAACTTACCCAAGTTGCATGGGTCAGAAGTGAAAGGGAGCACTTAAGGATGCTTTCACACGATTCCTCCAGACACAGAGTTGCAGCTTCACTTCACAGTGGGCTTAAAGGCAGATCACGATATGAAAGATTCTATTTACCAAAGAAAATATAAAGTTATACTAAATATGTTGCACATGGAGTTCACGGTAGGAAAAGGAACAAAACGTATTTATTTAATGCATATTGTATGTAAGGTGGTGTTTTAATGTATGTATATGTGTCTAATAATATAAATAATGACAGTTAATGGTGTCATTAAAAACAATATTTATTTAGCAGTTTCCATTAAGTGTTAATAACTACTTAACCTCACAGAGATAAGTTCCAAACCATCTCAGTTGTACCCTCTGACAGTTTGCTTAGCAATCTCTTGAGGATATGAGAGTGACCTCTCTTGGGATTTTTTTTTTTAACAGGGCTGAGCTATTTTCTTTATATTGAGTTCCATTTTCTTTGGCAAGTAGTCTGGGATCCTGGCTATGACCAATATACTAATACCTATAGAGTCTTCCACAGCCCTGGAGCATGCAAAGGAAATACGCCACAGGGGAGCTGCAGTCAACTACTACTTTATTCCTCAGCATACACTCACACACTGCACATTATCTCATACTCAATATTAACCACCACCTAACACCTCGCCACATAGCACGTTTCCTCTCCAAAGTCTGCCCAGAACCTTGAGGGCCCTAGAGCGCATAACCTCAATATGTTATATCTTTCCCTTTGTTAAATAAAAGGGTGGCAGACATCATAAAAAATCACTTTTCCTCGATTAGTCAACGAGGCACTCGCACTTGTCTGCCAGCTCAGGTGAGCTGAGATGATCGAGCTATATCCTGATTGGGCAAAAGCAACATGGGCTCAGATGCTTGAGACGGATCTGCTGGTGGGGTCACCTCATGCATGGTTTCAGAACCCACAAGTTTTTCCCTAGGTATTTAAAGTGTGATGTGTATCGAGTGATGGATTGCCTACGACGATGTACTGTCACCATATGTCCGTTGCATGCTACAAACTCTAAAGGATAAATAGCAAAAGAAGTGTCTGTTTTCAGTTTCCGTCTCTGATTAACCAGTACCCAGTCTCCTTTGTCAAATGCTGTGCTCGGGCATGGCAACGCAGATCTGTATACTTCTTCATTTTTCTTTTCCGAGTCGCATTGGTGTCTCAAACCTTGTCATCGTTCACTGATCAATCTGAGGGGGTCTATTGAGGTGGTTTTGTTCTGATTGCTCTCCCAGACAGCAAGGTGGCTCTCACGAGTAGTGGAGTTAGGGGTTGACCGATAGGCCTGGAGGGCATGGCATAGGGATTGGCTTAGGTTGATTCCCCCCACGGTCGCTCGCTGAATGACCCTCTTGAGAGTGCCCATGAATCCCCCTTGGGGTGTACTCTTTTGGTGTTTAACATTGATTCAGATTAGACATTCTTTGAACTCTTTGCTGTTAAAGGGCAGGTCTTTATCAGAGTTGAGGATAAAGGGGATGCCCCACGTTGCTAAGATGTCATCAAGCCGTTCTATAACTTTGTCATAGGTTGCCTGGGATAGGTCTTCCACCGAATGAAAACATGAATACTCATTTATGACTACCATGAGAAGATGTCCATTTCCTAATGGCTCAAAGAAGTCAACCTTCTCCCAAGCATGAGCAGGAAGGTCAGACTGTCAGTGGATGCTTCATCACCTTGGGAGACAAACAATTCCAAATGTGACAGGTCTTCAGTTCCTTCTGAACTCACTTGTCTAGGTGAGGGAACCACACTCAATCGCTTAAGGCTCTCTTGGTGGCCAAAGTAGGACTGTGTCTTTCATGGGCCAGCTCGATGACATGCTGTCTTAGGCTTTCAAGTATGATGATTCTTGAGCCTCGCTGTATTACACCTTCTTGGGTAATTGCTAACTCATCCTATACATTTTTGAACTTTTGGAATTCAACATCATCGGCAAGGGGACCGGAACGTCTCCTCCATGATTGCGTGGTAATAAGTTCTTTGAATATGATCAGGTCTTTATCTGCATTGGTGGCAGCAATGATTTGTTCCAAAGACAGAGCTGCTGGTGTGCTAGATCTCACAATAAAGTTGAGATAGGCTTCAGCTGTCTTGGACGTCAAACTGTGACGATGTTGCAGCAATTGTTAAAAGTAATGTGCTGGGTTTTGATCATTCCGTGGTTTATGCATGATCTCGTAGTCGTAATCTTGCATGCTCAACCCCCACCTCTCAATGCGAGTGGGCATCTTAGCCTTCGGGTTGACAAAGATCGTAAGTAATGCCTGGTGATCTATGATGGCAGCAAATCGTTTTCAGTAGATGAATACATGAAAATGTTTGCAGGCTCACACCACAACCAGACTCTCCTTCTCTGGCTGAGAGTAGGAATGCTCTGTTTTGGACAGGTTTCGACTGTCCATTTTGTTGAGCAAGGATTGCCCCTAGCCCTACCAGGCTCGCATCAACTACTATTTCGATATATAACTTGGAGTCAAAGTAGGTCATTTCAGTTACATTCTCAGTTGCATGTTTGATGTCTTTGAATCCATGGTCGCATTCCGGAGACCAATAAAATTGTACATTTTGCTTTGTCAAGTCTCTCACTGAAGCAAAGTTGCGAATGTATCCTGAGCAATAACTGCCCATGCCTAGAAAGGATCACAGCATGGTAACATCTTTGTGGTGCAAGTGAATGCCAGTGCTTGCACCTTGTCTGGGTCTGGAGTCATTCCTCCATCAGAGAATATGTGCCCAAAAGCCATGAGTTTGGTTTTGTGAAACTCACACTTTGAAGCATTCAGAGTTCTACAACTGACGCACTTGGTTATGGGGTTTGTTGTTCTTCTTGGGTTCTCCCAAAAACCAGTATCACTGCAATTGAAAGCATGACTAACAGGTTGGAGTATTCGGCAAATAGCGTCCTGAAATATCTCCGTAGCTGAAGTTACTCCAAAACCCAGTCTTTTATATTAGAACAAACCAACATGAGTCAAAAAGGTAGTAATATACCCGCAGTTCTCCTCTAGCTCGAGTTGATGGTATCCTTTATTTAGGTCATGATGGGAATACACTTTGGCTCTGTTCAACTGCATGATCACGTCTGCGATGTGTGGAGCAGGGTTGGGTGTTTCTCCCTCTCAATGGCTTTGTTTGCCTGGAGCATATCAACACAAATGTGCAGGGCCAGCTTTTGTGCTGGTGTCGCCCTGTGCGACAATGTTTGTTGGCGCCCCCCCAATGACCACCTCCACCATGGATTCTCTCAATAGCACCCTTTTAACAGTGACCAAGTCTCCATAACCACACACTCTCAGATGCATTGAATTAGTTATATAGCGCCACTCATACCAGTGTAGGGTGTCCGAGCACTTTGCATCACACGCACATTACACAGAAACAATCAATCATACGTGTGTAAATCAGTGCATAGGAAATGTTACATAAGCCAAAGGACTAAAAGTGTAGGGGTCACATGTCATCCATACTGGTAGGCAGTATAGTTTAAGAGTGCTTGGTGTGGAGAAGCACAAACTCAGAGTCGTAAAAGAAACAGCATAGTTGGGAGTTTTCTTTAATAATAAGAATCGATTTCTAGCCAAATTAACCCTTCTTGCAACATTAATCAATGTTCTAATAATGTATACTTTGCAGTCTGTATGCAGTTCTAGGATGAAAGTTAATAGCTCACTATTCTATATTAGGACTTTAAGTTATAAATTGGAAGTAACAAAAGGATGCCTCTTTTGAAAGCAGCAACCTGCTGATCTGTTTACATCATACGCACTCTGTAAACTACTTGGTACACGCTCTTTGCAGCAGGCATATTAACCCTCTGCACTAACTTCACCTAAGTCAAAACCTCAACTATACAAAAAGCTGATCTCTCTCCAGGAAGATAATTAATCACACGAGTTATCTTGACATTTATATGAGGCCTGGTAATTGCCGGGGGAAAGAAACGCTGCAGCAGGTGCTTTAAAAGCATAATAAACTTTCCAACACTGCGCCCCCAGGAAGCCAGCACCCGGTGCGGTGGCACCGGTGGCACCGCCCTAAAGCCGGCTGTCCTTTTTTGCTACAACTACTATGGGTAAAACCCATGGCGTGGGACCTGTGGAATGTTCAATGATGTCATGCTTTAAAAGTGCTTCCAACTCTTTCTCTACAACTTCTTGTAAATGGAAGGCAACTTTTTGGAGTCGCCGAGCTACAGGGCAAATGTCTTCATTGATGTGAATCAGTACTTTAATTTTCTCTGGTTTTCCCAAGCCATTAAACAAAGATGGGAACCGGCTTGTGATCTCACACTGATCAGAGGTTGTAGTTGAGGGATATCAACTCCTTGTGGCTCAGAAGCGGCCGAAGTAGATGCCGTCATGCACACTGGCATAATATTTATCAACGTACCACTGTCTATGATAAAAGTTATAGGGTCATCATTCACTTTCAATGTGATTTTGGGACAGTGTCCAAAGGACGTTTGTTGCTTTTTTGATAAGCTGTCTTTAAGCTGTAATTTACCTTACAAGCAGCTAACCCCACATGTGCACGTAGTCCTTTGGAGATATCATTAGCGCACACCCATTTTATCTGCTGGTACTCGACAGTGATGTCGAAGAGCCTTTCTACAATGAGCTTGATGAAAATTGATCTTGTCTCGTTTCTACTTTTTGTAGCTTATGTTGCTTTTTGGCTTTGTGGGTTCTTCTGGAATGTTCTCGTGTCCATCTTTTCTTTTCATTGTGACGCAATTATGAAATTATTCATTTTTTCCACAACCTTTGCAAACCTCCCCCAGATTCAGACATTTTGGGCACAGATCACTAAAGTAATTAGCCGGGTTACGTCCAGTTCAGTCCTTTGAGTGCAAAGGAGTTGCTACTTAACATATAAGGGGAAGAACCCAGGCCTAGATATCAAAACAAATGGGTGACACTAGCAGCCAGACTGGCCAAGCGAAATATAGCCTGGGCATGGGGGAAGATGGGAGCCCTCGACTATGGGGGAGTGGATGTCTGATTTGTATTGGTGCCAGAAAGCTGAGCAGGTGGTGTATCAGGGTAGAGGTTGCCCGAAAAAAAGGGCAAAAATTTGGGGGGCCTGGAGGGAGTTCAGTGGATTATGAAGCTAGCCAAGACACAGGGTTTGGAATGAGTTTACAACAATGCATGTATCTTTGTGATTTGAATCATTGGTGTGAGAGGCAACTGAACTGTTATAATGCATAGAGAAATGTTACGCACATGATTGTCTTAGGAATAACGCCTTGCTTGGTATTGTACTCAAAATGCATTTCCTACCTGTGTGGCCTGTATGATGCAAATGTTAATAAAAAGATGGTTAAAAAAAAGTTTGCAAACCTGCTTGATGGCTGGACTTTCATCTTCATGGAGGAAAAGAAAATCCACATCGAAAGCACAATTTTGATTTTCCATATCAGCAGGTTGTTGGTCTGCTCACTCTACTGCTTTCGCACACGGCTCTTCGTCAGTGAAATCACAGAATTTGCAATGTTTAATGAGGGCATCAAGTCTTTCAGTAAATTCATCCATTGTTTCACCAACCTGTTGTCGTGCTTCGTTGAAGAGATACTGTAGGAAGGTATGATCCTTCTAGCATGGTAAGCCCCACTTTTTGGTGTCAGTGTGTTTTTGACTAGTCTGACTGGGATCCTGCTAATCAGTCACTGTGCTTTCTCCCTAAATTGTCCATGGTAAGTACTTCTTTATATCCGCAATTGGCTACTGGTGTACCCTTGTAAGTCCCTAGTATAATGTACTGAGGTTCCCAGGGCATAGGTATACCAGGGGTCTCCCATTGGCTGCAGCATGTATTGTGCCACCCATGGGGAGCCCACTTAAATTGTGACTAAAGGCCTGCCATTGCAGCCTGTGTGAGTTCATGCTTGCACCTCTCATGACAGATATAGGTTTCCTTATATCGAGGGTCACTACACTTAAAACCTGTAAGTCACCCCCATGGCAGGCTCTTCAGTCCTGAGGGTAGGGTGCTTGGTTATAAGTGTGAGGGTGCCTCTGCATGAGCAGGACACCCCTACCAACCCCGGAGTTGATTCTCCAGGCTTTGTAAGTGCTGGCAGACATTTTAATACATATAGTGGACATCAGTCATTATGAAATGTCTAACCATATAGCGGTGGCACCAAACACAGTCATGTTTAGTATCAAACATGTTGGAATCATAGCCCAACACCAATTCCAGTGTTGGAAGTATAATCCCATGTACTGGGGGTTCTCTTGGGGTACCCCCCTATACTACCAGTAACTGCCTTTCTGGGTCCGACAACAAGCTAGTGCTGCTGCTGACCACAGACATGATTCTGCCCTCCTGCTCCTGAAGCAAGCTCATGCAGGGGAAGGAGGAACAATAGGTTTCCTGTCCCCAAACAGAACTAAGTATATTAAGCTGGGGTGGGGATGCTTGCCAGTGCCACCAGACTGCTTTGAAGGGCAGATTTGGGGCCCTCATTGCATACTCCAGTTTGAGCCAGTTCAGGGAGCACTTGGCTATCGCTCTGGTGTGAAAATGGACAGAGGACATGGGAGTATCCTCCCCTCTGTCCAGCCCCTCCTCTGGGAGGGACTCGAGTCTTTCTAACCCTTTCCCTAGGGAACTTAAGGGCTTAATTGTGGGTGGTTCCACAGATTCATTGTGGGACAAGACTCAAGCCTAAAACTACGACACTCTTTGACCGTCTCGACACTTGGACTTTGCCTGGAACTGAGACTGCATCAAGGAAGACTGCTCCTGGTGTAGCTGTTCTGCAAGCCTCCTTCATCGTCTGTATCTGTGCTTCTTCCAGGATCCTCAACAGACTTGTGGGCATCAAGGACACCCAAAGTAATTTCCCTTGGAATAAAGGAGTCAGTCCCCTGTATCTGCAGGCACCTCAACGAAGATGACCAGCCTACTGCTCCTGACGTCTCACAGATTTCGAAAGGCTCAGCAACACAGGTGGTGGTTTGGCAACTCCCTCTAGGCCTGACCTGCCCTCTGTAATTATGAGGCCAGTGTCTCTTGTCGGAGCCACTGAGACCAAACCCTTGTGCACTGCATCCACTTGTCGTTTCTAAGGCTTGTTGGCCCTACACTCCAGAGATCTTCAGGCTACAAGAAGCTCAAGGCTCCAACACCTCTTCCTGCCAAGTACAGCGTCCTCACCGCATACCCTGCACATTGGGCCTTCCTTCTTGTTGAGCTGCTCGAGGTCCTCTTGCGCTCCTGTGCCTCTGGCCTGTGGGTCCTCCTGAGGGTCTTCTGCTTCAGTGGGCTTCCCTGCTTGCTCGGGCCTGCTGGTCCCAAAGTTGCTCCTTTGTTCTCCACACCAGTTGCAGCTACCATGGCTTGTTGGTGCTCCACCCGGACACCGACCCCGTGGAAGCTGCAGTCAACTACTTCTTTATGCCTCAGCATATACTCACACTCTGCGCATAATCTCATACTCAATATTAACCACACCCTTAAACGTCCCTGCATATCACGTGTTTCCTTTCCAAAGTCTGCCCAGAACACGAGGGTCCTAGAGCGCATAAAATCAATATGCTACAGTTACTACTGCAGGGAAGCAACGGGGTTAATTGGTAATCACATTTCCGACTACTTTTGAAATTCGGCGGTAGTAGTCATAGGGTTTGTTTAGCACTATGACTACATCTCTGATAATGGTGAGTGGGGAGCATACGCAGAGGCACTCCTACCTTGTTATGGTTGTGTGAAGATTGCAGGGCCCATTAAAGCAAACCAAAGTGTTTTATTATGCAATGAGCGCCCGTGGTGCCCATTTGAATGAGGTGCCTGAGCGGCTTCCCGCCCACTTTGTTCACACGTACCACTGAAGAAGAGTGGGGCTGGGGAAGCGTGGCATCCCGATCTCCATTCTGCCTGAAGCAGCAGCAGACTTAGGAAACGTTATAGTAGCTGGTTAGTAACCCTTGCGCTATCTTTTTTTTTTTGTAAAACATTTTTATTGGTATTTGCAATGATTACATATATCACATCTATCATTGCCGATGATATTGGCGTACAAGTGATATCGCACAGGTGTACCATATATTGACATAAGAGTATATAATTTCAAGGTTTTAGATCCCCCGCTCGGTCTTTTGATTGGTAATGGCCCTTAGAGGCCTGTGTCAAGATACATTTAACGTTCATGCAGGGTGATCGCTGTGTCATGCTGGGGATGTGAGGTGTATTTTCCCCCTTTCATGTTTTATCGTAGGGGTTATGGGGTGTCAGCCGTATTCTAACTTTGAACAAACTTGGGGTATAGAACTGGGATGCACTGTGTCTTATGTTGTGATCGTGTGTAGTTGATCGCCTGAGTGTTGCACTATTGCGGGGTGTCGTGTTGGGGTTGCGCAGGTGCGGGGAGGGGGATCACTGGAAGCGGTCTGCATGAGGGTGTGGTGATGGTTCATTGGTGGCCATTAGCTGTGGCCTGTCGGGTGTCTGGGCCATTCGTACGTCCACCCGGGCAGCCGCAGGGGCTATAGGAGCTCTGGGAGAACCGACCATCCGTGTTCCTGCCACTGTTAGTGTTTCTTGTAGTGTTTCTTGTGTAAAGGAGTGAAGTAACATGGCCCAGGGCATGGAGAGTGGATGTTTTTGGGTTCCCTGGACTTCCTCTACTCCAAGTATTCCCTCTTCCGCTGCGCCCCATTTTTTGACAGCGCCCACCCATGCCGCCAGGGGAGGGCCTTCCGGTGCCTTCCAGTGCATAGTGATGCATTGTTTGGCCAGGAGGAGCACTACGGAGGCAAAGCGCATTTCTACTTTCATGTGTTTGTGGCGCTTAGGGCTAGCTTCCCATGTGTAGAGGTCTCGAAGTCCCGTGACCGTTCTGAGGGTGGTGTGGATTGTATGCCAGTAGCTGTGGAGTGATGGACAGTCCCATAGCATGTGTAGAAATGAGGCAGTGGGCTCCAGGCATCTAGGGCAGGTGAAGGAACTTTCGGGGAAGTACTTCTGGAGTTTTTCGGGAGTGAGGTATGCCCGATGCAGGAAGTGCAATTGTATATTTTTGAAGCGGTAGTTGCGGGATACCTGCTTGGTATATTCAAGTGCCCTGGTCCATTCTCTATCATGCAGTGGCCTGCGAAAGTCGGTTTCCCATTTTTCCCTGAGGGGTGCAAGAGTGGGCTGTTTAAGGGTCCGTATGGCTCTGTATATCCAGGTGACTAGGTGTCGCCCTGGGCCCATCTGTAGGATCGCGTGGATTACCGGGTGTGTGGGGGCTTCTGTATCAATTGTGTGCCACTATTTGCGGCAGTCTTCAAGGAGTTGCCTGTGCAACAGGAACTGTCCCCTGGGGAGGTCGAAGTCATTCATGAGTGTCTCAAATGTCTGCAGTTGTTCATTAAGATATAGTGCCCCTGTGTTCATCAAGACGTGTTCGGTCCATATGTGTAACATTCTCTTCGTGTAGTGTGTGCGGCCTTTGGGGAGTCCTACCAGCGGCAGAAGAGGGGAGTATGGAGGTGTCGCAAGGTGCATTCTGTGGATGCGTGTTAGACAGGCGCGCACTGTCATCATTTGGAGCGACTTGGTCTGAGGTGGCGCAGCCCCTGGCAGCAGCATTCGGTGGATGGTGGGGGCTTGAAGTTGCCCGGCCGTTGTGATCAGTTCCCTTTGCGCCCGGCCTGCTGTCCAATGGGACACCCATTGTAACTGGGCAACCAGGAAGTAAGCCTCGAAGGATGGGGCAGCTACTCCTCCTTCGTCGAGGGGCAGCTGCAATTTTGCAAGGGCAATACACCTGCGGCCGGAGCCCCAGATGAGAGTCCCCAGCAGGGTGTAGAGTTCGCTGAAAAATGAGAGCGGAGGAACCACTGGGAGGTTGGAAAAGAAGTATAGTAGTCGTGGGACGAGGATCATTTTTGCGACCGCTATCTTCCCCGTGACTGCCAGTGAGAGATCTTTCCAAAAGTGTATGGAGGATCTAATGCCAGCCATCAGTTTGCGGTAGTTGCCCTCGTATACGTCCTGCGGTGTATGATATAGTCGAACTCCTAGGTATGGTACCGCCTGGGGGCTCCATGAGATGTCAACGTTGCCCAGTCTCAGACGGCACTGGGGCATGGCCTGTATCAAGGGATATATGGTGGATTTGGACCAATTGACTCTGAGTCCCACCCCTTCTTCAAAATATTGTAGAATGTGTAGTATAGGGGAGAGGTCTGCTGCAATCTCTCAGACATAAATGAGTACGTCATCGGCGTACAGTGACACAGCATGGGTGGAGCTGGCGATAGGGATTCCCCACTCCTCGCCCGCGGCACGGAGGTGGATTGCCAGAGGCTCCATTGCCATGGCGAAAAGTGGGGGGGAGAGTGGGCAGCCCTGCCGGGTGCTCCGGCAGACCAGAAAAGGGGCGGAGATGAGGGGGCCTAGTCAAACTCTGGAGGTGGGCGTGGAGTAGATGAGCTTAGTGTGAGCTCGGAGGCGGGGTCCTATTCCCATGTGTCGCGGGACCTGAAATAAGTATGCCCATGAGAGGGTATCGAAGGCTTTTTCTAGGTCCAAGACCAGACATGCTGCTCGGGGGAAGTGGTCTCGTATCTGGTCCTGTACGTGGAACAGCCGCCGGATGTTGTAAGAGGTATTTCTACCTTGCACAAATCCATTTTGATCCGGGTGGATCAGTTGTGGAAGGACAGTGGCGTATCTATCCGCTAGGATTTTTCCGTAGATTTTATAGTCCGTAGGTAGTGGGGCTATGGGCTGATAAGAGCCCAGTTGGTGGGGATCCCTATCCGGTTTGAGAAGGGACACTATAACTGATTCGCACATAGATTGGGGTAAGGCGCCCTCATCAAGGGCCGCTTGGAATTGAATCTCCAGTTGGCGGACCAATTGGGATGCGAATGTGTGGTATAATTCTAGTGGAAGGCCGTCCAAACCGAGGGCCTTGCGGGTAGCTAACGCCTTCATTGCTTGTCTGATTTCCGTCGCACTGATGGGTTCGTCGAGGTCTTTGCGGGTGTCGCGGTCTATCTGGGGTAGTTGGTGTCTATCCAGGAAATGGCAAAGGGTTTCCACAGGTATCTGGGTGGGGCTAGCATATAGTAATGTGTAGTGTTCTTGAAAGGCCTTCAGGCTTGAGTCATGTGAGTATAAGAGTCTTGATCACTGCAGATGGCCGTGATTGGCGGGAGGGTCGAATCTTGTTTGACGAGCCACGCCAATAGCGTGCCCGCCCTGTCACCTTCTTTGTAAGCAAGAATTACTATCTTGAGCTGTCTGTTTTTAGGGGTTCGAAACAATCATTGTTATTTTTTTGTTTAAAAAAAATAGAGAAAATACAAAAGGGAAAATTGTATCTGTTATTGTAGAAAAATAAGGTATTATTTTTGCAGGCTTTGGTTTGAACAGCTTGGGTCCTTAACGGACACTTTAAAGCTCTCTTCCACTGGAGGATAGTTGTTACTTACCATGAAACACAAAAAACATTCCTCCAAGGGACATAATTGACCTGACGATGAAGATGATGACAGAAAAAGGCACAGTGAGGAAACTGCTGCTCATTCAGCTGCTTATGAGTTATCTGGGGAACAGTTACAATTTTTGTTATCTGCTTCACAAGACTCTCTTAAGCAATCTGGGGATACTGCAAGCAGTCCCTTTCTATGCAAAGTCCTCTGGGACTTCCATGGATATTGCATTTCCATCATGTGGTCATCCTGGCCCTCACCCCAGATTCCTGAATCCACTCCAAGATTCTTGCAAAACTCAGAGCTTTCTTTCGTTTTTAGGGTTTGGTGGGAAATTTGCAGTTGCCAATGAAGGATGAATGTCTGAATACTACTAGGGGAATATTTCACCTATTGCAGCTTTATCCCCCTCCTTGTCTTTCAATGAATAAATTAATGTTTCACATGGAATGGAAGAACCCAGAAAAGGCTCATCTTCCTAGGTTCTTATGCCATTTATATCCACTGCGTAAAAGTGACTTGGAATTACCATCAGCAGTCAAGACTGATCTTATGTTAGCTAATTTGGCTGGGTGCTCTGTGGTTATTCCGGAAGATGCATATGTGGCAGATTTAGTGGACTGTAAGGCGGAGTCCTCGCTAAAAAAAGGGGGTCTGCAGGATTCAATCTTACTTTGAGGGCTGCCATTTATGTGGTGTATGCATTGCAGTCACTTATGAAAAGTTTCAGACCAGTACAGCAGCCATTCAGAAAGGTGTGGACCCCTCAATTGTTTTTTGCTTTTCAGTTATGGAGATGCAGGCAAGATGACTCTCAGATATAACCTGTGACATTTTGAAAGCCTCAGCCATTTCCACAGTTTTCAAAATTGTGGCTTGACATCAAATTTACCTCACAGCTTGGAAGCCGGAGGGATCTCAGAAGTCAGAACTACTCTATATGCCTTTTGCTGGGGGTAGATTATTTAGAAAATACATTAAATAGTTATTTTGCAGAACTTTTAAAAATCAGAAGTATGCTCAATTATTCGAATCGCAAACTAAAACAGACTCTCTGCACATGGCTTCTAAGAAGAAGCGTCAAAGAGAGTTTCGCTCTCAAATGGGAAGAAGCGAGTTCAATCAATCCTTTAGGCTCCAAGGTCAAGATTCCAGATCCCTTCCTCACCATCAAAGTAAAAAAAAGTGGTCTGGACTGTGCCAGAAATTCGGTAAGGGGTTGTCTTTCACATTTCCTTCAGGCATGGAAAGAAAATGTATCAGATGCCTGGGTCCTACCGATCATAGATCTGTAGGAGGCTACTCCTTGGAATTCAAAGACACTCCTCTGAATTCGGTCCAGACCACCTGGCTCACACACAACATTTGGCAAAACCTTTCACCTTAGCTCAACAGATTTTAGAACCTTCGACAAAAAATGTGATTTGTCCTGTTGCAAAACTAAAAGCTGGGCAGAGGTTTTATGCCCTTGTATTCCTAGTACTAAAATCGTCAGGGTGTTTCAGGCTGATAATCAGGTAATTTCAAGATAGCAGTCAATTTATTCAAGTAGCTAAACAGATAATCGCAGGGAAACAACTAGATCATTCAGTTAAATGAAGCAGTGCATTTCAGGGCAACAATGAATTCATTCAGTTAAATGAAGCAGTGCATTTCAGGGCAACAATTAATTCATTCACATCAATGGGTCAGCGAATCTCCAAATGGCAGGTAATTAATTTCTACGCAAAACAGTCGTAACCTCCTCTCTAAAACTTCAGGCCCCTAACAACAAGGCTCTCGGTAACTAGGGCATCCTAGGCACAACATTTCAATGTTCACAGTAATCAGGGTAGCACTGGGTTGGTAGGGATATCCCAGGCAACACTTCCTGTTTAGGAGCACTCTGCAAAGGATATAGGACAAGGGCTAATCCCGGTGATCAGTCAGCTACCTTTGGCTCAGTCTCAGGCACGGCCCAACCGCTCCACTAGGAAGACCCAAACAGGCCTACAGGGCCCAGTTGCAGCTCCCTGAGGTGAGGGGCGGTCACGGGGCTGCCCCGCTGATCGCGCGATGCTCCTCGGCAGCCCCGCCGTCCCCTCTGATTTCGGCCCTCCACTGGGGGGTTACCTGTGGGTCCGGGCCTCCAATAAGACGACGCGGCTCTGTCCCGGCCTGGGGGCAGGTCGGGGGCTCCCGCTGTCCTTGGAGCCTCCGCGTCGATGTTCTTGGTGGGCTTCGGGCCTTCCCTCGACCCGGGAGCCAATGAGGTTGCCTGGTTCTGGGGGCAGGGCGTGGAACCCAATGAGCGGGCAGCTTCCGGAGGGGTCGCGGCCGTAGGAACCAATGGAGGGCCACGCCCACTACCAAACGCGGCTGGTGACGTGAGTCGCTGAGGAATGCCCCGGGGCCTAGCGCGGCCTCCCTCACTGCCGTGGTGGCCCTCCCAGGCTTCGGGGGCCGCATCGGCGAACTTGGATGACAGAGGGGCCTCAGAGTAGCAGGCGCCGGGCCGCGGCGGTGACACTCCAGCCGTGACGGCGCTTCCGGGCACAGCGCTAGTTGGGTGGAACCGGGCTACGGCGATGACTGGCTTGCGGCGCTTGAAGGGCACAGCGCTGGAGTGTCGTAACAGGTAGGGGGCATCACAGCAGTTCAGCTACGGCCTGGGCTGAGGCGGTGATGGGCTGGCAGCGCTTTGAAGTCTCAGCGCCTGAGAGTCGGAACATGTAGGGGGCACAGCTGTTCCAGCCAGATGGTGCTAGGGGGCACAGTTCTGGCGGTTAGCGCTAGGCGGGCACAATGCTTACTGGCAGTTCCTGGTCAGCAGCGCCCCCAGTAGGCAGTCCCCCTCTTCTTCACAGTGCCTGGGTGGCCCAGCGCTTGTCTCGGGGGGTGGGGGGGGAGGTTCACAGCAGGTCTCAGTGCAGGTTCTTGGTGGGAAGAGTAGGGGATTAGTTGGCAGGCTTTGGAGGCAGGGTGGGTCCCTGCGGCACACTGGGGGTGGTCCCCTGGGTTTCCCCCTCACTGGGCAATATCAGGAGGCAGGCAGAGTCCCTCATCTAACTTGGGTACAGCAGGGCCTAGGCTCAGTCAGTCCCAGTAGTGTAGGTTCCTCCCCTAGGCCCAACCGCCTACGCTCCGTCAGAGGTTCCCCCAGGTCCAGTGGTGCCCCAACTGACTAGTTCAGTTGCCCTCCTTTCCTCTTATACCCCTAGGTCAGGTGACCCTCCTGTAAAGGCGGCAAACCATAACCCCTCCCAGGGCTGGAAGGTTCCAGGAGCTTCCACATAACTGTCTATGGGACAAAAAAGCGGGATGGTAAAGATACTGTATCAAGATGTCCCAGCATGCTCCTAACCACTAGTGTGTGTATGCAATGGCCACTCCGCAGTAGCAGGGGCCTGTGGCAGCCATGTTATTAGGAGAGAGCACCTGCACCTCAGCACTGTTTGGCAGTAGTAAGGCGCCCAGAGACCTAGGGCCAACAAAAAGATGGCAGCAAAAATGAGGCGACAAGGGCAAAAAAAAAAACGGGGTAAGACCACCCTAGGGCTGACAGGTCTAACACAGCTTAAGAAAATTGAACAAATTATTGAAACAAAGTCACTTCAACATGGAGACGCTACATTAGATACTTCCGCTTGTAACACTGGAAGAGTGGATGACAGCATTGCACCTCAAGGATGTCAGCCTTCATGTTCACATCACATCAGAAATTCCTTAGGTTCTGTTTGGCGGGTCACTATTGACAGTTTTGAGTACTTCCTTTTGAGCTGACGTTCTATCCAAGGGTGATCACAACATTTTTGGCACTGATTGTGGCTCTTCTGCACAACAGAGGATTTATGGTTCATCCATATGACTTTTGATCAATCACACAAAATGCCATCTTGTCCTGACCAAACTTGGTGACTCTTGTGATTTTGAGAGTTACCACGCTTCAAGATCTTCTGTACAACTTGGGGAAACAGAAGGAGGCCTCTGCAAGAGAAGGGCTCCATATTTAAGTCCACATGGTAAGTTATGTGTAAGAGGGGTTTTGGAGTTCAGAAGTATTTTTTTCTGAAATTCTATGGAATCCTTGTGCTTTTTGTTCTTTCCTTAATAGGCAACCTGTGTTTTTGTGGTACCTTGGGCTAGGCTCTGTCTTGGGCCAGTAGTACGTCATCTCTTGAGTCAAAGGGATCTGGTTTTACAAGAGCTGTAGGATCTGGTACTAGTAACAAACAGGATATGAGGATAATTAAAGATGTGGATGTCCTTCACAAACTTAAGCAAAGGGATTACCTTAATCATGCCCCCTCTGATGATTCTGACCATGGATGCAGCAAGATTGGGTGAGGTGCCACTCTGGGTCAATGGACAGTAAAGAGCGAATGGATTCAGGAGGAGAGAACCCACTCATTTAATTGGAGGGAAATGAAAGCAGTATTCTATGCTCTTCTCCACTTTTTCCATCTTCTTCAGAAACAGGGAGTGGTGGTGAGAACATACAACACAAAGTCACAAAGCTGTCAGGAAAAGATTTCCAGTTCCTAGCAATTCTAGTCTAGCAGATAATCAGCTGGGCAGAGACTCGCCTAATCTCTATTTCAGCAACTCATGTGTGATGCAAGGGCAGTGTCTTAGCAGATAGGATAATCATGTGAAAGGAAGATCCAACTCTGGATAGGCAGGTAAAATCGTAGATTATTCAGCAGTCTTCTACACATTTACGATCATCAGTACATCACGCTAGCTGCCCTTCCTCGACTCCCCACTGCCAACATTCCCCTTAAACATTCTCTGTTCCAGCTCCTTCACTGTTCCATGTCCCAGCACATGCTAGAATCCCAATAGCATGGTGTTTCCTCCTTCCCGTGATTATTGTCCAGCTCCTCAAATTCAAAGCTATATGCCAAAGGTTTGTAATCCCACAACTGGACCTTTTCACCAGTGCAGACAATGCTGCTACCCTATTTTCTTTCCTGGTTTCAAGAGAAGGGATGCTGGTGACAGATGCGTTAACATGTCTGTGGCCGCCTCTTCTTCTATACTTCTTCCCTGTTGATTGCCAGACTGGTAGCTCGCCTTTGGCGGTAGGAATAAGATCAGATATTAGTAATTTAATTTGGGTCAATAGACTACTGAAGAGCTTCATATCATTGAGACCCCTCATAAGACCAGCTACTCCTTCGTGTGATCCACTCTCGGACCTCAAAGCATTATAATCTGTTTGGACCACTGGCTGATGTGGATCTGAAGCATTTGTTCCAAAAAGTCTTCTTTATAGTAGCTATAATGTCAGCCTGGATATTGGGTGAACTGGGTTCATTATTTATTAAGGCCCTCGATTTGTGAATTTTTTTCAGAAAGGTTGGTTCAGAAGTTAGGTCCTGAGTATTGTTCTTAGGTGATGTGATCCTTCCCTTTATTTACCCAGTACCTTTTACACCTTAAGAAGAAACATAACATATGTTGGATGGTTTGAGGGCAGTGAGAATATACCTGACAATGACTCAAGATTATAGACAGCGTGATAATCTGTTTGATAATGTTGCAATTTTACGATTTGATCAATCAGCTTCTTTTCTACACTGGGTAGATAGATTAAAACTTTGATTTCTATAGCTTATTGTTAAGGCAATGCAGTCTTGCAAGTTGCAATATAAGATAGCTCAAAACATGGCCCACCTGCACCTTGAGCAGAAGCTTGTGGAACTTTAGTGGTGGATATTTGTAAGGCAGTCACATGGGCTACTTCCTCGACTTCTGTATCACAATACAGCTTGAATGTGGGTAATGAATGTTACTTACTTCTAATCTATATCACTGCAAATGCCCTTTTCTCATACCAATACATACAACCTACCCTCCCTATCCCATGCAAAACCTAGATTGCTTTTTAAGTGTCGGGATAACAGGAATTGTAGTGGGTCCCTTCCATAATTATTGCCCGAGTAAGTGAAGGGCCCCTAAGGAGGATGGAGGGTAGATTTCAAATTTTAATTGGTAAAGCTGTGTCAGCTGGTGCCGGTATGGTAGGTGGGATACTTCAAATAAGAAGTATAGGTTTAAGAAAAGCGTGTTCACAGCAATGAGAATAATCATTAAGTAAATGATTAATTACATCAACCTTACATGGATAAAAGTTTTGTGTTAGTCTGGCAAAGATTCACCCTCATAAATCTAATGATACTCACAGAGCTCTTTTTATCAGGATGGGGACATGTAACCTGCATGCTACAAGTGGCTCTCTAAAACCCATCCACAATCCCACTGAGTTAACTTACTGGTATATGAACCTGTGGCCTGTAAGTGTATTGCTGTACAGCAAGCACATTAACCCTCCGAGTAGTTTAATGAATCATTAAACTTCCCCAGCACATTATCGACAAATCTCTGCACCAAAAGCACTAACTTTCTGAGAAATTTTATCAGCTGTATGAGCTGGTGCTTGCTGGTCGTACACAGGTTTTGCTGCTGGTATCATAAACCCCTTCACTGTTGTAACAGTGAATACACTTTGGCAGCAGATGTAACTGGTAAAAAGCCTACGTTTTAATGGCCTCGCTGTCAGGTTGCCACCTTTCCCACAGAAAATCACTAGCCATCTGTTCATGTTTTAAGATTCTGAAAAGGACGAGACATGATACCTAAATAGTACTTTATATAAAATTTCCTGAATTCGTGTTTAATGTGGCCTTTCTGTCTTTATTTACTTTCTGTCAGGGATCCTTAATGCAGACTAGAACACAACATGCTTTCTTCTTGTATTACTATTTGAAGTTGAAGAAGTGCAATCTTGATCCCATCTGAGATAATGTAGGAGTGCATCATATTCAAGCACAGCCAGCACTCAAATAGATTCTGTTGTAATTAATGTACTAAAAGAAGTGGAGTAATGCATACTGAAAGTACCTCATTCGCAACATATATGTTTAGAATGTGATTAATAAAGTTATGTGACAATTTACATATGAACGTGACAGGAGAATTTAATATGAAATGTCTTACTGTGAGATGTTTAACTAAGGTGTATGCAACTAGTAATAAACAGGTTCATACGTATAACCCGAATTAATCATGTTAAGGTATAATTATATTGACATTTTCATAGTTATTGCATTATATTCATTGTTATGAGAGGCTGCATATGTTTCGTGGGCACATATTTGTAACTTCGCGCAATAGATGAAGTTGACAGTTAAAGTGCAGCCTAATGTGTATGTCAGCTTAACTTTATGTGTTATTTTATCTTACCCTAACGGTCTCTGTTTCAGTGTAAGCTCACGTTGTAATCTCATGTTTCGTCTATGTTCAGCCTTTGCTGTGAAATTTTTTTTCTCATTTTGTTTCCACTGCAGGTGTTGAGAATCCTCATTAGTTAGAATAAAGGAGTTTTGTTTTAGTAGACAGTAAAGCATGGAAAGGAGGAGTCAGCCAAGAAAATCGTGGTAATGAGCGAGGAGTGGAATTCTCATTGGAGAGGAATGACCAAGGGCTAGAAGAGATTTTGTGCAAAATTATAAGATTTTGGTGGAGTGGTGGTGGTGCGGCGCAAACCGCCGCCCCACCGCTTTGCCAAAGCTTGCGCTGCCCGCCCACCAGATTACGACTTATGCGTAGTCTGATGTGCGGGTGGCATGGCGGTTCCCTCCACGTTGCCCTTTAAAAGGCAGCGGTGCCTTTTAAAAAGTCACCGCAAAGGGAACGCCTTTACAAGGGTCCTACACAGTATGGACTCGTAAGTCCATGTTGTGCAGGAACTTATGTGCATGAACACATTGGGGCACATGTTATGCCCCCCTTTGTGCATCTGTGAAAGGCAGCGAGTCTTCTAAAACCCTCAATGCTGCCTGGTGCAGGGTTCCACCTCTAATTCACTTTGGGTTCGCTATCAAAATAATGGGGCAAGCGCTGGAAACTGGAAGACAAGAAAAAGGTTTATTTCTCATGAGGAGATCACGTCAACTGCAGACACCGGGATGTCTGAGGGAGGTGTTCTGCAATAACTCCTTTGGTTCTTCCTTTTATACAGGTTTGACACAATGCATTTGTTTCATCAACATGGTTACACCAGCTTGGAGTCCCCGCCCCGGGCAGGTTGTCACACAAGCCCAACAGTAATTCTCTTCCCACCCAGGTAAAACAGACAATCTTATCTTGCAGCTGGACCTTGCTTCAGGGTCTAAAACATGTGAGACTAGTCAGATCTAAGAGTCCGTTCTGTTGATAAAAACAGGGCCCATTGTTGGTAAAAACAAGTCTTGCTGTTTGCAGTGCAATAAATCATGTTGCAAGAGTCCTTTTGGTGTTTGGAACCGGTTTGTGTAACTGGGTGCAGTGAGGGGTAGAGCGTCCAAAGGTTTGCCTGTAAACGGAGATGAGAGGAAAAACAAGTTTGCGGCAGCAAGTCGCGCTGAGGTTTGTTGTGGCAATAGAGTTTATAGCCCCCAGCACACATACCAGGTCGGTCAGAGGGTCAGAGGGATGCTAGTAAGGGCAGGGTGAAACAAAGGTGGCCAACAGAGTACAAAATGGCTGTGATAGATTAAAATCACTGTAGCTTATGTGCACATAGAAATTTCCACCAGACAAGATGACGCAGGCAATGTTCACGATTGTCGTTTTGCTTTTAACAGTGGCCCCTTTGAACATAACTAGCCAGCTTGTCAGTGTATTTCGATCTCCATAATGTCCTGTATCTCTTGATCATACATTACTCTCATTTTTGTTAGCTGAGTGTCCATAGTCTTAGGGTGCAAGGTAGTTATACAAAGAGAACACAAAGGTGGTATACAGTGTATACCCAAACAACAACCACATATTGTCAATACTGGGACCAAGAGAATCATTGGTATTTTCCAACCCCACTCCTTCAAGATGCCCCAAAGCCAACTTCCAGTTGTCCAGGTTTCTGATCCCTGATGAATTTCTGAAGACAGGCTATGGAGATGTTCGATTGCTTCATAGACAGAAGGTTAATTATCAGGAATGTATATACAGCAGCTGGCACCGATGATGCAGCATGCTCCTCCACGGTCCGCTTGTACCACGTCCAGGACCATGCGATTTTGCAGGGTAACCAGACGGACCGCTTGGAGCTCAGCAGTGTTGTTGGTGAGGGTGCCAGCAGTGACGTTCAGGGCGGTCTCTACCAGTTGGGATAGATGTCTGATGGCTCGGCTGTTTGCCATCGGACCACATAGCGGGATGAGCCCTTTTGCTGCATCGAGGAACTGTGATGAGGCAGTGTCTGCTTGATCAGTGTCTTTAGATTGTTTTTCTCGATGATGCTCTGCATGGGCTGTGTAGGTTGGTGGCAAAACAAAGGCGATGTAGCACGTGCCCCTCCAGTTTCTTGGGAGCCAGGTGTAGGGTTGGTTCCACAAACAAAGAACATATTGAGTGATGCGACAAGCGCAGGAGGGTTGGTAGTGTTCAAAGCCCTTAAAATGCTACAGGTGCTGTGACCCACATTCTTAGTCCCATGGCCTTCAATGCATACAAGGCCAGAGACGTTCACCACAGATAGGGCCACAGTCAGTGTTGCAGCAGTTCTTTTGTTCAGGTAGGTAAATGTGGCTCGGTTAGGATTATTGAACACTTGCATTTCCACTCGTTCTTTGGAGGGGACATTCATTGGGAATGTCGCATTGAAGGTGTGAGGGCAGAAGGGGGCGGCTGGTCTTCCTGTTTTGTTTCGCCAGAACTCGTTGTAGAACTGGGCGATTGTTCCGTCGGAAGTGGCATTGTCTTTGTAACTTTCTTGTAGGAGTATCATCCAGGCAAGGCAAGATCCGTGAATAGAAAAGGGCGAAGGGATGAAAGGGATAGAATGTTCAGTGGCATGTGGTAACAGCCCACATACCCAACAGTTGGTAGTATTGGTGGCAAGATTGTGCTGGTGCAACATCTGCACGAAAGAATTATTCCAGAATTATTTGCGTCGTTCTCGGAGATGTGGCGGTAGTGATATCCGGTAGTGTTCTTTCTTGGTGATTGGTTACATGGTGGGTGACAATATTCTGTATGCAGGTGCATTCTCTTCTATGATCCAGAGTGCGACCGTTAGCCGGAGACAGGTGAGAAATGCGGCTGCAAGAGCAATTGTCTTTGTGCTGTGCAGGTTAGTAGTCTTGGTGTCTTTGCAGTCGCTTTGCAGGTGTTCAGTTTCTTCCATCATCTTCGTTGAGCTCAACAACTGGTAGCATCACAGACTTTTGTCTGGCGCTTTCTTGGTAGCGTTGTTTGACTATGCTACCGATCTGAGACCTTGACTTAGTTAATGGCCTGGTCGTTGGAGCTCCCTCCTTTTCGTCGATCTTAGGTTGTACCCTTTCTTGGATGGCACCGTGGGGTCGGGAAATTCTGATAGTTCGAGGGTATCTTCTTGTGGGTAGCAACTCAGAGCTGGTCGGTTCTTCGCGAGTACTTCCTCTTGCACCTCCACCCCTTCACAGGTTGCCAGGGTTGGAGGGACTCGCTTGCAATGATGAGCGTGTAGCCAGTTTCATTTTCCTTCCACTCGGAGGGCAGTTCGGGTGGTGATCAGGACTTGCCAGGGGCCCGTCCACCTAGCCTCCAGATTCTTCGTTTCTTTGGAAGTTGCGAATCAATACCTGGTCGCCTGGCATTATTTCATGTCCCGGGCTCCTGGATACGTCAGGCAAGGCTTGCTGCACCTGTTGGTGGATAATTGTAAGCTCGTTTGCCAATTTATGCAAATAATTAGACATCAATATGTTCGGGACATCGTTAATGGAGGTGGGTCGTGGTGCTGCCCAAATGTTCATAGGCCTGCCGAAGACCACCTCATACGGGGTCAGTCTGTGTTTGGTTGGGGTGGCGCGCATTGATAGCAATGCCAATGGAAGGGCGTCGGGCCATTTCAACCTGGTCGTGGCAACTATTTTGGCTAGTTTTAGTTTCAATGTTGCATTGTGACTCTCTACCAGGCCCGCTGATTGGGGGTGGAAGATGGCATGGAACTTTTGTTTTACCCCCAACCCCCTCAGTATGTTCTGTATCACCTCGGCTACGAAGTGGGGGCCGTTGTCGCTCCATAAAATTCTGCAAATGCCGTATCGGGGGAAGAATTCTTTCAGCAATATTTTTGCAGTGGCTAAGGCGGTATTGTCGCGGGTGGGATATGCCTCCACCCACTTGCTAAAAGCGCACACAACCACCAGGACATATTTTAGATCATGGCTTCTCTCTAGTTGAATGTAATCCATTTGAAGGATTTCAAAGGGGTGGTCAGGGACTCCAAACCCTCCCCGTGTTACTACTGTCCCCTTCCCTGGGTTGTGCTGTAGGCAGACTATACATTGTTGTACTAGGCGTTTTGCAGATTCTGCTATCTTGACATTATGCTATACTCTGGTGATTAGTTCAATCATGGGGTTGGAGCCTATGTGTGCTGGTAAATGTGCCATGGTCAATATGGGGATGAGGTAGGCATTTGGTAACAGCCATTTATTTCCGTCTTTAGTTCTCCAGCAATCTTCCTCGTCTTTTAGTCCCACCCTTTCCCATTCGGTCAATTCGTCTTGTGTGCCTGTAGTCTGTATGTCCCTTACAGTGGTCCTAGCGTCAGTCCATTGTTCAGCTTGTGACCTGGTCACATACATTCGTGTCATAGTTCTGTCTCCTGCCGTGGCTCGGGCAGTAACGTCTGCTAGTGCATTTCCCTGTCCAATGAGATCAGTCACTTTCCTATGTGCTCGGCATTTTATCACTGCTAACTTCTTGGGGAGGAGGACTGCTTGCGTCAAGGCGGAGACTAAATTTCCATGCAGGATGGGTGTACCGTGTAAAGTCAGGAACCCTCTTTCTTTCCATAAGATCCCAAAGTTGTGAACCACCCCGAAGGCATATTGGCTGTCGGTGTATTCTGTCGTGTCAGTCGCTAGGATACATGCTCGTGTGAGGGCAATGAGTTCTGCAGCCTGGGCTGATCGTTGGGGAATACGGGCGGTTTCCAGAATGGTTCGGTATATGGTGACAGCGTATGCAGCTGAGGTGGTGCCGTCGGAGAGTTTGATGCATGAACCATCCACCCATAGTTCTCCCTCTGGTTCTAGAAAGGCGGTGTCCCTGAGATCTATTCTACTCTTTGTTTGTTCATCGGTTAGTGTCACACAGACGTGTAGTGGAGTCACGCTAGGATCATTTTCGGGTAGGGGTAACAGTGTGGCTGGATTGAGGGTGGTGCATCGCTTTAGAGTAATGTGCTGTGCTAGCAGGGTCAACTCATATCCTGTTAGTCGGGCACTAGTCAAGTGTTGGGTTTTGGTCTGGTTTAGTAGTGTGTCGACTGCATGTGGTACTAAAACAGTGACTAGATTGGAGAGCACTATCCCTTCGCTCTGGCGTATTGATACTGCTGCAGCTGCCAAAGCGCGCAGGCACGCTGGCAGCGCTCTGGCTACTGGATCGAGGGTGGCAGAGAAATATGCACAAGGGCGTTGTTTGCGACCAATTGATTGTGTTAGGACAGACAATGCACATCCCTCCCTCTCATGCGTGTAGAAGAAGAATGGTTTGGAGTAATCTGGAGTTCCTAGGACAGGCGCTGAACAAAGGGCATTGCGTAGTTCTTTAAAGGCTGACTGGCATTCAGGGGTCTAGGGGTCTAGGGGAGAGGGGAGGGGATGTCTTTAGCTAGGAGGGAGAGAAGGGGTTTGACAATGAGGCTAAAGTTCGGTAACCACTGTCGGCAAAATGAGGTGAGACCTATCAAAGAGCGGACTTGCTTCTGATCTTTAGGGACAAGGGTGTCTAGAATTGTCTGGAACCTGTCAGGCGTGAGTTTCCTCCCTTCTTTTGATAAAAGGTGACCCAAATAGGTCACTTGCGATTTACAGAACTGCAATTCCTTTCGGGAGACCTTGTGACCATTCTCAGCAAGAAAATGGAGTAGTTTGATGGTGACTGTGATGGCTATTGGTATGGTGACTGCTGCTAGAAGGATGTTGTCTACATATTGTATTAGTGCCACTCCATCTGGCAATTGTATGGCGTCCAACTGTCTTTTAAGCGCCTGGCTATAGATGCTTGGGCTCTCAGTGTACCCCTGAGGTGCTCTGCAAAATCTGTACGAACGGGAGTTTAGAGTGAATCCAAATAGATAGCGGCTGTCCTCGTGTATAGGTATGGAAAAGAATGCGTTTTTTAGGTCAATTACAGTGAAGGTGGTGGCAGCGGAGGGGATTAAAGTCAAAATTGTCGTGATGTCGGAAACTACTAGGTATTGTGACACTACGATTTTGTTTATCTCCCGCAGGTCAATGATAAAGCGGTAGGCTTTTCTGTCTCCCTCTCCCTGTCTCTTTACAATCGGTAGTATGGGACTGTTACAAACGTTGCTCACTACTTCCTCTACCACCACTGCCTCTACCAAAGAGTGTACGATCTCTATCAGTGCCTTCTCACCCTCTGGCGATATTTTGTACTGCGGTGCCTTCGGTAGGGTTGCGTCCTGTCGTATCGTTACGTGTACTGGGTCAATCATCATTCGTCCTACGTCTGAATCAGCCCTATCCCATAAATGTGATGGCAAAGTGTCCAGTAGGGATGCGTCAGTCTCGGAGATGGGAAACATGTGCTGAGAAGGGTTCTCTATGGCGCTGGGGGTTGTCATACAGGATGACATGCACTACGTCTGGTGAGCATCTGATAGTCGCATGGAAGTGTTTCAAAAGGTCGAGACCCATAATGGAGTCTGGGGTGTTAGAAGAGAGGAGGAATGTCGTTTCGACGCTATTGTTGTCAAGGTTAAAAGGGATCGGTCGGGACAAAGGATTGGTGGAGGGCGTACCATCAAATCCTATTGAGGTCACATGTGAGCCTGACAAGGGTGCCCTTGGAATCAGTCGTTTGGATAGTGCACTACGTGTTGCTCCCGTGTATACCAAAAATGGCGATTTTGTGCCTAGGACCTTAGCGGTAAGATAAGGGCCTTGCTGGTCAACATGGAGCTCGACTGAATCCCTCCCTTGCCCCTGGCTGTCCTATGCAAAATCATACGTATTGTCATAATCTGTCTGTTGGTACTGATTCTGTTTGGGATGGTCAAATGCGTTCACTCTTCCTGTCCTTTCTTCGTTTGCTTCACTCGCGTACCCTCTCCCACGTCCTCTTCCTCTCTGTCCACTTGCTATTTCCCTCGCCCCCTTGCCCCTACCAGCTCCTAACAAAGCTGGGCATTGGGTTTTCCAGTGTCCATATTCTTTGCAAAATGCACAGTGATCCTGGCCTAGGTCTTGGCGTCCTACATATGAAGTCAATGAATTGTTTCGAGGTGGCTGTACTCTACGGGTATTCTGCTGGTATCCTCCCCTATATTGCTCCCTTCCTGTATTCGCCCCCTGGAGTTGTGCTATCATCACCCTTTCTTTTTCCTTTCTGTAGCCCTGTCATTTTCGTTTCTCTGATGCTCATAGTACTGGGCCATTTGGAGAATGGCCGCCGGCTTAGATGCTGCCCAACTGCTTTCGCTGGCTTGTAATTTCTGGGATACATCTGGCAGTAATCCTTTAACGTAGTTCTGCACAAATAAGTGGTGTCCAGTTGCGGTGGACATGTCTTGTCCACTGTAATCGGAGAACACCGTTTCAAATCTTGAGAAATACTCTGAGACATCCTCTTGCGGTGTCTGGCGGCACGCGGTTACTATGGACCAGTCTATCTTTTTCTCTGTTTTTGACCAGGGTTCCACTGTTTATCTTGTCTGTTGAGTTGTTCCCAGGTATGACCAAGCAGTTCGGTATGATCTATTTTCCTAATCTGTTTCCACACATCTGCTGGCAAACATAACCCGAAGAACAAGTCTATCTCGGCAAGTGTCATTATTGTTGATCCCAGAGCGGTACCTAGCTCGGTGTAAAAGGCGTTTTTTTTTTCCGTAAATCCGTAAAGATTTACGGAACGTCAAAATGTCCTGTCTGTCCCATGACTGATACACCCAATTGTAGACCACCCTTCCTCTAGCGTCTTGATGGTTTATATCGTCATGAGTCCCTTGTACTCTAGGAGGTACCCAATAAGGGGCAGCTTCTTTTATCGGCATTGTGCTATCTGGTTTTTCCACCGGGGGTCCTGCTATCTTAGATGCCCTGTCCTTATCTATCCGTCCTTGTTCCACAAGGTAACGGAATACTTCCAGTGTGGATGAAAAGAGTTCTGTAACATCGTTGTCGCCTTCATCTCCGGTGGCTACTAGTCGCTCAGGCCCTACATCTTGGTATTTCTCTTCATATGCAGTAAGAGTGTGGTAACAGAGACGTACAATAAAGTATTGTTTGTGATTTTGAACATAGGAGTTGCATATGCTAGTTACATACTCTTCTGTCTCCTTCCTATCCATGAGGGATTTAACTATTTTATCAATGCCTGCTCGCTCATTTGTACTTAATCGTGGGACCCTGGGCGCTTCTTTTACTTTTGATCCTACCTCTACTACTGTATCCTTTGATGAGGCATTTGGTGTGGGTGACTCGGTGGGAGCAGAGGCGGTGGAGACTGAGGCGATCGTGCCACCTCCGGCTATACTTTGGGGGTCCTGGCGTTGTACTACGTGATGAGTAGGGGCATAAGGGGGTGGCATGTATATGATTGGGTGACCTAACAATAAATCATCATCTACACTTTGTTTTGCCGATAACTCGGGGTAAAGAGTCGAGGGCGTTCTAACAGGGCATTGACCTGATATTTTAGATTCCTGTTCCTTTTTATCGATTTCTTTTTCTTTTAGTTTTTCTTCTAACCCTTTACGGGCTTGGTAAGCTGATTTTCGCGTTTCTTTATCTTGTCAAGCTTCGTCTCTTTTCTTTCTTTGGGCTGCCTCTTTTCGCCATAAACCAAAGCTGTCAAACATGGCTGGTCTAGTTTTCTTTTTGTGGAGAGCTAATTCTAACGTTTCTATTTTAGCGGGATCGAAAGATCCCGTCAGTAGCCACTGATTTACCCGGTCCTTCCTAGTGTATTTATGCCATAGTTTGCTATAAGCTACGGTGGCTAATCCATACTTTACGTACATGTCCTTGTTAGGGGTGCCTTCCGGCGCCGTCGGCTGACTGACCTCTAACAAACGGTCCGGTCCAAAACAATTACAATCAAACAATCTAGAGAAAACAGGAATGACGTATTTATCGGTCAAAATGAATAGCTCAATTAATTTAGACAAAAAGTCTGCACTACCTGTCCTTCGCTTTCTGCAAAGAGAGAGAATATTCCTATTCTTCGTTGTTTGCAAGCAGGGAATGTCTCAAATAACTCAATATCAAAAAGGAATACTAGTATTTCAATCAAACTATTCAATCAATCATCAATTTAAGTCATTTTTACACGACCTTACCCGGACCGTATGGACAGTTCTTCGTCTTCCCCTTCCAGTGCCTGGTTGTCTTCTCACTCCAACAATCAATGCAGCGTTCCTCTAAGGTCCCAGTCAAGATCGCAGGTCACTCGAGAGAGGTCCGTTCGGAACCGGTGACGTTCAGTCGATCGGCAGCCAGACGAGGGTCTTCTCAGGCAGGTATACCCCAATCGTTTAGTCGTTCACTCCATCGTTAGGACCTCTCTACCGGACCCACGCGTCGCTGATGGGCCCTCACGTTGGGTGCCAATTTGTGAAAAGCAGTGAGTCTTCTAAGACCCTCAATGATGCCTGGTGCAGGGTTCCACCTCTAATTCACTTTGGGTTTGCTATCAAAATAATGAGGCAAGCGCTGGAAACTGGAAGACAAGAAAAAGGTTTATTTCTCATGAGGAGATCACGTCAACTGCAGACACCGGGATGTCTGAGGGAGGTGTTGTGCAATAACTCATTTGGTTCTTCCTTTTATACAGGTTTGACACAATGCATTGGTTTCATCAACATGGTTACACAAGCTTGGAGTCCCCACCCCGGTAATTCTCTTCCCACCCAGGTAAAACAGACAATCTTATCTTGCAGCTGGACCTTGCTTCAGGGTCTAAAAGATGTGAGACTGGTCAGATCTAAGAGTCCGTTCTGTTGATAAATACAGGTCCCATTGTTGGTAAAAACAAGTCTTGCTGTTTGCAGTGCAATAAATCATGTTGCAAGAGTCTTTTTGGTGTTTGGAACCTGTTTGTGTAACTAGGTGCAGTGAGGGGAAGAGCGTGCAAAGGTTTGCCTGTAAACAGAGATGAGAGGAAAAACGAGTTTGTGGCAGCAAGTGGCGCTGAGGTTTGTTGTGGCAATAGAGTTTATAGCCCCCAGCACACATACCAGGTCGGTTAGAGGGTCAGAGGGATGCTAGTAAGGGCAGGGTGAAACAAAGGTGGCCAACAGTGTACAAAATGGCTGTGATAGATTAAAATGACTGTAGTTTATGTGCACATAGAAATTTCCTCCAGACAAGATGGCGCAGGCAATGTTCACAATTGTCGTTTTGCTTTTGCTTTTAACACATCCACATATGTCTGAGGCACAGGGGGGTGCTGTAGGGCCCCCTTTGTTTCCTCTCCGCCAGGCTTTTCATGTTGGTTGAACTGCCATGAAAAGCCTGGCAGAGAGGAAACTCGTAATATGCTTGGCAGGACTGTGGCGGTCCGGCCAAGCATATTGCGGCCTCTGACCAACGCTCATACGCCAGAGAACAGCGGTTCCCTGGCAGAGCCGGTGGTTCTAGTGCGGTCCGACTGCCCGAGTCATAATCGGTTGGTCGGACCGCGGATGAGTCAGTGGCTGGATCCGCCACAGCCGCGCCACCACGAGTCTGGCGGTGCTAAGACCCCCAGACTCGTAATCTGTCCCTAAGTGTTAAGTGTGGGAAAGGTGCTGAAAGTATCCCGTTGTGCCAGAGCTATGGAAATTTCCTAAGAAGAAATCACATGGGAGTGTTAATTCAACTGCAGTTGATATTATGTGCTATGTTTAGTGAGGGAGAGAGTTCATCTTAGGTTTCCTTGGAGAGCAGACGTATATTTCTGCTTGAGTGGCTTCACGCTACTTGACCCATTTGTCAGTGTTTTCTACTGAAGACTCTGATGGCTGACACCTTTCATTCCCTTTCTTCCTAAATATATCTTGACCCAAATGATTTAGTTAGGTTTCTTTTTTAAAGGTAGTGTAGGGAAAATTAGTTAGCTCATTCTCGTTAAAGAGAATCATCAATAATTTAACCTTCATTTCTTTTTCCTGATTGTTTGTGTCATCATCTTAGAGTAAGTAATTTGTTTGTACTATATAGGGTACATCTTTTAAGGAGACTTGGATTTATTCTGATCTTTTTGTACTTTTATACGATTATGCAAAGATTGATCTATATCGATTTGTTTTTAAATTTGTAATTAAAATCTACTAAACTCAGATCAAGAGTCGAGTGGATTCATGTGTAGCCCCATTGGTTACACTGCATTGGGGTGATAACCAGTGATTTTTCCTTTCACCCCTCACTCTACTAGAAAGAACTGTCCCCGGCAGAATAATGGTGTGAATGGGCATAGACTTTAAAAAAGTATGTACTGATGAGGGGAACTTGTGTACCGCCCGGAACACTAAAATACTGGTCAAACGATCACGTGGCAAATATTTCAGCATGATCATCAAAAGGTCATAAATTGAATCCTGTTTTTGCAGTCAGCATTTTATCGCGACTCGATTAAATGAGTACCACTGAGTCAATAATACTCTCTGTCTTAGTGACCCAGATGCTGCCGCTCCCTGCCTTTATTGTGCTCCTCGAAAAAGCAGGTATTTGAGTGTGACCTTCATCAGCAAACTTCCTAGAAATACACGACTCTCCATCCTTGTTCCACGAGGTCTGTGCTCCGAAAGTTCCCTCATGCACTGGATACATCTTCTTCCCAGGAATACGTGTTCCTTTCTAAATTACTTACCACTCTTTGTCCGGCTCGCAGTAAAATGAAAATCGAAACTCTTCACGGGTAAATGGGATTATGACAGTCTGTCTTTAGCTATTTTCCAAATGAGCAGCCAGGAGCTCCAGGCTTCTATTTCTAAAATGTAAACAGTTCTCGCGCGTGCGCAGAAAGTGCCGGCTGCATTGCTTAGGCCAAGTCACATGCAACCGCGGAGCCAAGTACATCTGCCGCTATTATTAGGCCCGGAATTCAGTTTGCTGTATGTACCTCGCTGCCCCATCGTTGTTTTTACAGAGCCTCAAAAAGCAGGAGAAGTGTCTTTAGAATTGAACAAAAGCAGACGCCTGTGTGGACGAATTAATCTGCCGCCGTAAGAAACACTGGGTCTTGTCTGTCGGCAGGCGCGGGTTACTTTAGGGGCTTCTCGCGAGGCCGGCAAAATACAGTAAGGTGGGCAGCTGTGACGTCCCAGGTCGAAAGTGAAAGTTCTCGGGTAAGTCTGTTTTGTGTGCTGTGTAATTGTATTGTTCAAATTATATGGATATTTATCCTTATTATGCCCAGGCTTTAGTCGACCTCATGCAACTAGCTAAAACTAATACTGAATTTTGATTGTTTTCCCCCCAACACACCGCACTGTCTTTTTAAATAAAAGCTGTCTGTGGTTAAGCTTTAAAAATTTGAAAATGTGCAATTTGAAAAACAGTTTGCATTCCATGTTCAAATTGGTCAACTATTTTGTGTCCTTAAGGGTAGAATTATTGTTTTGTAACTGTATTGAGACCCCATGTTTTCTTTACCATCTGTAGCTAAATCCTGATTTTTGAGGTAAACAACGCTCTCTGGGACGTTTTGTTTTGAATTCCTTCTTATGAGTGTGGGCCAGCATGCAAAGTGGGAATGAGTCACACCTGGCATGGGACCACCTGGAAGCTTTATAGGTCTGGCATTAGCCAAGACCTTTTGATTTTACTAAAATATGTATTATATATTTACATAGAGGTCCTTTCAACCACAGTTCTTCATCCATTGGCCTGCTCTTGTGTCATTCATATTTTACTCCTGCCCACTACAGCATACTGCATGGGGCAGTGGGACACCCTACCTAAGGCAATGGTTAAGTTCACTTTCAGTGACTACATTTTGCTCTTTCACAAGGAGCACATACACACACAAGTTAGTTCCCTTCAGTGCCAGGGTTTTTGTTTGTACTTTACAAATACTTTAAAGTGGTAATTGTGTTTAGAGCCTGATGTGATAGCAGGAAGCTTCTGATGCACATTCCATCTTAATCAGATCCCATCTCCTGCCAATGCTGATGTAAATTACTTCTGGAGTGTTTTGCTTTTCTGGCTGCTGCAATTTCAAAGCATACCAGATCAGATAGTGTCCATTTGCAACTGTTATGTATTAGGTGATCCTCTTTCTACTTTTCTTTCTTTCTTTCCTTCTTCCTTTCTTTCTTCTTTCTTTCTTTCGTTCTTTTCATTCTTTTCTTTCTTTCTCTCTTTCCTTCTCTTTCTTTCTTTTACTTTTATTTCTTTGTTCTATTCTTTAATTCTTGCCTTTGATGTGTTTTCTTTTTTATTTCCTGCTTTCTATTTTCTTTCCCCTTTTCCTTCTCTTGTTCTTTCTTTCCCTTTCATTATTTATTTCTCTTACCTTCATTCATTCCTTCTATTTTCTTTCTTTCTACCCTTTTTCCTTCTCTTGTTCTTTCATTCTCTTTCCATCACTTTCTTGCCTTCCTTTTCTCTTTCCTTCTCCCGTCCCCCTCTGTCTTTCTTTTTCTCCTTTCCGTCTCTCTTTTCTTCTGTCTTTCTTTCCTTCTTTCTTTCTCAAAGGCAAGAGGCTTGCAGCCATTGCCAGACTGATTGACTTTTTTAGGTCTGTGTTAGCCAAAACCTTTTGAACTGACTAAAATTAAGTCTGTATCATAGTTATTTATAGGGGTTTCAGCCAGACTTCATTCATTACTCTGTGGTTGGTTTCATTCACATTTTCCTTCCACACACATCAACATGCAATAATGGAGAAATGTTTCAGTCCACTGCAGCCATTGGCTCACTTCACTATAAGTTACGGCATGCCGCCCTTTCACAAGGAGCACATCCACCTACAAAGTAGTTACCTTAAGTGCCAGGGAGTGCTATGGTAAGGCAGAACTGGACGGATCAGGGATAAAATTGCAAGACATCTGCACTCCAAAAGGAGCAAAGTCCTCATAAAAGTTTGCAGATTAACAAAGCTCCCTGGGCCAGATGCAAAAAAAGAACAATTTGCTCCTTGATCGCCTGTCTGACCAGGATGTATTCTGCAATAAGCTTTTGTGTCATAAACTAGAATAGTCCCAAAAAGTGAAAACATATGGGTTAAACTGATTTGTAACAAACTAATATGGCACTTACTCTGCCTCTGCATCCTGGTAGATGACAGAAGATGGTACACAGATTGTTATGAAATGGTCGGTTATGAGATTTTCTGACCAGCACGTTTTGCCTTAGGGTGCATTCCATCACAGGAATTGTTGGCCAGCAAAGTATCAGCGACTCCAGGACATCGGCATCGGGGGTGCAGTCCTTGCCTGGTTGAAGTCATTCCTCAACAATCGCACACAGAAGGTTGCTCTGAACCCAAACATTTATGGTGTGGCGTACGTCAGGAGTCGGTGCTGAGTCCGTATCTTTTTAATATATATCTGGCTCCGCTGTTCTCACTTATAGCCAACTGGGGCGTGAAGGCGATATCATATGCCGAAGATACACAGTTGGTGTTCTCCTTTAAAGTTAATTTGGTGGACTCCTTCAAGAGTTTTGAGGGTTGTCTGAAAGCTTTGAATGAATAACAACAAACTCAAACTCAATGCTGAGAAAACAGAAGTGTTATTCTTCGGCAAGAACCTGCCACTAGCATCAGATCTGGGGTGGCCGGTGGAAATGGGTTCACCGCCCGTGCCAGCAGGCACAGCAAAAAACCTGGGAGTGAAGTGTGAGGCAGATCTTTCTTTCTCTGCCCAAATTCAGCAAGTGACAGCCTCCTGTTTCAGCAAATTGCGGACATTTTTACATCTACTGCTGGAGGAATGCCACAGAGTCATAGTCCATGCCACTGTGACATCTAGGCTGGACTATGCTAACGGCCTTTACCTGGGCCTGTCAGTGTGCCTAGTCAAAAGACTGCAGATGGTACAGAATGCGGCTGCAAGACTGATTAGACGTGTACCATTTTGTTATCATATCTCTCCGCCTATCAAAGAGCTCCACTGGCTGCCGGTGGCAAGAAGAATTGAATTTAAGGCCTTGACTTTGGCCTTTCGGTCAATCCATAGCAATTGCCCTAGCTACCTGAAACAATGGTTATGTAAGCCAAATCGCTCATTAAGGTCCAACTATCATAAACTGCTTTGTACTCCACGAGTTAGGAAAGCCCGGCTAGGCGGCAGATCTTTCACGGTCGGGGTGACTAAGTTATGGAACTCTCTGCCGAACGACATTTGCCATATTGAATCAGAGTCACTATTTAGGGCAGCTGTGAAAACGTGGCTCTTCAGCCTAGGCTAATATTCTCAGGTTTTTTTTGCTGTTGTTTGTCATTCTGCATGCTGCCTATTGCTATAGCACCGGTACACCTCTGTTTAAGGTAGGTGTTCACGCTTTAAAAATGTCAGTATTATTATTATTAATGCTGCAGAACAATCCTGGGATGCTGTGTAGGTTTAAGATGGCGTAGTAATCTTCTGAGGGCATCTGGAACATCTCAGATGTTAATAAATTAGTTGTAAACATCATGATCCTTGAAGAAAATGTTTTCTTGAGCAATAATATCAAAGTTATTTGACCCATCCTGATTGACATTGTCTGATATTTCATTGTATGTGATTCATGCTTGTGCTAGTATTGTGATTCATTGTATGCACACTTTAGTTTTGTTAACAAAGTAAACTTGCTTGATCTAATCAACAGTATGCTTGAAAAACTCAAGCTTTAACTGAAAGGGTTCAGTAAACAGCACTCTTTACAACTTTTCTGCTTTCTGTTAGGATTACAGAAGAAGTGATTCCAATTCCTCTTGCGTGGCAAAAACATATGGAAAAGTCATTCATTGAGCTCACTAGCAGTAAGCCTTGTTTCCAGCTTTCCATAAAGAATTTCATTCGAGCTCAGCTTTTCAGTGTTGCAAAAACAGAGATGGCAGATATGATACAAGTTCTGTAAGGTGTGCCGTAACAATTACAGGATTCTCCCACCTAGTCCGTAATGGAAGAGCAATCACTAGAGGGGTTCTTTTTCCAAGATCAAAACTTTGCCTCGGAACTGTTAAGGCAATTTAACATTTTCAGACAGAACAAGATATTGACTGATGTTCGTATCTGCGTTGGTGGCTGTGAATTTGCCTGCCACAGAAATGTGCTTGCCTCCAGCAGCCCTTACTTCAAGGCTATGTTCTGCAACAACTTTAAGGAAAGTCATCAAGAAAAAGTGGAAATCCAGTGTATTGACCAGGAGACCCTGTCTCAAATCATCCTATATGTTTACACTGGAGAAATTCTCATCACAGGGGAGAATGTGTTGTTGCTTATAGAGGCGGCATCAATGTTCCAGTATCCAAAGCTATTTGAGGCCTGTTCCAAGTACCTCCAGAACCAGCTGACACCAAAGAACTGTTTGAGCATTAAAAGGTTGTCAGAAATTTTATGCTGTGAGAATCTCAAGAGTAAAGCGCTGGATATGGCCTTGAAATGTTTTCCTGAAGTAGCGAACTCTGAAGACCTAAAAGAGCTCTGTGCTTGGGAACTGATGAATTATCTTGGAGATGATGATCTATGCGGAGAAGAAGAGCAGGTGTTTGAGACAATAATGGTCTGGATACAACACGACCCACAGGCAAGGAAAAGCTACATGCAGGATTTGTTTGAGAAGGTCAGGATACAGTACGTCCACCCAACATTCCTCTTCCAGTTTATTGCCAATGATCCACTTATTCAGTCCTCCCAGGTTTGCAAAAGCTACTTGGAGACGGCCCGCAAGCTAATGTTTTGTCTTTACAGCACAAATGCTCCAGATATCAAACCAATGTGGCATGCTCCACGGAGGTACTCTCAGCAAGAGTTCATGATCAATGTGGGAGGCAGAAAGAACAGCCAGCAGACAACCAGAGACGTTCTGTTGTATGATGAAAAGACTCACCAATGGATAAGTCTTGCCAAGCTACCACTGCGACTTTACAAGGCCACTGCAGTAGGTTTGCACAGTAACATCTATGTTTTAGGAGGGATGCCTGTCAGTAATGAGAAGCGCCAAGTTAGTTGTAATGTGTACATTCTGTCTCTTAAATTGAACCAGTGGAGGATGGGGGAACCCATGCTTGTCCCCCGCTATTCCCACAGGAGTCTCACTTACAAGAACTACATCTTCTCAATTGGAGGTATTGGCAACAACCACGGGATCTTGAGTTCTGTAGAGAGATATGACACTATTTACAATACCTGGGAGGCTATGTCAAATATGCCACTTGCTGTCCTTCATCCTGCTGTTGCTGCAAAAGACCAAAGAATCTATCTTTTCGGAGGCGAAGATTGCATGCAAAATCCTGTCCGGCTAATACAGGTAAAGTAATTGTCAACCTTCCATATGTTTTAATAGTTATATTAATTGCACCAAGCAATGATATTTCCAATTGGAGCTAATGAAAAATGATTTGCTACTGTACTTGCCATTAAATGAGTACACGTGTTTTTTTACATTAGGGAAAAATTGTATGTTGCTAAATCTTTGCATCAGTAGCTCAGATGATCCAAACCACTTGTTGACCTATGCAGATGTTGGTTATATGCTTAAGCCAAAATATATATTCAGTTGACACTAATCAAGCAGGCTGAAAAACACAGCAATGGAGAAGGGAAAGGGTTTAACATTTTTAAAAATCCATCTTAAAATATAGAATTTAATAAGGAGCATGGTATAGGGTTTAATTTGCTTTATCTGAACCGTGTCAGACTGGAGCAGAATTTCAAAGCTCAGAAAAAACATGACAGAACCAGACAGACCGAAGGGAGCAGGTTGAACATAAGAACAATCCATACAAGACAGTAGATAGCCCCATGACAGGATAAGGCACATAACCACAAGCCCTGTAATACACCATCCACAGCCGGTAGTGTTATCTGGCAAAGGTCTGACTCTAGAAAAGCTGTAGAGGAAATTACAACTAGAAAAAATTGAGTGTAGCATTTGAAGAGTAATGTCGGACTAACCTCTGTGCTCATTGATACCTAGAGTGCCAAAGCTGGATAGGTAAGATAGACTGGCCTTGCATTGAGGAGCCTGTTTCACAGTGAATGAATGAATGAATACACATTTATATAGTGCATGGCTACCAAAGGCATCCCAGCGCTTACTCGTGGCACCTCATTCATCAGACACAACTCATCGGAAAAGGAAGGTCTTCAGCTGTTTCCAAAAACTAAAGTAATTGGAATCCGAGCGAATATGCTCAGGCAGGCGATTCCATGGCATAGCAACATTGTACGAGAATAGACGACCTCCGGAGCGAGCTCGCTTGATCATAGTTACTCTGAGCAAACATTTATGCTTAGATCGCAACATCCTATTGGGAACATAGAGTTGAACCAGCGACTGAATCATAGATGATCCCTTCCCGACGATGGCCTTGTGGGCAATGCAAAGGGCCTTAAAGCCTATCCTGGCCTGAACAGGGAGCCAGTGCAGGAAAGCCAATGCTGGTTTAGCTGAACTATATTTAGGAATGTTCATAAGTAAGCGGGCTGCACAGTTCTGAACAATTTGTAACCTGTTAAAAGTGCCCAAAGGGGCACCAAGATACACTGCATTTGCATAGTCCAGTCGCGAAAGTATAAGCGCCTGAACTAACGCCCGTCTAGCATCAAAAGGAAGAAGAGGAATAATCTTCCTTATCATCCTGATCTGTCCATAGCAGCTAGCTGCCACCTTACATGCCTGTTCTTTTAAATCAAGCTTGCAGTCCAGCCAAACTCCTAAGCTCTTAATCTTAGTCTTTGGTACAGGTGGCATACCTAGACAGCTAGGCCAAGAAGCTTCAATGCTAGTGGGAACATTATGCCCAAGCAGCATAAGTTCCGTTTTTGCACCATTAAGTTTCAAGAAAGACTTATCCATCCAGTCCGAAATCTTTCCCAGACAAGATACCAGACCTGATTCTCGTTTTCCTTTCTGGCTTAGAGACACCACAAGCTGTGTGTCATCTGCATAGATGACAATTTGGATGCCCCAAGGATACACCAATTCAGCTAAGGAACTCATTTAGATATTGAACATGGTAGGGCTAAGAGATGATCCCTGGGGGACTCCACACTGCAAAGGAATGTACTCTGATGCAGCTTCACCCTCAAAGACACAGAAAGAGTAACTCTCCATAAAGGACTGAAGCCAGCGAAGCGCCACTCCCTCTACGCCCATCTCCTTGAGTCTCTGAATCATAAGTTGATGATTGACGGTGTCGAAGGCTGCGCTAAGATCCAACAATATTAGAGCTGCGCAGCCTCCGACATCCAGGATCTTCCTAGTCTCCTCAATCACAACAAGGAGTGTGGTCTCAGTACCCTGATGGCATCTAAAACCTGTCTGGTAGGGATGCAGGCACTTATTGTTTTCAAGAAATGAGTACAGGGCAGAGTTGACATGTTTTTCAGCCAATTTGCTAATACCTGGCAACAAGGAAATAGGCCGATAGTTCGCCCAGTCCTCTGGGTCAAGATTAGTCTTTTTTAGTAATACAGTGACCCTGGCCTGTTTCTAGAGAGGAGGCACCACTCCACTACCCAGGGAGGAATTTATCACATCCCGTATGACTGGAGAGACAAAGGGGCATATTATCAAGGGCCATTTCGCCGCTTTTTTGGCTTTAAAAGCCAAAAAAGCGGCGAAAATTACATTGCCTTATTTACTAGGCGGCGCTAACATGCATTAGAGCATGTTAGCAGCCGGATTCCTAACGCCTCGCCTCGCATCTCCAATGAGATGCAAAGTAGGCGTTCTCAGAGGCAAAGTAGGCGTTTCCATGCAAATACAACATGGAAGAGGGGCCACCACAAAAGCGCCGTATTTACAAGGCGCCCCTGGACTTGAGGAGCGATATAAAAACTCCCGCTAACCGCGGATATCGCCGATAATGTACGTCTAAAAAATTCCCGACTTAGCCATGTGCATAAAGGGAGGTGGATTATAAGGTTGCATCCACTTCTCCCTATTTACAACATTCCCTTCAGCGCAGGTCTCACATCGCTGGTTTTCATGCGATATTAATGGAAATTGCTGTAAATCGCCGGATTTCACATCGCCTGTTGGCAAATCGTTGCAAATACGCTGCTAACATGGCGATGTGATCCGGCGATATACGGCGATAATGAGAAACGTGCTAAACGCGTTGAGTGATATTTATCGCTCGTTGTTGATAATATGCCCCTATGTCAGGTATTAGATTCAGAATAGACGGAGGGGCCGGATCAGAAGGGGAGCCTGATTTCAACTGTTTGAGAAGTTCCTACGTGGAGGATAAGGAGTGAAGAGGAAACTCTTTCAGCAGAGTTTGCTTATCCACAATAACACTGTCCCCCAAAAAACTAACATTTGAGAATGTGTTATAAATCCTTTGGACTTTAGAGGAAAAGTATTCTGCAATATCGTCACACCTCTGCTGGGCATTATCAGGAGCCGGGAGAGGACTGGGGGGAGTGAGAAGGGGCTTTGTAATTTTAAAAATTTCACGAGGAGAATTAGCAGCCAAGATGATCTTGTCACAATAAAAGCTCGATTGAGCTTCCTTTATTTCATTTTCATACAATTTAATTGCTTCTCTGTATTTAACTTTTTTACTCACAGAGTAATCTCTTCTCCAAATTCTTTCCAATTTTTTACATGATTGTTTCAGTTGCCTCAAAGTCTGGGAATACCAGGGCTTTTTGTTGATTCCCATACGATGATAGAATACTTTCCTAGGAAGCACTGAATCAAGGGTAGATTCAATCCAGCTATTATAAGCAATAATAGCAATGGCCTGAGGTAGGGGGACTGCTTTATTTAGCTTAGTGATGAACTTTCCTAAGGGTAGTTGAGACCAAACGCGACTACATTTCTTAATATTTATACGTGCCAACAGTCTGTTGTTTTCTCTGATAAAATGTGTAATGATCCCAATTGAAAATTGAATTCTAAATATTCATAGATTAGGTGAATATTTCAGGAACACCATTAATTAAATAATGAGTAAGGGAGGCATTACAAGACGTAAGAAAAGACTCAGATTACAAACAAGGTCATTGATATTCTTTAATTGAAATATCACAATAAAGGCAGTGTGAACCAGGTCAAAGGGTGTAAGGATGTAAATGGATTAAGGAATTTCTAGTAAGAGTTTAACCTTGAGCTCCTCTTGGCGTATGTTGAGAAAATGTCCCATGCAGAAAGAATCAAGGGTCTCCAGTTGGTCTTACATGCACAGCTCAGCAGCTTTCCATCACCATAGATGACAGTGGCAGGGATTCAGGTTGAGTGCCTGGGTGCTATCTCCCAGACTCCAGCTTGGAAGAGGTATGTTATATCTAACCCTGAGAAATGGAATATCTAGTCCACAGAAAAACCAAGTTGCCCATTGCTACTGAATAGGAACCTGAACATTAGCATGAGGCTCTTGCTTACCTTGAAAGATCTTTCGACTGTGTCTGAGGTGCATTCTGCGTGGTCTTCACCCAGGCTAACATCTGTAAGGCTAAAGCAAATTATGTAAACTTTGAATGCTTTTATTGGGGAAGGGTGTGGTCCTTGGCTATTTAAACTATACTGTAAGAATGGTTGTCTGTAGGAGCATGCAGCCAAGTGATACCTCAGTGGTACGAGAAGATCTTCTTGGATTTATCCCTGATATACCTGTACCATTATACAGTCACACAGCCCATGACAAGCTGGGCAGCTACGATTATTGTTTTTAATAGGTATTAAGATAAAGAAAGTCATTATCGTGCCTGACTTCTTATTCTAGCGTGGAGTCTTGGTAGTCACTACAGCTTGCATGATACTACTGCTGGTTAAAGAGAGGTGATGGGAATTGGAAATGTTTTGTAATCTCGACCCGAGGGGTTTATTTTAGCCTTGTTAACAAACCACAGTGTAGTCCCATGGGAGGGGAGTGGGGGGGTCGACTACTGGTTGGCGTGACAGTATCAGATCACTTGTAGGCCTTAGTCGTGAGGAAATTCTGCATCCTGTACAAAACTTGGCGATTGCATAGTAATCACTGTGAATAACAAACTTAACAATAACAAAAAGTAGTGTCTGAAAAAATTGCTATATATTTATATAACGCTTGCAACCACTTTTTGTGCCACTTTATAGTGCTGCTTTTGACAGGTATAATATATGTACATATTAGAAATAGCTGTGTGCATGTGTGTGCCCTGTTTGCTTAATTATATTCATTCATCACACGGCTACCATTGTTTGGATGGGGGCCAGTGCGATTTGTATTCCAGGCTAGTAGCTCACATTGTGACATTTTTCATCCTGACATAATTACAATTCTAATGACCCTGAACTCTCCTGAACGCCCTCTATTTAGTTATGATATACCTAACTAAATTATGCCTTTATGGAAAAGAAGGCCCCCATTTATCTTTCCTTTCTCAAGCCGCAGATGCTTTTTAGGTGAGTGAGTGATTTACAGCTTGTAAATTGAATAATCTATTGGTACCTTTTTATTCTGAGAACAGATATCCAGGGCTGCATTAACCATTAAGCAAAATAAGCATGATCTTAGGGCATCAAGGGAAGGGGGCATCATAGAAATTTCCCATGGCCGGATTTACCATGGACTATATGATGCAAAACTGCAAATGTTGCAATTAGAAAAATTAGGAGAAAACTTTTCAAATATGAATAAAGTGGAAGTACAACAAAACTAAACATTATTTTCCATTGTACTGTAAGTTTTGTTTAATTTTGAAAAATAAAATGTTATTTTACGGTTTATTATTGTTTACATTTTGAATTAGATATAAATGGGGGCACCAATATCTTTTAAGTGCTGAGGGCCTCTAAAGATCTTAATACCGCCCTGCAGATGTCTATTGTGACTGTCCAGTGACATCTGTTTTTGGCTTCTTAATAGCTTCCTATGGATGCTAGTTAGTGTAATTCAGGGTTGGGAATAGATGGAAGAGCATTCAACAGTCACAGGCCCTTCACCATGAAGAGTTAGCATGCTTAAGTGGTTAATTACATTGTAGCTTATTGGTAAGGCTTCACAGAAACTCAAATCAGGATACCAATCCACCTGTGTCCAATAAATACAATTAGGATGTGGGCCTTCTATTGCGACCCATGAGCAAAATTGTTAATCACTCCTAATGGTTAGGCCATGGACAAAATGCATTCAAAGAGGCGGAATTAATTGCCCTGTTAAAACTAGTAATCTTGAGTTTCCAGTTCCTGCCCATTGATGCACATTTTTACCACTCCCACACGTTGCTAATATCTAGCAAAGTCACATTGTGGACCAGTGATGTGAACCACATCGTGGGATAGTCTTATTACTGGTTGGATGATGCACAAAATATATTTTGCCCCAATAAGATCTTGGAGTTGGTGCTTTGTTAAGGATATGAGCAGATTGCAACTGTGTTGTTGCCTTGATGCTTTTAGATCTATTGGATGTCTTTACATCATCAACCAATGAGATCTTGTTAGTTTCAGGAAAACCGCATCAGATGAGTATTGGGGTGTGGCCTTCCACTGATTTCACCCCTTCCTCACTGAAATACGTTGGAGAGAGCCCCAGCATTCACCTTTTTGATTTATACAGTTAGGTGTTAGGTCCCCCAAGGATTAGCCGTCTCACCATATCTTTTCAATGTTACTATTGGTCCATGCTCCTGCGCTCTCATAACTTCCTCTTTTTTACGTTTGCAAATGACATCCAGATACTGCTTTGACTGGAGAGGGGTTGATTTCACATATATGGCATTTAACCAATGCTTACAGGCAGTGAGGAAATGGATGGGAGTCAAATGTTTAACATTGAACTGAGGTTATGGTTGCAGGTGACGGACTAGAACTATTGAATGAGAATTTCTGGATGGAATAATGGAGGACTAACCCTTTTCCTGTGATGCCGTTCAACAATCTTAGTATCAATTTTGATGCTGTCTTTCATCTCAGGATTCGAGGGACCACCTTTCTTTCTTATGCTTTTTCAGTTAAAATAGCTGCATAGAGTGAAGCTCACTTTACATTTGATGGTAAGAAAACTGCTGCTGTCTCTACTGATGGGGCTATTCTCTTGAAGTTTCACTGGCTTTGGGGTGTCCTTGCCTCGTCTCTTTCAAAACTATGTATAATATACATGGCGCAATATATGCAAGGTCCTTCTGAAAAAAGTCTTGTGGTCTTATAATCGATGCCTGATAAAAGCTGCTTGCTTCAAAAATAAGAACTTTGGCATGCAGACTCTTCCTGTCCTAGGCCTTGATTTCTGGAATTCACTTTTGCTTCATCTTTGTAAAAGATGAGTCTCTAAGTTGTTTTCTGAAATGCAATAAATCAGTTTATTGCAGTTCAGAAAACAATTTAGAGACTGACTGTTTGCAAACCACTCCATTTGATGTCTTGCCATCCACATCGAGTGCCAGGAAACCCATATTTGTGTTTACTTAGGAAAATATTCAAATAAATAAATATGTGTATAGCACTGGTCAGCTAAAGCTACCTCGTGGGTCTATGTCATTGTGGACACCATATTCCACATCAGCTTTTCGAGTTAGACATCATTGTAATGTTTCTTTCTAAAAAGTCAATCCAAATAGTTCAATTTAGGGGCATTCCCTCAGGATGCATCATAGTGGCAATGAATGCCCATGACTAGAACATTGTGTCCCTGATGACTTGGATTAATATGGTACCCTTACAAATAGAGTTTCAAGGAATTAAGGTATTTAACAGCATGGGCTTGGCCATAAATCTAGCATAAACCCTTAAATGTTGAAGCTATTTTTACCACAGTGTTGTGGCCTTTTTTTTGTTATTTTGTTTGGCTTCACTGGACGGGACCAAGAATATCTTCAAAATATAGCTAGAAATATAAAGTATAGCTAAATAGTGTTTCTTTAAAAAAAAAAAGGAAATGAGAAAAAAAGTGCTCTGTATTTGTTTATTTTTTCCGTAAAATCAACATTAATGAAAGGTTTGCTGTGCTAAAGTCAACATCTTCACAGATTTCAGGAAGATGGAGAGCGGAGTGCAAAAAACAATTTTTTAACTACATTTTTCAAAAAATTTGCCTATTTTTCCAATTTTTTGTGCTTTCAAACTACTTCCAATTTGTGATAGAAACCAGTGTGAAACCCTTGAGTGATCCCAAAAAGCTGTAAATACCTGAAAAGTAGACAACATACTGAACTCATCAGACATTCATTTGTGTAAATCCCTAAAGGTTTTCTACAAAAACTAAATGTTGAAATTAAAAAGTATTGAAAATGAGTAAGGAAAAACAGCCATTTGTAACAATGTTTTCATCTGTAACTTCTTGTCCCGATTGCCGACTTACAAAAGCAATATACCATTATGTCCACTAGAACTGTCTGGTTGCAGGGGTATATAGGATTGGTAGGTTGTCCAAGAACTTTATTTTTTCAGAAAGAACAACTTGACTGCCCCTTCCTATGGTTAATCATAATCATATTAACTTTATTTCGGTTCCATGAACCATAAAAGTGCACAATGCAAAGGACGTGCCACATACATAAAAGGATCATAAAAACAGATCGTATCCAGATATCAATAAGAATGTAAAAAGAGAAGAAAAAAAATCCAGTCATAAAACAAAAATTGGCACATACTGATAACTGAAATCCCCCAACAACAGAAAATTATCTGCTGCTAAAATGTGAGGTGTTAACTGTTCCATGAGCTTCGCGCTAAAATCTTTCTTTTCACCTTTTCATTTTGCTAATCAAGCTGACCCGATACCATCCGTCCCCTGGCAGACATGACATCACTGGGGCTCCACCAAATGGTATCAGGTCCTACACATCATACTTCAGACGTCAGATAAATTCTTGAATGTTTTATTGAGGCATGAGTATACCAGCTTCCTGACACTGCAAGTCTGTAAACATAACTGAACTTGTATCTCTTGAAAGACCCCATAGCTTCCATCTTAGAACACCTCCCCCGTACCATTCCTACCCTACATCATATGCATCCATATCACATCATTACACATATGTAGGTGGGCACGCTCTAGATTTAATATTCACATATGCCACAAACCTAGTAGTGGATCCACCAGTCGCACAGGTGTGGATCGACCACTTCTACTTAAAGTTCCTTCTGGATGTTCAGAAAGCCAAGGGTGCCCCCCATGATGCCAGGGAACTTTCGAGACCCTGGAGAAAGGTGGTTCCCTCCAACCTTCTCATTTATACAGACCTTAGACACCATTGCTATGCTAAAAGTATCTAAAATGAAAAGGGAAAACCCCCCTGCACCCTGGTATTCCGAATCCTTAAAAAGGGAGAAATCCGCCTGTAGGAAATTGTAACGTAAATGGAGGGAATCCAAATGAGAAGAGGGGAAACTTGCTTACAAAACAGCCCTAAGGAAATATTTAAAATACTGTAACATCGCTAGAAGGACTCACATAGCTGAGAGAATCAATTCTGCGAAAAACTCCTCCAAAGAGCTCTTTAAAATCCTTAAGGAACTTACGAACCCGAGCAGTTGTAATCCCATAATACCTACATCCCAATTGCTCTGCTCCCGTACAGACGTTGTCAACATAAAGGTAATAATTTTTGGAAAGGAGTGGTTGGACAAGCTTCCATACAATCTTTGCAGTGACTCCCAGCATTGAAGGGCAACCTACAGGATTTAGAGCAGAGTCCTTCCCTATATACAGTCTTGCCCTTTGTAAGGGATCAAGGACTCGTCAGTGGCTATTTTCTTTCCAGGAGTATAAACCTTTGGAAACCTGGCAGACAAATATGCCAAGACAGGCCGAATTTTTAACTACCTTTCATAGTCTGGATGGTCCTGGGGTAATGTAGCAGAATTATCAGAAATCGATCTCTGCTAATGACCAGTTACCCCCAATTTGAATGTGAGGCCCAGAAATTTCTACAACTCCTCAAGTGAAGTGGAAATCCACTGGTGTGCCCTTGAGTAAGACATAAGAATGCCTCCATGATCCCTCAAAAACTACTGGGCACGCAGATTTGTTTGGAGCACAGTTTCCTCAATTAGTCAACACACAAAAAGAGTTGGACTTATTTGATGGGCAAAACAATTGCTGTATCAACTTTATATCCAGCGTCTGCAGTGAACTGGGCACTGCAGAGAGGCTGCACTAAATTGGAGAGCTGCGCAGAGAGCACTCGTTCTGTGCTTGCTGCCACATGTGTCCGCTCTCTGGGCTGGTCTACCGTGCTACTCTCTCTCCGCTGCACAGATTGTGATTGTGGAGGGACATCACAACTTCCGTAACCATGTTCCTCAGCATCACTGGATGACGAGTCATTGGATGAAATTCCGCTGACTAAAAATCGCTTCCAGAGTCTGCCCCATTTTCTTCTCCAACAGTACACAAGAAGAGGTACTAGAAGCACATATAGGTCCAGGATACATGCTCCCAACAAGATGGAAGTTACAAGGAAGAAGTATGCAGTTCCTTAAGAAGAGAGTAGGTAGGGTCATTGCGGAACTGAGGAATCAGATTGGGGGATCTGATTGCTCAGGATTAAGAGCCCTCACACACCCAGGTGGGTGTCATGCTTCATCATAGTGCGTGCTCCTCGATGGGCCGGCGCTGCAATGCCCAACAGCCTCTCGAGGGGGGCTGTTTGCTGGAGATCTTTTGTTTTTTGCCATAGATGCTATAGGTGTAGAGGGGTGTAGGTATGTGTGGGTTAAAGTAGACTAAGTTGTACCCTAGCAATGTAAAAATATGGGTCCTCTTGTCTAGGTTAAAAACACAGTGGTGGCTGAAAACAGAAATAATGGTCTGTTCCAGGTCAAGAGATTGTGCATAGGTGGGTCAACATGTTTCTTGCCGTGTGAAGTCGCTGTTGATCAAAGGCAATTCTTCAGGACTGGGAGACCTAATCTGCACAGTGGTTGGGTTAGTTATCAAGTGTTGGTAAAAAAGTACCCAACCACAGCAGTATGTAAAAAACATAATCCAAAGTTTATATTATACTTTAATATAGCTATAGTAAAAGTCAACCTGAAATGATAAATAGAAAAAGTAAAACACTAGGTATAAGTCATACCTGTATACATTTTACCCAATCAGTGACGCACATAAATAATCAATGCATGCAACGGTGGATCAGCCCTTAAGTGATTAAGGTTCATAAATCGCAAGGCATATGGAAAACATATCAAAACAAATAGGTGACACATTCATGGACACTCCACATCAGATCAGAGACACTGCATGTCCAGTTCAACTCACCCAATTCGGATTGGTAGTATGGCCCCCTCAGGTGAAAGCAAAGGACGTGCTAATTTAGTGGGATAAAACTAAGGAAGTAGAAACAATTCAGTGGTCAGGCATCTCTCATGGTCCTGAAAAGTACCTTTAAGAATCCAAATTGTGTACAATCAGGTCAATACTCATGGTTTAATAGTGCGCTTGGTAACCTACCCTGTCTCTGCCACCGCGGAGGCAGAGAAACCGTGAAGTAAGCGTAGTTAAATACTCGCACGTAGCTGAAAACAATCCGCCCGTCAGTGAGGTTAACAAGTAGCGTAGACTAGACTGCCCGGTGTTCTGCAGAGCGTCTCGCAGCCAGTTTCATGTTGGAATAGCTGTGTAAACCGAATGAATACATGTGCAGGGCTGTACCGTACATAACTGGAGACCACAGAGGCTCGGAGTGGTCCCCTGGTTGGCACCATATTGGAGGAGGCGTGCCGGCCCAGGTAAATGTGCTTCCATGACTACACAGCTCACCGTAGGGGAATATAAGGCCTGCGAATGAGCCGCATCCATAATGAAGTCCTATGTGCATTTTCTTCTCCCTTAGATGCTATCTTAGTATATGATCCAGCCTAAGAGGTGTCCTTCACACCTCGAGTTAGGGCATAGATAACAGTCATCCACCTAGGTGCCATCTCTGCTGACTGTCTAAAACCTTCCTTCTAAAGCACTATCGTACGTAGAAGGCTGAAAAATGACTCTAAATCAGTTGGTGTGTGTGTGCAACTGTGAGATTTGTGTGGCAAAGTGTAAAGGCACTTATTGATGGGTGGGTGTATGCGTCTGAGATGTGTGCAACAGTAGAAAAGCATGTATCGATAGCAGCTTTTCCAAAGATGCTAAAAAAAAAACTATAAAAAAAAGTATTACTTCAACTTGCTATATACCCAATACCATAGCATGCTTCAAAGTACAAGGGGTGAGACCACTCCAGCCGCTGTTCATTTATTATGGCACTGGCATGCAGCAGAAATTATTTTAGGTGGAAGTCAACAAACAAAAAAATATATGAGTCAGACAGGGCCAAAAACTAGATTTGGGCACAGCAATAAGTGCCCCCCACTAGCAAATGAGAGAGCTAAACAACCATTTGTAAAGTCAAAAGGTTGATAGTGATCACCAGACCTATTTGTCAACGCTTGTTTTGTCATCGCTTATGCAACCCTTTATTGTTGAGGGAGCTGCTTAAAAATTGATTGTATAAAACTAATTCCCTAAATGTAAAAATTTGACATTTAATCTCTAGAAGCACACATTCACATAGTAGCCCCTGCAACTTTGTGCACAGACATGCTGCTGCTTGTAAACATTTAGAGTGATATCTCTCACCGTAAAGTTAGCCAGTGGCATGAGTAGCCAGACCCATTGCCTCATGCTGCACTGGGTGGAAGAATAATGTGAATGACACAACAGACCCCCTACTAATATTTTTTTGAAATGTGTGTTCGCGCCTAGAGGCGCAGGAAAGCATTACAGGGAGCTTTACTGAAAAGGGGAGACCCCTCTTCTTTCCAACAATGCCTCCCTGAAATGTGGTGAGGCATTGGGGAAAGAAAAAACCCAATTGAAGCACATAAAAACCTCACTAACTGGTTTCCCCGCATCCGGTGGAGAATGTGACATGACCATGCCAACGTCACAGATAGGTGAGGGGGCCTGGGATTCTGCTTCAGACGCACCCATCCTTTTTATATCTTCTTTGAAAAGAGGAATCCTTCAGTGCAATGCCTTTTAATACCTCCACAGTGTCCGGCGGTGGCCGGCGGACATACAGGGGAGTTAGTGCAGACGTTGGCAACCAAATAGAGAAGGCAACTGCTTTCACCACCAAGGACAGAATGATATCACATACATCTAGGGTTTAGAAATAGAGTGATGTGAAAAATAAAGTACTCTGATTCAGTGGTTTTACATCAGGCCTTGAAAAATCATAAAAATGTTACTAGACCTACTGGTCTAGTGACTTAAGTAATCTGCTCGACCTATTTGTAAATCTCTTGACCCATAAACTGGTTTCAAATGATGTAACTGTGGCCAAATATTTGAATTCAAGGAGTCGCCATTTTCTTCATTATCACATATGAAAGCACCTCCAAATGTGCGAGTTCAGCATGTCTGCTGTACAAAAAATCTTGTTTGATTTAAAAGACTAAACTTTTTTTCCATATATAAAACAAATCTAGCCACATATAGGATACACGTGACCCCTGACTTGCCTCTTAGTTCATTAAGACTATAACTTTTAATAAATACACAACTGAAGCATGAAATGGTAGCACACTGTCATTTGCAATCAGCAGATTTTACATTGAAATGGCCACAAGCTTTCCCACAGACATGTGGCTTTACTGATAAAACTATATAGTGTACAAGCAGTAATGTTTGGAAATAGAGTTTCTGCAAATGTGTGTCATTTGCACATCACCAAGTAAAGTTTTCTGGGTTTTTTTGATCCTATTTAACCCTTTGTGTGCTAAAACCTCTTAATTACAAAATAAGTGCTTTTGTAATTCCTGAAATATTTTGAAATATTTGTAATATTACTTTACATGCTATTTATTTAAATGTTATGTGTTAGAGAAAAATATCTGCCTTCTTCTTACAGCTCCCTTGACAAAAACCTCTAACTCTAGTAAGAAAGAGAAAAACTTAATTTTCCATTGCAATTAGTTAAAAGACAAACTGGCCTTTGACCTCTTTCCCTGAACAGACAGCAAATGTGTCAAAATAAAAGCAAGATTTAATGGCATAATTATTGCTCATTCACTTTCTGAATGAAAGTAACACCTGTTCCTGTCCAGCCAAAGTTGACTCCCCATGTAGGACTAATAGGTGCTAAAAATAGCTTGTTTACTCACAATTTTGAGTAGGTGAGTAGATTTTTCGAGGCCTAAGACATACCTGGCATTCATTTAGTCCTCACAAAAGTCTAACAGTAGAATAGATAAATCTTAGTAACCTCTTGTGACAAATAACATACACCAAATTCACTTTGACATCTTTTATTAAACAAAACATTCAGTGACTTCCAGTATTGTTGTGTAAAAAAGTGCACCTGGTGATAAGTAACAAGTGGAATTCTCTTTAGTAGTGTTAATTTGAAGCAGGTGTTTTCTTTAGGTGTTCATCATTTTCTCACATCACATAGAAATAATTCTGCCCCTCCTCTCCTTACTAAACTGCTTATGCTTGGTGATGTTTGAGGGCATTTGGGTATGCAAAGCTCTCTGCCACACCATCTCAATGGGGTTGAGTTGTCCATTCAAAAATCCTGATTCTTGTATTTTTCAGCTGTTCACTTGTAAACTTACTTGTGTGTTTTAGATCGTTGTCCTATTACATAATCTAGTTTTGGCTAAGCATTAGCTGTTGGGTAGGCTGTCTCACATTTTCTTCTAGGCTTATGGAACAGATCTATAAATAATTAAATGAAATTTTCAATAAATGTATCGTGTCAGTCATTGATATGATTCAGCAAACCTACTTCAAGCAAAAGAATAAGTGCCTATGGTCATAGAGCAAACTTAAGTGTATGACATTTACTTCTTCATGACAATGCTCAGTGCTCAATTGAACATACAGTGCAGAAGAACTTGAAAAAATATGAAAGTGTGTATAAAAGAAAAAAGAGACATTTGCAGAGACGCTTCCATCATCTTCACCTGTAATCTTATTCTTGACCCAACGATGGTAAACCTCTTTTTTAATGTCATCCACTTAAGGTTGCTCTTTGGCTATAGTCATATATTCTTTTGCTTAAATTAAGGTTGTTAATTCATATTAATGATTGACCTGGTAAATCTATTGACTGTTTAATTTCTATAGATTGTTTGATCTAATTATTGTGCTTGATTGCCCCTGGTTCCAGGTTAAACGGGAAGCTCTTTTCCTTATTTACTGTTTTGCATACTTAAGCAATGCAGCAATATTCTTCTTGGAGACACAGTGTTGTCTCTCTCTAGACTTCGATGTAGGCTGTATTTGTTCACGTGCTACTAATGGTACAATCACAGACGCCTGCATATTCCTGTATGTGGCTCTGAAGTTCTTTGCAAATTCTAAGAGCATCGTATGACCTGAAATTAGGTTAATTTGCTGGGATGCCATCCCAGATAGATTGGGAACTGTGTCGAACTTTCTCTAGTTGTAAATGATCTAATTGTGGGATGATGGACTGAATGCTCCAGACTAAAACTTTGTCTCTGATTTTATATCTATGTTGTAGCACCTCCTGATAATCAAGCTATTATTTGCACTTGTTTGTCAGTGATACTGAATAGTATGGATGCACATACCTTTTCACAAAAGGCTCCTGAATTCTATGGCAGGCCCAGAGGTGAGGATTGTGCTTTAAACTCTCTTTGCTTTTTATTATAGCAGCCATTTAAAAAAACACTTTTTTAAAACTTGGAAATGCAGAAAAAAACTACCAGTCTCATGAGTCACTGGAAGTGGTATAAACCAACAACCAATCACATAACAATGGTAGTCCATGTCAACATCCAATCAGGCCCCTCCCGCGTCTGTAATAGTCCTTCCTTCCTTCCTGTTGATCCTACTCTTTCTTAACTGCTCGCAGCCACAAGCTGTCATTTTCCTCTTCTCCTGTGCATGTGTGTCAGTGAGCGTTGTTATTCCTATTCACAACGGCTGTGGGAACGCTTCACACTCTTCTGTGGCTGATAATTAGGTGTGGCTCCTCGCTGCAGTCCTCCGCCCGCTAGGTGGCATTGTAATCTGCAACCACGGTGCTCGATTCCTATTAGTTTCAACTCTGACAGGATTGAAATTGCCCGCCCTGTAGCAGCCTCATTCCTGGAGCTTTGGGGTCTGGAGGGTGACGTCCCATGAAATGGGTCTGCACTAAAAAAGTAATTACTTGCCTGACATTGCAGGGTCGGTATTGAGTGCTCATAATGCCCCTCTGGGATCTGTAATCAGTTTTGGACGCACAAGGGTCATTACGAGGGAACACGCTCATGGACCATTACCCCATCACTAAAGCACCAGGGCTGAGTGTTTCCCGGGCATAGACCCTTATTGTGCTGCTCTGCCCACACCAAATCCTTCACTGTACTCTCAGTCCTTAATTAGCAGCCCTCAGACTTCCTATATTGACTGATGAGGGCCGTGTCAAATTAGTGGCACTTGTCCAAGACATAGTTTTCCCCCAATTCAAATGGTGCAGTAACATTCCCCATGGAGGCCTCTGGGGATGTCTATGAGGATCCCTTGGCATACCTGCCTTGGAATGATGATCTTTATAATGCCGTTGAGGCCTCCATTTATCGGGCAGTGGTAGAGGCATCGGGAAGTGGACGAGGCCATGGTCCCCATGGAGGAGCGCCTTGTGCAGCTGATCGCGCTTGAATGCGCCAAAAAGCCACAAGCTGCGCTAGATGTGCCAGGACCTTCCTCTGTGCCAGAGCACCACTGGATGCAGACTCCCTGCCGGCGAAATGTCCCTGAGAGGAAGGTGTTTACCTAGGTGCCTTTGCCTGGCTAAAGCAAGATGATGAGTCACCCTCTGATAAGGAAGCAGGGGCCTCCAGACCATGGCACCCATCCCAGCGAAGCACCCTCTGCTGCGGCAGGGTCAGATATGCTGGATCCTGATCAGATCCTCCACCCACAGTCAGCCGAGTGGGTCCGCTTTGATAACGTGGTGCAGTATGTGGCCATCCGCCTCGGTAGACCACTGGAGAAGGAGGCTCATAGCTGTCTGAGAGCAGAGTGTCCACGGCCCAGTTTGGAAGGGAAGGTTGCCCTAACCCCCAACATATCCATCCATCCATCTGGTATTTGCAAAGCGGGAACTAATCACCCCTAAGGGTCTCAAGGTGATGGGGATGGCCACCTACCTAGCCAAATTCATAAAAGACCCAATGAAGGGCATGGACCGGGCCTGGAGAGCTTGCCAGGACAAGCTATTAGACACCATCGGCCCATTGTCCAAGATCCTGGACACGGCAGAGGATGCCAAGGCTTCGGGTTCCACGATCTCACAGAAGGCTCTTTCTGGATGGGGTCAGAGGGTGGTTATCTTTCTAGGTAACACCATCTGTGCACTGTCTACAGAATGCTGACATTCACTGTTGTCAAGGTGGACCTGAAACCTGTGTACCTCGCCACTTCCAAGGCAGATGTGGTGGCCCAAGGGGGACTCTTTGGCGAACCCTTTAAAAAGAAGCTGGGAGAGTTTGTGAATACATTCACTTCCTTGGACATCTATAAAGCAGGTGTTTCCATCCTGGGTTTTCCAAGGGGCCGTCTGTGGTATGGGCCACTCATCCAGCCAGATTACATTCCAAACCTCCAGATGGCAAGGCTCCAGGCGAGGCTATCACCAAGATTAATCCGGCTTGACAACCCTTTACCCCACCAGAGGCTAGCCCTTCAGAAGCAGAGGCTTCAAAGGACAACCCAACCGGAACAATTCCGGTGAGTGTTCACCTGTCTTCTATGGTAAAAGTGGGGGACAGACTAGCGTCTTTCATCCACGCCTGGGGGAGATCACGACGGATACTTGGGTCCTACAAACAGTTCAAGGGTTCCAGATAGAGTTTTATGGGAATTCCCTTTCAGGTGAATGGACCTCGTCCAATTCAATTCTCTTCATGCGAAGCCGCACTGACAGAGGCGGAGGTCCACTCTTTTCGGACCAAACGGGCGTTTCAACCAATGACCAATCAACCCCACAGCTTTGTCAGCAACCTTTTTCTGGTGGAAAAGTCCAATGGGGATCAACAGCCAGTGATAAACCTATGAGAGTTCAACAAATGGCTAGTGTACCGGCATTCCAAAATGGAGGACATCCACCTCCTGCAAGATGTTCTTCGAACCATCCGATTGGATGGCTCGTCTAGATCTCAATGACTCCTGCCTGGCAATCCCCATCTTTCCACCTCACAGGTGGTTCCTTCAGTTTATTCTTTCAAGTGGGTTATATTGAGAGAAAATGGTATGTTACCAACCCATTGCTACGGGTGGGAAGGGAGAAAGATCCTTTTCTTTATATAGCCCTCACTCACTCTAATAGTGACATGCTTAATCATCAGGCTCACCCCAACTCCTAAAGGTCGGGGTGGGCTCAACCATTTTTTAGGGAACACTCATGATAAGGTGTATCGGGCGTACCGTCAAAGATAAAATTCCTCACCCACTCCTAATGTATCCTTTATTGATGGAGTGGGAGGGATGGTTAAAACCACTATAATTGGGTAGCAGGATGTAATGGTCCTATGACCCTAGAATAGACACAAACATGTTTCAGTCCTCCTTAATGGCCTAAATAAGTCCTGGGCTTTCGTCAGGGTGGGATGTAAAGAGGTTACTTCCCCCAAAGGCGTGAGTACATCAATGTTACGCAATTTGCCTAGGGCACTTCTAGGTGAAAAATAGGAACAAGTCTAATACTTGCCGCTGGATTCAGATGAGGAATTACCTATATAAAAACCGAAACAAGAAAACATAATCCAATTTTGTCATTATGTGTAGTTAGACAGGTGCTATTGTTGCCTGTAGACCATCAGCATATAGTCCCCACAGGAGTCATTGCTGTGACGTTGTGAGGGATTGTGTTTGATTCCCCCGTAAAACCTTACAGCATGCTATGGTGGCGTAATCACTCGTGGGTCATGCTTTCCATATTCTATCACAAGCACTTCTGTGTCTTTCACAGGTGCTATGGATTGTGCAAACATGCATTACTTCTTTCACAATAACCATATGTACTGTGTTTCATTTCACCACATCATACTAATTTTCAGACATGATTTATAGAATCAATGGCACTCACCCCAAGTAATCAGGGCTTCAATTCCCCAGGGATCACAGGAGGGAGGCCTTAAAGTCACATACTATGGGTAAATAAATAGTGGCCATAGCGTATTTAGAATTAAGTAAAAAATGCTGAGAAATTCAACGAAGAATCAATGAAAGAGTGGCATGGCCTATCGCAGATCCCTCCAGTGGCGCCTTGGTTAAGTAAAACAGACATCACTTACTTTGTCAAACGTCCTGCCCTGCCGTAACCTACTAGCTGCTCTACTCCCCGGCTTGTCCTAAGACTGTGTGAAGTTGGCGCTGTTGAATACCAATGTTTACATGCTCTGCGGGGTGGTCCCGGAGAGTAGTTGGTCACGCCCTTTTGCTAAAGCTCACCCTTCGATTGGGTTGTGGCGGGTGCTCGGCTCACGTAATTGTGATTGCGAGATGACAGGTACGCTGTCAGCTGGAATGCATCTCTCTCGCTTTTTGACAGGATGTGGGTGGCTGCACGTAAGCATAATATTACGTGTGCCGCGTCAGCAGGCGGGGCATGTGTAATCTGACTTCGTTTTTTCCAGGTCTCATGCGGATCTATTTTGAACTGAATGTTGTTGTATCCATAACTAGTCCCTTTTTCATATTTCTCTTTTGAAAACACATGCTGTTGGATTTCTCTCTCATAGTATGTTTAAAGACCCGGAGGCAGATTTACAAGCTCCTTGCAACATTTTTACGACACTGTTGCGTCACTTCTGAGATGCAGCGGCATCGTAAACAATGTGCCACTATGCGACATATTTACAACGTGGCGCATCTAGGGAGATGCGTCACGTTGTAAAGCCCTGCGCTACATTATACCTGCATCAGCTATAATGTAAGCAGGGTGGGCGTTCCGTCGCAAGGAAACCTTGTAAAAGTGACGCAGTGCATTCAACAAGATTTCACTGAGCCACTTTTACAACACCACTGCGTCAAAACCTTGCATCTGCTTGAAACAGGTGTAAGGAGTGACGCAGCATGTTAGAAATAGGCATTCCTAACCATTGCTGGAGTTGCGTTGTGCTTTTGACACGACTCCAGCAATGCTCTGCCCTTACGCCGACAAGATGCGCCATGCATCTGTCTATCCTTGCGCCACGGTGCACTGCATTGTAAATGTGGCGCATCCATGGTGATGCAAGGCTATATTTCCGTCACGCAAAATAACTGGCGCATCTCTGCTACTATGCAGAGATGTGCCAGTTATTGTAAATATGCCCCCCGCTCTTCATTGATTTCAACAGATTAAAAGGGGACGTACTAAGAAAAGTCAGGCACACTCCACCCGACTGTTTTGCCTATATTGTATTGTCTACCCAGATCGTTAGTTCATATACATCACCTCAAGACTGCTTGGTGGTTATTTCTCGTAGTACTCTCATGGACCAGGTCAGTATAGACAAATATTACATTTCGACGTGCCCATAGTCCTCAAACTTGTGGTGGAATACCTTCGGACGCAGGGAATACGTCTCATTATCTATTTGGACATCATGCTCCTCATGGACCAGTGTACCCATCAGCTGCCAGTTCAGTTGCAGACCACAGTAGATTTCATGAAAAGCCTGGGATTCATGATCAATGAATCAAAGTCCCTTCTGGTTCCCTCCCATAGAGCAACTTTATTGGGATTCACAGTAGACTCCATCATCCTCTACCCTCAAAATCAGGCACAAACTGCAGTGAACCCTGGTGAAACCGCAGACCTCGTTGTGACAGATTGCCCGTCAAGTAGGGCTCCTGCCCTCTTCAATTGAGGCCATTTATCCGGGCCCTTCGCATTATCGGGCCTTTCAGCGACTCAAGGCATCACACCTTTGCAGGGGCCTTACCTACTCTCAGACAGTCTCCATTACAGAAGAAGTTCGGGAGGAAATTTCCTGGTGGCTCTCACACATGGAAACATGGAATGGCAGAGCGATCTTTGGCTCATTGCTTACCTCATCATAGAGTGAGACACCAGCAGGTCCGGATGGGGCACACGATGTGTTTAGTTCACTTCGGTGGGTTTGTGCTCCCCTCAGGAGCGGTCCTTGCACATTAACTGTTTGGAGCTCCTGATCGGCTCGTTCGCGATCCGATGTTGGACGAAAGACAGGGCCCGATCGTGCGTTCTGCTCAAGATGGACAAAGTCTCAGCCGTCAGCTACATCAACCATCTGAGGCGCACGCATTCCACAATCCTCTCGGACCTCGTGACCAGCTTTTGACAATATTGCCTGCACCATCCGGTCTCTGTGATAGCAGAGTACCTTCTGAGTCAGGCAAATACCGCGGGGTACTCGGGGGGGGGGGGGTGGGGGGGTGGGAATATCCAGCGAATCTGAGGGTATTTGTGGAGTTGTAGAACAGGTGGGGTCCATTTTAAGTGGACCAGTTCGCATCCCGGCTGGACCAGGCCAGACACATAAGCAGTGGCAATGGATGCCTTTCTACAAGAGTGGTTTGGAGAAAACAAATGCCTTGGGGAGGCCAATAGGGTCCTCGTGTAGCCTAGGCTACTCAAATTTCTTCTGAACAGTGTTAATCAAGTAGAACAAATTGTCCAGATGGGACAGGTTACGCAATGTATGCTGGGACACAAGGTGTTGTATGACATCACATTTATTTACAGCATAAATGGAGTGTCAAATTATATTTTTTAGTAAAAGTTCCGGTGCTCACTTAAAAAGTGCAAGTGCATGAAGTGAGGGTTGATCATGACATTAAAATTTACATGGCATTGACAACAACAATAAACAAAACTCCACAATAATCAATTTCACTAGAGGAGTTTTGGTTGTAAAGGTTGACGGTGTTTCGATATCATAGAAGTGAGATCATCATCAGGAAAAAACAATTGTGAGCAGATGGAATCCTGAAAGCATTGGGAGCCGGGTGGAGGGAGGAATTAATCGACAGTGGGAGTAAAATTGCCTGCCGGAAAGCAGCGAATGTTAAGTAGCGGATCAGATCCGGATTGCCCAAGTTAATGAGGAAGTAGCGGTGCAACAGGCTGAGGTACTCTATCCAAGGCGTGGGCGGATAGTTCCCTCAAGAGGTACAAGTCAGCTTGGACTCGATGGACGCATTGGTGTCTACAAAGGGGTATGGATCCCGTGGTCGCTGACATCTTTCAGGTGTTAAATTTCCTAGCGAGTCTGGCGACCGAAGGATTGGCTTACCGGTCCATTAGCACCTTCCGCTCTGCCATCTCAGCAGGTCACATTCCGGTGGAGGGCACACTGATAGGGGAGCATCCTTTTGTGTGCAGGCTCCTGAGATGAATCCAGTTATACCTTCCTCCTGCTCCGCGGTACTCAGTACCGAGGGACGTCAACCACGTGCTAAATATATATTTGTCCTGGCAACCAAACAGGTACCTGTACCATAAAGAGCTTTCCACCAAACTGGCAATGCTACTATGCCTCGTTTCCTGTAGAAGAGTTTCAGATGTTCAAGCTCTTGATATTACAGGCAGGATATTTTCCCCCCTCGGGGTATCATTCGCCATTTGCAAACGGATGAAGTCCAATATCATCCTGTACCCAGCCTTCCCAGACTCCCCAAAGTTGTGCATTGTGCAGTGCCTCTAGGTTTACGAGGAAATGTCTGAAGATTTCAGATTTCCAGGAGAGATAAAACTCCTTATTTCTCTCAAGAAACTGTATAAGTCATTGTCTTCTCCTGCCATTGCATGGTGGGTGCATTGAGTGATGCAAGAAGCAGGGATCGATATGACCGCCTTTGGGGAGCATTCTGCCAGAGGAGCCATGGCTTCCAAGGCTTTTTGGCTTGGATCGAGATTGGCGGACATTATGTAGGCGGCGGATTGGTCCTCAGACTCTACATTCAAAAGCTTTTACTTTAAGCCAGTGCTGGATATGGTTTAGTTGGTGGTGAGCAAGGCCTGCGGTCCTGACATAGAATGAAAATTGTTCCAAACGATCATCTAGGAAAGTTTCAGTTCTATTAAGGATGCAGAGGCGAAGATTATCACACCCGGCAAGACGTTTCTCTTCAGGGATCTCACCCTATGGAGTAAGTAAGCAGTATTTTAAGACAAGTATACTTTAATAATATTATGGTCATTAATTATCCCTCGTACCATTGTTCTTTCGAGAGGGTATGCACTGTGTCTTTAAGGAAAAGACCCATACTTATTCCTTTCTTTGATCATAGGATCAAATGGGAACAAACAAGACCAGTGAAGAGGTTGCTGAGGCTTGACTCGTGCGATGAAAGAGGACGCTCAACAGGAAGGAGGATTATTACGGATGCGGAGGAGCCTGATTGGATGTTAAAATGGACTACTATTGTTATGTGATTGGTTGTTGTATTATACCGCTCCCACAGACTCATGGGACTGGTAGGGTTTTTTTTGTTCTCGCTTTTCCAAGTTAAAAAAATGTGTTTAAAAAAAATGGCTGCAATAATAAAAAGCGAAGTGAGTTTAAAGCATAATCCTCGCCCTTGTGTCCTTAATACAAATGAAACTTTCCTACATGGTAGTTAGGAGCAATTTTCATTCTGGCTGATTTTTCGTTAATAAATTACGACGCAGTGAAATGTGTGTGTTGTCACATAATGTTAGATTTATTTACTTTTAGGATTTTGGTGCATTAGATAAACATAGGATACACATTAAAATGTAAAATTGTGAAATCGGAAGGAGGCATACTTTATTTTTTGCATCACTATCTAATACTGTCTTTTTATAGTACTAAAATGTTCCGTACAACATTTTATTAAGAGTATACTCTCAAACCCTGAGAATTTGCTAGGCTTCTGCAAACGGTAAAATCTGTACTTTACAGATCAGTGCACTATCAGCTATTAGCAACGTGTAACTTTCCCTGGTTGGAAATGGTGATGCTTGAACCTATTTTTTATAAGTGAAATCTAATTTTCAGCTGACACATGTCTCCCTATTGCTGACACCCACCTCCCAGTCTATCTGTGATAAAAATGAAGTACTGCTGTAAAATACTGTAAGACTCAACCTCTATAGACAAAATACAACGGCCTCTTATAATAATGACTTGGCAGAGGGATTACAAAATAATTCCTTTCTGCCTTTATGGTATTTTTCACATGTGCCTGGCCATTTCCACTTGGGTTTGGTGGTATTCCCCTTCAAGATGTGGGCTTTGGTGCCTCCTTCTTGGAGGTGGCAGAATATCCTGACATTTCTCCAACCCCTCTTCATACCAATGTGGTCATTTGAAGCCAGTGGAGGAAGAGAAAAACCCTTATTAGAATGATTCATGTTTCCATGTAAATGCCACCACAGCTGATCAACAGTGACCAGCGCAGCAGACTCATGGTTGTGGGACCTTCACATGTCAGCAGTTGCATATTTAACTGCAGGCCTTTGCTTAAGGGCACAGTAGCCCTAACCAGGCAATAGGCCTGCCTTTCAGAGAAACTATCGCCTTTCAGTAATAATTGTTTCTGTCTTTTGTAAGATCAGAATTCTGCCTTTGTTACCATTTTGTGTAAGTCTCTCAGTGAACTGTACATTTACTAACTCACATCCCTGCGTCCCTATTGTACCAAAATTCCACATAGACTCAAAGAAGTTACTCTGCTAGACACTATACAACATCCGCCACTTTTTCTGGCAACTCTTTGGTCATCACCTTCTCTATTAACTTCTGAACCCAAGCTTCTCTTATTTAACCTTCTTCTTTCTGTTCAACATTATTATAGATGGATCCCCTACCTATATTGGAAAGTCAAAATAGGTTTAGCTTTTACATGCAAGCAGAGATACACCACATCCATTCACACATTTACATGGATTATGTACATATGTAAACACACCAAAGGCAGATGTGCCCTCAAGCTTTTCTGTGGCTCTCCGTGCCCTGTGTGGAAAAGTCCATGCATACTAGCATGCACAAAAATACACACACAAACACAAATACAGACACATAAACACTCACACACTCTCCAAAATACCTACAGATACCCACAGAAGCTCACCAGCAGACCTACAGCCACAAGACATGCACTTACCAGTGCACACAGACCAGTAGTTCTACAAATACCCATTCACACAAACCTACTGTGACCTATGAAAAATATCACTGGACCTACAGATACTCCTGAATGTGGACCACCAGACATTCAGTCATCCATGCACATAGACCAACACACATACAGACATACCCACTGTCCTTCAGAAACACTTACATTCAAACAGCACAGAAAAACAAGACCTATGACCTCCTGGTCAGGGACTCTGCTCTCTGCCCCAGCAGCTCCACTGCTGTGCCGCTGCCGCTGCCCCCTACACCTCTCTGTGAAGGTAGGTGTTCGAGGCCCACCTCCACCCGCAGGCTCCTGCCTGCGCCTCATCCCTGGTAGTCCAGTGGGATAGCCTTGCTCTTCTGCTGGTCCGCTGTTGTCTGTCTCCGTGTTGGTGCCCGTTTTTCTGTCTTCCATCTGTCTTTTTTATTATCTTGTTATTGTGCCTGTGTATTTGTTGTTTCTGTCTTTCTATTGTTTTTGGCCTGTTTGTGTCCTCCATACCCGTTTCCTTCCCGCCGCTGCTGCCCCTGCGTCCACCCCCCCAACCCCCCCCGCTGGTTCCCGCTCCCGCCTCCCAGCTGCGCTTCCCTTCCCTATTTAATGGCGGCCGCTGCTCGTGCGTGAAATCAAGACCTCTGACCTCCTGGTCAGGGACTTTGCTCTCCGCCCCAGCAGCTCCGCTGTTGTGCCACTGCCGCTGCCCCCTACACCTCTTTCTGAAGGTAGGTGTTCGAGGCCCTCCTCCACCCACAGGCTCCTGCCTGCGCCTCATCCCTGGTGGTCCAGTGTTTTCCACTGTAGGCGGCTGAAATGCCAGAAACCGGTCCTAGGAAGCTTGTTTCCGGTCCAGGGAAGGCATGGCTTGGCAGTTCGGGCTGGACTGTTCCCATGAGGCACAGGGTCAGACTGATTTGCATATGGCCATGTCTGAACTGGGGTGGCAGAGTGGGCTAAAGAACGGTGATGGATTAAACCCAGATCTGTTGACTGGGTGTGAGTGTTTGATTGGTTCTGATGCTCCGTCCATCACCACCCCCTTTTGTACCGCTTTGTTCGCCATAAGTTGGCAGGGTATGCTCAGACGTGAGTCCCTTGCTCACTTTGCCACTGGATTCAAGCAAGCCTGGCTGAAGACGGCTGAAATGCCAGAAACCGGTCCTAGGAAGCTTGTTTCCGGTCCAGGGAAGGCATGGCTTGGCAGTTCGGGCTGGACTGTTCCCATGAGGCACATGGTCAGACTGATTTGCATATTGCCATGTGTGAACTGGGGTGGCAGAGTGGGCTAAAGAACGGTGATGGATTAAACCCAGATCTGTTGACTGGGTGTGAGTGTTTGATTGGTTCTGATGCTCCTTCCATCAGCACCCCCTTTTGTACCGCTTTGGTCCAGTGTTTTTTGCCTGTTTGTGTCCTCTGCTGCCCCTGCGGCCCTTCCCCCTGCCTGTTCCTGCTCCTGCCTCCCAGCTGCACTTCCCTCCCCTCTTCCCTATTTAATGGTGGCCGCTGGCGCACAGAGGGGGCGCGCCAAAGGCAAGCCCGTATGTGCCCGTCCGCGCCCCGACCGCACCCCGACCAGCGCCAGGGACCCTGGTTCTCCCACCACCCACTGCTACGACTCAGCTGCCCTCCTCGCACTCAACCCCGGAAGGAACAAACAACTGCCAACTGGCTACCCAAATCCCACCCACGGCCAGTTATCCTGCCGACAATACTTCACCATCCTCTGCACACCCACGCCGGACGCCAGCACCACCGAAGTCCTGAGGTGCATCCTCCTCAACGTGCGCCTTCTTCACGGAAACCTGGACCATCGCCTCCTCCGCCTCCGATATCGCCACCACCATTCCCTGACGGATACAATATCCAGAGGAAGGACCGCCCCAACCACCCAGGAGGAGGATTCGCCATTGCATACAAGAGCTTCCTCCGACTCTCCACCTCCAGCACGAGCGACTCCCCTTCCACCACCGAACACCTCCAAATCCAGACCAGCCCCAGAACTACGCTAAGTGGTACCCTCGCCTACAGACCCCCTGGACCTCGAACTTCGTTCACCACTACCATCACTGACCTCATTGTGCCCCAGGCCATCGCCTCCATGGACTACATACTCATCAGAGATCTGAACTTCCACCTCGACAACCTCAGTGACCCCCAAGTCCCCTGCCGTCCTAGACAACCTCGCCAACATCGGACTGAAACAGCTTGTCACCTACCCTACCCACCAGGCAGGACACACCCTCGACCCCATCTTCACAGAAGGGAACAACATCCGCTTCATCCACACCAAGAAGCCCCTCTGGACGGACCACCACTGCGTACACTTCTCTTTCAACAATGCCACCGCTCCTGACCCCACCCCACGCCCACCGCAAAGGAACTGGAGCAAGGTCACAGAGGAGCACCTCGACTTCACCCTCAACCACGATCCCCCTCCCGTCTCGACCGACTCATACTCTGCAGCCAATGAACTACACCGGTGGATCACCAACTGCACAGACAAGCTCGCCCCCCTCCGCAACCCCGACAGACAGCACATCATGACTGCCACCTGGTTCACCACCGACCTCCAAGAATCAATGGAGGAACATCAAGACCACTGAAGACAAGACCACCTACAAGAATGCCATAACAGAATACCACCAACTTATCAGATCCACCAAAAGGACCTTCATCCGGAACAAAATCCTGGCTAACTCCAACAACTCGAAGAAACTCTTCAGCATCATCCAGCAATTCACCAAACCCTCCAGCGAAGCCATGGACGTCACACCCTCCCATGACCTCTGCAACAAGCTCAGCACCTACTTCCACCTGAAACTCAAGGCCCTCTACGAGAGCCAGCCCTTCATCGCCGCCAGGACCCCGGTCAACACTGAAGATACCGCTACGACCATGAAGAGCACTCACTCAGGAGCCCCCACGGGCCTCTGCCCGCCCCACATCTTCCACAGAGCCGCTGTTGCCATAGCACCCGAGCTGCGAAGCACCATCAATGCCAGCTTAGAATCCGGCACATTCCCCGACGGCAGGAAACGTGCAGAAGTCAAGCCCCTCCTCAAGAAACCTTCTGCAGACCTGACGGTCCTGAAAAACTACGACCCATCTTTCTCCTTCCCTTCGCAGCAAAAGTCGCAGAGAAGACCGTCAACGCCCAGCTGACAAACTTCATCGAAGAGAACGGCATCCTCGACCTTTCCCAATCGCCATCCTCGACCAAGGCCACACTGAGGCCCGCATCCTACTAGACCTCTCCGCAGCCTTCAACACCGTCTCCCACCCCACTCTCCCAGCCTGACTCAACGACGCTGGCATACAGGGAACCGCCCTCGACTGGCTCCACTCCTTCCTCACCGGCAGAACTGGAAGGATCAGACTCCCGCCCTTCCTCTTCGCACCCACAGAGATCAACTGCGGAGTACCCCAAGCATCATCGCTCTGTCCCTCGCTCTTCAACATCTACATGGCCCCCTCGCCACCATAGTCAGACAGCATGTACTGAGCATAATATCTTACGCCAATGACACCCAGCTCATCCTCTCCCTCACGAAGGAACCGGAACCCACCAGACTCAGCTTCCAGGAAGGAATGAAAGATGTTGCATCCTGGATGAGTAGCAGCTGTCTGAAGCTCAACTCGGAGAATACAGAAGTACTCGTCCTCAGACCCACTCCCACTCCCTCAGCTTGGGACAGCACCTGGTGGACCACCGCCCTCGGCAACCCAGCCACCCCCAGAGACCAAGCCCCGAACCTCGGCATCATACTCGACTCCTCCTTCACTATGACCCGCCAGATCAACGCCGTCGCCTCCACCTGTTCAACACCCTCTGCATCCTTCGCGAGACCTTCAAATGGATCCCCCCCCCCCGAATCCAGAAAGACCGTCACCCACACATTCATAACAAGCAGACTGGTCTACTGAAACGCCCTCTACGCTTGAATCAACAAATCCCTGCTACGCAAACTCCAGACCACCCAGAACACCACTGCCAGACTTGTCCTTGGCATCCCTTGACATAATCACATCACCCAACACCTGCGAGACCTCCACTGGCTCCCCGTCGAGAAGAGAGTAACGTTCAAGCTGCTCACCCACGCCTACAAATCCTTCCACAACACCGGAAGCAAATACCTCAACGAAAGAGTCTCCTTCCACGTACCGAAGAGAAACCTCCGCTCCACCGACCTTGCTCTAGCAGAAACCCCGCTCATCCACAGAGCCAGAGCGGGTGGAAGACCCTTCTCCTACGTCACGGCAAAGGCCTGGAACGAGATCCCAGTCAACATCAGACGCTCCCTGCACACCTTCAGGAAGAGCCTCAATACCTGGCTATTCGGCTGACTCAGAGCTGCAACCTCCCCCTCTCCCCCAGCGCCTTGAGACCCTCACGGGTGAGTAGCGCACTTCACAATTCCCTGATTGATTGATTGATTGATTGACTGTAGCAGGCACAGAGATCGTTTGAACAAGCAGACAGATGAATGGACCGATTGATTAGTAGAATATTGGTAACTACTCTGTGTAGATTTAGGCTCCCTGTCCTACTTAATATTTTGCTCCTCTGCAGAGGTACTCACATTTGAGGTGGAGAAAGTAGTGGAGTGTTAACGATTATTCAATGCTTGGCCTTTTCTCTGAGAAATCACTTCTACTGAGTAATGGGTAACCGTCAGTTTCTACATCCAGCAAGTCATCATCTTCTTGAGAATGTTCAAGTCAGGGTAACACTTCATGCAACTCTCCATACCCATTTCTTGTCTAGTTTATTTGATATAATCATACAGAAATAGCATTGTAATTCTGCCACTGCATCTCTCTAGGTCCTAGAGTTTAGGACTAACATATATCACAGTTATGGTTTTCATTTTACTCCAAATTAAATGAAAAAAACCTAGTCGTTATTTTTCATTTTACAGATCATTCCATATAACAAGCACATTTATGGTCAATGAAAGCAAAGGCTACAATTCCCACAGTATACTAATATGTTGGGTGGACACCCAAGACTACAAACAGCATTTAGTGTGTTCACAGAGATCTGGCAGCAGCAATTTGCGTACATGAGCTTTACCAAGTTAAATTCTATACACTAAGCATACATTTTTGTTCTTTGAAAAGTGTTTTTCCCAAAAACTTTCTTAATTTAATATGAGTTTATTTCAGGGTTCATGCCCGTAAACTACTGTACTGTGATGTTTTTCAGTTCTGTGAAAGCTTGACGGGTCCACTTTTCATTAGAACAGAATTTCTGTCTACCAGGGCCGACAATATGAAAATAAGAGATGAAACTTTGCAAGGGGATCAGGCTAAACTCAATTCCTGGTGGCAAACAATTGCACAACATAAGCACAAAACCATAGACTCAATTTTAATTATTTAGTCACAATAAACCATCACCATATAGGTTTTCAAAAATGAATGTGATTTTATTTCATCACAAAAGGCATAAATGAATTAAGATAGGAGACACAATACGTGTCACATTTAAACATTAAAAAATGGTCCACAAAGGTAAGGTGACAAGTGTATGGGAAGGGCTTTTGATAGTGATGTGGGAAGGAAAGGTAGTGCAGGTTGTACACATCAGCATTGAATTATTTCAACCTATCTGGCCAGATGTCTGGCAGAAGTACATATGGAAAATCATAACATACAAAAATTGATGCAGATATACATTCTCTGTCATCTATGCTTGACACGCTAAAAGAGCTGTCGACGTTTCGGCCCCAATGGACAACAGGGAGCTTGCACCTTAACGTGGGGTCTTCATCAGGACCAACGTGATGGACGGGGAAGGGGTGAGTGATGGCACCTAAGAACAACAATAGGGATTAATCTGGTTATGCGAAAACTGGGAATAAATCAAATGGAAGTCAAACCGAAGTCATATTTACCAATATGCTACAGCGAGAAACTTCAGGCTGTAATTGAGGGAGAAGGGCCCACTGAGCTCCTAAGGAGACAGAAGCAGAGACGACACCGCTAGAGAAAATGCGCAAACTAGCAGGTGAAAGGAACCAATGAAAACATCGTAAACATATAGGGTTTTACTCACAACGATTTCCAAGTTGCTACTGCATGGATTCATTTTCAAAGCCAAGGTTGCTCAGTAACCTAGGGCTAAAAAAGGAAAAGACCTAAGGTCAAGGGACTGCATACTGGCACATACCGGTGAGAAAAAAACGTCAATCTCTGACAGACAGCGCAGTTATACATAAGTTAAACATGACGCAACTATAATAATCAGATAATGCTTAGGCAATGTGTAAATCTGATTATTATAGTTGCGTCATGTTTAACTTATGTATAACTGCAATGACTGTCAGAGACAGACGTTTTTTCTCACCGGTATGTGCCAGTATGCAGTCCCTTGACCTTAGGTCTTTTCCTTTTTTAGCCCTAGGTTACTGAGCAACCTTTGCTTTGAAATCGAATCCATGCAGTAGCAACTTGGAAATCGTTGAGTAAGTCCCCAAATGCTTACAATGTTTGCATTGGTTCCTTTCACCTGCTAGTTTGCGCATTTTCTCTAGCGGTGTCGTCTCTGCTTCTGTCTCCTTAGGAGCCCAGTGGACCCTTACCTCAATTACAGCCTGAAGTTTCTCGCTGTAGCATATTGGTAAATATGACTTCGGTTTGACTTCCATTTGATTTGTTCCCATTTTTCGCATCACCAGATTAATCTCTATTATTGTTCTTAGGTGCCCTCACTCACCCCTTCCCTCTCCATCACGTTGGTCCTGATGAAGACCCCACGTTAAGGCGCAAACTCCCTGTTGTCTATAGGGGTCGAATCTTCGACAGCTCTTTTAGCGTGTCAAGCATAGATGACAGAGAATGTATATCTGCATCAATTTTTGTATGTTATGATTTTCCATATGTACTTCTGCCAGACATCTGGCCGGAAAGGTTTAAATAATTCAATGCTGATGTGCACAACCTGCACTACCTTTCCTTCCCACATCACAATCACAAGCCCTTATCATGCACTTGTCACCTTACCTTTGTGCACCATTTTTTAATGCTTCAATTTAACGTGTTATGTCTCCTCACTTAATTAATTTATGAACTTTGTGATTAAATAAAATCACATTCATTTTTGAAAACCTATATGGTGATGCTTTATTGTGACTAAATAATTAATATTGAGTCTATGGTTTTGTGCTTATGTTGTGCAATTGTTTGCCACTGTGACACATATTTTCTGTACCAGATTGAACCCAGGTCCAGTGACCTTTCGGGTTTACCCCATTGTTATACAACTCTAAACCGAATTCCTGACACATGATACTTGCAAAGCTCTCTCTCTAAACCATCATCCCAACTCGCCTTAGCACAGACCATCATTCTGCAAATGATTTAAGCATGCATTAGTGCGGTATGTGAAGTTAACAAAGCCAGACCTAGAAAAGAAAGCATTCATGAATGCTTATATATTTATTATAGGATTATTAGTGTTAACACATAAATAATAGGGGAATTGTACCTTTTGATGTGTTCAGAACTGTCACCTTTTCTCATTTTTAAAATGTGGCCAATCAAACCTCATGATAAGTCAACACTCCTAATTTTATGTTTTACACTAGGTTTACCATGTATCCAGAAACATGTGGTTCAGAATGGAGACCAGAATGGTGAAAAATGTTTGTGCTCCAGCAGTAGTAATTGGAGATCGGATCATCATCGTTGGAGGTAACTGATTTTTAAAGGCCTTAATCGCTCCCTGCTATTCACCGTAACCTAATCTGGAAAAGGGGGAACACTGAGTCCTTTTTTTTACATATACGAATAGAACTAACAAATATCATTCCAGGTCTTCTAAATGAACAAGACATATTTGTTAATATTTAAAAAAAAACTATCTAATGTGCTTTGAGCACAGGTAACCACCACAAGTATACTGGTATCCTAGAAATATTTGAAATTTTTTGGTGTCCTTAATATTGTCCCTTTGAACATAGATTTGTAGATTAACTCCAGAGGTCAATAATTTTTTTAACTATATTTAGGGCACAGTCTTTTTGTTAGACTGTAATATACTGGTACTGTACCATTTGTGCCTAAATGTACTCTAATTGTAGTGTTAACATATTTATTGGATTGCATCCTGGACTCATTAGGGAAGTTCTGGCTTCATATATAGTGTGATTAATATTTTGATGGTATTGAAAATGCTCAATAATACATAGGGAATACTTTCTTTCTGGTTTTGCACATATAACATTTTTTGTTCGAGGAAGGTATACTGGCCTGTGTCCATTTTATCAAGATCTTTACTCACCTTCTGGCTACAGTCAAGAAATAGTTAATTAAGTGTTAACCTTTTTAGTATCATGTATTTCTTTTTTGATAATCAATTTCATTGTTTTTACAAAGAACCAGCAACACGACATTGGATAGCACCAACAGTGACATGAGACACTTAACAAAGACATTGCTTTCAAACCCCACCTTGCAGCATTGAGTACAAGCAGTGTATATAGAGTACGAGCTACACCACGGCACCCAGCCATTTGCCCCACACCCTCCGGTATCTCTTAGGACACCCCCGCGCCTCATACATAGGTTTTTCTTGTGCCGTGCACCAATCCAGTATCATGTATTTCTTAAACTCATTTCTAATATTTCTGCTTATGCATAAAGGCAACAGAGATCATCAAATTGTTTGTTCACATTTCAGTGCCTATAAATGACCCAATTACTTAATGGTACCCGTCAACTAACACACTTTCTCTAGTAAACCAGCATGAGAAGGAAACGAGGAAGGGAAGGACAGGGAGAAAGAAGTCTGGAATTGGAAAAATGAAGATTAGCTGTAAATACTCTGGTTGCCATCTCGAAGTCTATCTTTCTTGTCCCAGTTCTTTGATTATGAGGATGCAGAAAGCCCCATTTGCTATGTCATGGGCCAAGACACGTACCAGAAACAAATAAGTCACCTGTGCCAAATAAATGTTGCACCTTTATGTTTTACATCACAACAAGAAATAGAGATTTAATAGCATTCAAAACAGCTTTGTGACAAGACCATTCGTGATCTGTCTAAATGAAAGTCTATAATGACATGTAAGCATATCGTATGAAGGCCACGAAGCCACTCGACAGACTTCCCCTAATGAAACACTTTGCCACTCATTCCATGAAGCCACCATGCCCCAGTAAGAATGCCCTTGTATTACCATAATGTTATAATCAAAAAGAGAGAGGAGAACTAGAGAGGCTAGTCCGTTTCCCCAGTTTATGTGTTAGTAATCAATGAGAACTAGCTCTGGTTTAAATTGTTTGTATGTCTGCAGGTGGAAAAAAAAACATTAGGTTTTTTATGAAGGCCCTTACCCACCAACCTAGTTGGTGGCATGCTTCATCATTGAGCCCCACCCGAGGTTCCGAGGGCACCTCAGGTGTGCTACGACGCCAGATTACTGCGGAGCGGGTTTTTTTGGTTCATGAGGGTGATGTGAGTGTGCTCTGAGTGAGGTTTAAAATACTGTCCTGGGTGTCCCAAAGACTGTTTTAATGGTGGGCCCCTGGCAGTCGATAAAAACAAAGGCTGTGGGACGTGCACAGTAGGCTTATGGCCTCCAACGTCCTGTGCGGTCAACTAGTTTCAGCCAGGCCTTTTCTTCTACTGGCTTTCGTCAGGACCTTATATGTGTGGGGTGTTGCAGGGGTAGTTATGAGTTTGTCAGTGCCCCGTGACAACAGGTTCATTGAGGGTCCAGCGACATCGCGCAAGTGCACATGGTCCTGGCCCCCGGCTGAGCTCCATGCTGAGTTGTTCGCTACAATCGGGTGTACAACCCGAGAGGAAACACCTCTTGCACATATAAGCACCTTAGCATGTGCTTTACACACAGGGCACTGACAAACTCATAACTACCCCTGCAACACCCGACACATATAAGGTCCTGACGAAAGCCAGTAGAAGAAAAGGCCTGGCTGAAACTAGTTGACCGCACAGGACGTCGGAGGCCATAAGCCTACCGTGCACGTCCCACAGCCTTTGTTTTTATCGACTGCCTGGGGCCCACCATTAAAACAGTCTTTGGGACACCCAGGACAGTATTTTAAACCTCACTCAGAGCACACTCACAGCACCCTCACAAACCAAAAAATCCCGCTCCGCAGTAATCTGGCGTCGAAGCACACCTGAGGTACACTCGGTACCTCGGGTGGGGCCCAATGATGAAGCATGCCACCAACTAGATTGATGGGTGATGGCCTTCATAAAAAACGTAATGGTTTTTTTTCCACCCGCAGACATACAAACAATTTAAACCAGAGCTACTTCTCATTGATTACTAACACTTGTATTACCATAGGCAGCCGAATTCCTGAAGTTTCTTAAGCTGCGACAATGCAGACTTAACCCATGGACTGATAGATGAGGCAGAAGCGTTGTTACTTTCCATCTGTACTAGATGTCACAAAGACTATTTACGACATGCAAAAGGACTTAATACACTAAAGTTGGACGGTAACAGCCCTATGAACATCAGGGGTGTTTGTGCCCAGCTCTCTGTCAACTTAAGAATTGCTATAAATAGGTAAATAATTGCGAGAAAGGGGGTTATTAGTTGAGATGGATGATAATAAAGTCACTATCCTCGTTAGGTTGAGGTCAGATATTTAAGCCTAAGCTCAACCCTTGGTGGCTGTGGCTAAGGCTTAACTTAAGAAAACGTTTAAAGCATTTAGAAGTACCAAAAAGTTAAAATGTTGATGTAGGAGAGTAGGATCTGCCTCTTATGGTTACCCCCACTTTTTGCTGGTGTTTCACTGTTTTTCTACTTTAGTCCGGCTGGGGCCTTGCTATTCAGGACCCCAGCCTAGCTGCTTCCTCTCTAAATTGATTCTATGTACACTAAGTACATCACAGGTTGTATTCCGAGGTGCCCTTACAAGTCCCTAGTATATGGTATACTATATACCTAGGGCAGAGGTACCCCAGAGGTCTACCATGGGCTGAAGCATGTATTATACCACCCCTGGAAAGCCCTCCAAAATGACACCACAGGTCTGCTACTGCAGCCTGGGTAAGGTGGTGCATGCACCCCTGACTGAGATATAGGTTCACTATATCTCACCTATCACTTCACATAGAAACCTATCAGTCACTCCTATGGCAGGCCTTATCAATCCTGAAGGCAGGGTGCTTGGTCAATCAATCAATCAAGGAATTTGTAGAGCGCGCTACTCACCCGTAAGGGTCTCAAGGCACTGGGGGAGGGGGGGTCGCTACTGCTCGAACAGCCAGGTCTTGAGTTGTTTCTGAAGGCGAAATGGTCCTGGGTCAGCCGGAGGTGGGTGGGGAGGGAGTTCCATGTCTTGGCTGCCAGATAGGAGAAGGATCTTCCTCCGGCGGTGGCTTTGCGAATTCCTGGGATGGTGGCGAGGGCGAGGCTGGCAGAGCGGAGCTGGCGGGTTGGTGTGTAGAATGCGAGTCGGTTGTTGAGGTACCTGGGGCCCGCGTTGTGGAGAGCCTTGTGTGCATGGGTGAGGAGTCGGAATGTGATTCTTTTGCTGACGGGGAGCCAGTGCAGATCCTTCAGATGGGCAGAGATGTGGCTGTGGCGGGGGATGTCCAGGATGAGTCTTGCCGAGGCGTTCTGTATGCGCTGTAGTCTTTTCTGGAGCTTGGCTGTGGTTCCGGCGTAGAGGGTGTTTCCGTAGTCCAGGCGGCTGGTGACAAGGGCCTGGGTGACGGTCTTCCTGGTTGCGGTGGGAAACCATCGAAAGATTTTTCGGAGCATGCGCAGGGTGTTGAAGCAGGATGCTGAGACGGCGTTGATTTGCTTGGTCATCGTGAGGGAGGAGTCCAGGATGAAGCCCAGGTTGTGTGCGTGGTCTGTGGGTTTGGGGGCGGTGCCCAGGGCGGGTGGCCACCAGGAGTCGTCCCAGGCAGAGGGGGATGGTCCCAGGATGAGGACTTCCGTTTTGTCTGAGTTGAGTGCTTGGTTATATGTGAGAGGATGCCCAGGCATGAGCTGAGCCCCTCTGCAGCCTTCAGAATCTCTTCCCCGGGGTTGTCAGTAGTGCAGCCTGACCATATACTCTTAAGTGCATTATATCTAAAACGGTTAATGCTAACTTTGGACTGTCTGCACGGAAACATGTCGTGTTTGGTGTCAAACACCTTGGAATCATGCCCCACATCAAATCCTGATGTGAGCATATGATCCCACTCTTCTAGAGGGACAGACATGACAGCACCGGTATACCTGGTACCAGCTTAACAGAGCCTGGCATCACAAAATGGATGCTGCAGCCACAGACACGGGTCTGGCCTCCTACTGCTGACTGAAACTCCGGCAGGGGAGACCTGGACAATAGGTTTCCTGTCACAGGAAGGTGTAACCATCTCCCAGACAGGCTGATGTGTATTGGGGCTGGGTGGGAGCACTCTCAGAGTGCTTTGAAGTCCTGCACTGGGGGCACATTTGGTGTCCCTGTGCATAGTCCAGCTCAAACCGGCTCTGGCGCGAAACTGGACAAAGGAAATGGGTGTAGCCACCCCTCTTTCCAAACCATCCCACAGGTGGGTCCCCAGAGCTAGTCCAACCCCTTCCTTAGGTATAAGTAAGGAACCCATGGCAACAGGACTTTAGATATCCCTGGACGAAACTCTGAAGCTGAATCTTGGAACTTTGACGCTCTACTAAAGACTAGAGGACTGAAGAAATCTCTCTTGGGGTCAAGGAGTGACTCCCCTGCTTGGCACAAATGAAGCAATTACAGGTCTGCATCTCCGAAGCTTCCGCCAGATGCCAAAGACTTTGCAACACAGGAAGAGGATTTCCAGACTTCTCAGAGGCCGACCCGAGTCCCCAGCAAAGCTGAGACCCGCAGCCCTCGTGAGTAACGTGGAACCGGAACTCCTGATCACCGTGCACTTTTGCAAGTGCATTGACTTCTCAACGTCTCTTGAAGTCGTGCTTGGGGTTACTTGTAGCCCCCACCTTGAGCAGAGAATCCACCGAAGATTGTCAGCCTAGTCACCCCGAGTGACCCGTGGGCCGCCATTTTGTGATTCCTCTCGAGGTCCCTTTGCGATCCCTGGTCCGTTGACTGTTGGGTCCCTGTGAAGGTAACTTTGATTTTCCTTGGGCTTTCCTGGTTGCTCCAGACGTGCCCCGACTCCCTACCAATTGGTGAGTCCCTCAGACCTTGCTGGTCTGCACCGAAGCATCTTTCTCCTTTCTGCGTGGGTTGCTGTTGCCAAGTCTTGTTGTGTCCAATCCGGGCACCGACGCTGCAGCACTCGACATCCTTCGTGGGACAGCTCGAATCCAGCTCCTCGAAGCCTCATGGTCCTCGTGACTGAAGAATCAAGCTTCACCTCTTTCACCTGAAATCACCCGACATCAGTGGGCATTCGTCTATCGTGCCCCTGGTCACTGGCAAGTGACCCAGACTCTGTCCCCTCTGCTTTCAGGTTCTTCTCGACTTTGATCCAGGCTTGGATCTCTTCGGATACTTCGCATCTTCCCGGCAGCAGCACTTCTTCACCAGCTCCCATTGAAAACGACAACGCGACCCCACACCATTTGACACCTAAGCACCCGGCTTCCCTGGGTGAGGTAACACGAGTACTCTGGTGCTCCCGTGGGTGTTGACCCTAGAACTTCCTAAGTCCAAAAATCCTGCTCCAATTTATAATAAAAACGAATATTTTAATTAACAAAATCACACCAAAACAGCAAACTCCAAAAAGGGGAATTGGAGATATGAATCTTCAAAATGTAAATTACGTTTAAGCACACACCACCATCCGCAGGCAGATGGTTGCAGTACACCGGGACAAGGGTCAGGTTTGAAGCTGACTGCGATGGAGCACGGGGCAGATTCAAGGCCCAGGTAGGTCCCAGTCAAACAATTACTTTCGGACATAGAAACTTTTCTGGATAAAAGTTGGTTGTCGACGAGTCATCAGTGTGCCAATCTGGATCCAAATCGAGATTTGATGGTGGCGGATTTCTGAAGCGTTAGGTCCTAGTGCAGTCGGTAACAAAGGTTGGAAAGCACTGAGTGGGCGAAGTCCGGTGTCCATGCTCAGGATAGTTTTCACATTGTTTGGCTTTGGCTCAGCGTCGTTCACAGTTAAGCCTTTTATTTTTGGACTTCAGCAGATCATACTAGCTAGTTGAATCTGACCAGCAATTCAACGTTGACTGCGTTGGCTCGACGGCAGTCCTGGTCTATCACCGGTTCTTCAGAGAAAGGTTGACAAAAAGTTTCTAAGTCTCAGCTTTTGCAGATTGGACATGAGTAGAGTACTCTGACACTTATCTAAGGGCCCCAACACCTTAGGGACACCAGTTCTAGGTCATGACTCACTCTAGTAGAAGCCACCAGGGCAGGCCCAGTTGGAACCTTTGTCAGCTGGGCTTCTTCAGGTAAGTGGGATTCTTGCGACTTTTGTGACTGTACAGGGCTCGAAAAATCCACTCCCTGCTCACATTTGCAAGCCAGATTCAATTAGGGCGAGCTATTTTTAGGTCCTACTCGCCAATAGAAAGACAGACTGACTTTTGACCTCTGTCTCTGAAAGCAGAGGAAATGTGACCAGATAGCAAGATTTAAAGGCATCTTTATTGCTCACAAAGTGAAAAAGCAATAAAATGTCTTTAAATCTTGTTAACTTGTCACATTTGCTCTGCTTCCAGAAACTGAGGTCAAGAGCATTTTAGTTAGGTCAAGTACATTTTTTAGGTTACTAGACCTGCAGGTCTAGTAAAAATTAAATGATTTTTCGAGCCCTGCTGTACCTTAACAGGATATCAGCTAACCGACCCTTGAAGTCTACTTCTTGGTCGTGGGTAGAAGACCAAGGCATGAGCATGTCCAGCCCTTAGAGTTCTCCTCACAGGTCACAACAGCAAGTGCAATCCTTCCTCTGTCTTCCACATGTCCAGCAGTGTTTTGATGAGGGTACTGGGGTACAACATGTATGCCTGTGCCAGCTTGTGGGTGGGAGAAACTCCTGACCACTCCCTAGCCATTGGGGTAAAAGTTCCCAGGGGTGAAATTACCCACTTTACTATAAACTATTCGACAGTGCCACTATGTACCTAAACCTAACATGGCAGAACCTTTCTTCCCCCATAGCTGCCAAGGTGTCAGATTGCTATGTGTGACATTTTCATAATTTCAGAGTAATTATGAGTGACATTTCAACAACTATGAATGACCCTTTCTCCCAAGCAAAATCAAGCAATGAAGATGAGGGAAACATATAATTATCAGAAATTACACCCATTTGAGCAACAGGAGCGTGCCAGCAAAAGCAAATGTTCATACTATAGAAGTCAGTGCTATATTAGGAGCTCACGACTTACACTTCTACGAGGTGGGGCAGCGGCAACAGGCGAGCCCTGTGGCCGACCCGCTACAACTGGAGACGGAGTCCCGCGACAAACGAAGCCACCGCTGCATATTGTGGCACACAACTGACTCTGGTCACACTGGTGCTCTGAGCTGCTGCCCCACTCTGGCGGCCCAGGCCGCCATGGTTCACACTCTCAGCAGCAGCCTGGCCGGTGGGGTCGGGTCACGTCAGAGGCGGTCCGGTCCAAAGGATCACAATACCACCTCGGTGAAAGCAGCAAGCTCCCGATTGGTTGCCAGCTGAGCAGGCTCAGGACAGCGACTCATCCACTGCTGGTGGGGGTCGGGCCCGGCCTGGCCACGGGATCCATACTGCGATGATGCAAGCAGTCCTTTTCAGCTGCGCTGCCTTGATTACCCACATACACACTGCAGCAAGCTGCCAGTTAGTACTTGAAATTGGCGCCGCGACAGAATGAACCCAACAACTGCCTATTAAAGTGAATCTGACACACTTACTGAGTCTCACACACTATCTCTGTATTAGACATTGGTCACTGACAGTGAGCGGCTCCCAGTGACGTCAGAGTTATGCTGCGTGGTGTTGTGTACCATTGTAGCACAGTACAGTATCAGCTAGGGAGCAGATGACCAGTCCCCAAGCCTGCCGGAGCACTGCAGCTTTCAGTATTTGGTGCATATTAGCAGTGCTCCGGCTTGACAGCTGATAGGTGCTATAATGCGTGATTCTGCATTTCAGTTTGGTGATACGGAACACCACACTGAAATGCGTTTGTCTAACGCCTGATGCGTGGTACTTGACAGGGCTGTTCCCCTGTGCAGAGCTCCCTGTGCCCACCGAGAGGTGTGCCTATAATAAAGGACAAAACCTTCCTTGTTGTCACTCTGTTCTGGGGCAGCTACCCCTCCCACTGGGTTTGGAGACAAGTTGGCTATGAAGACAAAAGGGAGGCAGACACAGGTGTGAGCTACATCTGCCAGTGATGGGGTAGGCAACCTTTGAAGCTAATTCGGTTCCTGGTTGCAGCTTAGATGGCCATCACATCAGTGGAAGGTCAGACCCTCTGTCCCTCCCTTTGTTTCAGCTCTGGGTGCCACTTCACACCTAATCAAGGAGCCATTCAACTCCTGGGTGGCAATGAACACTGTCAGAAAGGACCATTTAACTAAGGAAGAAAAATTACAACTTTCTAAACGTGGCTTTTTCAAAACAGTGATATAAAATCTAACTTAAGCGTTAAGTTGGATTTCAAATTACTATTAAAATGAGTCCTTGAATAATTTTTCTATGTTCTCCCAAAGTGAACTCAAGCATTGTAAAATGTTATAATGTATCCCAGTACTTTCCTTGGAGGGAGTCAGCCTTACCACACTGAAAAACGGCTTTGGAGGTTTTTCACTGCCAGAACACATTAAACATAAAATATGCATGTTTTACTTTATTAACAGCATGCGCCCTGTTCTATGGGCATTTACGACCTACCTTAGAGGTGACTCATAAGTATCAAGAAGTGAGGTTTAGCATGGCAGAAGGTTTACTTTGCCAGGTTGAATTGGCAGTTTTAAAACTGCCAACTCAGGCTGCAGGGGCAGGCTTTGAGACATGCTTTGTATTATCTTTTTTGTGGTGGCGCAAAATGTGCTGAAATCCACTATTGACATTTCACTTACAGGCTTTGGGTACACTTTTGTACCATATACTAGGAACTTATAGGGAAGTTAAATATACCATTCAGGAGTGTAACCAATTTGACATGTTTTAGAGGTCAGAGCACAAGCACTCGGGCCTGGTTAGCAGTGTCCCAGGGCACGATTCACAGAATACCAAAAGTAGTAAGTTTAGGATTTTGTCTTAAGTTAATTCTGTGAATCGGGCCCCCAGTGCGCAGATCTAAAAAACAGTGATATCAATCCAGATATAATGGAGGTGACCACACAAAAAGAGGCATTTTCTTACAGTAACACAATATCTTTTTCTCCATAGCACCTAGAAACCATTTTGGGACCAGAAGTAGTACCAGGCTGTAACATTGCACAATCTGGCGCGATCTTCATATAAGATGAAGATATAACCCAAGTATTGAATTTGCCAAACTCCCTAGCAAAGGTGGCGGCCACCAGAAATGAGACTTTGGAGGCCAACAAGGATTGTAAAACTTCATTTGTAGGTTCTAATAGAGTGTTCTGACATACCTGTAAGGTCATGGGGCAGATCTCAAAAAGGCAACTTGAGTACAGCCACAAACGAACAACCAGAGGTCTCAAAGAGTCAAGAGCCCTGCCATGGAGCTGTACAGTACCTAATTGTCACCAGTTAACAGTTCGAAGTGGATGGAGTGGGATTTTTAGGGAACCCATCCCTTAAAAAAAATCGAGACTTATGAAAGGAGTTTTTTTTTTTTTTTAAATTAGAAAATTGGCATATTTGCCCTTTGGCCACTCTAGCATTTATTATGTAGGCTGCTATGCCCCCACAGTCCCTTCCTAGTCATGACCTCCTGCATTGCGGGCTAGTTTGGATAGTGTTTTTCCCCAGAGTTGATGTTGGTGTTCTGTCTGGCTCTGGCCAGCTACCAAAAAGTGTCCAATGACTAGAATAATTGGCCAGAGTAGAAGGGCTCCTTAGAAGACTGGAGTTCTACAATGATGAATAGGAGAATGTTGGAGCTCAGGCCATTCGGTGTCCAGGACCTCAGTCATAATCATGCCAGGCATGAGTGTGGAAGCACCGGATTCACCAATGGAGGCGGATAGGGCTGAAAACCACACACACCCCTCTTCTGACGTCCCGGCAAGAAGGAGAAACTGTACAAAGACCACAGAACCCCCCGCCCCCTTTTTGGAGAAGAAGGAAATACAGCTTCCCCTCGGTGACAATGTGGCTGGACGGACCCAGAAAGAACTCTTGTTGTTTCTGTATTGACTTTATGTCCCCATCTTGAGTCCCACACACCCTATACACTGCCCCTATCAAGAGGTCAATAAAATATTCACCAATCCTCACTCCTGACTCAGTGCTCTGTGTAGCTGGGAGATCACAAGGGCATGGGCAGTTTTTTTTTTAACATGTTTTTTGTTTTTGTTGCTGTTTAAACAAGGCAAAATAAGACAGTAAGATAAAAGCATGACAGTACAAAAGTACAATGGTGGTGGTCACAGAGAGTCCAATCAGGAGACGGATAGGTACACGAAGGAGCAAAAATGGGAAAATATCCCTAATCCCAAACCAGGGCCAGTTGGCGCTGACGAACGCCCTGTGCATCCTCTCTATGCAGCGCCATAACCTCAGCTATCACCCACCTGGTGAATAGCACCAGCCACTGAATCGAGGTGTGAGGGGCGGGAGACTTCCAGTGGGTTATGATGGCCTTCTTCAGATCAGCCACCAGGCACCGCATAGAGGACAAAGTTTGGAAGCACCAGGAAATATCCTTGCAATCCGCTGCAGGGAACGATATGCGCAAAGAAGAATATAGAATTGGATGAGTTTAAAGGCAAGCATTACGGGACACCCACCTTGGATACGCCAGTGCCCTCTCCCATTTCCTGCTCAAAGTGGTCTGTCAAACTCCCTCTTCCACGTCTCCCTCAAGGACTGAAGTGAAGCTGGTGTGTGTGTAAGAAGACCCCTAATACGCCAGGTAACCAATCTACGGCCCCCACCCACAGTATGCAGGGTTTGCATGAGCCTTGGTCCCCTCAGGCATCCTCCAACGCCCCCTGGAGGGAAGCATGAAGAAAAAACTGTCCCTGAGGTAGGGCAAACCACTCCGCCTCGAATGGCAGTAATTGTCTGTTGATGTGAAGGTCCGATTAGCACATAATACCTGGCTCATCCCAACTCCGGCGACAGCCCCTAGTAAGGCAGCCCTCTGGCAGGAGGACCCCAAGCAACGGTACCACCAGGGCATACAGAACGACATGTTTTGTGAGAGGGAGAGCAGGTCTAAAGCACCCCAAAGCAACCTTCGGGAGAACAGGCAAGTCCGGGGGAACACAAGTCTAGGCATTAAGAAGATGAAGGAGAAAGACCCTCAGAAGAGGGAGGCCATATGTCCCTGTGTCTGCCAAATAGCGACCAACCAACCAACAGGACAGCCACTGCAGCTGGACCACCAAATAATAGTATTCCAAGTTAGGTGCCACAAGGGCCCCCTGCTCCAGAGGGAGCTGGAGCTTTGCGATAGCCACCCGCCTGCATGATCGATGCCAGAAGAGATCCCTCAGCAGGGCATTTATGTCCTGAACAAGGAAGCGTGAGGTCCACAAAATAGTGAAGGAGGCAGGGATGGATGATCATTTTCAGAATTGCTACCGGGCCTGAGACAGACAAGAGGAGCGATGTTCGGAAGGGCATGGATGAGTGAATCAAGGCCACTGCTGCAGTCACATACCTTGGTCCCCAAATATCGGACAGTAGCATGTTCCCAGTGAACTGCCCCCCCCCCCCCCCCCCAATCCACATCCCTTGGCTCCAATTCTTGCTCCAAATGGAAGAGGCAGGATTTATCCCAACTGACCATAAGTCCAGAACATGTCCAAAGTTGGCAGGAGGGAAGCACCTGTCAAAAAGGTCAAAGTCTACGTCCTGCAGATGCAAAGGGCTACCCTAACCTAGCCCCTCCACCCTCGCTCAGGAAACCAGAGGCTCCATAGCAATGGCAAAGAGCAAGGGTGAAAGGGGAGAACCTTGACAGCTTCTGCGCCGACCGCAACGGATCCTGATATTAACCCCCTTAAGTGGGTCCAAGCTGTAGGGAGGTATAGGGGAGTTGGATACGCTTATTAATGTGGGGGCCAATGTCGAAACTCCACAAGACCATAAAAAGGCAATCCCAGCTGAGGAAGTCAAAGGCCTTACAGATATCCAACATCAGTGCTTCTGCCCTGGGCCAGCAGGTCTGTACTGCCTTCCTAACCCGGAACAACTGGCAGACACAAAGAGAGGTACTCCTGCCCTGAATAAATCCATCCTGGTCAACAAAATCAACTGGACCCTCCTAGCCAGGAACAAGCTCAAGATCTTGTAGTCAACCTTCAGGATGGCAATAGGACGCCAGGATCCAAGGGGTCCTTGCCTAGCTTAAGTAACAAAGCATTGGAGGCATCATGCATTGTGGCTGGCAGGGAACTGGCAGCCAATGTCCCCTCATAGAGACTGAGAAGTCATGGAGCCAGGTCACCCTGAAAAGACTTATAAAACTCTTACCAGGGGCCAGTGCTGTGATGGTAGCATGAATTTCCTGCACTGTAAGGGGGGAGGGGGGGGCGTCAAGGTCTGCCACTCAAGTGGTGTTAATCTGGGAAGCTGTGCAGAGGCCGCCAAGAATGCCCTGAAGTCAGCAGAGGGGGATCTGGGGAGGGGCAGTAGAGATCTGTATAGTAGGCCATAAAGGCCGCATGGATCTCCTGCAGAGAACGAAGGATACCTTTGTCAGCGGTCGTGCCTGCAGAAACGTCTTAGCTGGTTTCGTACACCCCATGCCAGCAGTTCCAGGACCCTAAACGTTGCATACTGAACCCCCAGCTCTTTGATAATCTGTAGAGGTCCAAGGACATAGGGCCTGCTTACCCTGCAAAATGATCCCTCCAGGGAGGACGGGGCAACACGATCAGCCCCAGAAAGCAATAGAGGGCGCAAACCAAAATCAGATATGAGGAGCCCCTGAATAATGTTCCGGCAGGCCTTCTCCTGTCGCTTGGCCCCCCTACCCAGGCAGGAGGGCAGGGGGGCCAAGCGACAGGAGAAGGCCCCAGGGTCAACGGGCCACTGCAACACTGCGTCACCGGAGGAGCCCAAAGGTGAGGCTCCCAAAAACCAGTAATGTGAGGGTCGCCCAACCAGTCTCAATAAGCCCTATCAAGGCCCCAACCCTTGTCTAATATGGAGGGCCGATTCAAGGGCCCAGAAATCCCCCTTCTGGAGCAGCAACCTCCTCAACTGGGCTTCAGGCCCCATCTGTTATTCAGCGCCAAGATGTCCCTCTGTTTGAACGTGCACTTTATCAATACACGTTATCAATCAGCATTTGTATAGCTCAGCACTGTCACCCTTAGGGGTATCTGGGCACTGAGGGTGCAGTGTTTCCATCGAAAATCCAGGTCTTGTGTTTCTTTCTGAAGTCTGCCAGGCAGGGTGCTGTTCAGAGTTTGAGGGTCAAGTCATTCCAGGTCTTGGTGGTGATGTAGGAGAAGGAGCAGCCCCTGCTGCAGCTACGATGGATGCGGTGGGTGTGTGCACCGCGAGTAATTAGGAGCGCAGGTGTCTTGCGGGCTGAATGAAGTTTAGTTGATGGTTGATGTAGAACGGTCCTTGATGGTGTAGGGTTTTGTAGGTGTGTGTGAGGATCTTAAACTGGTATCTCTTCTGGATGAGGAGCCAGTGAAGGTTTCTGAGGTGGGGGCTGATGTTGGTCCGTTTGAGAGAATCCAGGATGAGTCTGGCTGCAGCGTTCTGTATGGTCTGGAGTCTTTTGAGGAGTTGGGTGGAGATGCCCGTTAGAGTGCTTTGCCATAGTCGAGGCAGCTGGTGATGAGGGCCTTGGTGACGGTTTTTCTGGTGTTAACTAGGATCCATTTGAAGACTCTGCGAAGCATGCAAAGTGTGTGGAAGCAGGAGGCGGCGATTGTGTTGACTTGTCGATTCATGGTCAGTTGGCTGTCAAGGATGATGCTGAGGTTGCGTGCATGGTCTGTTGTTGTTGGTCTGAGTTCTGCTGGCCACCAGCTGTAGTCCCAGACGTAAGTGTTCTTCCCGAAGATCAGTTCGTCCGTCTTGTCGGATTTGAGTTTGAGGTAGTTGTCTCTCATCCTGATTGCAAGGTGTCAAGTAGGTGGTTTCATTTCAGGTATTCAGTGACCTCTTGGTTGATGGCCTTCTTGGGTACTTTAGCCAGAAAGGGAGCAGGGAGATTGGTTGGTAATCTTTTAGATCCCTGGAGTCGGCGGAGGGTTTCTTTAGGAGGGTTCTGACCTCTGCGTGTTTTCATCTGTCCTGTAAGGTTGCTGTGGAGATGGAGGCGTTGAGGATGCTGGTGAGTTTTGTGCTGATTGGGTTGGTTCTGAGGTTAAAGAGATGTTAGGAGCAGGGCTGGGTAGGTGCCCCAGAGTGGATAGATGACATGATGGTTGTGGTGATCTGCATGGAGAGTGGAGACCAGGTGGCGATTGTTCCCCTGGTTTGCCCTGGTTGGTTGAGATTATTGAGGTTGAGAGTGGTGTGTTGGGGGTCTACGTTGTTGTAGATGGTGGCAATCTTGCTGTGGAATTAGTCGAAGAGGGTGTTGCAAAGTTCCTGGGAGGGGTGGATAGTGTTCTCTGTGACTGTTGGGTTGGAGAATTCCTTGACTATTTTGAAGAGTTCCTTCGTATGATTGGCTGCGGAATCGATGCGTGCAGTGATGGCTGCTTTCTTGATGTGCAGGTGGTAGTAGCTAAGGGCTGCTTTTTGAGCAGCTTTGTCGGAGGGGTTCTTAATAACGCACCATTGCTTCTCGAATCAGTAGCAGTTGCGTTCAGTGGTTCTGAGCTCTATGGTGTACAAGCTGGCTTGTTTTGAGGTTTTGTTTGCTTTTGCTGGTTTCATAGGGGCAACTCTGTTATGTTATGTTCCCTGGCTCCAGGCCCTTCCCAGGTGATGTGGCCTGAAAAGGTCAAGTCCTAGGCCAGGGGCCAGAAAGAAGTGTGCACTATCCGGGGGTCCAACAATTCACTGTGGCCCCCCCTCCCGCTTCCGCCTACCTCTGGCTGGCCCTGGATCCCCCGAGGGGCCTGCCGGCGAAAGCCTGTGTTGGTGCGAGGCCTACAGCCTATGCGCGCTGGCTGCTCCCTCCAATGTCCAGGAAGGAGCGCAAAGTGGATACAGGGTCAGGAGGGGAAAATTGCTGACAGCGCTCGTGTCCCAAAAAGTCCCAAAGGTCACCCCTTTCATTGCCGCTCACCTCTGGAGGGTCCTGGACCTCCTTGGAGGCTCTGCCGCCAAAATGTGGTGTTGGCTCGAGGCCCACAGCCGATGCACACTGGCCACTCCCTCCAAGGTCTTGCGGGAACACTATTGAAGTCTGTGGTTGAGGCCACCCAGGGATCAGTCCCTCTAGTCGAATGTCTTCACCCCCCCCCCCCCCGCCCCCACCTCCTGGGAGCTCCTGGATGGAGTAACGAGGGGTCCAGTCTGCCGTTTCGGCCTAATGGGATTGTTGTATAAACATTTTTATGCCAAAAGAAATGTTAGGATGGGCATTCCAGAAAATAATTTTGTAACTGTATACCCTTCACCTGATGTTTTATGGACCCTCGTATAAATCTTAGATCATCACCTAATGGTTCTCTCAGTATGTTTTTTCCTGGACGAACTAAGTTATTTTATCAAAAGTACTCATTCAAAAAGTTAGTTTTAAAGACTGTTTTGGAGAAGGGGGTGACATATCAAATTTTTCTAATTTTCTAATTTCTAGGTTTGGTGAAGCGCAACAGCTACCCCAGCAATGGGGCGTCCCGGCGCTGAGAGACATGCTCACACCTACTAGACGGGGGAGTAGATAAGGGCCCTAGAGAGCAGGAAAGAGGAGGGTCTTGATTGCATTGCGAAAGACTGGGAGACAGTCTATGGAACGTATGCTGAGCGGGAGATCGTTCCATAGTTTGGGACCGAGAACGCTAAAGGAACGACCTCCAGTGCGACAGAGCTTAGTTCTGGGTACTTCCAGAAGAAGTTGGTTAGAGGAGCGTAGTTCACGGCCAGGAACATAGGGTCGGGCCAGGTTTCGCAGCAGAGGGGGATTTCCCTGTTTGACAATTTTAAAGGTCGTGATGAGAGCTTTAAATTTAACTCTGTGTTCCACGGGCAGCCAGTGGAGTTTGCGGATGGTGGCTCTGGCTGAGCATCTGCGTGGGAGACCGACCAGCGTTCTAGCCGCCGCGTTCTGGATTCGTTGGAACCTAGCCGTTTCTGCTTTGTTTGCTCCCAGGAGGAGGACGTTCGCATAGTCCAGGCGTGACAAGATGGTTGCCTGGACAATTAGCTGGCGAGCCTTTGAGTCAAAGAGTCCGAGTATAGGCCTGAGGTTCCTTAGGAGACCTATGCAGGTGGCTGCCATCTTTTTAGTGTGTGACTGGAAGCTAAGGTTAGCATCCATCCAGACTCCCAAATTTTTTACACAGTTTTTAGGGAGTGGAGTGGTGCCAAGGGATGACGGCCACCAGTGCTCGTTCCATAGGCTGGTGTTTCGGCCAAGGAGGAGCACCTCGGTTTTCCCAGCATTAAGTTGGAGGTAATTATCCGTCATCCATTGTGCCACCGCTGCCAAGCCCTCTCTGAACTTGGATGCCGCGATGGACGGGCTTTCCGAGAGGGTGACGACCAGCTGGGTGTCGTCGGCGTACGAAACCAGCGTGAGCCCCCACTCTTTGGCCACATCCGCAAGCGGCTGGACATATATATATATATATTTTTTTTCTCCTGTTAACCATGTAAAGCGCTCTGATACCCTCATGGGTCATGTTCGCGCTCTATAAAACACTAAAATAAATAAATAAATAAATTTAGAGAGAAATGGGGGGGCTGACACCTTGAAGGATCTGTCCTTAAGAAAGGATTGGAACCATGCGAGAGCGAGGCCAGTCACACCGGCTATCTCCAGACGTTTCAGAAGAATGTCGTGGGATACCGTGTCAAAGGCTGCGCTGAGATCTAGAAGGATCAGCGCAGCACTTTGACCGGAGTCTAAAATCATCCGGAGATGTTCGGTGGTGGCCAGTAGGGCAGATTCAGTACTATGGCCCGCTCGAAAGCTATTTTGGGATGGATCCAGGATTCCGTGGTGGTCCACATGTTTCGAGAGGATGCCATTGACATGGGCTTCTGCTATTTTAGATATCCAGGGGAGGAGGGATATTGGCCGGAAGTTTTCCGGCTTGGAAGGGTCCAGGGTGGGTTTTTTGATTATCGGTGATACCCACTCTTGCTTCCAAGCTATGGGTACAGAAGCAGAGGTGAAGGAAAGATTGAGGATATCCAGCATGGGGGGTAGGAAAAAGTCAATCGAGTCCAGGAAGTGAGAGGGGCTCATAGGGTCAGCTGGGGAGCCAGACTTCACTTTCTTGCAGAGTTTGGTCAGGTCAGCAGCCGTGATGGCAGGGATTTGGGTAAGAGGGGTGATGGTGGAAGCTGGTGTCTTAAGTTCTCCAGAGTGAGGAGGGTTCTGCAGAAAGGTCTCATAGATTTTTTGGACCTTTTCAACGAAGTATGTGGCCAGCTGCTCGCATTGTTCGTTGGATGAAATTTTGGGAGAGGGCGACCTAGGGTTTTGGAGTTCTTTGACTAGTTTAAAGATCACTTTAGATGGGTTCGGGTTGGAGCTAATTTTGTCAGCATAGAAAGTAGCGCGGATAGTGCTGATGGCTTTGTGATAGATTTTAAGCTTGGATAAATAGTTAGCCTTATCCTGATTGTCAACTTTTTCCTCCATTGACGCTCGGCTTTTTTACAGTCCTTACGCATCGCTTTAAGGGTATCATCGTACCACGGATTAGAGGGTGTGTTACGTCCTTTAGTCAGCTTGGCTGGGATGAGAGTGTCAAGCCCATTAGTAATCCAGGTAGTGAACGAGGTATAGGTCGCATCTATCTCCTGATTGGCTTCGCAGTGGAAATCTCCTAGGGTTTCATGAAGAGCGGGGGTGGAGAGTTTGTGCCAAGGTCTTTTTAAGCGACGGTTGGATTCAGTTTTATACTGACGTTTTGGTGCTGGGACCATTAGTTTGATGAGGTAGTGGTCCGTCCATCCCATGGGGGTGGGAATCTCTGTAACTGCCTCTTGGATGTTGGTGAAAATCGGGTCTAGGGTATGGCCGGCTGTATGGGTAGGAGCATGGATAAGAGAGTTAAGTTGCAGTGCCGAGAGATCTGCAAGAAGATTAGCGATTGTATGGTCATTAGTTAAATCAAAATGCAGGTTAAGGTCACCTAGAATCGTGAAATTGGCGGATTTGGTGATGAGCTCCGTGGACGTTTCGAGGAGGGCGTCAATGAACCTCGGGGACGGGCCTGGTGGGCGGTATATGTATAGACCAGATATCGTAGACTGAGGGCTAATGCTGATTTTAAATTGGGCGCATTCACAGTCTGGGAGAGATTCTTTGGTAAAAGAGCAGGTGAGGTGCTTTTTATAGATGACTGCGATGCCGCCGCCTCGAGTTTCACGGTTTATGGTGGCCAGGTGAAACTCATCTGGGAGCGTCAGGTTAGGGATGGTAGTTACGCCGTCTCGTAGCCATGTTTCGCAGAGAAAGAGGATGTCAGGATTTTCATCCAGTAAGAGTGAATTTACCTCTAGATGGTGTTTAGAGAGGGATCTGACATTGAGCTGTAGTATCGTCAGAGGCGGGGTTGTGGTTCTGGCACGGCCTCCCCACACGCGAGTAGGCATGCTGGTGGAAAAATGGCATCTATTGCAGTAGAGTTGCGAGTGGCCCAGGATGCCAGTAGCATCAGAGCATCTTTGGCTAGGGTTCATGCCAAGGAGTTCCTCACGGTCATATCGTATGAGCAAGTGGGGCCTGGTTAGACCAGGGGGACTGGCGACTGGCGATGTCGTGGCGATGACGGGCGCAGACGGGCTTGCCTTAGGCGCACCTTCGGCACGCAAACGGCGCTCCCGCTGCGCTCGTCCGCTGCGCTTCCGGTGACAGCACATGATGTAGGGGGGTAGGGGGCGTGGCCTTCAGGGGGCGTGGCCTCAGTCCTCGCCAAGATTGGCGTTTTGTCCGAGATTGGTTCGGTTACGAGTCAGCGCTAGTTCCGCTGCTCGCTGTGCTTTAGAAAAGGTGAGTGCCCTGGCGCTTTACTAGCGTGTGGTGAGTTTTAAAATCAACAAGTTATTTCCGTGACACAAAAAGAAGTTTTAACAGTTCTAAAAGCTCCCGGCTTCCGCCTCAGGAGTGCGCGATAGTCTGACTTAGGCGCTAGTGGTCAGCGCTTTAAGTACTGCGACAGGGGGGCGTGGCCTTCAGGGGGCGTGGCCTCAGTCCTCGCCGAGATTGGCATTTTGTCCGAGATTGGTTCGGTTACGAGTCAGCGCTAGTTCCGCTGCTCGCTGTGCTTTAGAAAAGGTGAGTGCCCTGGCGCTTTACTAGCGTGTGGTGAGTTTTAAAATCAACAAGTTATTTCCGTGACACAAAAAGAAGTTTTAACAGTTCTAAAAGCTCCCGGCTTCCGCCTCAGGAGTGCGCGATAGTCTGACTTAGGCGCTAGTGGTCAGCGCTTTAAGTACTGCGACAGGGGGGCGTGGCCTTCGGGGGCGTGGCCTCAGTCCTCGCCGAGATTGGCGTTTTGTCCGAGATTGGTTCGGTTACGAGTCAGCGCTAGTTCCGCTGCTCGCTGTGCTTTAGAAAAGGTGAGTGGCCTGGCGCTTTACTAGCGTGTGGTGAGTTTTAAAATCAACAAGTTATTTCCGTGACACAAAAAGAAGTTTTAACAGTTCTAAAAGCTCCCGGCTTCCGCCTCAGGAGTGCGCGATAGTCTGACTTAGGCGCTAGTGGTCAGCGCTTTAAGTACTGCGACAGGGGGGCGTGGCCTTCAGGGGGCGTGGCCTCAGTCCTCGCCGAGATTGGCGTTTTGTCCGAGATTGGTTCGGTTACGAGTCAGCGCAGCACAAATCTTTTAAGTATCTAAGGATTTCACACCGTATTATCAAAACATTTCTGTGCTCTAGCACGCATTTGTGGGTTAGGATATTTTTCCTATTTCTGAAAAGATAAACTTCGATAAGCTAATCTGAAAGTGTTACTCTTTAAAGAAGCTGCATGTACACAGTAGAAAGGTCTTTTCATTACAAGGGGGTTACAAGAGGATTAGGATAGCACTGAGAAGAAATAGTGACTAAATAACGCCAATAAACTCTGTACCTAGAAGTAAATATTCCCCTTTCAGAAGACCTGCCCTTGTGGATACTGATGTTCAGGGGGATGAATGGCATCAACAGTTTATGACAACGAGGTAGTAAGGAGAAGCTCATCACTTTGAACCATACCTCTAGTGGATCTTTTATAGAAGAGGCCCCTTCACATTTCCAGCTCTCCTTCCATCACTGTATCCAGCCATCCTTTCACTACTGGTACAAAAGGGGGTGGTGATGGACGGAGCGTCAGAACCAATCAAACACTCACACCCAGTCAACAGATCTGGGTTTGATCCATCACCGTTCTTTAGCCCACTCTGCCACCCCAGTTCAGACATGGCCATATGCAAATCAGTCTGACCCTGTGCCTCATGGGAACAGTCCAGCCCGAACTGCCAAGCCATGCCTTCCCTGGACCGGAAACAAGCTTCCTAGGACCGGTTTCTGGCATTTCAGCCGTCTTCAGCCAGGCTTGCTTGAATCCAGTGGCAAAGTGAGCAAGGGACTCACGTCTGAGCATACCCTGCCAACTTATGGCGAACAAAGCGGTACAAAAGGGGGTGGTGATGGACGGAGCGTCAGAACCAATCAAACACTCACACCCAGTCAACAGATCTGGGTTTGATCCATCACCGTTCTTTAGCCCACTCTGCCACCCCAGTTCAGACATGGCCATATGCAAATCAGTCTGACCCTGTGCCTCATGGGAACAGTCCAGCCCGAACTGCCAAGCCATGCCTTCCCTGGACCGGAAACAAGCTTCCTAGGACCGGTTTCTGGCATTTCAGCCGTCTTCAGCCAGGCTTGCTTGAATCCAGTGGTAAAGTGAGCAAGGGACTCACGTCTGAGCATACCCTGCCAACTTATGGCGAACAAAGCGGTACAAAAGGGGGTGGTGATGGACGGAGCGTCAGAACCAATCAAACACTCACACCCAGTCAACAGATCTGGGTTTGATCCATCACCGTTCTTTAGCCCACTCTGCCACCCCAGTTCAGACATGGCCATATGCAAATCAGTCTGACCCTGTGCCTCATGGGAACAGTCCAGCCCGAACTGCCAAGCCATGCCTTCCCTGGACCGGAAACAAGCTTCCTAGGACCGGTTTCTGGCATTTCAGCCGTCTTCAGCCAGGCTTGCTTGAATCCAGTGGCAAAGTGAGCAAGGGACTCACGTCTGAGCATACCCTGCCAACTTATGGCGAACAAAGCGGTACAAAAGGGGGTGGTGATGGACGGAGCGTCAGAACCAATCAAACACTCACACCCAGTCAACAGATCTGGGTTTGATCCATCACCGTTCTTTAGCCCACTCTGCCACCCCAGTTCAGACATGGCCATATGCAAATCAGTCTGACCCTGTGCCTCATGGGAACAGTCCAGCCCGAACTGCCAAGCCATGCCTTCCCTGGACCGGAAACAAGCTTCCTAGGACCGGTTTCTGGCATTTCAGTTCGGGCTGGACTGTTCCCATGAGGCACAGGGTCAGACTGATTTGCATATGGCCAAGTCTGAACTGGGGTGGCAGAGTGGGCTAAAGAACGGTGATGGATCAAACCCAGATCTGTTGACTGGGTGTGAGTGTTTGATTGGTTCTGATGCTCCGTCCATCACCACCCCCTTTTGTACCGCTTTGTTCGCCATAAGTTGGCAGGGTATGCTCAGACGTGAGTCCCTTGCTCACTTTGCCACTGGATTCAAGCAAGCCTGGCTGAAGACGGCTGAAATGCCAGAAACCGGTCCTAGGAAGCTTGTTTCCGGTCCAGGGAAGGCGTGGCTTGGCAGTTCGGGCTGGACTGTTCCCATGAGGCACAGGGTCAGACTGATTTGCATATGGCCAAGTCTGAACTGGGGTGGCAGAGTGGGCTAAAGAACGGTGATGGATCAAACCCAGATCTGTTGACTGGGTGTGAGTGTTTGATTGGTTCTGATGCTCCGTCCATCACCACCCCCTTTTGTATCCTTTCACTACTGATTCATCCATTTTTTCATCCTTGCACCCATTATCCAGCCGCGGTCCGTGCAGGTAACAGCAGTGGGGCTGCGTGGGGGGGAGGGATTTCGAGGGACGATGCAGAGGGAAAATTGATTATTTATTTTCCCTCTGCATCGTCCATCGAAATCCCCCCACACACGGCCCCACCGCTGTTACCTGCACGGACCGCAGCTGCCATCATCCACCCACTAATCTATTGTTTTACCCATAATCCATCCATCCTTCATTTGCCCCATCTGTTCTTTCCCATGCCATCCATCCACCCATAATTCCACCCTTCTATTCAAACTTTCACTCTTTCAACTGTCATTCACTCTCCCAGCTATCAGCCATCCATTCTTTCACTCTCTTTTTTTCCTCTTCGCGCTTATTTATTTTCACCCTTTGTTCTTTTCCTGTGTCTCACTTTTCTTACTTTCACCCCTCATTCCTTTAATGTTTTTTCTCCATTTTTTCCTTCCTTTCTTCCTTTTTTTACTTACTTTGAGAGGCTGGCTTGGTATATGAGGCACCCTGCACCAATCCAGACAACACTTTTGGTGATTTTAGTGGTCTTAGACAACCTTAGAAAACTCTCTAAGTGATAACTGTGAAGAGCAGCCATCAGGCTTAGTCGAGCAGGAGTGTAAAGCAGCTTGTTTTACCAGAACCTAATCTTATAGGTACAGATTAGGTGAAAAAGAACCACACAGTGTATTTATGAAAATATGTATTTATTAAAAGACACTCACTAACACATACAGATATCTCCTAACCGGAGATATACACAATGCACACAATACTTTTCAATAGAAACAGGTAAGTAGCACAGGATATACAGTGGTCACCAGGGGGAGACCAAACCATATACTAAAATAGTGGTATGCGAACCACGACTCGAGTCAAGACTATACCCAGAAGACGTAGAAGTGCCGAGCACCCAAGGAACCACCCGAGGTAAGTAACAAGGAGCCCCACGGAGGCCGTGTGCAGAGTGGGAACATGACCACGGGCTCAGTACGAGTCAATGGGTAAGTCGCAATTGCAATTTTAAAGAAGGGCCCTTCCCAGTGAAAACCCCATGAGAGACAGAAGGTTGGAGAGCCACCGCACCCGTGGATACCTTAGGAACCAGGTTAGCTATCCCAGGGAAGCCGGGTGCATAGGTGTGAATTAGTGTTGGAAACCGCCATCGAAATCAATGGAGGACTTCAGGAAGATGCCGCTGCTGGAGAAGGTGAAAGTGTCCGATAGAACCCAAAGGTGGATTCAAGTTGAGAAGTACCTGCAATCAGAGGGAACAGAGTCTATGCCAACCAGGAGTGACGAGGAGGCACGGAAGACTAATGCCCACCGATGTCGAGTGTTGCAGGATAGATGACGGTGACCTTGGAGCTGCAGCTGTGAGGACCAGGCGACGCTGCGGAGGACAAGGAGCCGTTCACAAGCTTTCCCACGACGGATGTTGAGAGTTGAGGGGTCAGTGTCCGTCGAGAGCACCAACAAACCTTGGCAACTGCAAACAAAATGGAAAGCGAAGAAGGTCACCACAAGCAGGGCCGTCAGGGCAGGCCTGAGCAATCAGGGGAGCCCACAGAATTCAAAGGTGACTCTCAAAAGGAGTCGCAAGAGGACCTCGAGCAGCCCACCAAAGAAGCAAGCCCACAATGTAAGTGATGCGGTGAGGACAAAGATCTTGGTCACTGGACGTGCTTGAGGTGAGGGCTACTTGGAGCCCGAAGATCTTGATGGAAGGAAGCCAACAACCTTTGGCAACGGCAAGTCGACGTGGTGCACAGGGGTTTGGTTCCTGCAGCTCCAACAAGGGATACTGGCCTTAAACTTGGTGAGAGTATAGGGCAGGCCTCGAGGGGTGTGAAGAACCACCACCTGTGTTGCTGAGCCTTTCATAGTCATTTGGAGCCCAGGATCAGCAGACCGGTCAGCTTAGTTGCAGTGCCTGCAGGTGCAGGGAAGTGACTCCTTTACTTCAAGGGAGTTTCCTTCAGGTGTCTTGGATGCCCACAGGCCTTTGGAAGGTTCATCTATGGAGCACAGGCACGGACGTTGCAGCAGATAAGCAGGACGATGAGATCAGGAGCAGCCGGAGTCTTCCCAGTTGCAGCCTTGATGCACAGAATGAAGTCCAGCAAAGAGTCCAGAGTGCCCAGACGGTGTTATCTCGAAATGAATCTTGTCCCACGACAAATCTAGGGACCCACTCGAGGTAAGCCCTTAAGTACCCTAAGGAAAGAACTGGTACACCAGGTTTGTTAGTTGTTGTATAAAATGTATATTGCATTTCTCTTGAAATACCAATAAACACATTTTCAAAACAAAAGTACCCTAAGGAAAGGGTTGGGACGATTCAGGGTTCTCTGGGGAGGGGTTGGACAGTGGGGAGGATACTCCCATGTCCTTTGTCCAGTTTTGCCCCAGAGCAGGAGCCAACGGATCCCTGGACTGGTTTGAAATGGACTATGCAAGGGGGGCACCAAATGTGCCCCTCAAGCAGACTGAGTGGCGCTAACAAGCGCTCCCACCCGGACCCTATATACTAAACCCTGTCTGGGAGGTGGTCACAACTCCCTGTGACAGAATGCCTATTGTTCTGCCTTTCCCTGCGCGAGCCTGGCTCAGCAGCAGGAAGGCAGAATCGTGTCTCTGGTCCGCAGCAACCATTTTGTGCTGTCCGGGTCAAGGAGGCTGGCACCGGGAGCACTGAGAGCCTAACAGGGCTCTTCCAGTGCTTGGAATTATACCTCCCACACCGTTTACAGTGTGGGAAGTATAATTCCAACATGTTTGATACCAAACATGATAGGGTTCGTTCCAGCAAGTTTCGAGATGGTCATCGTGTAATGACGCGATGCCCCTCTATATGTTATATAGCTGTCGCACTTACAGCCTGGGAGAATGGACTCCGTAGTCTGTAAAGGTGTCCTGCTCATGAAGGGTTCCCTCACACTTAGAACCGAGCACCCTGCCTTCAGGATTGGAAGGCCTGCTGTATGGGTGACTTATAGGTTTTAAGTGCAGTCATCTTAGATATAGGACAACTATATCTTTCGTAAGTGGAGCTACCACCAGCTTACACAGGCTGCAATGGCAGGCCTGTAGTTACAGATTGAGTGGTCTTCCATGGGTGGCATAATACATGCTTCAGCCCATTGGGAACCCCTGCTGTACCTATGCCCTTGGTACCACAGTACCATATACTAGGGTCTTACAAGGGTACACCAGTGTCCAATCTGGGAGGTACCTAAGTACTTACCATAACCAATTTACGGGAGAAAGCACAGAGATTGGGCTCTTGATTAGCAGGATCCCAGTCAGACTCGTCAGAAACAGCTTAGCACCAGGCAAAAAGTGGGGATAACCATAAAATCAGATCCTACTTTCCTACACTTACTAACTCCCTCTCCTTTATCGTTCTTTTCTCTGTCATAAACAGCCTTTCTTCTTACCTTCTTTACGCTCCTTTATTCTCCATGTTTTTTTCTTTTTATGTTTCCATCACTGTACTTTGCTCAGTTGGCAGTCCTTTCCCCACCACACCTCTTATATTACCTTACACTGCCTGACTCATCCCAAACCTCTCATTCTACTTTGGCCTCCCACACACCCTTTCCAAACTCTTTCCTCGTTTATCCAATTCATCCAGTTAACAGGCGCACTTATTCACCACTCCCATCTTCCCTTTACTAGTCCACTTCGATCAATCCATCCCTTTCAAAACAATGCCCCAAATACATGAGGGATCCACAGGGAAACAAACAAATATCACTTTTTACTAATCTGCTCGCTTCTTACCTCTAACTTTGGGTTCTGGAGAAGCATGCTACTCACCGCAAAGCTTTTCAATGCCTCATCAGGGGTAGTAAGTGCTATCTAAATACAATTTAGAATTACAATTTATGAGCTATTGTCTGCAGACACAAGATTGCTCTGAAGAATAATTACGTTTTAGTTCTCCTGTGCTACCTCCTTTATTGCTGCTGAAGTGAGCGATTCATAACATCACTGTGTAACGACCACAAAATGCCCCTGGTCATTGCCCCAATGAATATAATGCAAATACTATTTCAGTGTAATGTACTACCAGGCAGAGTGAAGCATTGCAATATACCATGGGTCCCTTTATATCAAAGCGACTTCCTGATTGTGTCATATATACCAGTGGGATGAGTCCAGTGGAGGTGTGTGATCATGCACTTTGAAGATGTCATCTTTTTCCGGCTTACTTTTCCCTCGGACTTTGCCTCACAAAACATTAAGGCTTGCACTGAAGTGTGTTTCCGTTGAAGTGCTTCAATATACCCTCTCAGGAGTTCTGCATTAAGTGCTCTTTTCAGGGCTCCTCCACCATTGGGTAGAGCAGGCAGATTCTTGCTTTTTCTCAGCTAAAGGGGTTTGTGTGTAAGAGCTTCAAATCACTGTACATCAGAGGACAAGACAGAAGTATTTCACTGTTCCCTGGAATGGCCAGGGCACAGACTCTCATATCCTGGAAGAAACCATCACCCATGCCAGGTGAATTGCCAGATTTTATGCAGAGCTGACCCAGGAAAGGGTCTGTGAAGTGGCCCAAGGTGTGGCATTCAGTGATAAAGTCCCCATCCTTACATGGTGGAATTTAAGGCCCCTGGAATAAACATTGAATTATCTTTTAAACTAGGTCACCCACCGGAAATATGCCTTCCTACTTCCACAAATCTCCCACTTATCTGCCTGTCTCCAAAATTGGCATATGCATTTGTAAAGTACACATTCATCTGGGTGCTGAATCACAGATGTCTCTTGTTACACAAACACATTTTTCTCTATTTATCAACCTCTAAAGGATGAAAGGCTGAGTGGGTCCACTAGGACTTGAACCTATGGTGTACCTATGCCCTTGGTCACACACAGTTGCCTCCTGTGGATGGATCAGTCCACAGGGTCTCTAGACCAGCTTAGTCGACTAAGCTGATGTCCTCCTTTCATAAACCTTTCACCCTCTACCTTTCTCTGGGACTCCCTTTGCCTTGTCCTTGGATAAAAGATTGTAGGCTTCTTTTTGGTGCTTTCATTCCAGAACAAGAATGCCCTCAGCAGTGCCCACAACACAAACGTTATTGTTCAGCTAGAAAAAGGCTACATATTTCAAAACAATAGTCTTTTTTAATTGTGTTTAAAACTACCGTAAAAACAACTACATGTGGTATTATTATGAGTTCTGGCAGTGTTCCAGATTTAGCACTCCTTCCATGCTGCCACAGCTTATATAAATATGTGGTTTTATTGTGGTGTGTGGTCGCTGAACATTGCCTGTTGGCACACGTTTAGTTCTCTGCTATTGTAAAGCAAGAAGGGACGGGTCGGTAACATTCTCGACATTGTGTAAGGATATACTGGTACTGGCATGAGCGTGCTTCCTGTCCTCTCACGTCCCAGCTAGAAAACCAGGCTAAAATGTATCGAGCCCTAGGGGAGTGGAGAAGCAATTTGCATGAAACCATAGGGATCCACTTGAGGTTAGTAAAGCAAACAAAGAAAAAGCTTTAAGGAAAGTTAACGAGAGTTCCAGAGCGAGGCAGTTTGAACATTCAAGTCTCTTTGTACTAAGCCAGCTGTAGCAGTTACCATGAGATGAAATGACGTCATGATAAGTGCCAGAATGAATGGGTGGTGGGGAGTCCTCACAACCATGAGACACACTCAGAACCTGATGATAGAGTAAATTTGGAATCCTTCCTGAAGAGCGTTCACGAATTAGACACTTGAAGAAGAATGTCAGGCAACCTCTCATTTTAGTTGAGGTTTGTGAGTTTCCTTTATTGTGGGATCTCAGAAGGAGACTTCTTTTGGGGGTATGAATACTAAACAGCAGTTGGCATCCAGGAATGGTGCCTAGTTAAAGTCAATCCGATTTTTATTGTGAACCTTTCAAATGATGTACAAGAATAAAAAGGAATACTACCACAATAGCTGATGCTCTAATTTAGAGGCGCATGTTCAGATCTAGGTTTTGTTTACTCTGCATCACACATTTACTCATGAGATGCGTGTGGACAAGTCAAAAATTCTTGGTGAAATCTAGGAGGCTGATTTAATGAATTTAAATGTTTAGGCATAGCTGCTTTAGTTCTTAAAATGAAGTACCTGACTCACAAATTTAGAAGTGCTGTTTTGAAGTAAAAAACTCAAGTCTTAGTACCAAAATCATGACTGGCTGAATTTTAATCTTGCAAATGGGAGTTGTTAATCTACTACATTCAGAACTTAAGGGTTATGGGCGGGTTTGCTGCATTTCAGGTGTGCCAATGTGTAAAAGTAGTTGAACACTTACTAACTTGTATCTTTGAGGGTGTCCCCATTGCCTTTGGAGGCAGTTCTCCAACCTACAAGGGCTCATAAATGTATTTGTCTGTAAAGGTAGTAGTAAGTGCTTTTCAGAGAAGCAAAGGGGAGTGAACACCTCTAAATTTGGGAGTGATGGTTCCAGTAGCGGTCCGTGGAGGGAGTTCGGTGGGGCAGTGAGGCGGGGCGGGGAAATGTAAACACCGGAATATGGATGAACGGAGGTAAGTACACATTTAAATAAATAAAACTAATTTAGTTGCGCGGGCTGCATCGCATTTCGCACCAGAAAAAGAAAGTTTAGCCCTGGTATGGGCTTGTGAACATTTCCATGTATTACTATACGGAAAACCTTTTGCGCTGGTAACTGGTCATCAAGCTTTATTCACTATATTTGGCAATCCAAATGCCAAAAAACCTCCTCATATGAACGATCGGAACTACGGTTACAAAAGTATAATTATACCCTTGTGCATCATCCAGGGAAGGATCAGAACCCTGCTGACTACTTTTCCAGAGTGCCTATACAAGATCACAGGTACTCCATCTAAGACAGCTGAGGCCTATATTAACTTAACTGTAAAATCAAACACACCAGCTGCCATTTCCTTAGCCCAGATTAATACTGCCATGATAGTGACATGTTAAAGATGAAGGATCTTATTATGCATCAGTCATGGAACCAACACACTCGACCGCTCACCAGTGATGGTGAATATAAAAAATTCCAAAATATCAAGGATGAACTGTCCATAACTCAGGAAGGAGTTCTAGTACTAAGGTCTGCTACAAAATAATTGAAGTGGCACATTAAGGACATTGTGGAATCGTTGCCACAAAACTAGCTCTCTGAGACCAAGTCTGGTTTTCTTATTTTGATATATATCACACTAAGGGGTACGAATGGTGGAGAAAGATAAAGCATCAGACATCACTGACTCCAAATGAATGTATCTCACAAAAAGTGATGAAATGCTGATGTCCTAAGAAGGAGACATGTGTGTATGAGGAAGGGAGGCCAAGAAAATAATACTTTTAAAGACGAGAACCCTCACTCACCCGAGGGTGACATGCTTCATCATTGGGTCCCCTCTTGCACACTGTAACCGCAAGGTATACAGTGTGGGCTACAACTCTCAAAAAAGGGGACAAGAGAGGAGCGTGAGGTGTTTTGATGGGGGTATCCAAAGTGACAGGGGGAGTAAGGGGCAGAGTGTGAAATGAAACAGTGTGTAGGTAAGTAAAACTAGCTACAGGGTAACAAAATCAATTTTAATAGTAGTTCCCATCAGCTAGGATTAAAATGAAGTGATCTAGGATTTACAAAATATCCTAGTAATTGGTGGTCGACATGTTTCTGCCAGATGACTTAATTGTTCGCGGCATTCATCAGGACCTCTCAATATATCACTCTGCTCGTGTAATCAAAATAAATGAGTTACAGACCATACTCGTTGGTAGGTTATAAATGACAAAAGGACCAGCAGCAGTCCGGTACAGTGTCTCTGAAAAAAATTCACAGTTCATTGTCATTTATACCAACTTAAAAGGTCAACCTCCACATACCAAAAGACACACCACACACGTGAAATGTGTTGCACACGTGATAAAACCACAAATCATTCTGGTGAGTGAGTATATTCTAGGAACTCACCTAGGGGTAATATTAATTTACCTCTACCTTGCGACGAATGGTGCTAAAGAGCACAGATTGCTAGAAAGATAAAAGACTGGTTCAAAATGGTTTTCATATGTTGCACGAAAAAACATATAGACTAATAGATAAGTATTGCTCTCAATCGGTATAGTGTGGCAAGCACTATGTAAAATTCACCCAAACAGCAGTATTTCAAATAAAAATTAGATTGTTCTCATGTCCCAAAAGAAAGGAAAGGGGAGGGTGGAGGGGTGTGACACGCATTCACTTCACGCCACGTGTCACATGTAGATGTATGGGACGGACTGTATGTCAAATTACAATCGTCTGTATGTAGAAAGACACACATAAAGATCAATATTCACAAAGAGTGGGTCCAGAGTGTCACTCGCCCGCTCCCAGCTCTTAGAATCATAGAGTTTGACAATACAGGTTAAGGTAGTGAAAACTGCACTGACCCGATTTGAAAATGCACTCGATATCTCAGACACCCATAACCTTGCCGGTTTCCCCCGCTCACTCCAGGGCGTCACTCGCCCGATCCCAGCTCTCAGAATTATCGGTTTTGACAATACAGGTTAAGTTAGTGAAAAGGCACTCGATAACTCCAACACCCATAACAATACCGGTTTACCACACTCACTCCCTTAATTACCTTCCGTTAGTCTGTCTCAGCCTAATTAGAGCACCAACCCGCTGGGGAGAGGCTGCGCGTCTCGCAGTGGTTATGACAGCTCCCGTGTATCTTCGTGAGTGCGTAAACCCGGAAGTGCAGCAAATAACTTCCGGGCAGCGCAGAATCATGGGAAATGTAGTTTGCTGTAAAGCGGAGGCGCCAGACACGATTGGAATACAGCACAATACGCCGTATTGAGGCTATAGTAATTGTTACCACCAATTTAACATTGAAAAATGTTATGTGTCCAAGTACAACAGAATGACAAACCCAGGACGTCTAGTGTTGCCTCCGTGTGATATGTCGTAAAGTCAGCAAAAACGGGAGCTCTATACAAAAAGGGGGGGGCTATATGACCACAGTCATACACATGCAGATATGGTGGCTAAATAAATGGAAGCACTCCATAAAATCGTTCCAAAACGTGGAGCCAGATGCCAAATCCAAAACACATAGTATTGGTAATTGCATATGTAATGCATGTATTAGGCTGTCTATCCCATAGGAAATCAGACCAGTAACGCAACATAAATGTGTGGTGTTGTGCGGCAACTACAAATGGGAGAAGATGATACAGGAGACCCGGAAGAGGTTACACAGAGCACCAGGGAATATCTTCATTCAGACCCCTCAAGTGGCTTTTGAGACGGAACACCCACCGTTGTTCACGGCGGAATAGAACTTGTTCCAATGGTCCCATATTAACATCATAATGAGGTTTGTCAATAATGACCCATTGAAGGTCGTTTTCTGTGTGGCCCTGCTCAAGGTAATGCCTAGTCATGCGTGTATTCGATTTTTTGCATCGGATGGTACTACGATGCTCAGTAATTCTTTGTCGTACTTTGCGACATGTCATTCCAATGTAAATCAAATTACAAGGGCACTTAATCATATATATAACCCCACTGGTGTTGCAGTTGGTGTGGTTATTCAATTTCCATGGTCTCCCCGGTAGAATGTCCAGCTCTGTAGTGTGACTGGTGAAGGGACAGCACGAACAGGATCCGCATGGAAAATGACCAACCACAGGATTAGTGTTCCATAGTGTTGACTGGCTGTTGTGATGTACAACAGTTCTTGGTCGTGTATGTACCATGAGGTCCTGCAAGTTACTGCTCCGTTTCAATGCAAACAGAGGTGAGTCCAATGTCAGCTTGCCTGTATTGAGTATGTGCCAATTCTTGTTGATGGCCCTTTTTACATTTGTAGTTAAGTTACTGAAAGTAGTCACACATACCAATCTATCTGATTTGGGTTTGGTGTATGTTTCCAGGAGTGCCCCCCTGTCATTGTTGCGTGCTCTTTTTGCCGCTCTTTTTACCAATTGTACTGGATAATGTCGTGCAGCTAGTTCATCAGTTAGCTTTTTGGCATGTTTATAATACTGCACCAATTCTGAACAATTTCTCCTCAGTCTAAGAAATTGACCGACTGGAAGGTTGGTAAGTAATGCCCTTGGGTGGAAGCTATGAAAGCTCAGTAGGGAGTTACGGGCCATCGGTTTCTGATATAGCTCAGTATGGATCCTCCCATCTTTGGGGTATAGTCGGAGGTCCAAGAAGGGAATGGAGAAGTTATTATTCTCACCAGTAAACCTCAAGTTAGTATCCCGTGTATTGAGCCATATAGAGAAGTCTTCTAGAGACTCCTGGTCACCTTCCCAGATGACCAGGATGTCATCTATATAGCGTTTCCACAGTTTCAGTTGGCCATGGTAAGGATTGTGTAGAGGATAGATGTGTTGAGTCTCAAAATTATGCATGTACAGGTTGGCCATACTAGGTGCACAGGTACTCCCCATGGAAGTACCAGTTGTTTGCCAATACAGTTGGCCTTCAAAACTAAAAAAGTTTTCTTTTAGTGCCAGTGAATATAAAAAATTCCAAAATATCAAGGATGAACTGTCCATAACTCAGGAAGGAGTTCTAGTACTAAGGTCTGCTACAAAATAATTGAAGTGGCACATTAAGGACATTGTGGAATCGTTGCCACAAAACTAGCTCTCTGAGACCAAGTCTGGTTTTCTTATTTTGATGGCAGGGTTGATAGGGAATTAAATGCTTACCATCCATGCAACAGCTTTTCTACAAAAATGATTCACCACACCTTGAAGATTTCAGAACTCCCAAAGCATGCATGGGAGAGATTAGCTATTGACTGTTTCGGTCCACTCGACAATGGACAACACCTGCTAGTGATTATGGATAAATACTCATGATTTTGATTAATTGAAGATATTTCATCTACTACTCAAAAGCGAGTCATTGAAAGACTAGATGGCATCTTTGCGACATGGGGTGTTCCAGCCATAGTGAAGTCTGACAATGGCCTGCCTTTCAACAGTCGAGAGTTTAAAGATGTCTTGGAACATTTGAATATAAAGCATCTGAAGAGCACACCTTTGCAGCCACAGGCCAACAAACTTGTTGAGCGTTTTAGGAATGTGCTAAAGAAAGCAGGGTAACATGCTATTCTTGAGAATCTCGATTTGAACACTGTGTTGAATTCTACTGTGAGAGCTTATCGTTTACCAACCCACTCGACCACAGGTGAAAGTCCTGCAACATTGATGTTCAGGAGAGCAATGAACACCAAGTTACCTCAATGGACCAACCAGAGAAAGAAAGATTAGACAGCGGCCAACAAGAAGGACTTGGTTAACAAACAAAAGATGAAAGTGTTTGCTGACAAAAGACAACATGCGAAAAACATTGTCTTTAAGAAAGTAGATCTTTGCCCGTACGACAAATGCGGAGAAGAAATGTGATGCTCCATTTGATGTAGAACCTTTTCAAGCGCTTTCTATTAGGAGGCACATGGTGACTACACACTGCCCTGGCAAGTCTATTACCAGATACTCTTCTCATTTCAGATACTTAACTGATAGTTCTTCAGATCTAACTGTTGAAGAAGATACTTAGTCGGAAACACCAGTGACTGCTGTTGCCTCTACACCGTTGAAGCAGATCCTGGATAGTAATGGTGACAGTTCCCAGTTTCCAAGAACAAGATCAAGTCGAACAATTATAGTACCGAAAAGATTGATCGAAGATATTTAATTGTTCATGTTTATATATGTCTATTTTGTAAAATTATATTTTTTTTTATTCAACAGAGGTGGAGATGTAGTGTCTTGTAGTTAGAAATAATGTAACCCTTATGGCACCTGATAGACTCCGTAGAACTGTGACGTGTTTGAACGGAATGCAATGAAGACTGGTTTAGAATGTTGAGTTCACAGTTACACGTAAACAAATGAAGATGTGTAATACTAAGCTCAGTGTGTGGCGTAGTCATTGGCGGGTACCCAGACTGGGGAGGACACTACACTTTGCTTGTAACAAGGTTTGTGATTTGACGCTATGATCCTTTTTGTAATCTGATTGTCATAATTGTGAGTAGGCCTGTATTTCCTTAACCAGCTCTTTTGTATTTACATAGGCTATACAAGGAGAATAATTTCCTACGACAGCAAAACGAACAAGTTTATAAAATGTGCAGACATGAAAGACAGAAGGATGCACCATGGCGCTACGGTAATCAGAAACAAGCTATACGTCACTGGCGGGCGATGCCTTACCACGGACAACACCATCGAAGATTCCAGCTCTTTTGACTGCTATGATCCTGAGACAGATACGTGGACATCCAAGGGGAAACTGCCACACAAACTTTTTGACCATGGATGTCTCACTCTCCAGTTTGTGCCTCAGGCTATAACTCAGTCCTGAGGTACCACAGTGCTGGCTGGTATTGCCTGAAGAGGTCTAGGTAGCATTCTAGGGCTGGGTGGAACCAATTGCAAAATACTGTATGCTGCAGGTCCGCAAATACACTGTGTTGCTATGAATACGTATTCAAAAAATGCACTTACATGCAATGTGTAGGTAGTTAGTTTTGGCAAATATTTACAGTTGTTAACTTGCCGTCTTCTTAGGTTAATTTGTAATTACTGAGGTAAGGTACAGAATCAAAAAAATGGTTCAAATAGAAAGTTGGTAAAACAAGAGAGGGTTACCCCCTGCTTAGTCTTGTTTAGAAGTGTATATAACTACAGTGAGTGATAAAGCGGAACAGGTGGCACATTGTACATCCACCAACAGTTAACACATCCAAACACAAAGGTACGGGGTACAGTGACAATACAGAACAATAATTATTGTTCCTTGAAGGCCACCCTAGGCTTTAAAACTAGATCCAAGCTATGATAAAGAAACCTCACCCATTTAATATGGCATGCTTCTTCATAAGCTTCCTATCAGGGTGGAATGACCTCCTCTTTGTGAGGAAGTTCTTAAAGTATGACAGCTGGATAGAGTGGGGATCCAGATATTAAAAATACCTTTGGATAAACCTGTGGAAATTACCTTTGTTGGTGGGTACCCTGGGTATACATAAAATCTTAAAAACAAAAAGGGGATGTTTTATGAGTACAGTGGCAAATACATCCAATTTATTGCCGACATGTTTCAATTCCTAACTGACGGCCTGTGAAAGGTCCAGGGCATTCATCAGGGCGATTAAGAGATAGGATCCCTATACAATTGGTGAGCACATCTGCATGCAGGTGAAAGAAGGATTGCCTACCTTCACCATGCAAAGGTGGTAACTCAACTGTGGGCTGGTGTTTACAGTATGGTCAGGACCAGGACGAGCACTTCCTCTAGTCATATATTCATCAAGGAATGTGGCCGGTTGGAAACCTAGTTCAGGGGGCACTTTCCTTGACTAATGTGTGACTACAAGAAGTGCTCGCCCTGTACCCGTTTCACTGTGCCCCTACTTTTGTGTTTGGACCTCACTACAAGTGCCCTGGTATATTGCGATCCCTATGTAAACAAATGTTTGCGTAGGCAACGTAAATATAAGTGTTACAATGTTTATCGCACCAGGGTGAAAAATGGCCTGTAAATACCGGGATATGTGGATTGTGGTGTAATGATCCCCAAAATCCATTTTGCTATGCCCCATTTAGAGGGCTAACCTCAAAATATGTGATAAGTATTGCACCTGTTAAATTCAGAACACCTCAAATTGTATTCTTCTGGCATCCAACACTAATGATCCCATAATTAGGCCCTAAGAGAAGTTTCAGTAACATAAATGATGACACCCTGAAACAATTGATGAGTCCCCCTAGAATTTCACTTAGGCTGCATGCCTTACTGATATACATAGGTTTTAGAATGAGATCATGCCCTTTCTGGGGTTTCATGTGTCTGCATTGCCCTCCTAGCTTAGTGACGCAGTGCTGTATTTGGAGTTAAAAGTAAAGGGTTGAATCTCGTTTCGCAGCATGCTTTAATTTGAGAATTAGGCTTGTCTTCTCGCAACTCTTTTGAGAACACGGGCGTCTCTAGAAAGGATGAGATGGGGCATGTGCCCCAACTCCATTTGTCCCGGCCCCTCATTGCGCCCCACCTCTACCGCTGTTGACTGTTGCTCTGTGCCAGGAGCAACACCGGGAGAAAGTCAAACACCACACCGTGCAGCACTACCTTTCAGTACAAAGCAGCGGTTCTTTGAGACGCTACATGTTTCACTGTATGAACATATATATAAATCTGGGTATGTGTGTGTGTCTGTCGTTGTGTGCATCGATAGCTGCATAAGCTGCATATATATAGATGCATACTATTATATACAAAGTCACATTAAACATTTTAAGCAAGGAAATATATACATTTTTATACATGTACACATATAAATGTGCATGAACGCATATGCACACACAAACTTTCCACATCGCCCTCTGTCCGTGGCCACACCCGCTCATCTGTGGCCCAGCGTGCCCACCTCCTCTCTCACAAATCCCTTCTTGATACGCCACTAATAGAGAAACACTTGAAATTTGACTTTGGAGGTCGATTGGTTCCTAATAAATATGGCCAGTTTATCAAGCACCAATAAAAATGTAGCCTAACTTGCACTTTATTAATTCCTTTCGAAAATACAGGTAAATGTAGAAGTGTGCATTGTTGTGAAATAAGAATGAAGTGAAATATCTCATAGCTGCAACTTCTACTGCAGAACTTTGGAACTAAGGTGACGCCATGCTTTGGAACTAAGGCGATGTAGCAGTAGTTAAATTACAGTTTTCATTAATATTAATCTCATATCTAATATATGGTAATTGAAGAGAGTCAGATGTTTGCAGTTTGTGGGTTAAATGTCAGGGACCAGCTTTAGTTTTATTTATGTTTCTACTTTCCTTTCTAGAAATCTCAGTCCTGTCTTGTTTTTATGAATGATAATATCGGCATGTATAACAGTTTAGGAATATTGTGGGAAGATAGGAGAGAGTGCGTAAGGTGAGCTCACATTTTCTCCTTAATGCAGTTTCCATACAGATGGGCCTTTTACTATCGTTACATGAAAAAGGCTCTTATAATCTGCTATTTCATTGCCACTTATCATATTCGTGTTTAACAAAAGTGTTTTCTAGTTTTCAACTCTGTAAAGTGGTTACCATATAATGTAAGCTCTGTTGTTGAATGAATTGCAATAAAGAATTTGAACCAAAAATAAATTGCACATTATCTGTAAAATAATATTTTAATGCCAGAATAAACAACTACCTCAGAACAAGCTGCAAGGGGTAAGTAAAAAGAAGGATTTTGGGGTGACCTTGGGGAAATGATCTGTGAAAGAAAGTCCTAATCTAAATAAACAAGAGTTTCAAATGAATATACCTCAAATACTCTCTGAGACAGCGTACGTAAATCTGAAATGTTGCAGCAGACAAGTTTACTCACAGTGTAGATGTTCTCTGCTGGAAAAGAGTCAATATGCACTGCTTCTGCTTTACCATTATTACATTGGCAAAGCCAATAGGTCTCAACTTTGTGAGAGGTTCTATTTTTGTTTACTCTTTCCTACAGTAGTTGTGTGGATAGTAAGTGTAGATTGTTTGTGTTAATAAAATAGGTTTTAATATCACAGATCTGAAAGGGACCATGAGCGCTACGCACCTACCAAATTACACCGTCAAAAAGAACAAGTTACATTTTACGGGCCCGATTCACAGAACTAACTTAAGACAACATCCTAAACTTACTACTTTTGGTAGTCACAGAAGTTAGGATTTTGTCTTAAGTTTGTCTTAAGACAGACTTAAGACAGAATTAAGACAAACTTAAGACAGACTTAAGTTACGATTTTGTCTTAAGTCTGTCTTAAGTCTGTGTTAAGTTTGTCTTAAGTCTGTCTTAAGTCTGTCTTAAGTCTGTCTTAAGTTTGTCTTAAGACAAACTTAAGACAAAATCCTAACTTCTGTGAATACCAAAAGTAGTAAGTTTAGGATTTTGTCTTAAGTTAGTTCTGTGAATCGGCCCCTAAGTAACTGACTAACTTGGCTACCCAAACCTGATGCTAAAATACCATGAAAGGAAAATGTAGCTATGCATAACTCTACATCCAGACAGTTACGCTTTATTAAATGTTTCACCAAGTTATACACTCTATTCACAAAACACACCGAACTTGGAGAGACGGACAGGCAGCTGCAAGGCATATTGGGGCCAGTTGTTAAGAGATTTGTGTGACCAGCACACGGACAATTAATAAAGGTCATCGGAGATAGCATATTGATTGCATGAGGGGTCAAAGCAATGCCATATTGTTGTGGCCCCACTGAATAAGGTGAGTGTTTTCAAGAGGTGTGGTGAGTGAAAACAAAAATTATATGGAACTTTTCTGCCATTAATAAACATTAAATTTTATTGGATTTTAGCAGAGCGGTGTTAGCTAACACTAGTAAACACACTCTGTAGCGATATTTAAGAAAGCGTTCAAGGCTGGCCAGTTAACGGTGTGATGCTAGTGGATGCAGCAAAACAAGTAAATGATGGGAGATACACTTCAGTTGCAAAGTGTTGTTGTTTTACTGGTTACTATGGTTACGGCAGCATGCATATAATCAGGATCCGTGAGAGACTAGTGCAACAGTCAGGGCACAGCGCAGCTTGTGGCACAGGCAGTCTCCAGTTCTAGGCTCTGGTTGAACTTTAGCCCATAACTAGACTCATTAATCTACTTGCATAGCTTTAAAATGCTTGTCATGTAGAAAGATCCACCATAATCTAAGTAATCTCTGGTCCGTAAAGACCATTGTTTAATTTCAATTGCATGTGACAATTCATTACTAGGGTGTGGAGCTTGTTGGATGCCTGGGTTGTCTCGTTTAGAAATAAGAATTAAAATATTTTTGTGATTGCTACTGTTTCTTTTCTTTACCTATCCCATTGCAAGTTTTTCCCCTTTGGAGTACCTAGGTTTCTGCCCAGAGCAAACACACATACACATACTATTGAACTTGGCTGCAGCAGTAGAAACCCAGATGGCTGGTGCTGCTTTGGAACACATAATGGGAATGCATTAAAGATGTTGGTTCCAAAGGAGCGGCAGCCATCTTATATGATGATCTTGAGAGGAGAGGATGTGGCATAAGGGGTTATGGCGCCTGTCCTTGCCGCTAGGGCTAGAGCAGTTCGAGTCTCGGCGGGAGGCCCAACATCCTGTGTTTGTGGGCACATCTTTTAATCTCTCCATGCCTGTTAATTTTCCGTGCTTGTGAATGTGTCCCTGTGTCTAATGCAACTGGTGCAGTTGTATGATAGAGGTATGCAAGGCTCAAATTGGGGTTCCTTAACCACGCAGCCCGAACCACGAATGCGACTTAACCACGCATTCCTTTACCAAGCTTGCCTTTGGTGGTAAAGGCATGAATGGCTAGGTGTATGTGTGGCTAAGTTCGCCACTACTCCAACCCCCTCCCTAAGCCCTAATTTACAAACTTACCCAGCCCTTAAAACTACCCCAACCCCCGCCTCCTCCCCTGAGCCGTACAAACTTGCCCCCTCCGTAAAAGTACCTTGACCCCCCTCCCTGAGCACTAAAAACTTGCCCCCACCTCCCCGCCGAATGGGACCCCCAGACTGAGCCCTAAAATCTTGCCACTGATCCCCCCAAGCCCTAAATGACAAACACCCTACTTGCCCCCCCACCCGAGCTCTAAAACTTGGCCCATTCCTCAACTTCTCTCCCAAACCCAATCCTTAAAGCTACCCCACCCCCCTCCTCTACCGACAGCGACCTCCAGGCCTGGCCCCAGCCCCGCTTACCTGTCCGTGTCCGCTTCCAGTTCGGACGCTCCTGTTTGTTTCAAGTCCACACCCATCCCGAACACTGGAGCGCATTTTCCTTAACCACGCATGTTGGACTTGGCCCTTTTTGGCTAAAGTTCCTTAAACTTTTTGCTTTCCCCTCCAGACCTTTTTTCTGACCTGGTGTTGCCAACTTAGATGCTTTAGGCACTTTGCTTTGCTGATCAGTGTCAACTGCAAGTGCTCCCTTTGTAAAGTGTAATGGTAATTAGTTGTCCATGATTGGTATGTTTGCCTTACTAATAAAGTCCCTAGTAAAGTGCACTATGTGTGCCAGGGCTGGTAATGCAAATGCTACTAGTGGGCCTGCAGCACTAATTGTGCCACCCACACAAGTAGCCTTAAAGAGAGAACTCAGGCCTGCCACTGCAGTGCCTGCGCGCAGTTTGTTACACTGCCATATTGTTCTGACAAGTGCACCCACTTGCCAGACTTTACCCTTCCCTTTTTATGCACATCATCTATGGTAGGCCCAAAGTACCCCCTGGGCAGGGTGCAGTGTATGTGAAAGGTAGAACATGTACTGAGGTGTGTACCATGTCCTGACAGTGAAATACTCTCCATTTCGTTTTTCACTGTTGAAAGGCCATCTTGCCCATAGGACAGAATAGGGCAGACTGGGTAATATGTTTCCAGCCTATCTCCCCAAAGGCTTAAGATGGAGAGGTGAAGTTTAGTATGCCTGAACTCACAATTCAATAACACATCTGTTTGTGAAGGTGGTTTTTGCATTGTGTGTTTAGAAATCACTCTTTTAGAAGTGGCTGGGTTTTTGTGCTCTAACACTTCTTTGTGTCTCTGTCTGGTTGTGGATTGACTGTCTGGATCTTAAAGTGATAGGATCTGGGTAATGTCTTGACCCAGGGGAGGAAGTGACACATCAACAGGCTGACCTGTGTCTGGAGTGTAGGGGGGAGGAGTAGCCCCTGGAGGTGAAGAGGCCTGGGCTGCAGCCATAAACAATGGCTCCATCCCCTGATGAGTGATTAAGGATCCAGACCTCCACTATCAAAGGAAGAAGGTGTCACTGGCAGGGAGACACCCAGAGCTGGTTTGGACAGGGGTTAGTGCCCCTCTGAACACAAAGACTTTGAGGGGTATAACTATGAGAGCTGAAACCCCTAAACGTTGGATTGATCAAGACTGAAAATGATTGAAACTACTTTGTGGTCAAGAGAAACCTCTGCCAAGGAAGAAACAGCTGAATAGACTGAAGGAAAGGACTGACCCTTGCTGTGTGTTCTGGGGTTGGCCTGCAGTTTGTTGCTTTAACCAAGGAGAGGCTAAAGGGACTTTGCTGTGTGCTCTGTCCCCCTGCTTGAAAGGACTTTGCTGTGCTGTGTCCTGAAGTAACTTAACCCGAAGTGACCTGGCTCCCTGTTGTGGAAACTCAGGAACACAAAAGTTTCCAGAAGTGTCTCAGCGACGCTGTGTGCGTGTGCTTTCTGCAGCCTGAGACCTTTGTAAGCCATGCCCTGTGATCGTGGGCACCTGGAGTCCAAGCGAGTCTCAGCGACGCTGTGTGCGTGTGCTTTTTGCAGCCTGAGCCCTTTGTGAGGATTGTCCTGTGATCGTGTGCACCTGGAGTCCAAGTGAGTCTCAGCGACACTGTGTGCGTGTGCTTCATGCAGCCTGAGACCTTCGTGAGGATTGCCCTGTGATGGTGCACACCAGAAGTTCAAGAGTGTCTCAGCAACGCTATGTGCGTGTGCTTTTTGCAGCCTGACAACCTCGGAAGAATTGCCCTGTGATCGAGGGTGCCAGGAGTCCAAGTGAGTCTCAGCGACACTGTGTAAGTGTGCTCTGTGCAGCCTGAGACCTTCGTGAGGTTGGTCCTGTGATCGCGTGCACCCGAAGTCCAAGTGAGTCTCAGCGATGCTGTGTGCGTGTGCTTTGTGCAGCCTGAGACCTTCGTGAGGATTGCCCTGTGATAGTGTGCACCCGGAACTCAAGAGAGTCTAAGCGACGCTGTGTGCGTGTGCTTCATGCAGCCTGAGACCTTCCTGAGGATTGCCCTCTGACTGTGCACACCCGAGGCTCAAGGGAGTCTCAGCGAAGCTGTGTGCGTGTGCGCTGTTGCAGCCTGAAACCTTTGTTATCGTCATCGGCTCGGAATCAACCAAGTCGCATCGGAGGCCCAAGTCGCGAGAGGCGGAGAGGAGAGCGAGGTCATACCCCCCAGCTAACATGTGTTGGCGCCGGGATGCGGGCTCGGAGAGAGATGCTCTCGGCCTCTCCCCTAGTGCGAGCCTCTGTTCCAGCTCGTATCGCGCCCGTACTTGCCAAGGAGTGGCAGTACCGGGGCCAGAGTGTGGAGCTGCACTGTGGTTTACACCAGATCCGTGTTGGGGGCATATGTTGACGGAAACTGAGCGCGAGCCAGTACGAGGGGCGGAGAGACCGTCTGAAGCACCGTGATTGGTGCTGGAGTGTATTAGGCATTGCATTAGTTTGCAGGCTGACACTTGGGTGCTTCAAACGGTACTAGGATTCCACATGGAGTTCTACTGCTCCCCCTTCTAGGTCTCCCCTCCATTTGTCTGGCAGGGAATCTGCCCTTATCCAGTGGGAGGTGCAGGAGCCCTTTGAGAAAGGAGCGATTTATCGCTCTGCTCCTCACCCCAGCATTCTTTTTAAACAATCTGTTTTTGGTGCAAAATGGCCAGTGATAAACCCCTGAGAATTCAGCAAGTGGTTGGTCTAACACCACTTCAAGATGGAGGGTGTTCACCTGCTCCGCGACCTTTTACGCCCCCCCTAACAATGGGATGGTCGGGCTGGACCTCAAAGATCCCTATCACACGGTCCCCATCTTTCCACCACATTATTGCTTCCCGTGGCAGGGCAAACCTTCAAATTCACTTCTCTTCCTTTTGGCCTGTCGTCGGCACTGTGGTGCTTCACCAAGGTGTTGCACCCAGTAGTTGAGAGATTGGGAGCGCAAGGTGCCCAAATGATTGTGTACCTGGACGACATGTTGTTCATGAACCATTGTCCCTGGGCTATGTCCCAGCAGTTACAGTCTGCAGTACATATCCTACAGTCTCTGGGATTCGTTATCAATCAAACGAAATCCTGTCTCTTGCATATCTATTTGACCTGTTTCTAGGCTTTGTGATCAATTCGGTAAAGGCCACCCTGAGTCTCCCTTCCAGGAAGATGGTGAAAATCCATCAAAAGGTACAGCAGATCTTGGGGATGCCTCAGACCTCCCTGCTAAGCATTGCCAGAGTGGTCAGCCTACTGTTGGCTTCGATTCAGGTTATCTTCCCCGGGCCCCTTAATTTTTTAGCCCTTCAGGAACTCAAGGCGTCTCATATGCGCCGGGGCTAACGTATGCCCAACAGGTGCCTCTATCCAAGAGACAAAGGACAAACTTCATTAGTGGATCGCACACATGGAGGCGTGGAACGGACGGGCCATATTTGGTTCTAGACCGGATCTTTTGATTGACATGGTCCAAATTAGTATCTAGAACAGAATTGTTGTAGACTAGTACTGCTACTCCATTCAGTATCCCCTCCACCAGAACATAGTTTGCAGACTGGTTTTTGCTTTGTTCGCCATAAGTTGGCAGGGTATGCTCAGACGTGAGTCCCTTGCTCACTTTGCCACTGGATTCAAGCAAGCCTGGCTGAAGACGGCTGAAATGCCAGAAACCGGTCCTAGGAAGCTTGTTTCCGGTCCAGGGAAGACATGGCTTGGCAGTTCGGGCTGGACTGTTCCCATGAGGCACAGGGTCAGACTGATTTGCACATGGCCATGTCTGAACTGGGGTGGCAGAGTGGGCTACAGAACGGTGATGGATTAAACCCAGATCAGTTGACTGGGGGTGAGTGCTTGCAATGTTCAACACTCCGTCCATCATTTCCTTTGGGTTTTGCTTTGTTCGCCATAAGTTGGCAGGGTATGCTCAGACGTGAGTCCCTTGCTCACTTTGCCACTGGATTCAAGCAAGCCTGGCTGAAGACGGCTGAAATGCCAGAAACCGGTCCTAGGAAGCTTGTTTCCGGTCCAGGGAAGACATGGCTTGGCAGTTCGGGCTGGACTGTTCCCATGAGGCACAGGGTCAGACTGATTTGCACATGGCCATGTCTGAACTGGGGTGGCAGAGTGGGCTAAAGAACGGCGATGGATTAAACCCATATCAGTTGACTGGGGGTGAGTGTTTACAATGTTCAACACTCCGTCCATCATTTCCTTTGGTTTTTGCTTTGTTCGCCATAAGTTGGCAGGGTATGCTCAGACGTGAGTCCCTTGCTCACTTTGCCACTGGATTCAAGCAAGCCTGGCTGAAGACGGCTGAAATGCCAGAAACCGGTCCTAGGAAGCTTGTTTCCGGTCCAGGGAAGACATGGCTTGGCAGTTCGGGCTGGACTGTTCCCATGAGGCACAGGGTCAGACTGATTTGCACATGGCCATGTCTGAACTGGGGTGGCAGAGTGGGCTAAAGAACGGTGATGGATTAAACCCAGATCAGTTGACTGGGGGTGAGTGCTTGCAATGTTCAACACTCCGTCCATCATTTCCTTTGGTTTTTGCTTTGTTCGCCATAAGTTGGCAGGGTATGCTCAGACGTGAGTCCCTTGCTCACTTTGCCACTGGATTCAAGCAAGCCTGGCTGAAGACGGCTGAAATGCCAGAAACCGGTCCTAGGAAGCTTGTTTCCGGTCCAGGGAAGACATGGCTTGGCAGTTCGGGCTGGACTGTTCCCATGAGGCACAGGGTCAGACTGATTTGCATATGGCCATGTCTGAACTGGGGTGGCAGAGTGGGCTAAAGAACGGTGATGGATTAAACCCAGATCAGTTGACTGGGGGTGAGTGCTTGCAATGTTCAACACTCCGTCCATCATTTCCTTTGGTTTTTGCTTTGTTCGCCATAAGTTGGCAGGGTATGCTCAGACGTGAGTCCCTTGCTCACTTTGCCACTGGATTCAAGCAAGCCTGGCTGAAGACGGCTGAAATGACAGAGACCGGTCCTAGGAAGCTTGTGTCCGGTCCAGGGAAGACATGGCTTGGCAGTTCGGGCTGGACTGTTCCCATGAGGCACAGGGTCTGACTGATTTGCATATGGCCATGTCTGAACTGGGGTGGCAGAGTGGGCTAAAGAACGGTGATGGATTAAACCCAGATCAGTTGACTGGGGGTGAGTGCTTGCAATGTTCAACACTCCGTCCATCATTTCCTTTGGTTTTTGCTTTGTTCGCCATAAGTTGGCAGGGTATGCTCAGACGTGAGTCCCTTGCTCACTTTGCCACTGGATTCAAGCAAGCCTGGCTGAAGACGGCTGAAATGCCAGAAACCGGTCCTAGGAAGCTTGTTTCCGGTCCAGGGAAGACATGGCTTGGCAGTTCGGGGTGGACTGTTCCCATGAGGCACAGGGTCAGACTGATTTGCATATGGCCATGTCTGAACTGGGGTGGCAGAGTGGGCTAAAGAACGTTGATGGATTAAACCCAGATCAGTTGACTGGGGGTGAGTGCTTGCAATGTTCAACACTCCGTCCATCATTTCCTTTGGTTTTTGCTTTGTTCGCCATAAGTTGGCAGGGTATGCTCAGACGTGAGTCCCTTGCTCACTTTGCCACTGGATTCAAGCAAGCCTGGCTGAAGACGGCTGAAATGCCAGAAACCGGTCCTAGGAAGCTTGTTTTCGGTCCAGGGAAGACATGGCTTGGCAGTTCGGGCTGGACTGTTCCCATGAGGCACAGGGTCAGACTGATTTGCATATGGACATGTCTGAGCTGTGGTGGCAGAGTGGGCTAAAGAACGGTGATGGATTAAACCCAGATCAGTTGACTGGGGGTGAGTGCTTGCAATGTTCAACACTCCGTCCATCATTTCCTTTGGTTTTTGCTTTGTTCGCCATAACTTGGCAGGGTATGCTCAGACGTGAGTCCCTTGCTCACTTTGCCACTGGATTCAAGCAAGCCTGGCTGAAGACGGCTGAAATGCCAGAAACCGGTCCTAGGAAGCTTGTTTCCGGTCCAGGTAAGACATGGCTTGGCAGTTCGGGCTGGACTGTTCCCTTGAGGCACAGGGTCAGACTGATATGCATATGGCCATGTCTGAACTGGGGTGGCAGAGTGGGCTAAAGAACGGTGATGGATTAAACCCAGATCAGTTGACTGGGGGTGAGTGCTTGCAATGTTCAACACTCAGTCCATCATTTCCTTTGGTTTTTGCTTTGTTCGCCATAACTTGGCAGGGTATGCTCAGACGTGAGTCCCTTGCTCACTTTGCCACTGGATTCAAGCAAGCCTGGCTGAAGACGGCTGAAATGCCAGAAACCGGTCCTAGGAAGCTTGTTTCCGGTCCAGGTAAGACATGGCTTGGCAGTTCGGGCTGGACTGTTCCCTTGAGGTACAGGGTCAGACTGATATGCATATGGCCATGTCTGAACTGGGGTGGCAGAGTGGGCTAAAGAACGGTGATGGATTAAACCCAGATCAGTTGACTGGGGGTGAGTGCTTGCAATGTTCAACACTCCGTCCATCATTTCCTTTGGTTTTTGAGGAACCATACTCTGCATGACGCAACTTCAGACTCAGCCACACAGCATGCAGCCAGCTCCCACACCTGATCCCTCACACGCTGGATGCGGAGCCAATATGGAAACTTGATAATTACCCTATACCAGTGGCGGCTCCTCCATAGGGGCGTTTGGGCATCGCCCCACTGCTTTCTCGCAGTGCGAGAAGCAGAAACATAAAATGGTAAAAACTACGGGCCCGATTCACAGAACAAACTTAAGACAAAATCCTAAACTTAGTACTATTTTGGTATTCACAGAATGCACTTACTACTTCTGGTATTCACAGAATGAACTTACTACTTTTGCGATTCACAGAATAAACGTACTACTTTTGCTATTCACAGAATGGATTTACGACTACTAACTTTACGTCTGCACTCGGGCCGGAAATTCCGGCCCGGAGGCGGGGCTTCCGGGCCGGAGGCGGAGCTTCCGGCCCAGAGGTGGAGATTTTGGCCATGGTTAAATCTCCGCCACTGGCCGGAATCCCCACCTCCGGGCCGGAAGCTCCGCCTCCGGCCCGGAATCCCCGCCTCCGGGCCGGAATTTCCGGCCCGAGTGCGGACGTAAAGTTAGTAGTCGTAAATCCATTCTGTGAATAGCAAAAGTAGTAAGTTTATTCTGTGAATCGCAAAAGTAGTAAGTTCATTCTGTGAATACCAGTAGTAGTAAGTGTATTCTGTGAATACCAAAATGGTACTAAGTTTAGGATTTTGTCTTAAGTTAATTCTGTGAATCGGGCCCTACCATTTTATGTTTCTGCTTCTCGCACTGCGAGAAAGCAGAAGTGCCTTTTTGGGGGCGAGATCGTGGGCGGTCGTGCTCGAGGGCAGGGGGGGAGTGGCTTACCCACTGTTGTGGGTACTGACTGTCTGGTCGGCCCCTGGAGCCGACCAAACAGTCAGTACCCACAACAGTGGGTAAGCCACTCCCCCCTGCCCTCTAGCATGACCGCCTACTCTCCCCTTTTCTCTATGCAGGAGAAAATGGTGCGGCTGGGGCGCTCTCCCCTGCGCCTCACCAATCACGTTGTGATTGGCGGAGGGAGGGGAGGGAGGGAGGCTGCCTGCCTGCCTGACTTTCCTGATGACGAGGAGTTGAAGGAATTGGCGCAGGACCGAACGGCGGGAGTCGTCAGACGGTCGGACCTATCAAGAAGCTCAGTAAGTTTTATTTCATATTTGTATTTTATTAAACCCCTCCCGCCTCCCCCTATACCCCCTGCGACTACCCCATTTCCACCCCCCCACCCGCCCGTAATCATTAATGCCGGCCGCGACTGTCCTAGACTGTTCTTTTTCCTAATAATAAGGCTTCGTTTGTTTGCACGCAAAGGGTGGACACCAGGTCTCGTCGTTTCAGGTACGTTTCATCCCATCTGCATTTGCGACTGTCACTCTCTGGGCACTCTTTGTGACCCCTGGACAGCCTCTGCCCCTCCCCGTCCCCTTCATTAGTGCCCTTCCTGCACCCCTTCCAGCTGTGGAAGTTTGTCGTCTGGTAATGAGTTAAAAGCCCTCCTTTCCCTGCCCCTCCCCTGCTCTTTATTGGGGCAGTTATAGAGTTGGGGCCGCTCTCCGAGTCCATTGAAGCTCCCCGTCTTTGAAGGGGGCCGAGGTGTGACTTGGGCCCATGCTGGTCATTTGTAGGTCGCTGCAGGCGACAGGCTGCCCCCCTGTGATGATGGTGCAGTGTGACCACAGGCTACGTATGAGTGCAGGAGGCCTCCTTAAGGCCCAGGTAATCTGTCTTATTTTACTGTTGAAACTGGGTGACCCCTCCCCCACATGCTGAAGTTGAGCACGAGAAGGGAGGGCGTTTAGTACAAAATTGAATTAGGAGCCTTGAGCGCTCATGGTTACTGCTCTGCGGACACGGTGACTTCCAGTGCTTACTTTGTTAATCACTAAGTTAACGAATAAATAAGTACGCATGCATTCAAAAAAATTTTTTGGAAGAGGTTGTCATCTCTGTGGAGCAGATTTATTCAAATGTTGTGCAGTGCAGGACACGAAGTCGCAGCGTAGCGCCCGGGGGAAACAGTGCAGACACATATCTACTAAGAAATGGCGCTGCTTCCGCAAGCATAAAACTTTAGTACGTGTATGTAACCCGCCCTGACCTAAATACAGTCTGAAGCCAAAGACTAAATAATATTTATAATTATAAATGTATTCATATAGCACTTACGACCCCTGAAGAGGCATTGAAGCGCTTTTTCGGCGAGAAGCACCCTATGCCAGAACCCAAGGCTAGTAGTTAGTAGATTAGTAAAAAAAAAAAATCTTGTACATTGTGTTAGGTTTGTGCTATTGATTTAATGTGCGTTTAAAATAGTTTAGAGTACTAGTAAGTAACGCACACATATGTAGACTGCACAATTGTATGTGTCAACGGGAGACACAAGAATTGCAGCCAAAGATTGTAATTAGTGATTTCAGATGTGGATTTATATTTTCTTAAGATAATATGACATACATGTAGATAAATCTAACTCCGGAGAAACACACACTCACACACATCTCTCTCTCTCTCTCTCTCTCTCTCTCTCTCTCTCTCTCTCTCTCTCTCTCTCTCTCTCTCTCTCTCTCTCTCTCTCTCTCTCTCTCTCTCTCTCTCTTTCTCTCTCTCCCTCCCTCTCCCTCTCCCTCTCCCTCTCCCTCTCCCTCACCCTCTCCAGCATAGGGTTTGTACTTGAACGGAGTTCGCTCTGCCAGTGCATTACTATGCCAAGACATACTTTCAAACGTAACAAAAATATTACCCGTGTGCTCTATCGTGCAGCGCACATGGAAAGTTAGATTTGTATCCATGTTAACAAACACCTGCCTCAAGGAGACACTATTTGTGGTGCAAAGTCATCCCTACAAATGTTACTAGATAGAATTTTGCATCAAAAACAATCGGTAGTAGTGTGGAAATGCCCACTCCTTGGCACAAAGTAAGGCAACACAGCACAAAGCAGCGCTACTTTGCGTCACTTTTATGCAATTTACCGGCACACCAAAAATCTTTTGCGCTGTAAAGTACATAAATCCACACTTTGTTCCGGCTTGTGTAACTTTCGAAGGATTTGCACGCTGATTCTTGAGGTTGAGAAAAATGTAATACAGTATAAAGGCAGAGCGAGGTGAAGTAGAGAAAGGTGAGGCAGAAAGAGAGTGGAAAGATAGAGCGTAAGCCGTGGAAGACAGCAGGCGGTAAGAGTAAGCTGCAGCGAGGTAGAGAAGGTGTGCAATCTAAAGAAGGTGAGCAATGTAGGGAGACTAAGATGATAAAACAAGGGAAACCTGAGGTATAGGTAGGGAGTAGACAGCGTTGTTGACAGAGAAAGAGATATACAAGAGAGGAGGATAATGTTCTTGCTTTCTGAAATATCCTTGAAAATGCACCATTTGACCGCTCTCCCCCCCTCCTCCCCCCCCCTCCCCCGAAACCTCCTTGATATGTTCGGGCTCGCTCCCTCACTACAGTGTACCGCACGCAACTTTTACGCCTCACCACTTTCAAATGTCACCAGCCACCACTGCGTTCCAGTGGTCTAGAGCACGTCCCTTGCACTGCATCATTGCAGCTCAGCTGTGCGGTGTCTATCTCTGACAGGCGAGGTGAGCCTTTGCAGTAGCCTTCTCTTCTTGTGTTCGGCCTCGGCATCTCTCTGGCTCCCTTTGTGATGGCAGGTATCCCTTAAAACTTCTTTGCTTGTGTAGTTCCTCTATATATCGGATGTACCTCAAGCAGTAAATCCATGGCTGGTGCTGCTCCTAGCTCTCATGGCTGTTATGCCTCAGGTTCACCTGGTGGTGCTGGATTGATCCCAGGAAGGTGAACACAATGAGATGCTCCTGCTTCACTGAAGGGCTAATGAATTTACAACTATAACACAACACAATTCATGTGATGACTGATTCAAGGAGGGCAAGGGAGACAAGAGAGCAGTGTGAAGGACTAGCTGGAAAAATAGAGAGGAAGAGAGAGAGAGGGAGGAGAAGAGAAGAGAGGCGTAAGCAATAATCGTGGATGGTGACATACTGATGAGGTGAACCCCCATACTTTAGTACCAAACCCTTCTTTTATCAAGCACTAATCACACCGATCTCTCACACTCAAGGAGAATGGCGGAGCCCTGTAATGATGGACTACGTGGAGTTTATCAGGGAGAAGCAGTAGGTAGTGTGTTTGCAGTGCTGATTAAAGGGCCTATACCAACAGGTTAGTATTTATTTAGTATTAATATATGTATGTGTTTTTTATAAGGTGCACTTGCACTCCAAGGAGTCTTTTGCATTAACCAGCTACAATAGTGCCCTTACTTGTATTTCTTTGTTAAGTAAAAAGCCATGTTTTTAACACTTCCCTGAACGATAGAATCATAGGTAGAGCTCTGATTTCAGATGGTGTTGGATTGACTTCCTGCAGTCTGAACGCTCTACCCCACACTTCAAATAGTTGAACTTGATCCCAGAGTTCTAGTTGGAGCACAGTTTTTTATTTTGCTGGCCAAGAATAAGGAAGGAGTGCCCCAGGTTTATCTTGAACCTGATCAAAGCTGATGTGAGCCAAGCCCATTTCCGCTCCGCAAGCTAGTAAAGTTGTTTTTGAAAATCGGTGGCTGAATCAAATTTCTTTAGATTAAAAATGACTTTGACGATTGGGTTTTGGATCTTTTGGAGTCTTTAATGAGTACCGAGGCAGCCAAAGATAGGCTGGAATGCCATAATCCAAGAGCTCTTAAACAAAGGCATTGGCCACCATTATCTTTTGCGGAAAAGTAAGGCACGGCATTATTCGACACATATTGTAGATATAGAGAGAGTTAGAGCTGGATTCCGCATCGATTTGTTTGTCCAAGTTTAACTTGGAGTCGATGATAATCCCTAGATGGTCTGATAAAGCTTCCTCTGGCAAGTCACCAAGATTCGAAGGAGAGGGGGAAGGCTGCCAAACATTTTATCCAATCAAAATGAACTAGAAGCATCAAACGATATTTGGACATGATATTACAAAGTGTGCAACTGTGGGGAAGCAGCAGAGTGACAAATAACTCATGATTTCTGTTTGAGAAATGGGGTTGTTGGTTGAGGGAGGTGAACCCCCACTCAAGTAGGAGCCACAATCCTTGTCAGGGTGAATCACAAAAAAGTCACTAAATTAACCTGTGTGTAACCCTTTGGTAGCTTGGCACAAAAGCAGTTAGGCTTAACTTAAAAGCAATGTGTAAATTATTTACACAACTCACAAACAGTAAGAACGCAAAAACACAATAAAATAAAAGTCCCATACCAATTTAGAAAACTAGAGTGACATTTAATAAATTATTTGACAGCTAAACAACAAAAATCCAATCAGAATATCTGACAATATGCAATTTCAAAGTTTTAAGGTAAGTATAGTGCCGCTGATCATGCTGGACCAGGACAAAGTCACAAGTTCAGACTGACTGCAGTTGAGTACAGGCTGGATACAGGGACCAAGTTAGATCCACTAAGGATTGTACGGTATGCCCTTGATAAAGGTCTTTGCAACGTGTGGCGTAAGTTCTGATGGGGAGCTGAGAGAGCTGCAATGTGTGGTCCTGCATCAAGTTCCACCATGATGTGTCGGGTTTTGATAAGGAGCTGCAAGGGCTGAGACGAGAGGTCCTGGGTTTAGTTGCATTGTGCTGCGTCAAGTTGCATCACATTGTGTGGTATTGATGAAGCCCACAGTTAGGCCAGGAGGAGTACACCCTGATGACAGCCAAGTCCCGCCTCTTGGGGATCAGGACTCACTCCAGCATAGGCCAGCATCAGGACACAGGCGGATCCAAATGAGTCTGGACAGTTGGGCAGATGCAGTTTAGGTCTCTGAAGCTTGTTATGTCTCTGTAGCTCAGAACAGGAGGCCAGTCAGCTGGCCCTTGGAGTCACACACTGGTGGTTCTGAGATTAAGGACCAAGTCCAGTCTTCCTTCATTAGGCAGCAGGGCAGTCCTTCTTCGGTGAGGCAGTGTCTTTGAAGTGTAAGGGCCATATTACAAGTTTGGCGGTCCTCCTGTCAGCCTGCCAATGCAGCACCGGAAGGAGGACGGCCAAGCCCATCGAGCGCCCACCGGCCAAATTAAACTATAATCCATGGCGGGTGGGCTGACGGTGCTGCAGCAGTCTCACGCCGGCAGCTGTATAAGGCTCACAGGTGAGTCTAAACTGCAGATGCCGCTGTGACAGCACCTGCAGTACGTTCCTGCATGGTGTTTCAGCCACCATACCACAATGTGCAGGAAATGGAGTGCAATTCCAGGGATGCCCAACATGTGCCCCCCACATGCACACCCAGGACCAGTAGGGGGGCCCTTAAAGTTGCCTCTCTGCCACACTTTTCATGTCAGGCTCACCGCCATGAAAGGACCGGTGGACAGGCAACTCGTAATATGCACGCTGTATCATAGCGGCACCGCCAGCATATTGCTGGCTCCTTCCGCTGCGCAACCGCCGCAGGATCCTGGATCCCCAGTGGATACAGCGGTTCTGTGGCGGTCTGACCGCCACACTCTGAATACTGCAGGCGAACCCACAGTGGTGGTGGTGGTCGGAACGCCGCTGCAAGTACAGCAGTCCTGTGGACCGCCATACTCGTAATAAGGTCCTAAGTGTGACAGGTGACAGTTTCGTCCCACTCATGAAGTCTAGATGGCCTATCCTACCAACACCCAGGTCCTCCATTGTGATACAGTCTGGGAAGAATAGACAAAGGCCAACTATTAACTACACCTATCCATGTGACAAAGGAAACAGGTCACAAGCCCCAAATGGTTAGGACACAAAAATCTTAACTTTCTAAAGGTGGCATTTTCAGAATTGTGACTTAAAATCAGACTTTGCCATTTAAGGGGGTTTTCAATTACAATTCTTCAGATACCAAACACGGCATTCACATCTGCTCCCACACAAAAACGTCATCACTTATTAACTGTAATAAGGTAACCTAACGTTATCCTATGGGAGAGGTAGGCCTTGCAATAGTGAAAAATAAATGTAAGAGTTTTCATTACCAATATGTGTGAAACGTAAAAGTACATGTCCAACTTTATAATAACAATGCACCCTGCCCTATGGGTTGTTTAAATCCTACCCGAGGGGTGACTTATATGTATTGAAAAGGAAGGTTTAAGCCCGGAAAAAGGTTTATTTTGCCAAGTCGAAATGACAGGTTAAAACTGCATGCACAGGCTGCATGCCGGAGACATTTTGTTAAAGGGCTACTTAAGTGGGTGGCATAATGAGTGCTGTAGGCCCACTAGTAGCATTTAATTTACAGGCCCTGGGTACAAGTATTACCTCTTTACTAGTAACTTACAAGTAAATTAAATGTGCCATTGGGTGTAAGTCAATGTTAACCTTTTAAAGGAGAGAGCACTGGGACATTAGCACAGGTCAGCGGTGGTAAAGTATACTGAGTCATAAAACCCAACAAAAACACGTTCAAGAAGAGAGGGCCAGGTCCAACACAATTATTACTTAAAGCCTTGCGAGTTCAGCAAACAAGTCAACCAGCCTGTGGATGTTTTGCAAGCTCTCTTCAGTAAGTGCCACAGAATAGGCCCAAAAGAAGATAGCGTCTACACGGATAAGCAATGACCTTGAACTTTTTATTAAGCTTGACCATAAAGATTAAAAAAGCTTTGGAGATGCACTGGTGTTTGTGGTTCCCAATGGGCCAAGAGGGGGTGGGGGGGCGTGAAAGGCACTCTGTACTCTAGGGATCAGCACTATGGGCGACTACTTTATAAATGGGAAGATGAGATGCTGGGACAACATCCGGTAAAGGATCCAACACACAACAGGGTTGGCCAGATACCGTTACCACCACGCCAGACACACAATGCAAGAAATATTAGAGGAAGACTTGGTGGAACCACAACCCATGGATATACTTACGACCTTGATAAGGACAGACACATGCAGGCGGCACGCAGGCCAGGAATGCTTAAAGTTAGACTAGGTTGGCAGCGAGAATTGGGCAGTCCTCTCAATGACACCTAAAAGACAATACCGACACAGGCTGCGGGAGGACTGGAGGTGTCAGTGTTGTGTTGAGGACAATGCTGGGTTTATGCACACCGCCTGGCACTGCCCTGGAATATACGAGTACTGGGGCAAAATATTCCACGAACTAGGGACCATAGTGAGTGCAGACTTAGAACCGGATCCAAGAATGGCACTGTTGGAACATGATCTGAGTGTGGAGAAGTCCATCAGGCCATTGATAGCCATAGGCCTTTTATTAGCCAAGAGAAGGGTTGCTATGAGATGGGCGAGAGGACCAATACCCACATGTGAAGACTGGCACACAGATATGTTTTATTGTAACACACAAACTGATGCATACAATGAGCTGCTTCCCCCCCAAAAAAGACCTGGGGCCATATGCTGGGGGCCATATCAATCTGACTTAGTTAGTAAAGAGAAGGAAGATGATAATGGGAATGCGGATTAGGCTAAACTGAATACGTAATGTATAGTATATGAAAGTTTCCACAAACTGGAAGGCACACTCATTCAGGAGTATGGGGTACTACTAACTGCACACAGATAAGAGGGCAGCTGGGTGCCCTCAAGAGGACTGCAACAATGTTTCTTAAAAGCTGCAGATTCTGATGTTTCATATGATGCACCTAACACCAAGATACGCCTGAGTGCAATCTGCCAATCTCATATCATTGTAATGTACTGTGACGAACATGATAAACAAAGACTGTAATGTCTGGTCAAGATGTATGCTGCTGTTACTTTTCAATGAAAACAATAAATAAATAAAAAAACATTTGGAGATAGGGCAGAGCCTTGCAGGATTCCCCATTGAAGTGGGAAAGAAGATGATTTGAATGTAGCCATATAAACTTCTGGATATCTATTTGAGAGTAAAGATTCAAGCCAGGACAAGGCAAATCTTTAATTTGCAAATCTTTGTAGAGGATTTAAAATCATTAAATGGTGTCAAAAGTAGCAGACAGGTCCAGTAGGATAATCATTCCTGAACCTCTGCTGCTGACTTCCAACCATCATAAATCATCTATAGGTAATGTAATAACGTGCTCAGAACAAAAACCTGGTCTGAAAGCAGCCTGGCTGGTATCAAAGTGATTGTTCCTATCTAGGCACTCTTGTAGTTACTTAGTTACCATTTTCTCTCTAATTTTGGAGATATAAGGTATTACAGAAATCAGTCTGCAACCAGCTGTCTCAGCCGGGTTCAGGGTCACCTTATTTAACAATGATCTTATCTTTTCTTCCCTTTTCTAGGCGGAGGGGGACCCAGCTTTCCTTGAAAGAAGCTTTAAAGATATGGCGTATAGGTAAAGTGATGGACTAACATTTTTTAAATGCTGATCAGGGCAAATATCCAAGAGGAGCCCAAGTGTTTGCTAGTGCTAATAAGTGATAAAGGGCCATATGTATGAACAGATTTTTCCATAGACACAGAATGGGTAAAATCCTTTGATACATCTGGCCCAAAGACTCCTCAGCGCAAATTGCGAGAGACCTAAACTTTGCTTACAATCTGTTGAGAAAAATTATTTCTGAACCTCATTAAAAGAAGCTTTCGAGAGATGATCATAGGCATGCCTTATTTTCTCTTCAAGGAGAGTAGCCAGGGTGTCTACAAGCTTCTGTAGCAGTGACATGGCCTGACCCTGGAGATGGTAGTAATCTAGAATAAATGGAATTACACCTTTGGTGGGTCCCTAAAATCCAGTAGCTTATAAACCTCTGCTAGAGAGAATCCAACAAATCAGTTGATCTTCTGCCAAGGGAATGCAACAAGGGCGACCTAAAAAGGACAATATAACAGGTTTGCCAGAAGGATGAAATGATGAGCAGGATGGCACGCAGTCACTAGTCCAGGGATTTTCAGCTCTTATGCTGGGACCTTATCTATCTAACAAATGCAGCGACTTACACCCTTCTAAAAAACTCTTTGATGTCTTTGCCAACTACTTCCTAATTTCCAGTTTACATTTCCCAATTAAAAAGGTGACCAAACAACTGCAAGAATTCCTGGTATGCCACAACTCACGACATTTGGGGGCATACACTGACCGGCATATTGGATAGCCAATAGTTGTAGTCCTCTTGATACAATCTGCCACCAGATTTTTCTTAAACAATGTGGGCTAAGGAACATCTCCTGTGTTGAAGCCTCAAGGACATCAAAGATTTTCAACTCACCTGCTGCAGCACTGGGACACTACCATCTGTGAGTCTGCCCTGCCAGGTGGTGCCAATCTAGTCCTGGGGCCTTAGAAGTGGGTTAAAGTGCTGCTCCAGCAGAATACACGCATCGCCGTTGACGCAGCAACTCAGAACTGGTGCATCTGTATCACTTTGGATGCAACTCCGCCATTGCGAGGATCGACTCGGACACATTGCCGACTGCGTGGCACAGCAACACCATTTCCGACGCATCTCCTCCTCTGTACTGCGCATCTCGACTTCGACAATGACACAATTAAGGTACTTTGCAGCAGGCCAAAGCTGGTCCCTGTATCTGACCACGGTTCATCGCCGTTAGCCTGAACATTTTGATTTGACCTGGTCTAGCTCGACCAGATAGCCCTGGTGAGTGCTTTATTCTTTTAAGCACTACATTTTAGTTTATTCTTTAAAAATTCATAACCCCGGCTCTACATATTGGATTTTTGTCATTTTGTCTTGCTTTGTTCATTAAATCAAGCTCTATGTTTTCTAACCCGATATGGTATCTTTTATGTGTGGTGGTTTCACTGTTTTACTGTTTGAAGTGTTGCACAAATACTTTACAAATTGCCTCTTAAGTTACGTCTGACTGCTCGTGTCAAGCTACCAGGGTGTCAGCACAGGTTAATTTAGATTGTGTTTGCGACTTGTCCTCACTAGGATTGTGGTCCGTGTTTCGACAGGGTGCATACCTTTGCCAACCAGAAACCCAACATCTAACACCAGGTCAAAGTTTTCAAGGCATGATTAGCTCAGCAATGGTGGCCTGATGTGCGGAGTGCCACAAGGATCTGCACAATCTCCTCTATTGTTCAATTGCTACGTTAATATGATGTGTACAGGCAACACAGTCATCAGCCTGACAAGCCTGATGACCAGAATGACTTTAAGAAATAAACATGGAAAATGGTCAGCCAGTATTATTGTCAGAGCACACTCTGGAATATGGCCGGACTGGGGAACCAAAAGTAGCCCCGCAAAATGCTCAAACCAGCCCTGCTCTCTTCATCTCCTCATACCATCTCTCTCTTTCGATCCATCCATCCTCTCCCTCTACTTCTCTCTCACTTCTCCCTCTCAGGTGGCTTTCTCTCTGTCTCCCTCCCTATCTCTTTCTCTCTCACTTGAATTCTTCCTGCGCCTGCTGCAAGTCATCTTTGGGGAAAGTGACAGAGGCAGCTGGAGTGGTCCAGGCTTTCAAAACCATCCTTAAAGGGCTTCATCCCACCCGGGAAATGCCTGGTGGAATAAAAATCCTGTCCAGCCCTGCTCTGGAATTTGCACATGACTCCGAGATCTCAGTGGAGCCGTTAAGTGTTCAGGAAGAACATAGTTTACTTCATTGTCAGAATTTAACCTCAGTGGAGGTGACCTCAATAACCAAGCTGGAGACTGCCAGCCCTTTTCCCCCCCCCCCCCCCCAAAGACCAGGATCTGCGCCATGGATACGGACAACTACCAGATACCCAGCTACACTCTCTTTCAATCAATCAATCATATCATTTGTAAAGCGCACTACTTACCCGTGAGGGTCTCAAGGCGCTGGGGGGTGGAGACAGCTGCTACTGCTCGAAAAGCCAGGTCTTGAGGAGTCTTCTGAAGGTCAGCAGGTCTTGGGTCTGCTGTAGGTGAGTGGGGAGGGTGTTCCAGGTCTTGGCGGCGAGGTGGGAGAACGATCATCCGCCGGAGGTTGCTCTTCGGATGCGGGGGACTGTGGCAAGGCCGGCAGAGCGGAGATGGCGCGTGTGGGTGTGGAAGCTGAGTCATCTGTTGAGGTACGCTGGTCCGGTGTTGTGGAGTGCCTTGTGTGCGTGGGTGAAGAGCTTGAAGGTTATCCTCTTGTTGACGGGGAGCCAGTGCAGGTCTCTTAGGTGGGGTGTGATGTGGCTGCGGTGAGGGATGTCGAGGATTAGGCGTGCCGAGGCGTTCCGGATGCGTTGCAGTCATCTCAGGAGTTTGGCCGAGGCTCCTGCGCAGTGGGCGTTTCCGTAAGTCCAACCTGCTGCTGACGAGGGCCCGGGTGACCGTTCTTCTTGTTTCGGTGGGGATCCACTTGTAGATCCTGCAGAGCATGCGGAGGGTGTTGAAGCAGGAGGAAGAGACGGCGTTGACCTGCTTAGTCATTGAGAGGGTGGAGTCTAGGATGACCCCTAGGTTGTCTGCGTGGTCGGTGGGTGTTGGAGCTGTTCCCAGTGCGGTCGGCCACCAGGAGTCGTCCTAGGCCGAAGGGGTGGATCCAAGCATGAGGACCTCTGTTTTGTCCGAGTTCAGCTTCAGTCGGCTGTTCCTCAACCATTCCGCGACGGCCTTCATTCCTTCGTGGAGGTTGGTTTTGGCAGTGTGGGGTCTTTGGTGAGGGAGAGGATCAGCTGGGTGTCATCGGCATAGGAGATGATGTTGAGGTCGTGTAGTCGGGCGACGTGGGCGAGGTGAACAGCGTTGGGCTGAGGGATGAGCCCTGGGGTATGCCGCAGATGATCTCGGTGGCTTCGGAGCGGAAGGGGGGAAGGCGGACGCTCTGTGTTCTGCCAGAGAGGAAGGAGGTGGTCCAGTTCAGGGCCTCCTCTTGGATCCCGGCGTTGTGAAGGCGTGTTCGTAGTGTGTGGTGGCAGACCGTGTCGAAGGCGGCTGAGGGCTGCTGTTTCTCCGCTGTCTAGCAGGGTCCTCATGTCGTCTGTGGCGGCGATGAGGTCAGTTTCGGTGCAAAGATGCCACATGCACATGCTGACGCAACCATAATGCTGTAAGCCGTGCTTCAGAAAAACTCATAAATAAATGAAATGGAAAGACAGATTACCTGCGTGTTAGACCCCGGAACATAGAAGGTGGAGGTGGAAAAGGGCCAGTGTTCCATTTTCCACAATGATAATATAAGACAGAATTCACACAAAACAATTAACAATAACGTCTCTACATATGTGCTGTTTTTGGAACCGTCTGGCTGACTAGGTGGCATGCACTTGTGAGTACAGTTGTGCCAGCTGGCGCAGTGCATTGGGTTAAACCCGTTCGTCTGACGTGTGGTAACCTGGTTTCCACGTCTTATTGCCTTGGCATGACACACCTGCGCTTAGTGGTCTTTCTAAATTAGATTTACAATTTGCAGAGTGTGCCTTAGTCCGCAAAGTTGAACACGAGTAGAAAAATATTGGCACGCTTCTGACCAGAGGCAAAAAGATATGAATTCTCCATTGTTTAGCAGATACAAGGACTGTGTTGTAATTCTAAGAATGCAGGTGTGAACCACACTATTGCATCAGTTGCCTTAAGCACTCGAAAATGCTCGATAAATTCAAAACAATGATAAAAAGAACGGACATTGTGCAATCTGTTTTTTATTAGCAAAATCGAGAAATAACAGTATGTAGGAAGGATGGGAGGAAGAGTGAGAGGGAGAAGAAAGAAGCGTGAACAGAAGTATGAAAGGAAGGAAGGAACAAATAATGGATGGATAGAAGGGAGTGAGGGATTAAAGAAAAGCAAAATGAAGAAATGAAAGAAGGAAGAAAGGAAAGAGGTTGGGTGGGTGGGAAAAAAGGTGTGAAGAAAGAAATCGGGAAAATAACAAAAAGAAGAAGGATTAAAGAAAACATAGATAAGTTCAAGAGAAGGGGAAGTGTGATTGTGAAATATATCAGTAGCCATTTTGTTCTAAAATGGTAACAAATAATAGCTGCCACATTTTGTGTTTTTCTTTTATAATGCATTATCTTTTTAAAAAACCTGCGTCTCAAAACCAACATGAAAAAGTCAGCGGACTTTCTTTGTCTTAAACCAGAGTATATGTTATGGCAGCACTAGAGTGCAGCTTTACTTTGGATTAAATTTAGCAAATCAAAAGGTCTGACTAGTAAAGGATATTTCTTTATTTATATTTATATAGTTAAGGAACCTAGCAGCAAGGCCAACAGACCACTTCACCAACAAGTGTAACTGTACAAGAACAGACTGAGAGGTGAGAAGAGGACGGTGAGGGAATTAGACATTTAGGTGCCTTCTCATTTCTAGCGGCTATGACAGAGTGAGCAGGGGTACCTTGGCCACTGCATCTGAGTTATAGCAGATCTCCAAGTGTAAAGCATCAATAATACTAGTACAGACTTTAACTTTTAACAATTTTGGACTTAGAGAATCTATGACCCTACTTGGTGGGGACTTTACAGTTTCCCAGAGGACCAATGGCTTTACTACACATGGTGCCCCGGGGAGCAACAGGGCACTATTGTATTACAGAAGGGGCCGCAAACGCTTGTGTTGCCCCTTCTGTAAGACTGATAGTACTGGCGTACATGTAGCACCAGAGCTTTCCTGAAAGGAAGCTGCATGGAGGCGTGACCCCACAAAGTTTGAGGAACTATAAATTTGAGGGCATCACTTTGCCTGTGCGCTCCCTCCCTATTACCAACCCGGGCGCACAGGCAAACCTGCTCTTGGGAAGTGCACTGCAGTGCTCTACAAACAGGTGACACACTGTCAGTGAGCCCCCTTGGGGCCAGCCTCTTGAGGGGTGAATCCGAGTCCCATAGACATCCCCCTGTTCGAAGGTGCAGTCAATCACTACTCCTGCCTGCAGGGGATACCTAACCCCTCTTTAAAATGCACATGGGTTGCTGCCTGCACAGAGAAGCACGGTGCCACTTTAAAGCCATCGTTCCTTATTTCACTGAATGCCCTGCCCCCAAGGCAGCGCAAGTTCACTATTGCTATAAGGGGAGCTCATTCATAGCAATAGAGCGCACTGCCTTTGTTTGGGCCTGGCGCACCTGCATACCTTCTGGAATTAACCTAGAGCTGGAGAAAGTAACAGAGGCACCAGCAGCTGCCCTCTGACTTAAACAAGCATGTGCAATGCAATCGGTCTCGCCTTTGGGACCTTATATGTATTTAGCTATGCAGCACATTAGCCTGGGTGCTGAAACATCTACTGTTCTTTAACATGGAGGAAAGTAAGCACTAAACTGTGTGACAAGCCAGGTATGGGAACACATGGAGAGAAATATTGCCGTTCAGTGGAAAATGGTATTGTCCAAAGCTCTGTTTTTAATATAAAATCAGGGCCTTCGGTGGTCATATCACTGAAAATACAAGATTTGAAAAAAATACTACTGTCCACAAGTGCTCGTGGAAGACCATTTCTATGGACTGGAATCTAGAGAATGCTAAAGTGAATCTGGTATTTTACTGACCTCTGCTGGTCGTTTTCTATCAAAAACGTTAAATATAGGCAGCTGCCAGAAAAATTAAAAAAAGAAAGTCCCTCAGCAGAAATCAGTTTTGGTATTTTACTGACCTCTACTGGTCGTTTTTTATTAAGAAAGTTAAATAGAGGCAGTTAAACAGAAAAAAAGTCCCTAAGCGGAAGCAGACAAGTCGTAGGTCTGATCTCCAGACCCCACAAAGTACATACACATTTAAGTATATACTAACATATATTCAAGTGGTCTCGTATGCGCGACCTAAAAAACGGCCTCCAAACCTCCAGCTCACCGGGAAAATGCCTGATTGAAGAAATATGCAATTCAGCACTGGCACAGATGTTTACCTTGTACTTCCACTATTTAGTTAAATATTCAAAGAATATCATTTGCTAGTGATGTCTTTCTTTGATGACAGTTCACAGTACAGGGAACTCGTGCATGGAATCTGCTGTTGAAAACCAATGTGCATATCATTTAGAAAGCTCATCAACACAGACCTCCTTCACCGTTTAATGAGTAGTGGTTACATTCTGCCTCTATACTTCTTCACCAGGCTTGGCTTGAATGGAGTGATGGAACTCAAAACAACTAGCCATGTTATTGCATGTGCTATACTAGATTTAAAATAGAGCATCAAACTCTACTAGTACATACCATCCTATCATACATTACCATTTCGTTCATTCTTCCTTGACTCAGTCCTTACCTGTGAGATGTAATCCACCCACCTAGAGGGACAGGGCACCTAAAAGTCCTACCTTCATCTTTTATAACTACTCCCAAGTGAGTATAAGAGGGTTACATACCCATAGAACGTCCTGTTTACTTTCCTCTCATAAAAGGATAGGCGTCTGGTGCTATGGTACCTGCCATCCTTGGTAAGCATCTTGCTTACAATCTCTTCTGCTTTCTTCTTTGGGGAATTCTGCTATGCAGGATCTAAATGTTTTCCCCTTTAGTCCTTCGGGACCCTGGTGTGCAGATCTTTCCTGCATATTAAAAAGGACTTCCAAAACATAGAAGCAGCCTCTCGTAGATGACTGTCCTCATCTCTGGAGCATATAATGACTGAGACAAGGCAGGGCTAAGGAGTGATGTCATTTTGCCTGACTACCCGTAATGACGGAAGTCAGGCATTTAGGCAGATGCAGAGGAGTGCCTCATACAGTGGGGCTGGAACAATTTTCAGAGTAGCAACTCTGCTATCAGTGTTACATCACTGAAGTCATGAGGGTAGTGAAAAATCCAAGCGTTGCACAAATACTAAGCGTAATAAATGAGCCATGTTCATTCATCAGGAAAGTGGTGGGGCAGCAGTGTGTTTCCAATAGTGCATTTAGGAACACATTGTCCCAAATACATGACTGCCATTTACAAAGCATATTTTCAAATTAAATAGTTTCCTTAAATGGCCACTAAATTTGCATGTGGCCTACAGAGCTGTCAGGTGAGTTGAATATTCTCAAAGAGGGATTAGAAATAGATGCATTGCACCCTCCCTAGAGTACTGCTCTTCAGTCAGTAAAGACTACATCCAGTCCGCAAGAAAGTCCACGAGTCTAAGGGCGTGATTTAGATTTTAGCAGATGGGTTACTCTGTCACAATTGCGACGGATATCCCGTCCACCGAAATATAAATCACATAAAATCCTATGGGATTTATATTTCGGTGGACGAGATATCCGTCACTGTTGTGACAGAGTAACCCATTCGTCGAAATCTAAACCAGGCCCTATGTCTAAAAATCTTGCTTTACAAAAATAGATCAGTGGTAAGTATCACAGGATTAAGGTTATACCAAGGGGAGACATGGACTACATGTGTGTGTGTGTAAACCCTAAAAAGTGGTCATGTTATTGTAAGTGCTATACTAGATACCATCCTATCATACATCACAATTTCAGCCATTTTCCCTTGACCCAGTCCTTATCTGTGAGACCTAATCCACTCACCTAGAAGGACCGACCAGCTAAAAGCTGTAACTTCCATGTTCATGTAGTAAGCATTGGGGAATATTTGACAAGTAGAGAATGTTTCGCTTTGGGCAAATGATAATAAGAGAGATGAATTCATCCATCCTAATTGACTAATCAATATAAGATGTAATATTTTCACCTTTATCAAAATAGATGTCCAGTCCCCATTCTTAAGACAAGTCAAGTGGACATGAATAACTGCAACATTTTTATAAAATGTGTTTGTTAGATCTCCTATTGAATTGAGGAAGCTTCAAAATAATTGCATGACTGACTCTGGAATGCAAATTGCATATTCTGAGTGTTGCTTTAATATCTAGTGCTTACATTAGAATCATGTAACTGACTTGTGTTTATCTTTTGACAGTTGTCCTGAAGAAGTTCATGGTGAACATAGTGCGTTGGCTAATGGCTACAACCTATTAATCAGCTTTGTGAGAAGAAAATAAAGTTAATTTTGTGATTTGAAGACATGGACTGTTGGACTTCCTTGTGGGCTGGATGTAGTCTTTATTGACTAAAGTGTAGTTCTATTGGGAGGAAGCTGATCATCTATTTGAAATCTGTAGTAAAGGACAGTCTTGTAATATCCTTATTAAAGAGTTGTAGTGATTGACTCCTATTGATCTATGCACTTCATATAGTGACTAATCTGTGACCTCACCATTACATGATAGGTGTGGTTGTACTGGATACCCCAATCTCCTTCTGAAAATCAGTTGTGACATTCAGGTATATCAGGGTTGTGATCATTTTTACTACAGCAGTGATGCACCTAACTTCGGATTTCGATGGTAAAAGAGAAGAATTACTTGGGGATTTATTTGGTGGTCACAATGGAAGCTTAACCAGAAAGGGACTTGTCAAGGGAATGATGCAGGTCTAAAAAGTACATTAATTAGGTTGTAAAGGTTAAAAAACCAGGAGTTGGCCAAGTTGTAGGACGTTGCTGCCCTAAAAAAATATACTGAAGACATAAGGGTACGCCATGGTCTGAGGATTCTCATGTTTCAGAATTTTGGGGATTTACATCTAAAGAATGGGAGAATAATGTATATATGGTGGCTTCATACAGTATGGGAATTTCGATTAAAAATACTGAACTTAAAGTACAGAAACTCAAAGTGCAAATTGAGGACCTAGAAAAAGAGATCAGGGATATGATATTATCTGAGGTGCCAGAAATACATTATGAAGTCCTCAAAAAGGTCACTCTTGATTATCATATATATATATTTTTAAACGTTTAAAAAAATGGATGACTGTGATTACCAGGCAGGATACATTTTCACTTTTGCAAGGAAGTGTGGCAGTATCAGTATGAAGAAAGATGCTAATATCCAGAGGAAAGAAGTCAGATAACAACAGTTCGATAAGTAGTTCTTCAATTTCTTCACTCAATTCAAACATACTTGTATAGTGCATGGTAAGGGATTTGATAATATGCGTATTGTCAGCATACAAGACAATGGAGAGATGATCACTGCTAAAGCACTGACATATAAATTAAAAAGAGTGGGACTAAGTGAGGAAACCTGAGGGACTCCACACTTAAGCGGGAAGGTATCAGAATAAAATGGCTCGCACGCCTGAAAGATTCTTTCATTAAGAAATCAAAAGAGCCAGTGAAATTAATGCAGTGGCGCCACGGTCCAGATGCATTTTTAGCTCCTTAGCCACAGTTAATAGGACTGTTTCAGTAATATACCCTGATCAAAAGCCCATTTGTGTATGATGGAGCAATCCATCATGTTCCAAAAAAGTGGAGATGCTGGATTGTATGTTTTTCCAGGACCTTTCCTATTATGGGAAGCAGAGATATTGGTCTGTAATTTTTGACTTGCTGAGAGTCAAAAGCTGTTTTTTTTAAAGATGAGCTTAACTATGGTGTGGCACTAAACCCGATTGTAAGGAGAAATTCAGTCTCCTAAGCAAGGTTGGGAGGATAATGTTTTCTCCCTGCTTCATGATATGGGAAGGGGCAGGGTCAAGCGGGGATCCCATATCTTTACATTATTCATTATGTCAAGAACTTCTTTTTCCTCTGTCACTTGAATGAATGAGAGAGTGTCTATGCTCTCTTTACTTGGTATCATGCCATCTGATATTTCCCCTTTTGCTTTCGTGTCACGAAAGCATACATATAATCCATAGATTTTAATGACAAAAAAATTAGTCAGCTCAATACAGAAAGATGTCAAGACGAATCTATTTCTTTCCATTTTAGTTAACATTTTCACTACTGTATATAAATCTCTGGATGAATTTGCTACAGATTCTATTTTCTTAGCATAGAATTCTGCCCATATCCTTCTGAAGGCATGATGGTAGTTAATTGCCTTTATAAAATCTTTTTTATTATCTGGATCATATCCTTTCCTCCACTTGCTCTCCAATCTTTTACACTCTTTTTGTAGCTGTTGCAGCTGAACATTGAGTCATGGTGCTCCTGTTACCGGCCTAGAAGGTTTGAACTTTTTAAGAGGAATGTTATTGTCTAGTGCAGAAAGGATCCTCTCATCAAAGTTCCGTGCAGCGTCAAACACATTTTCTTCAGGTGTGGGTAAGGTATCTATAAGAGAATCTTCAAATTTTATAGGGTCAGGCTTAGACCAACAGTTATCAAATTTAGGAGGAGCTTCTCCTGTTTCGGCAGCCATATCAGGATCATAAAATGATGCAACCAAATCACAGGCTGAGCATGCTTGACACATAGATTGTTAATATATGTGAACACTGGGTCCAGAAGGTGGCCCTTCCCATGTGCGGTGGTTTTCACTTTTTGTTACAATTGTAAAGCTTCTAAATCTTTGTATTAGCGTTTTGGCCGAGGAGCACTTTGTGTCTTCTAAATGAATATTCAAGTCCCCCAACAAAGTGAAATTTGATTTAAATAGTGCTATGCTTGCCAAAACTTCAGGACAAGCCTTTACAAACTGCGCAGGTGGGCCAGGAAGGCGATAAATTAAGGCTCCTGATAATATTATGGTAGGAGACAGCTTTTTTTAATACTCTTTATTGAATTGCACAGGTTATAAAATACAAAGACTTTGACCCATAGAGTCACATTTCTTCAGTAAACATTAGTTATAACCAGCAGTAACAATTTTCCAACTCCCTCCCCTCTCTGCTCTTGTTCATTAACATTAGAGAACAGCAGGTCGGATAGACCCCAATCAGTGAAAAGAAAACCAATCTGATCCTCCAGGGTCCTTCTCAGGTCTTACCATTTCCCCCTCCATCTCGTGGTATATGCTGCAGTATCATGCTGCCCCTGTGTCCTTCCTTCCCAGCAACTCACACTTTGGTAATTGCACTCTTTTCGCAGAAAGAGCATGCAGTTCACACATCAGTCCTATTCACTAGTCATATCCCGTACCATTATCAGGGAGTCAGCGCAACGGTCCCAATGGCTCCCCCGCGGCCTTACTTCCAGAAGTTTCCATAGGTGAGCTAACATGGCCACCCATGCCTTCAAATCATCCTCCAGTCGTGCATCGCATCGGACATGTCTCATACGCATTTCGGTAGCTACTGCCCACTTCGACATGTCTCTGAGCCATTCCTCATATCTTGGGGGCATCGTCCCTAGCCACTTCATGGCTATGTGACGTTTTGCCAACAGCATAAATATCCTACTAAGTGTCTTCTAGTCAGGGGTAGGTATAAGGCCCAACAGACTATTGCGAATCATGGGTTGTAACTCCATACCAGTGGCTCTATTAAGGTCCTCCGGTACATCCTGCCAAAAGGGTGTCAGGGATGTACAATCCCACACCACATGCAGGAAATCTGCTGCGGGGCTCCTGCAGCAAGTTCAACAGTCTATTCAGGTATTAAACATAGTATGTAGTGTTTTGGGTGAGAGGCACATCTGATGTCCATAATTATACCGTATCAGTTTAAATCTTGCGTTGGAACTAACCATCTTCACCCCTTTATGTTTCTCTCTCCCAATCTCGAGCAGACAATGGTTCCTCTAAAGCTTCCTCCTATTTCACGTGCACCCTAGTGGTCAAGCCTGGAAGGTCTTACCGCAATGTCGGGTATATATTTGATGTTAGTCCGCGTCCTCCTGACAGCGTCAGGGGCGCAATCAGTGTATAAGAAGACGTTGGCTCCTCTGGAAAGCATGGCCACACCTCCTGCACAGTCACATCTTTAAATATTGCAAGTATTGTCATGAACCAAGTGCAAAGGATGTTGTGACATCCTCCCTTGGGATAAACTGTCCGCCGGGATATAGGTCACTAAGTGTGTCGCAGCCCCCGTCCCTCCTCTTCCTCAAAAACAATTGTAAAGACCACAAAGGCATGTCCTGTGGTGGCAGACAGCATTATTGAAAATAAAGTACCTTTGGTGTCTGGAATATCTACTGGAGCAATGGAGCAAACTAATGAAGCTTTGTACATTATAGCCACCCCCAGCCCAACGTGTTTTGCAATGATGTACCCTATTGGTAGCACCTGAATAATGTCAGGCGTAGATCCCTCATGGAGCCACGTTTCTGTTAAGAACAAGATATCTGGCTGCTTTTTATCTAAAAATGTAATGAGGTAAGATTTTTGGCCAGGCTGTGATCTGCATTTGATTACAATTATCTTCTAATTGAGTGGGCCTATATTATTTGTATTATTTATAACCGGTCCCAAATCCTTTCAAAGGGAGAAACCACAATGCACCATGCAAGCTTTATAGCACCTACATCAATAGAGTGGGTGCCAATACATTTTCCACTTCCTTCTAGCGCAAGAAATTGGTCAGGGGAATAAGGCAGTCTCTCTGGCATCAGAGAACCAGGATTCGTGGACCCTGGCCGGAAGCAGACGGGCTTGCCTTTGGTGAGTCTGACCACTGACATCTGACCACTGGCGTTCATTATTCGTGTGGTACCAAAAAACAGCTGCAGCGCCAACCAAGATGGTGACGCGCCCTGGTCCAATAATGGCTGATCCCATCAAAGCTTTTCCGGTGTCGTCCCAATGCAATGTAAAAGTGCAATGTGCCGAAATGAAAAAAATCCTCCGTCAGTTTCCCCTCCAGTTATTCTCCCATCTAGTTTTCCCAACAAAAAAAATATTCCCTTCAAATGAAAGAAAAAAACAAGGTAAAGACTATTAAAAATGGAGCAAAGACAACTAAAACCAGTAGCACTGAGTGTGAGGCAACCAAGCACAGGCATGCATTAAATAGGACGGAACCAGAAAATAGCTAGAACGTCAACCAAAATGGCGATTCACACTAGCTCAATAATGGCTGGTCCTACTAAAGGTTAACTGGTGGCAGCCCAATGCAATAGAAAAGTATAATGTGCCCAAATGAAACAAATCCTCCTTCAGTTTCCCTCCAATTATCCTCTCGTCTAGTTTCCCCAACAAATAGAGAAATCCCTTTCAAACCAAAGAAAAAACAAGGTAAAAACAATTAAAAACATAGCAAAGAGAATTAAAAACCTGTAGCATCGAATGATTAGATACGGATGCCGGGAAAGGTACCAACCTTGACTTTGTGATTACAAAAAACCCTTCAAGTTTTTTAGAAGTGAGAAGGTAAATGATGGACAACAAGTTGCAAAGCGAAGGGAAATAGGGAGAGGAACAGTGAGAGGTGGACAAAAACATGAAAGAATCTATGCAGACAAGATTACAAGCAAAAAAGGGCCAGGACAAATATATGGTAGTCAACCAATCCCCATTACTGATATCACCTTCCTGAATGACACAAATGATGGTTAAAATTGAGCAAATATCAGTGATTAATCAGTTCTCCAAAATACTTACAACGAGAGAAGAAGGTATACTAATGAGAGGACTGGGCTTTTGTGTTACAGAACCCTGTGCATTTAAAAGGGTGCACGTCGATCTGTTTAGGTTTATGAGGAAATTAAGATTTAAATGTTTCTCTTCAAACTTGCTAACTGTGTATAAACCGGCATTAGTCATTGTGTCAGAGCAGTCAATTTTGGAAATTTGTGATGTGCAGTTGCTGATGTTGCTGGATAACCTTAACGATGAATGTAAAATTCCTAACATTCTACGAGAACTGCAGCTAGGGGAAGAAACAGCCACTGATAGTATTCTTAAGCTAAAATTCAAATGTATGCTTCCAGGGCTGATTAGTACATTGCAGACCTTTGGAAATTGGAGGGTAAATGCATCACCACCCACATTACCTAGTGATATAATATCCCTGAAAAAGAACTTGAAATCTTTAAAGCACTACAGGAGGATGACAGCATTGTCATAAGGTAAGGGTGAAAATACTGTTGTCGTCAATACATGTGACTACAATAATGAAATATTGAGACAGTTGGGTGAGCCCTTATTTTATGAGAAACTGAATGTCTTCCCCATTCTATTTATTACAACTATGACCCATGCAAAACTTCTGATTGGAAGGAGAGGGGGCTGCTTTCTTGAAGGTTTTCTCATCCAGATATCCCTGTACATATGTTTCACCAAAGGTCCACAAAACACACAAATTATCCCCGGGGAGACTAATAATTTCTGGTAGGGGTTTGGCAATGGAGAACCTGGCAAAATATCCTGATAGATTTTCAGAGACATATGAACAAAATATACCATCATATGTTAAAGATAGTAAGGACATCTTGAACAAGTTAGAAAAGATATAATGGGACCAAGAGAATATGTTTGTAACATTGGGAATTCTAGTCTATATAGCTGCATTAAGATAGAAGATGGCATTTGGGCACTAAAACATAATTTGCCAACACGCAGATCCAATGTTATCAGTACATAGGAATGCTGTTTGAAATAACTAAAAACAGGGCCAGCAATGTGTTCCTGGTTTGCTCCCTCTTATGCTAACCTTTTTATGGGTTGATTTGAGAGGGAGCATACCTGGGGACCGCTGGCAAAGAATTGAAGGAAGTATGTCTTGTTATGAGGCAGGTATGTCGATTATATTATTATAATTTGGTCTGCCACTGAGGTTTGCTTGCAAGACTTTCTTCGCTTTCTTAATCCATGAATTTAATGTACAGCTCACTATGAAATTTAGCAGGTTGAGCATTGAGTACTTGGATTTACATTTATATGTTGAACAGTGGGTTGTGCAGAGTAACATGGTTCAGAACAAGATTCTTCATGCCACTAGCATGATTCCTAAATCTGCAATCAATTCCATACCATATAGGTGATTGGTAAGGGCCAGGCACAGTTGTAGCAATGATGAATTCTGTTTTGTAAAAACCTTAAACAAATTATTCAATTTCAGGACAGGAGAATAGGATTACAAATGCCTGGAAATGGCTGAGGGTTAAGCCCTGAAAATAAAGAGAATTTAGAACCTTAAGACTAGAAAGAGGAAAAATCAAGATGAGGGGAGGTCTAGGAAGAGGAGAGATCAAGATAAGAGTAGGTCACCATCAGTGATCTTCAATAAACATTGGCATCGCATCAGAATTTGAATGCTATTGAGAGATATTATGCCTACCACAGCAAAGATAGAGTTTAGACGAGGCAAAACACTAAACAAAATGCTATGCCTCAGTTATCTGGCTTCAAGTACACAAACCAGTGTCAAGGAAGGCTGGTTGGGTAAGAAATGTAGGGGTTTCTTCAAATGTGGAAACTGCAATATGTGCAAATATGCTATAAATAAGGTCGCTACTTTCAGGCACAATAGTAAAAGAATATTTTGGATTAAACAAGTCATGAATTGTGAGACCACACATAGGGGCTGATTACGATGGCGGAGGGTCTGCCACCACCAGCCGTGCAGTGGCCATCGGACAGCAATTTTCCCCACCAAATTCCAATGGGGGGGGGGACCGTTTCAGGTCCCCTGCGGTCACAAAGACCACCCGCCACGCTTCCGCCGCTGGCAATTGTACTGATTGCCTGGCGGAGCGGTCAGCATCTTGAAAATGGTGGCGGTGCCTAGCATGCACCGTCCGCCAAATTACAATGCTGACTGTAGCCAGCCTGGAAAGGCTGGTGGGGATTGGTTTTGGGGGCCTGTTGTGGGCCCCCCTTCTGTTAGGGGGAGATGGTGGTGCACTGGGGGGTACCCAAAGTGCCCCCCTACATTTTCCTGCACTATGTGGCATGCACTGCGTGGTGCCTGCCACATAGTGCAGGGAAACGCACTACATACATTTAAGAAATGGGGGTACAAGGTACCGGTTGACAGTACATTACTTGGAAAAACATCCCGGTGCTAGCCAGTTCTAGTTCCATGCTATAGAACACATCAAAAAATGTGCAACATTCTATCCATCATCTTGTGTGTTTTGCTGTTCGCCCTATGTGGGAAGGGTATGCCCAAACGTGTGCTCACTACACCACCGGTTGAAGAGGGGTGAAACCCCGAAACCGGTCCTAGGATGCTTGTTTCCAGTCCAGGGAGAACCTGGCTTGGCAGTTCAGGCTGGACTGTTCCCATGAGGCATAGGGTCAAGACTGATTTGCATATGGCTGGGTTCAATCTGGAATGGCATGGTGAGCAAAAAAACGATGGATTTAGACCCAGATCTCTGTACTGGAATGAATGTATGACATTGTTCTGCATTCTGTCCATCAACTGTTGTTTTTGTCTTTGTCACCCCGAGTGGGACGGGTATGCTCAGACGTGAGTCCCGTGCTCTCCATGCCACTGGAATCAAGCTATCCTGGTTGAACATGGGTGAAACCCCGAAACCGGTCTCAGGATGCTTGTTTCCGGTTCAGGGAGGACCTGGCTTGGCAGTTCGGGCTGGACTGTTCCCATGAGGCACAGGGTCAAGACTGATTTGCATATGGCTGGGTTCAACCTGGAATGGCATGGTGAGCAAAAAAACGATGGATTTAGGCCCAGATCTCTGTACGGGGATGAATGTATTACATTGTTCTGCATTCTGTCCATCAACTGTTGTTTTTGCCATAGAACACATCAAGGCACACTCCAGAGGGGGCAATTGGGAATTAGTTCTCAGACAAACAGAGGCACATTGGATAATGAAATGAAGATCTGTTGAGTTGGGGCGCAATACTGATACAGAACTACATTGATTCCTGTAGGCTTGTGATACTTAATAAGGTGTACTTGTTGTAAATGATAGGGAACTGTTTTTATTAGAGCTGTTCATGTGCAAGAAAGGAGTGACAAAAGGATATAAAAAGAGAATCATTAGCTAATATCTCAAAATAAAAGAATCATAGGCAGTGTCCTCAGTGTATTGAAATTTATAAATGAAATGGGCAATGAAGCCCCCATTAAATAGTCACTTTAATTCATCTATCTCTCTTAACCTTTCTCTTGCAAGTGAGAACCAACATTTCTTGCCTGAATGAACCACTAACTTTCAGTATGCCTTCTTCCTTCCCCTTTGATTTCTACACAGGGATACACAAACAATTGCCAAAACAGTTGTGTGCCACAAAAACAACTAAGACAAAAACCCAATATGCACACAGACCTCTCTAGCTGATTGAGTTAGAAAGGACCCACAGAGCATATGCTGCATAAATGGACTCAAACATGCAGCTGTTTACTGTGTACCTTTTCAAACAGTTCTCTGGAACAGTATCATAAATATTAGGAGAAGCAAGAATATGCCTATCCTGGATAGGCACATATTTTACTGCGTATGCTATTGAACAATTACTAAACTATTCAATCTAATAGTGAATAAAATTATTTTATAAATATATAACAATGAAAATAACAAATGCTGCATTTATGTGTTGCATATTTTTTTTAACTTACATAAACCTCCAAGAGAAAAACCATGACTGCTTATCTCTACTACCCCCTGAAAGTCAAAGTCTTATAAAAAGGTGTTTGTCAAATTTGTGAGCTCAAATTAGTATCAAGTTCTTGAGGTCCCACAAGCAAGAGACATAATTTGTGACAAAGATTACCTTGTTGACCAACATTCCTAAGGCAACTAGCCTGACAGCAACCCACAGTGTCATCCTTTATTAACAAATTGCTCTTTGCAAAGAAGACCACCTGATGTAGTTTATAAAGTCCAGAGAAGGTGACGGAGATAAGTTTGCAAAAGATGATTTTGATTTAATAAAAATGTGTGACTTAACCAAATGTAACATCATGAACATTCCGGCACAAAAACGAAAATATTGTACTTTATAGAAATGTGTTTTTCTGTGTTTTATAAACCAGGCTCAGAACTAGGCTCTGACCCATCTTTGCTTTGAATGCAACCATGTTTTTGTTTCTCGTGCTGCCCCTCATGCAGCAAATTGTGCACTGATGCTTTGTGATGACATGTTATTCTTGGTGAACTTCGAAGGAAGTTGACTGTAATTCACAACATTTACAAGGTCTCTTCCTGCTCAACATTGTGAATCCATTTATGCATTGAGTTTGTTATTGTTTTAACTGTAGCTAGGTTTGTACTTTCACATCTGATATTATGTGAAGTTGTATAATATTATATTATGACTAGCAAAAAATGGCGATGCATTTATTTACCCAATGCTGACTACGCAATTTCCAATAATTTCTGTAGGAAATTTCTCTATAAAAACCTTGCAGTTTGGAAGTAAGACAGTCTTGTTTGCCCCAACTCCAGAGACTGACCACTTATGGGTTTATCTCATACTTTGGACTTAAAATATTTTTGGTTTGAACCTTGACTTCATGTCATGCTTTGTACTGCGATTGATTGAGCCTTGTGCTAATTTCTTATAGGAATTCGATACACATTTGTATCGATTTGATTTGCGCTTTTCGTAATGCTCTTTGAATTATTCTTACTAAACCTTCATGATTTACATTATACTATTGACTCTAGACAGCCTATTTTTTAATGCTATTCATTTAATTTGTGTTGAGGTGTTGGTAGGGACACATTGCATCAGCTATTCTTGAGGTTTAACACCGTCTTCGATCCTGCATAGTTGCTTTATCTTAAACCATTTAAACAAATATAGCATCAACAGGGTCACTTGGCATATGTCCTTCTGTAGTTATCTCTTTCTTACTTTGATGACAACATACCTTTGTGAGTTGTGCACTCACTGTATAGTTGTAAGACGTTCATGCCCTCAACTACGAATACGGTTGGATTTCAAAGTTTCATTGATGAAAATATCGGATCAATGACATAACATCGACACTCAATTTCAATTCAATTCAATAGTTCTTTATTCGATGGTTAAAAATCATCATAAAAGAGTACACATATATACAGTTAAGACAATATTAAATCAATATACAGAACATTGAATGATTCTATGTGCATACAAATAATTCATTGTTCCCATACAGTCCTCGTGGGTTACTTCCTGGGTCTGACAATTTAACAAGTCTACAGTCTACATAATTAATACCGGCCTCTAGAAACTCTGAGTCTAAGTGCAAATTTCAAGAAGCTAATCACCGCACATAATGTTAACGGGTCGCTAGCCCTTTGTAAAAAGGTCAATGCCTCCGTGGCTCAAGTAAATCTTGCCTTTTTCAAGATATCTTTTAAAAATCTGCGTCTAGGGATGGTATAAAGGGGACATAAGAGTACAAAATGAAGGGTGTCCTGCGGAGACTTATTGTCGCAGCCGCAGGCACCCTTCTGCTCAATTGATTTACTAAAACCTGCTGGTTCAGCTAATAAATATGGTAAAAAATTGAGCCTAAAACGTGACATTAAAAACCTCTCTTGAGCATTAAAAAGAACACAAAGGTACGGTTCCATCCCAACGGTGGTTTCAAGCCTACTATATATGCTCACAGTGGGTTTACTTCCTTCTAGAGTACTCCTGGCCAATGCTCTTGATTCCAAAAAGATTCTCTTTAATTTAAACTTATCCTGGGCATTGATCAGTAAGGGATTTAAATACAACTCTTGGTGACCCAAACTTTCTAGAGTAGTCTTTACATAATGGATCCATGGGATTTTCAAATGTTTGTCTCTGCCCAAACAGTCTTGTATGATCAGCCTGCTCAATGCAGCATCAGGGTTCGACCAGATTCTGATCCAGGCTAGGATTGGTCGAAGATTGATCAAATCCTCTAGGTAGGGTCTTCCAAGTTCTTTATGGACAATGAAGGCTGATGTGCAGTTGGGGACTTTCAATATTGAACGAAATATTTTATTTTCTTCAATTTGCAAGCCGTCCAAATTTGTAAATCCCCATACTTCTGAGCCGTACATAGTTTTTGGGCAACACATTGAGCCGTACAAATTCATAATTTGTTCTGGGGCCCAACGGCCGACTTTTTTCCCGTAACCAGAAATTGCACCAAAGGATGCCACCAATTTCCCAGATCTTTCTTGTACAAGGGGTGTAAATTTTAAAGACTCATCGAAGAGCACCCCTAGATAAGAGAATGTTTGCACCCTTTCGAGAATATGGGAGCCAATTCTGTAGGTGAAACCAGTCCGTGGCTTGTTGCCTGCTGTCATTACGTATGATTTTATTAAATTGACAGACAAGTCTATTGCCTCCATAAATTTGACGAACCCATCAATGAGAATCTGCAAGCTTTTCTGGGTCCGTGTCAGAAGCACCGCATCATCTGCGTACAATAACACTGGGATGTTGCGTAAGCCTACCCTTGGGCAATCTGCATTTAAATTAATAAGGGATTGTTCCAAGCTGTTAATATACAACGAGAACAAAAAAGGAGCTAAAATACATCCCTGCCTCACCCCACTTGTGCAGCTGAAAGATTCTGTCAGTCCCCCATCTTTGTTATAACGTACCCGTGCAGAGGTTTCTCTATGCAGTTCCCTCAATATGTGGATTATCCCAGGGTCGATTCCGAGTTGGGTCATCATTACCCATAACTTATTCCTGTTAACGTGGTCAAACGCAGCGGCCAGGTCCATGAACCCCAGATACATAGTTTCATTGCTGGTTTTGGTATATTTTGCTATCAGCATGTATAGGTTCAGGCATTGGTCGCTGGTAGACCTGCCGGTCCGAAAACCATACTGGGCGTCTGAAATGATATTTTTATCCTCAGCCCACTCGGACAATCGGTTCAGAATCACTCTTCCCAGGATTTTAGCAGTAACGTCTATCAAAGAAATGGGGCGGTAACATTGGGGGTCATCTTTATTGCCCTTTTTAAAAATGGGTACTATGATGGCCGTTGACCAAGACCGTGGTAAACCGACCATTATAGTTGCATTTAATACTCGAGTAATGATAGGCGCCCAAAGATCTACCTGACTCAGAAACAGGTCTGGGGGGATCCCATCTGGGCCCGGAGCTTTATTTTTGGTGAGTCCCTCAATGCCCATTCTAATCTCTTGCAGGGAAAATACAACCTGATTGCACACTAGATGCGTCTCCCTCTCTCTTGGAGAATCCACCTCCCCGTGATTGTACAAACCCTCGAAGTGAGCAATCCACTGTTCTGGGAGAATGTTTGATGCGACCTCCGGGGCATTATTATCTTGAAAACAAGGGGAGTTTATTAATCTCCAAAATTCTGTGATGTCCCTATTTTCAGAAGCCTCCCTCAGGGCCGCCCATGCTTCCCCCTGCAGAGTAACTTTCCGTCTTTTTAACTCCTTCCTGTATATGGACCTGCATGTTTTGACTTCTGCTTGATCCCTTGGTGTGCAACTAAGGGCCATTTTTAAGTTTTTTAATGCGAGTGTACAACCCCTGTCAAACCATTTTGGTGCGTTAGAGTAAGTTTTCTTGGGGGCCTTGACCGACAATAACTCATCGACCAGACTCGTTATTTGTCCAAACACTTTTATAAGGCGAGCCTCTGTCACCAAGGGATCTAAGGACTCGTCAATAAGAGACTTGCCTCTATCCATCAGGGATTTGTAAAATCTAGCCCCATCTATTTTTGCCCACTTAAGTCTTCTGCCCTGGGCCGTTACACATTCAGTAATACCATCCACTGGCTTAGTCTTTTGCTTACCCAGATGCAGGAGCTCCATAATCAAAGGGTTATGATCGCTGAACGGGCACCACTCTATTTCTACTTTTCTGATCTGATTTTTTAGGCCTCTTGAAACTAAAATTTAGTCTATGTAAGACGAGCATCCTCTCCCTTTAAAAGTAGGGGGGAGTCTTCCATCCGGACCCAAGGGCATCATATCCACTGTATGCTCGAGGTCGTAGGAGTGAATCAACTTACCCCATTCAGTACCCCTTAAGGAGTGGCTAAGGTGGGGGCCTTTTTCTACGGGGCATTTTGACCAGTTGATACTGATCGGGAACAACCCTGGGCATAAATGACAGTTCAGGTCCCCCATAACTCGTATCCGGGGTGCCACAACCCCATGGATGGGAGCAAGTTCAAATTTCAGTCTAACATCCAGTTCCCTCATAGTGGTAAAATCATTTTCCGAAAGGGTCGCATTATACACATTGAACAAAACGAGACCCAGCCTTTTATTACTAAATCTCAGGGCCTGAATGTTCCATGCGAACCAGTCCACCTTGGACCATTTACCTTCTATATTTAAATCAATATATGTAATCAAACCACCCTTAGCCCTACCTGAGGGGGTATTTTGAACCGGCGTGAAAAAACATTTGTAACCCGCCATATGAAGATGGGTGTTATCCAGAGCCCAGGTTTCTTGTAGGCAAATGATCTGGAAATGGGCCATATACTGTCGCCATTCCTTGTTATGAAATTTCCCTGCAATCCCTGCTATGTTCCATGAAATAATTTTCAGGCCCTCTTTCTCCGCAATAACGGGCCCTACCGCTACCATTTCTTGAGTGGAATTAACCCAACCCCCTTTCTTTCTATAGAGTGGTTTATGCATATCACTGTCCTGGTATCTTAGTTCCATGGATGTGGTACATGTCCCTGAGGGTATATGTGCACAACCCCCCTCCAGAGGGTCTGGGGCTCCTACAGTGTTTGATAAAGTCCTACACCCATCTCCCCCTGGTGATGTCTGCCCAATTTGATTGATCAAGCCATGTCGGGGAGAGATTCCTTCTATCGGGTGTGCCTGATCGGATGTATTCTGTTCTATGTCAACCTGTTCTAGGCATGAGTGGGAGTTGGGTAGTCAGTCAATCTCCTCTAGTGACCTTAATGGGGCAAACCTATTTGCCCAGCGTGGGTGCCTTCCTTCCCAGGAGCCTGTCATTTGACGAGGAAAATTTGAAACTCCATTTACACCAAAATTCCATCCCGTCACACCTCTCCCTACATTATATTGTCCCTCTTTTGATACCTGCTGACTTGCATAAAAGTAACTCAAAGGTAGTGGCCTTATGGCTGTCATGCGTCCAGATGGTCCATAGCTCAAGATGTGCTCGACCACCCTCCTGTCCCTGAAGTTGGCAATAATACAGTTTCCCTCAATATTTTTGGGCCCACTCCCTATCCAATTCACTCGTCTAACCAGGAGGATTTCCCCATCCTGGTTATTGGATATTGGTCTATTTTGATTAAGCCAAAAGGTGAGTTTGTTTTTTAACTCCTGATGGGATTCTTTCTGTGCCTCTTTTAATTCTGGAACCCCGGCAAAAACAACAACCAACGGGCACGCTTCCGGGGGGAGATTTATAGTGGGGAGCCTCTTGTCTATTGGGGTGGACCTATCTTCGTGGATAGCTGCGTCACTTGAGGGACCAACAGGGGGTTGAGGCTGTATATCCGGCTTCTGGTTGCCTACTCTGTTATTGGGGCGCAATTCGCTCACACTACAAGTGTCTTTGCTAGGTGCGTGTTCATGGGGAGCAGGTGCATTATGAATTTGTGCAGATATTATTTGTGCATTCCTACTATCCCGAAAATTATTCGCCATTTGAGTTACTGGGTTAGACTCTAGGGTACTAATGGGGTTACTTAAAGGACCTATTACGCTGTCTTTTGTCACTCTATTCTTTAATTCACTTAAGATTTTGTCCAGCCTGCTTGTCACCGGCTTCAGCTGGTTAATTACCAGTATTTCTAGCTGGGCCTGTAGGTCTGACATAATCTTATTTATCCAAATTGGGGGGTCTACTTGAGAAGGCGTCTGTATGGCTCGGTCGACCCCAGTAAAGTTTCTTCTGGGTGAGTTGGTGTGCGTAGTTACACTACTTATATTCTTGCGCTTTCTTTGAACGCATTTCTTCTTTTTATTTGTAGTAACACGTTTGGTGAGGCCTCGTTCCTCCTTGTTACTAATGGGAATCAATTGGGCACATGATATGTCCTTCTCACTAATTCCTGAGGAGTTGGGGGGTGAGATTAACATGACTTCCTGCTCTTGGTCTTGTATTGTTAAGATGGGGTCAAAGTCAGGGGTTAAAGACAAGCGCCGCTCAGTGCGCTCAATTTCACTTGACACGACCCCTAACGCTCTTTTTAACATGCGATCAATGGCAGTGGGCTGCATGATAACGGGAAATACAGAGCTAGTGTCCTCTTTATGTGTCAGAGAGGCCTCAGCAATATTACGCTTCGCTCTCACCGAGCGTGTCAGTGTTTTACCTGCCATACTTCCCCCTTTTACAGATCACTGTTTATGCCACTATCTTGGTCTGTTTAGTTCACCCCCCCCGCTATCACACTATCACTATACCACACAAGCAAAAACAAGATGATGGCGTACAGGGCCTCTACACCTCTATTTACAAATTTCAGACAAATTGTCCCAGCAACAATTGCAAGTCCGCAGGTGCAGGCACAGGAGAGTGAATTAATGTCTGTCCTCTTTTACCCCAAGGTCACTCAAGGCGTTACTCACATGTAGGGCCCCAGAAGGACCTGATCAGGGGGGTGGCCCAGCCCTGCCTCTGTCTGCCCCTGACGGCCACAGACGGCCCGCCCTCTGCCCGGGCTCAGCCCGGCGCCGCCCGCACGCCGCCCGCGACGCGGAGTCAGCGACATTCTTGTAGGCGCCTCCCGGCGCGACCACAGCGTCAGCTGGCGCACAGAGTACTGGGGGATGTAGTCCTTCCCCGTCCCCGCTCTGCGACCGCCGATGTAGATAGCGGTGGCGGGGGACTGCAGCAGAGCACAGCAAAGCCCAGGGTGCGCGGTGGTAATGGCGAGTAGCGAGCGGCCTCCTTGGATGGCAGGTCAGTTGAATTTTGGGAATGACACTCATAATATCGACCTACAAAATTATCGACACACAAGTATCGATAACATAAATATTGATATTCTATACTTATTTTAAAAATACACAAATATCGACACAAAAATATCGTCAAACATTAACATCGATATCACTAATATCGATCAAAGAAATATCATCATAACTAATATCGCAAACATTAATTAAACATACAAAATGACACAAATATCGATAACAAAAATATAGACCACACAATTATTGCCAAAAACAAAATATTGACACCTTAAAAATATTTTTACTAAAACAATATATAACAAAAAAATATAAATTATATCACAAACACACAACATATTAAATAATTAAAATAAAAGTTAAATAAATTATAATTAAAAAAATACATTAAACATAATTAAATCCACCAAATGAATTACTCCTTACAAACAGAATATATAAAATAAATAAATATTGTTATATTTTCAATACAATATAAATTACAAATTATATACTATTATACTTTTAATAAAGTAAGAATAAAACGAATAAAAAAAAAGTTTAACTAAACATTAATTAGCGTTTCCCATATAAGGAAACAACTGGCAAATTAATTGAAAACATGAGTAACAATGTAAAACACCTACAACTTGAATAACCCAAAAAGATTGCAAGGACAATTAAACAAAAACTATATAAACTAAAGAAAATTTAACATTATTTCATTCTACAACAACAAAACCAAGAATAAGGGGAATCTCTGCCGGATTGCTTCTACGACATTGGACTTCCTCATTGAAAACTCTGATTTCAACTTCGCAAAGTAAGTAAAATATCAATTCAATGTTACAACTGTATAAAATAATAGTAAATGACTTTTTACAATAATTAAATAATTACTGTATTATTTATTAAAATTATATCTCCTCTACAGAAACTCCAAAAGCCACTCAACTAACTACAAAATACCTCAAAAAACCACCTTGCAAAAGTAAGTATAAATCACAATTAAACTAATATAACAACTACAAATCCCAACCCAAAGCACCCACTAACCACACAAACCTCAAAATACAGAAAATGCTGTTAAACAAATTTGTTAAAATATTTTTTTTTCTACAGGAAATAAAAAGAAACACTAAAGCCAAGCACCAACAGAAACACCTCAGCGCCAAAAAGAGGTTAACATGTTCAAGCATGTAAGTATAATTTTGTAAATGGAAATGTGTATCAAAACAAAATCCAACATATATTGTCTATACACTTTACCACTCAGAATCCTGGTTTCACTCAGCCCTCCGCACCTCTGTCATGTCATGTCCATTTCCGTGGTCAGCGAGACACATAGGCCCCCCTGTAAACATTCCACTTTCCCCATTTTCTATCCCACTTCTTGGGCCAGCCCCTAGACTTGAAAACTTCTTTTTCTGCGACCATACATTTATCTAGGTCTCTTGCCCAGTTACTGGAAGATGGAGTGTCAGCTGCTCCCCACTTTGTCACTATGTTCCGTTGTACCAATGTGTATCCCAGGGTGACCCACTGCTGCTCCACCTCAGTGAGATCTGTCGTCTCCCAAATGTTGAGCAGCCCCAACTGTGGTGTCAGTGTAATGTCTTTCTGTAGTGCACGTTGCATGTGCTGTGTGGCTGTCTCCCATAGGGCCTGTATATGTGGGCACTCCCATATGATGTGATAGAAGGTTGCCTCCCCATTGCAACGACGGAGACACAGAGAGTCTTGTCGGCTCCCGATCTTTACAAGGGTGATACCTGGGAGTTATGTACTATGTAGGACTTTTAATTGGACAAGTCGGAACCTGAGAGGGATAGCTGCTTCCATGGGGGACATCAGCACTGTTTGCCTATCGTCATCCTTGAATTGTCCAAGATCTGCTTGCAATTTATCTCTGAGGGATTGAAATGGGTCTGGCAGATTATCACAGAGCTTCCGGTATGTGAATGACACCGCTTTTTTTGGCAGTGGTTCAGAGAGGAGACGAACCTCAAGGGGAGATGACTCCAGCAGTTCCTCGGCACCCTGGAGAGCTGTTGTGAAAGCATGATGAATCTGTAGGTAGCGAAATACCTCTCCCTGAGCGAGCTGATATTCCTCTCTCAGTTCTGTAAATTGCAGTATTTTACCCTTTTTCCACAGGTGGCCTATCGTCGTGATACTGATAGTGTCCCATCTGTCGAAGCCCGGCTGGTTGCAGAGCGAGCCCAGCTTTTGGGCTGACCACAATGGGGTAGCCCTGGTCAACACATCAAGTCAGCCAAGTCTACGATTGGCTCGACGCCAGAAATCAACTGTGAGGGCCGTAGGGCCTAGATATCGGCCCTTCCCAGGCTTTGAGTAGAGGGGCCCTAGATAGCCCTCCCGACCCATTTGGTACCTATCCAGAAGAAAGGGGGGTCTGTCGGGGGGTTCACCACCACCAACTGTGACGCTCAATTGTAGAGACGCATATCTGGGAGCGCTATACCCCCGTCGTACGATCCCTTGGTCAGTTTAGTCATGGCAATACGGGACGCCCTTCCATCCCACAGCAGAGTCCGAACCTCACTCTCGATATTTTTAAAATATGAGTCTGGGATCTTGTATGGACAGTTCTGGAGTATATACAGGAAACAGGGGAGAGCCAACATCTTAAAGCGTGGCTCGGCCCAAAAGGAAGAGGGGTAATGTCCGCAAATGTTTGACATCACAACGCAATCTATCCAGAGGCGCCGCTAAGTTCTTAGTGTGGAACAGTATAGGATCAGGGGAAACATAGATCCCGAGGTACTGAAAACCCTCAGTGGCCAGTCGGGTGGAAGTGCAGAGATCGGGCCGTGAAGGGCAAAAATCACGGATTTGGACCAATTAATGGAGTAACCCGAATATTTACCAAAGTTAGTGAAGGTGTTTAAAAGTCTATGCACTGATCTTGTTGGAGATGCCAAGTATAGTAGAATATCATCAGCATAGAGGGATATTCTGTCCTCCCGTTCCTCCGCCCATTTTAGCGATCTCCCCTAACCCATGATGCCAGTGGCTCCAAGATCAATGAGAAAATCATTGGGGACAGGGGGCATCCCTGCCCCGTGCCCTTTCTAAGTGAGAACGTTCTTGAGAGGCAGTGATTGACCTGTACCTGACCCTTGAGGTCTGTGTAAAGCAGCTTAACCCATCCTATGAATTTCAAACCAAATCCGAAGCGTTGCAGCACCTCAAAGAGGTATGGCCACTCGATGGAGTCAAACGCCATCCTGGCGTCCAAAGACACCACAACAGCGTCTTCCACTATGACGTGTTTACGGCCCATTGTGGAGGCAACGGATATTTAATGCTGTGTTGCGGTTTGGCATAAAGCCAGACTGGTCAGCATGGACCAAGGACGTGAGAACTGGGGTAAGACGGGCAGCTAGGAGCTTCGCAAGAATGTTGGCCTCAGTGTGGATCAGGGAGATCGGCCTATAGGAATAGCAACTATCAGGGGGTTTCCCCGGTTTACGGGTAACCACGATAGAGACCAATCATTGATCCACTGGCAGGATCCCTTTATCGTAGCTCTCATTATACGTGGCCCGTAGGCGAGGCGGTAGATTTGAGAAATGCAATCAGGACCCCATTGGGCCCCATAGCCTTCCCCGATTGTATGCTGTTAATTGCGGAGCCAATCTTCTCATCAGTGAGATCGACCTCCAGCTTGTCTCTTTCCTCCACAGACAGCACAGGTAAATGCATGTCCACTAGTAGGTGCCGTGAGTCCTCCGCCGTGGCCACGGCCGAGGGCGTGTATATCTGCTCCAGGTGATCCGCAAAAGCATCCACGATTGCCTGGGGGTCCGTTAACGTCTGTGTGTTATTCATTTTAAGACGAGGGACCCACCGCTCCGACTGTTCCTTTTTTTCCAACCACGCGAGCAGCTTGGTTAGACTATTATCTGTAAGCGCATTGGGGGAATGGGAGTGTGCCGTCTCAAGTTGCTGCAGTTCTTCCTCAAGCTGTTCTAGCTGTTGCTTCTTATTATACCCCACCTTGAGAGCCAACGCCTGACCTTTCACTACCGTTTTGAAGGCCTCCCATATTGTCTGCGCTGACTCCACCGACCCAACATTTTCTTTAAAATAGTGCTCAGACTGATAATAGGCTCTCTTTTATATCTGGGATCCGGAGCAGCCAGGGATTAATAACTATGGTGTTGCGCTGTCACCTGTTGTAATGTGTAAATTCTACCCATACTGGGGAGTGATCCGAGATGCCCCGGGGAAAACAGCATGGTTTCCTAACTTTATCGATCTGGACCGACTGTGTCAGGAAAAAGTCAATCCGGGAGAGACTGCCATGGGCACCTGAATGGTAGGTAAAGTGTGTCAGGTCTGGATAGAAATAGCGCCATATATCAGTGACGCAGATGGCTACGAAAAAGTCAGACAAGTGCATGCTAGAACGGTGCTGGGGGCGTGGAGGGTATTGATCTATTATGTCATTTGGAGTCATATTAAAATCCCCCTCAGAATTAACGGACCCTCCGGGAGATCTAGTAAGAGTTTCCCCAAGTCGGCCAGTGCCTCCCTCCCCAGTGATGGCGGAATGGAGACAACATTGAGGGGTTTCCCTTCCCAGCTAACCTCTAAGCATGCAAACCTACCTCAGGGATCAGCCTGTGTGCGTGTCGGAGTGAGTGGAATACTTCTTTTCACTAAAATACTTGTACCCCTGGAGCAGGAAGTGTACCCTGCATGGACCAGAAGTTTGTAACCCCAATGGGACAGAGCCTTGCAATTATTGCCGACCAGGTGGGTTTCCTGCACCAGGACTAGGTCAGGGGCGTGGCGTTTAAGGTATTGCAGCACCAGGCCCCTCTTCAGTTTGTCCCCTAACCCATTGACATTCCACGTCAGAGTGGAAAGTGACATCTCTACTGAATGATTGCCCATGTCACCGGTGCGGGTAAGTATATATGATCCCCAGAACAAATCCTGGGGCAGCATGTATGCGAGCAGAGTGCGCAAAGCCGTCGAAAGCCATATTGAGCATGAGTGACAATAATGTTTGTGACTGAGTGCAGTGTTGCAAACTACGGACTTTGAATACAAAAAACATAACAACCCCCTCCCTCCCCATCCGCCTCCCCCCCATGACCCCCGCCAGTGGCTCGAAGTCCACCAATATCGGGGGTCAGATTCAAGTATTGAGCAGGACATGTGTCGGATGATGGGCGAGGGCTCCGGAGCCTCGCTAGGTGCAGCCATTCCCATTGGCTGCTGGCCCAAAATTGATATTTTTAACAATGATATTTTATACATCACACTAAATCGATATTCTTCACATCGATATTAAAAATAACAATATTTTTGAATCTCGACATTTAAAACTCGATATTATAGCACAACGATATTTAAAACTCAATATTATGTCTACTTACCGAAAATATAATCTAACAGAAATATTGTTCCCTAAATATCATCCAATTGAGTGTAGATTTTATGTTATTATCTCCAATTAATTGGAATTAATATTTTTGACACAATATTTTGGTCAGACAGTACTAAATCTGCAATATACTGGTAAAATAACATGAATACATGCAAGGGCATATAGTGTGTGCTGTGAGAAAGGTGTCAAATGCGATGGGCTGATTTACTTTCTGTTTAGACCTTGCTGTGCACATTTAAAATCTGTGAAGACCATATGGAAACTGTTTTAAACCCACCATTCCAGCGACAGTAAGAAGAGTATAGCAGCAAAGTCAGATATTGTACTACACCAGTGGTTCTAAACCTGTGGCACTGGGACCCCTGTGGGTCCACAAAGCCTACTCAAGGGGTCGCAACTGCTTAGAAATTAAATATTATTAACAGATTACTAAAGTGTATATAAGTGAAGAAGCAACATTTCAAGTTGACAATTTGAAAACCTTGTGTAAATGTATAGGAATTTGAAATTGGAGGCTAAAAATCAAGTTAGTATCCTTAGATTGATTCGTGGGAGCAGTGCAAGTGCATGTGACAGAATATAGTATGGACGTTGAGTGGCCTAAATCGAATTTAGATAAGCTCCAACCTTCCTATTAAAATTACAAAATATTTGTTAGTGAATTAAAATATTCCATCATTTATGGATTTGTTTGATTAATGTATGTTTCTGTATTTTGGGTGTATTGCAGTTCAAATCATGGAAAATTCATATGTCTGGATCTCAAACTTCCAGCAATGACCCAGTGGGGGTCCCCGGGTTCCACTAATGATTAAGTGGGGTTCAACAGAAATCAAACGGTTAAGAACCACTGTACTACACAATTTATTTAAAACCATCAGCCTGGACATAGCTCCCATCTTCACTCCATCCATCCCAGTTATCAATTCTTCTTTCTAACTTGCCGCACAGGAAGGCCACCAACCTTCGGGCAGTCATCCTTCACAACAGAATTCCCTACTTCACCTCTGCTGGAAATGGCCCTTTTTGCAGGGTCACCCCCAAACCTTTTATCTTCCTCCTACCACTTTTTGCTGAATTCATTTGTGTTGGCCTTAATAATCTGGGCACTCAATCACTGCTAACATGAATCATAATTTAAAAACCTAACTTTGATTTTAAATTACAATTCTGAAAATGCCAGTTTCAGAAAGCTGACATTTTCTTGCCTTAGCCATTTGGTGCCTGCAGCTTGTCTCTGGTCACATGACTGGGTGTAGTTGGCAGTTGGGCTTTGTGTAATCCTCCTAGACAGCCACACACAATGCAAACTTAAGTGTGACTGAGTTGGCTACACTGATAGGATGGGAGGGAGAAGCTGGATCCAGCCTCACTTATATCTGATTAGGCCGTATCCTGTCCCCACACAAAGGGCTGCATGCGCCCTGTAGTTAGTCTGCTGCCAGGGCTGGCAGGGCAGGGCATCTGTGCGCTTCAAATGCATGCCTCTAGAAGATTCTCCCTACTTCAAAGGCAGATCTATGTATAAAAATAGGACATCAGACATCACCACTTCAGAACACTTCTGGACCTGTACATACTCTGATAGGAAGGACTGCTGTGCTGCTTAAGGACTGCCATTCTGCTGGACTGCTGTTCTGCTGGACTCCTACTTTGCTGTGCTGACCTGCTGCCCTCTTGCCTTGATGAGAAGGACTAAACCTGCACCTCTTGAACCCAGATCCCCACGTGACTCCAAGGCCTAGTTATCTGGCTTCCTAATCTGAAGACTCAGGGACATAACAGGCTTCCAACCCCTGCACCTGGACTCTGTCATCTGTGAATCTAGCCTGCCAAGTGGTGTCACCCCAGTCCTGGACCCTTGGAAGTGGGAATAAGGAGCTTGTCAGTGGAACAAATGCATCTTCTCTGCTGAGCAATGCATCTCCGAGCAGAACCAATGCATCTCCTCAGTTGAGCAGTACCTCCCCCGAGAAGAAACAATGTATCGCCGCTGCTGCGTGCATGTGTCCCATCGCAAACAACTCACATTGCCGCCACAACCCACATATTGGGACCAATGCATCACCTTCTGAACCGCCAGAGCATAATGCTTTCCCTGGTGTAGCTCATTGCATCTCTCGTCGACAGCAGCCTCGACAGCAACGCCAAAACTCCTCATCACAGCTTTACTGCACATCAGAATCGACGCATCGCTTCAGCTGCGCATCGCATACCCGACACCAGATTTCTCATAATAAGCCCTGTCGATGGGATTCTTGATTTCAACGCAACAGGATCTCACATCGCAACCTCGCCGCATGCCGGTACTGATACATCGCCTCGGCTGCGCAGCACGTCTTCAGAGCAGATCGATGCAACGCTCCGCAACCAGGATTTAAGGTTCTTTGTTCAGCTGGCCTAACTGGGTCCCTGTAGCCAGCCTGCGCTCCATTGCGGCTGGCTTGAACTTGTGACTTTGTCACGATCCGGTGCAACAAGATATCCCCACTAGCGATTCGTGCTTTTTGATGCTATTTTTCACTAAAAACTTTAAAATTCAATATCTCCAGTTCTACTAATTGGATCTTTGTCATTTTGGTCTTGTCTTATTTAATAAATTCAAATCTATTTTTCTAACCTGGTGTGGATTCTTTTGGGTGGTGTTTTCACTGATTTACTGTTTGAAGTGTTGCACAAATACTTTACACATTGCTTTCAATTTGGGCCTGACTGCTTTGTGCCAAGCTACCTGAGAGTAAGCACAGGTTAATTTGGGGTTTAATTGTGCCTTACCCTAACTATGATTGTTTTTGCTACTTGACTAGGGCTAACACCCCAGTCAACCAGTAACCCAATTTCTAACAATCTCCTTTAGTTTAGTTTGACCATGCCATGGGATGCTCATTTAGGACTGAGAATAGTCCAGCCACCAGGAGTGCCTCCCATCCAGGCCTTTTCCCTAGGACAGCCTTCAACCAAAGGCTTAGTCCCTTAAACATGAGAACAGCACATTTACGAAGAGAGATTTTACATCCCCGAGGGTAGAAAGAATATTGGGTCTGGGGTCTCCTACTTGTGACGCACCATATGTCAGTGTTGCCAAGGTCTGATTGGTGCACTTGTGAGCAAGATACTAGGATCAGCTGTCAGGAAGTGCAGATCATTTGAGCGGCCAAACACAAACATAGGCTACAGGCTGGAAATGTGCAACTAGCAGAAGAAGTGCCCTACCAGAAAGGCCCAAATACAGAAAGGACCACTTGCCAGAAGGACAGCAGGAGGAGTCACATGCCAGACATGACTGAACAGAGGTATGGATCATGAGACAGTGATTAGCAAAACAGCAGGAGATGCCTGATCCGGAAGGGCCCAAACATTATGGATTGGGTGGTCACACATGGCAACGTCTACTACATGTGTGTTGCAAGAGTTTACATTAAATGTGTTTCAGTAAGCAAAACAACTTCTTTGGTGCTCTTTACCTTTGTGCTTCGCGCTTTTTATGTTAGGCACTGAAACATTTAAGGCAAAGCCCGTCTGCGCTCATCCGCACCCAGGGTGCTACCAGCATCAGCCATGCTGCCCATTGCCCTCCAAGCCCGGTTAGTAGGATTTCTTACATTAAGGAGGACCTCTTAGTCATGCGTCCGCCTAGATGTGTTCAATCCACCACTTGGATCCTAGATTCTGGTAGTGTGTTTTCCTTCTTGGTCTGTGGCTTTTCTTCAGCTGATTGTCCTAGTCCTTTCGCTATGAAAAGTAAAAGTCCGAACTCTGGCTATTCTAGAATTCACAGCCCTAATGAGATCAAAAATAGGACCCTGAACGCATGCTTGAGCAATGTAAGATAACTTACCAATCATAAAATAGAAATTTGGAACATCTTGCATGCCAATCACTGGGACATTATTTTCCTCCCTGATGCATGGCTCAAGCCCTGTTCGGGTCCTGCCCTCGCACTCGCTATTTCTGACATGTACTCGATCTCTCATTCAGCTAGAGTAGGTAAAACAGGAGGGAGGGTAGCCACCATCTACTCATCTAAGTCCCTCTGCGTCAGCCAGCCCTTAGATCTAGCAAGTAGTGCTAAGGACCTTTCTTTTACCATTAAAATCTCCGACAATTCCACCTTTTCGCGAGCACTTATTTTCCGGCCTCCTTCTGTGAACCTTTTTTTTCTGCGCTCATGGCCTTCTGTCTACATGACAACTTTTTGGTAATAGGCGATTGTAACTTACACATGGATGACCATAACTGTAAAGCTGCAGAACAGTTTATTAAAGCTCTGTCGGACCTTAACTTAGTTTAGAAGGTAGAAGGACTCACGCACAAGGGAGGGCACCCGCCTGACATTATTTTTCTAATATTCCAGCTTTAGAAGTGGGCCCCTCAGTCCCTTTAGCCTAGTCAGACCACTTTGTAGTTCCTTTTCGTTTAGAGCACCCCCACACACAGACCCCAAAAAAGCTGAAGCTGTCTGCATACCACCCCAGGCACTCCATCGCTCATTTAACTTTAAACATGGCCTGCTCGCAAGCAGTGGCTGCTGGTCTTAAGGGGCGTAGGGGGTGTTGCCTCACCTACCAGCATCAGGGGAAAACTAAAGGGAGAGAATGAACTCAACTAACCATGGAGCAGTTTTGAAAAGTGCTCACACTGCTTGGTGCTCCCCCGTGAGGCTATGTGAAATCTTTTTTTTGTGCTCGTCGTCTCGAAGAGTCTTTCTGCTCCGCATGTGCAAAGCTGGGCGAGGGCTATTCCTCGCCCTCGAGGCACAAGCGAGGAGGCGGGTGAGTGGTGACATCAGCCTTGAGGGAGTGGCCACATAAAGCGGCAGTAAATGGATTACAAATGAGGCGCTAAGAAATTGGCCCAGGGCGCGGTCAGAGGAGCGCCATTCACAATAATGGGAAGGGGCAGGGCTGGCGCACAGTGCAGGGGGTGGTAACAAATGCAGCAAGCCTTTCGCCGCCTCGTGAATAAGGCTTCCTAATTGGGTAAGTAAGGCTGAGGTGACCTTAGGGGAGTGGCTGGCTATGCATTAGTTTGGCAGCTCCTGTTTCCGGGACACAGTTGCTGGAATTGGAAAAATAAAGGCGCCTGCAGCCGTTACTTTCAAATGAGCGTGCAGCAGGTTGGTTTACTTTTAGCAAGTTATCGAGAGCTGAATTGGGGCTCGGGCTGCCATTAATTTTAACAAATGTACCTGCTTGATTATTTGCGATGTGATGACCTCCTTTGTTTCCCACAGTAATTAGGCTACAACCTTCGCGCCCCCGCCTTTTACAGCTCCCACCGGATGCTATGCATTATGTTTTAATCTTCCACCTCCCCAACCCGAGCTAGATGTCCAGGAACCCAGCACAAAGACTGATTGCCTCCCTCCCCGAGCCGGATATTTTATTTTCTATGCCCCTGGTGCAACATTGGCCGTAAAACGACGAGGGGCAGGGCGAGGTGGCGGACTGACTGAGAGAGAGTAACTTAATCTACTCTCTCCCAGTCTCTCCATTACACAAAACAAAATCGCTAATTAATTTGGCAGAGCTGTACAGCTGTGTTTAAACTGCATTCCTGCCCACGCGGCTGATCGAGGATTTGAGGGGAATGAAGTGAAATAGTAAAGTGTTGAACTCCCGCCAGACAGAGAACTGTGAGGTATTTTTACAACCAGAGTCTGGGAACTGATTGTCAGATGTCAGGTTTGTGTGCTTAGCCTGACCTCAACGCACCGTCCGGCAGGGCCTCAGATGTCAGTGTGAGGGATTTAAGAGGAGAAAACAGACGGAGAGGCGCAGGGAGAGGAGGATGGGAAAGGGGTAGAAGAGGTGGAGATGGCAGAAGAAGATCACAGGGCAGAAGGGGGGCAGATCGTAGACGGGGTGCATCAGAGTGTAGAAGAGGAGCATAAGGCGAGGAGGATCAGAGGGCTGAGGAGGTACGTAAAGCTGAGGAGGTACGCAAGACAGAGGATGCACGGAGGGTAGAAGAGGCACGGAAAGCAGAGGAGGCGCGGAGGGCCGAGGAAGCACGGAGGGTAGAAGAGGCACGTAAGGCAGAGGAGGCGCAGAGGGCAGAGGAGGCGCAGAGGAGACACGTAAGGCAGAGGTGGCACGGAGAGTAGAAGAGGCACGTAGAGCGGAGGAGGCTCGTTTAGTGCTGTAATATGGGGTATTTTGTAATGTATTTGCATATTTCAAGTCTACACCTTCAGAATTGCTTTATAAACATTCTTGCCCTCTCAAATTTTCTGTAAAATGCTCCATTTGCACACACTTTGCAAGTCCCTCTCCCCTCGAGTCCCTCCAATGATAGTTGGCTCGCTCGCTATCGACATAACACTTATCCTCAACTTTTACGCCTCACCGATTTCAAATGTCACCAGCCGCCCCTGCTCGCAAGTAATGGTCAACCAATCTGCAGACATCGATTTGGCGGTCTCTTTCTTCAGTTGTGACTGTGACCTCTTGACATAATTACCTTTAAGAGAGAATAATGGTAGAAGGACTTCTACACTTCGGTTTGTTTAGAGCGGAAAAATGATAGTGCAAAACATTAGAGGGGATATGGCAGTGAAATTCTTTGGAAAAAGATAAACTCAGGTATAAACTAGCCCTTAAGCAGTTTAAGAAAAATATTAAAAGAAAGCCAAAGCCTGTCTGTTTACCAAACAAATTCGCGAAGCAGAAAACACACCTCGAACCATTTTTAAAATTGTTAACTCTCTGTTAAGCCCATCTGTACAAAATCAATCCAATGAATCATCACAGGAGTTTGCTGATAATTTATCAGACTTTTTCCATGATAAAGTGCTCAACATATACTCCAAATTCACAAATACTAAAGTAACAGTGTTGATGACACACCCACCTGTTTCCTAAATGTTGAATCCCCTACTCTCTTCTTTCGAGAAGATCTCTATGAAGGATTCTGAGAGTATGATCTTTAAAAACCCACTCTGGCTCTCCCTTGCAACTATGCCCACAACATCGGACCCAAACCTCCACAAAATTGGACCCAAATACCTCAACAAGAGAGTCTCCTTCCACATACCCAGAAGGAACCTCCGCTCCACCGACCTCGCCCTGGCAGAGACCCCCCGCATCTGCAGAACCAGAGCAGGCAGAAGAGCCTTCTCCTACATCGCAGCAAAGACCAGGGAACGAGCTCCCAGTCAATATCAGGCGCTCCCCCACTGCACACCTTCAAGAGGAACCTCAAGACCGGGCTCTTCGACTGATCCGGAGCTGCACCACCACACACACTGAGGAAATATGAATTTTATGATCAGTTATGTCCCCTATCTTAGACCCCAACGGCTCCATGTACATGCTACAAGTACATGTATGTTCCCTCCACTTCAAGCTATGAAGACGCAAATACAATTGTGTCCAACGTCAACATGTCCTCTTTCAGACCCGCCATGAATGGGTCAGATATTCCGTTCCTAAGTATGCCTTGCCACCGTCTTCATATGGTATACTTTTCACGTTTTCCAGCTCTGGCAAGGTAGGCCCTGAATTCTGCCATCGAGCTTTTTCTTGCTTCTGCCTCTGAAATGCTCCAGCCTGGACCTGCATCTGTATCCATGAACTTTGTCCTACTCCCTGTGCGGCTAACGGTGCTTGACGCGGCCTGTTGCCTGCCAAAAACTGTATTTCACCTTCAAGTTATCTGCTCCGCTCCTCATCCAATGCATTCCTGTCTAGTGGTTTAGGTAAACATCCTTCCAGCTACCGAGCAAAGGGCCCGGCCTCACTGTCTTCATGCAAGTAATTCATAGCCCCTGTTACCATGGAAGATTCCTGCCCCCTCGCATCTCATGTAGACACTTAGACGCTTGTACATGCACTAACAGTCAGTATAGAATAGATTCCGTCCGAGAGACCTTTCCTTTTGGATAAAACAGTTCCTTAAACAAAGATATTAGATACGATTTGGGATCAGGATGACCTGACCCCCCAGACTTCTGTCTCCACATGTAGAGCTAAATGTCAATTCCCCTTCACCCTCTAGTTGCACGTCAATCACACGTCATGCGGCTGCGCGCGCATCTCTGCCAAATATTTCTGCTGACACTGCAGGATTCTCTTATGGATCCACCCACTTGTGACATCATTTTAAATGACGTTTCTAGTATACGCCTATTATAACGCCTATTTCATTACGTATGTGTATTCTTATCTGTATTATCAGCTGTTACGCCTCCTGCATCTGTCTTAATGTAATGCATTTCATATATATATCATTACTTGTCAATAATGTATTGCCTATCCCTTCCTGAACCTTCGTGGTGATGGAATACGATTGCCTGGTTCGAACCATAATTCCTTTGTAAGGAATAAAGTCCTTTTCAGAACCTCTAATACCACGGATTCTGCCTCTTATTTTTACTGAGTTATTCTTACTAGACTTTACCGCATAAAAAATAGTACAGGTAATTTAAATATTTACCACATAAATTGGCGCCCGAACAGGGACACTTTCCCATCTCACGCGCCGGAGGTGCGTTGCAGGCCCAGTCTCCTGCCACAGCTGGACGGACAACTACGCGTACCCGCAGGATTTCCTGTATCTCCCTCCGGCCAAGCGGGGGTGACTGAGGCTGCGATCAACACCCAGACGAGGCGGTGAGAAGTGCGAAGTATCCTGACCAGAGCCTAGCTGAGAGAGCAAGATCCGAGGTATACAGAGGCCCACCAGGTTCCGAAGTTCCGAGTCGAGTCGAGTCCAGTCCGGTCCAGTTCAGTTCCGAGGCCTTCCGTTCCGTGCTACCCGGTGAGTACCGTTGCTGGGGAGGCATTTAGTCGTGCACATTAGTTTGTGCCGGTCAAGACGGGTTTGGGTACACAGATCCGGTCTGCACTGTTTCAGCAGTGTATCTGTACTGTTTAGCAGTATATCTAGTATGTCTTGTATATAATCCAGTATTATCTAGTATTAGTATTATGTCAGTAACTAGTTTTCTTCTAATTATCATTGTTCGTTAAATGTTAAATGTTAAATGTTTTAATATGTTTAAAAATTGTGGTATGAATGAGTGTTCATTATTGTGTTTATTGTATTAATTGTGTTCAAGTCCAGTTTGAGTAAGAATCAAGTAGCAAGATTTAAAGATGCCGTTCTTTTCAAAATTAAGACAGATCAAAACTAGAAAAGGAGTACTCGAAGAAGCTGTTCCCATTCCACCTAGGGACACTCCAGGGTACTTTATGTACCATAAACATGGCCTAGATGCCGTATTATATCTTGATTTATGGGTGGACTACACCAAGGATCTAGCAGAAAGTCAGAGGTGGCCCGCAGCTGGGACATGGGATGCAGATTGCATCATGAGAGTAGAAGAAGAATTATGGAAAAAGAAAGCCAGACAGTCACAGAAAGATGCCATTGAGTTATGGCGTAAAGAATCGCATAGACGCACAGAGAAAGAGCTCAGAAAAGAAGAGAAAAGTAGGGAGAACTCAAATAAAGCCCGAGAAAATATATTAATTGAGGAAGGTATCCGAGTAAAAACAGAACAAGTAGACAGACAACGAAACACTCTTATGAATGGTATGTATCCTCTTTTGGCCGAAGGTTTACCTAAGGCCACCCCGGAAATACCGAAAGATCTGCCACCCCCATTACTCCCGATTAAAGCACATCCCAAGACCGCAAAAGATATTTTCCTTTCTTCCTATTTAGACGATGTAGCTCCCGAATATGTTAATGTTCCACCACACACGCCACCTGTCGATGGTGCTCAACCCCGAGATCATCCGCCCCCACCTCCGCAACAACAAACTCCTCCGCACATTCCAATAGGTCCATCTGTTTCTACCGCTTTTCCTACATCTACCGTCTCTACCTTACATTCAACGAATCCTTTCGCGCCTAGCACCTCAGAAGGTGCAACAGGCGGTGCGACAGCGATTCTTTCCACGCCACCGCAAGGAAATAAATTGTCCTTCAGAGATTTAGCATATCAACATACACCTCAAACAGCAAGATCCGATAGGTTTAAGGAACATCTTGCGGATTGTAGATATGATCCAGTGCCCGGTAAAAATGACAGAATGCTGCTGTCATCACTACGTATACGACGAGCGTCCACATATTTAATGACACTACCAGGAATGGTTGCTCATCTGGACAATATATATCACTTTGTCCAATCAGGGCAAGGCCCTGAAAGTATTGACAAGGCCATGGAATACCAGAAAGTAGATATACAGAAACTACTGATTTATTGCTTACTAAATCATGTCCAGAAAACTTGTTAGGTATAAAAACATTGAAAGCTCTAGGAGCTATAATATGTTGTTCTCCGGAAGGAGTACGATTATTTTTGCGTGACTTTAAAGGTCACTACGTGTCCAGAGACATGGATCACCGGTTACAGAATTTACCTACACATTTATGGGCACAAGGCCCCACTGATGTTGGTTGCATGCACATTACACCATATCGAGTCACACTCAAAACAGGAGTGGTACTACCACGAATGCGACAATACAAGTTACCCCCAGATGCTGTTGTGGCTTTGCTGCAAATCATTGACGAGCTCATTGCACAAGGAGTGGTCGTGGAAACCGACTCCAATGTATGTAATTCCCCGATAATTCCGATTCTTAAACGAACTGATCCAAAAGCACCGCCAGTATATCGATTAGTTATTGATCTGTGCGAATTAAATAAATGCATTGTACCACAATACCCCGTGGTCCCAGATATCTCTTCATTACTAACAGCCATTGATTCAGAAGCAACGTTCTTTACTGTAATTGACCTCAAGAACGCCTTCTTTAGCGTCCCAATCGATCCGGAAAGCCAATATTTGTTCGGATTCAGTTTAAATGGACGAAGTTTTAAATTCACACGCGCACCTCAAGGATTCACAGAAAGCCCCAGCATCTATAGCCAAGCACTGAAAAGAGAACTTGACAGTATCCACATGCCAGCTAACACTGCCCTGCTTCAATATGTCGATGATCTGCTGATCACCGCCCGAAGCGAACCTGAATGTGAAAAAGCATCACTGACGGTTTTACAATTCCTAGCCGACAAGGGGCACAAAGTGTCCCCTTCAAAGCTGCAATTCTGTGTCCAGCAAGTTGTGTACCTTGGGCACTTGCTGTCCAAGGGGGGAAGACAGCTTACACCCGACCGCATCCAGTTAATTGTTAACATGCCGCCACCCAAGACACAAAAGGAGGTGCGGGCATTCATAGGCCTCACTTCATACTGTAGGCAGTGGATCCCCCAATATGCATTTTTAGCTAAACCACTCATTCAGCTGACAACCCAGGAGGCAGCGACATCGACTGTCCTCCCTTGGACTCCAGAACATACACAAGCTTTTGAAGACTTAAAGAAAGCTTTATGCCAAGCACCTGTTTTAGCGACACCATGTTATAGTAAGCCTTTTACACTCTTTGTTACAGAACGTGAAGGTACTGCTTTGTCAGTACTCACTCAGGAACAGGCAGGATCACACAAACCATGTGCTTATTTTTCTAGTACATTAGATCCCGTAGCTCAGGCTCTTCCTGCGTGCCTGAAATCAGTCGCAGCAACAGCTTTAGCAATCAGACAAAGCGATGCCATAGTGTTAGGACATCAATTGACAGTACAAGTACCACACGCAGTAGAGGTTCTCTTGAACCGGACCCAAACACAACACTTGACTATAGCAAGACTGACGGGTTATGAATTGACATTGTTCCAGCCACACATAGAAATCAGACGTTGTAGTACATTAAATCCTGCCACACTTTTGCCATTAAGTGGAACAGACCCATTGGCACATGATTGTATTGAAGTCATTACTATTACGACGAAACCCAGACAGGACTTGACAGATATTCCATTATCAGATCCAGACCTGACATTGTATGTAGATGGTTCATGCATGAGAACAAGTACAGGAGAGTTAGTGGCCGCTTATGCAGTCACAACAGACACTGAAGTTATTGAAACGAATTGTATCGATACCTTGTCAGCTCAAGCAGCAGAGCTCATCGCTCTGACACAAGCCTGTATTCAGGCCAAAAATAAGAAAGTCAACATATACACAGATTCACGTTATGCATTCGGAGTCGTCCATGACTTCGGCGTGCTTTGGCGAGAGAGAGGTTATTTAACTTCTCACGGTGCCCACATCCAACACGGACCCCTCATTCAAGCTTTATTAGACGCAATTCATCTACCTACTGCAATATCTATTATGAAATGCAAAGCCCATACAAAAGTTACCGATATCATTTCTCAGGGTAACGACCTAGCTGACAGAACAGCTAAACAGACTGCTCAGAATCAGACTCATACAACTGACACAACAAAGACAATAGTTCCGACACCAACACACTGCATGACAGTTAAGGATCCCGCCCTTGATGTCATTGACATACAGACACATGCTACACCAGAAGAAATAAAGAGATGGACTGAATTAGGAGGGATCCAAACGGATCAAGGATGGATGACGAAGGGAAAATCTATATGGTTTCTTCCCGACTCCATGGTTCCAGTCATCATTAACACAATACATAGTCCAGCGCACCTAGGAGAGAAAGCTATGCTAGACAGTATTCAACACATTTGGTTCAATAAACACTTGCGAGCAGCAGCTAAACAGAAAGTACGTACCTGCATGATTTGTTGTCAGTTCAATCCCGGTAAGAGCATTCCTGTAGAGCAAGGTGGATTTCAACCTCCCGAACACCCTTTTGAAGTCCTCCAGATGGATTATATCCAGATGGAACGATGTCGAGGATTCAAATACGTTCTCGTAGTTGTATGCGCTCTTTCCCGGTGGACAGAGGCGTATCCCGTCTCAGATTACACTGCCCCGACTACTGCCAAACAGTTAGTTCGAGAATTCTTCCCACGGTATGGTTTACCCCGTGTCGTGTACTCAGATAACGGCCAGCCATTCTCATCCGAGCTAATGAAACACGTTTCACTTCTGTTAGGCTATCAATGGAAATTCCACTGTGTCCGACATCCCGAGGCAGCAGGTCTTGTGGAGCGGCATAATCAAACTCTGAAAATTAGACTGTCCAAAGTATGTAGAGAAAAAGGTGTCGACTGGATAGTAGCTTTACCAGTTGCGCTCTTTTACATGAGAATGGTAGCACACTCTCGAACAGGGCTATCCCCGTATGAGGTGATCTTCGGTAGACCACCAAATATGTGGGGGACGCCTATACCTCGTAAAATCACTGATGTTGATTGTAATATGCTGACAGATTACCTGGCTTCCTTGATGTCTGCACTACAATCTTGTCGTTCACAGGTAGCTGCAGCTTTTCCCGATAACACTGAGGTGAAGCCCCATGACGTGGTTCCGGGCGACCTTGTGCTTGTGAGGAACTTCGACAGGAGGAGCCCGCTGGAACCTCGTTGGCAGTCGCCCAAGCTCGTTTTACTGACCACAAGGACAGCCGTGAAGATTGAGGGACGCAAAGGGTGGTTGCACTCGAGCCATATAAAAAAATTTCATGGATTACCGTCAGACTTGAACTTTCAGCCCTGCATTCCCTCAAAGACTGACTCAAAACTTCCCCTGGTTGAAAAGACTGAGAGCGAGAATTATAAACTGAAACTAAGGTCTAGCAAGTCAGACAATTTGATTGTTTAAGTCCTCTCCAAGGTGAATCGGTTGAATTTGTCTCTGACATGTATCCTCTAGACCGAAATAGAGAGAGAAATAGACAGAAACAGCTCAAGAAACATGCGTACTGTAAATCACTTCGTAGTCACTGTATAGTGACATTATTAATTATGTTTTTCCTAAGTCTTCTGATCATCGCTGCAAGTTTACTATTACACATGTATTACCCTATTTCCAAGCGTGCTTTCAATGCTACTGCCGAACATTCTTTTAGCGAATTACCTCCGCATGAGTTGTCCTATAGATTTGCGCTGCGCAACAACACATTCATTAGTATGTTACATCATTCCCATCAGACCAGCAATGCTACAAATTGTTGGATATGTGGCCGACTCCCTCCCTATCAGAACTACAAGGGAGTTCTGCCTCTCTTTCCGTATCCATTCACACACAATGGCTCCTGTGGAGCATGGTTTAGTTTGATTAATTCCCTAGATTCAAATTCAGTAGTTTATCAAGACAACTGGGTATGGGGAAACCTGAACCTAGTTTTACTTAAAGTCTGCTACCCTAACAAGGAGGGACTTCCCAAAAGAACAGGAACTGATCTAGAAAATGAAGTATATGGATTAGGTAACTTTACACTTAACCTCATGATTCTGAATGTTGAATCCGAAGCTGTACCAATCTTGCCCGCTATGTCAGTATTTCCAGTTAAAGGTGAATTATGTGTAAGAAAGAATGGTTCAATGCACATGGGCCATAGTAAATGTACCACTGTAATCGAATTCAGTGATCAAGGCAAGTCTACATTTAGAGCTTCTCGTCATTCCTACTTCATATGTGGCCAGACCGCATATATACGTTTACCTCTAGATTGGGATGGTACCTGTTACATTGCATTCCTTCTGCCACCTGTTTTCCTAGCCCCTCCTGATTACCATAGGAATACCCATTTAGTACACAATAGACAGCAGAGAGATCTCCCGATTGTCGACTACACTGAAACAGCATGGGAGCAATACACAGATTTCAATAAAGGTTTCTTTCCCTACATAGGTACAGTCACTAATAGTACACTGATACGTAGATTAACTAGAACCCTTGAAGCAGTAGTGAATGAAACTACTTCCGCCTTAGGCAACTTAACAGAGGAGCAGTCTGCGATGCGAATTGTTGTTCTTCAAAATCGGTTTGTCCTTGACGTCATCCTGGCCGATAGGGGCGGAGCTTGTAGGGTCATCGGATCAAGTTGCTGTGTTTTCTTACCAGAAAACGCGCCGTCAGTATATAAAGCCATAACTCGCCTTCATAAGATTGTAAGCCAGATACACCAGAATCCAGGCACCTGGACTTGGTCCGGTTGGTTCTGGAGCGTGTTGTCAGCCTGGGGATGGAGGATCCTATCCTTCCTAGGTATTAGCTTTCTCATACTATTCAGTTGCTGCTTGTGTCTACAATGTGGGCCAGCGATTTGTGGTCTGTGTGCCACATCGTGTATCCCGCCTTCAAATTTTCATTCAAGATCCCGGAAGAAGAAAGAAGAACAAATGATGCTATATGAACAGATTGATGGATTGATGAAGATGGATATTTCATGAAGGGTCCGTAGGGGACAAGGAGGGAATGAGGAAATATGAATTTTATGATCAGTTATGTCCCCTATCTTAGACCCCAACGGCTCCATGTACATGCTACAAGTACATGTATGTTCCCTCCACTTCAAGCTATGAAGACGCAAATACAATTGTGTCCAACGTCAACATGTCCTCTTTCAGACCCGCCATGAATGGGTCAGATATTCCGTTCCTAAGTATGCCTTGCCACCGTCTTCATATGGTATACTTTTCACGTTTTCCAGCTCTGGCAAGGTAGGCCCTGAATTCTGCCATCGAGCTTTTTCTTGCTTCTGCCTCTGAAATGCTCCAGCCTGGACCTGCATCTGTATCCATGAACTTTGTCCTACTCCCTGCGCGGCTAACGGTGCTTGACGCGGCCTGTTGCCTGCCAAAAACTGTATTTCACCTTCAAGTTATCTGCTCCGCTCCTCATCCAATGCATTCCTGTCTAGTGGTTTAGGTAAACATCCTTCCAGCTACCGAGCAAAGGGCCCGGCCTCACTGTCTTCATGCAAGTAATTCATAGCCCCTGTTACCATGGAAGATTCCTGCCCCCTCGCATCTCATGTAGACACTTAGACGCTTGTACATGCACTAACAGTCAGTATAGAATAGATTCCGTCCGAGAGACCTTTCCTTTTGGATAAAACAGTTCCTTAAACAAAGATATTAGATACGATTTGGGATTAGGATGACCTGACCCCCCAGACTTCTGTCTCCACATGTAGAGCTAAATGTCAATTCCCCTTCACCCTCTAGTTGCACGTCAATCACACGTCATGCGGCTGCGCGCGCATCTCTGCCAAATATTTCTGCTGACACTGCAGGATTCTCTTATGGATCCACCCACTTGTGACATCATTTTAAATGACGTTTCTAGTATACGCCTATTATAACGCCTATTTCATTACGTATGTGTATTCTTATCTGTATTATCAGCTGTTACGCCTCCTGCATCTGTCTTAATGTAATGCATTTCATATATATATCATTACTTGTCAATAATGTATTGCCTATCCCTTCCTGAACCTTCGTGGTGATGGAATACGATTGCCTGGTTCGAACCATAATTCCTTTGTAAGGAATAAAGTCCTTTTCAGAACCTCTAATACCACGGATTCTGCCTCTTATTTTTACTGAGTTATTCTTACTAGACTTTACCGCATAAAAAATAGTACAGGTAATTTAAATATTTACCACAACACCCCCAGCACCTTGAGACCCTCACAGGTGAGTAGCCTGCTTTAAAAATCCCTGATTGATTGATTGATTGATGCCCACCACATATCTTAAAAGGGCACCTCATTTCTCGAACCCAAAGATCAAATCCCTCTTTAACCTTTCCCTTGAGTATGACACAGTGCCAGTGAGTTGGAAGGAGGCATTGGTCCTTCCTCTCTTAAAAAAACTCAACTTGGACCCCACATGTCCAGCCAACTATAGACTCATCTCTTTTCTCCCTGTCTATGGAAGTTGCTGGAATCCCTGGTTAATCGCCAGATTAGCAGTTTCATTGAGGAGACGGACGTCTTAAATCCTTTGCAATCCTGCTTCTGGGCAGGCGTCAGTACAGAGACGGCACACTTAGAAGTGACAGATTTTATTAAAACCCAACTCGACCTGGGTGCAAACACTATTTTGATTCTGCTTGACCTATCAGCTTCTTTTGACATGGTGTTGCATAACATTCTACTGCAACGGCTGGAGAATGCAGGAATTGTCTGTCTCATGTAGAAAGGGTGAAAATTCTTCATCTCCAACAGAAAACAAGCAGTTCATCTCCCCCCTTTTACCTTGGGTTACAGAGAGGTCAATTGTGGAGTACCACAGGGCTCATCCTTGAGCCCATGTCTCTTCAACATCTATATGGCCCCCCCTTGCTGCCATTGCTAAAGCTTGGGGCTTCAGTGTGAGGCTCTTTGCTGATGACGCCCAGTTGATATTTGCCTTCAAACACTTGCGAATTTTCAGGGCTGCCTATCGGCAGAGCGGATGCATAAATGCTGTCTCTGCTTAAATTCAGAAAATTCTGATATTCTAATATTTGGTTCATCCCTCATTTAAGCCACACGTTAATGCCACCAATGGAGTCTGCTTTTCTCTGTTGAAATCGACACTCAAATTCCTGCCCGAACACACCAGAAAAATCATCAACAATGTGTTGATTACATCAAGACTCGATTATGCCAACATGCTGCTTCTTGGAACTCCTCAAGCATTGACAAATAGACTGCAGCGGGAACAGAACACAGCAGCCAGACTGGTTTTGAATATCCCTAAATGGCAATCCGTATAAAATGGCTTGAAAATCCTTCATTGGTTACCATTGACTAAAGAATAAGATTTAAAGCTTTGAAGATAATGTGTAGAGCCAATCAAATGAAAGTCCCGACGTATATCTGCAATAATATTAAAAGATACCATCCTCGCAGAGTATTTCACTCAGCCAATCACAATTTGATTTTTATTCCTGAGATCAACAAAGCAAGAGCAGGAGGTGGCTCTTTTTCTTATTTAGCCTCAAAAGTCTTCCCTGAGCATGTTAGGAGCTCAACTTCAGAAGATTCTTTTAGGACCCATCTGGAGACCCACCTCTTTAGAGAGACCTAATTTGGGCCGGTCCTCCTATCCTCAGCCTCTCCTTTCTGAGTCTTACTATAACCTAGTGCCGGGACGTTCCTTTTAGAGCAGCTGTTGCGCTTTATACATTTTATTCATTCATTCATTCAATGAGGCTACTGGCTGGTCCTCAGATCAGTAATTGCTACTACACGTGCTGTAGGCCTGCCCTAACGCTGAATGCTGGTAGATCAACATGTTTAGAGTTCTTAGTTTACCTTCAACAAATGAATGCACTAGTGGTTCTTGTAGGCGTGTTTGACGTAATTGACCAGTCTGACTAACTAAATTGGTAACAGACAAAAGTTCATAACTAAACTCATGCGGGCTTATTTACAAGCTCCTTGCGCCACAGGTACGTCACTTTTCCCATGTTAAAAATGACGCAAAAGTGGCGCAAGGGGCTTGTAAATAAGGCCCATGGTGTCTGCCCTTCCAGCACAGAGTAGTCTGACAGCCATATTGGCACAGTGACTGTCAGCACAAGGAACAGCGTGTTCCTCGCCCAGGGATTGCAGTGTGCTGAAAAATCTGTGGAACCAGAGACCAGAAAGGCATGGACAGGGGCAACGCTGGGAAGGAGAGGGAGCTGGTTTCAAAAGATCCTAGTTTAGGTGAAAACAAATATGCAAATGCGTATCATGTACTATTGTAAAATGAAAAGATTTATTCTTTAACTGCAATGCGATAAGATCTAGACTATCAAGACGATTTTTAAAGGTGCACAGAATAAACAAAGTAAAACTATAAGCAGTTAAACTATGTTCTAGTGGGTTTAGGGTTACTTCAATTTATTACCCCGCCCCTGGCCTCAGCACGCACCGTCTTGTAGACCATATGTAAACTACTAGTCCCATAATGCAATGCTTGGTGCTGTTGTCAGCAAACCCCACGAATAGCACGAGGTTACTCGATATGTACCATTACTCGATAGAATACCTTTGTCACGTGAGATGTCAGGCATGACAGTTGATTCTGCGGCGCTGGAAAGAAAGGGAAACACCCTTATCAAGCTGACAAAAGATTGTAACTTTTATTGGGATGCGTATTGTTAACCAACTCAATGGCACTCATTTTATCGGCCTCAGAAGGATAAAAGGCGGAGAGGACCTGCAGGATTGGAAACCTGCGATCATGAGGTCGAACACAGGCATCTATAGAGGCCACTAAGCCACCAGGCCCGGCTCTACCAACGCTCAAGATATATGCACGTGAACTTACATACGTGTGGTGTAAGACATAACTGGAAAATCTGACAATGCCCTTCTTTTTCGGCTTTCACTGTGAACTGTCAGTATTCGACTATACGGAGAGCTCTTATAATGCAATCTGATCTGCTACAGAACAGTCTGTCCCATCACTGAGATGTGAAGAGGTTACAAAAAGCTCACCTATGTTTGACCTGCAAAGGGTAACATGTCCCACTGCCCAGGCATTGGCTGGGCTTGCCCTGCAGTTGTACCTGAGAACTGAGATTCAAAGAGGCTTCTCCCACTGCAGACCTGTACTGACCAGCACCTCTTGTGTTAGTATGGTCACATGTTGCATAGGCACATGTTGCATACGCATGTGTAACCTCCAGGTTGCAGGCTAAGCTTCAGTAGGATAGCTCAGTGAGCTCAGGCCCTGTTCAGTAATCCATGTGTAGTTGAAGGTCAGAGGCTTCACTGTGAGTAAACTATGTTTGTGAATTAATACTACTGTCGCAGAACTGTGAGTGTAACCTGCAGATTACAGGTTCTAATCATATTGACAGAGATATCACATTTTATATATGTATTTCACTACTAATATAACACTGGGGTGCCTAGTAGAAGGCTTCATAGTTCTAAGACAACAGAAAAAAACCCAAAGAGCTACAAGCAGGTCAACTGGAAAGGAGAGACACTGTGGTTTAAAAGAAAATAAAAGGTTTTAGAGCCCTTATAAAAAACAGATGATTCTCGTTTTTCCTGAGCTGCCGAGGCAGGTTTTTCTAGAGCCAAGGAGCTAAATACCTGAAGGAACACCCCTGCTGATGAAGAGCTGGCTGGAATGTACGAATGGAAGAAACTGGAGAGCACACACATCTCCCAGCCACATAGAGCTACATGAGCCAGTCACGTTTAAAGTGCAGCTTTGCTCTACAGCCAGCCAGGGCGATTCTCCTCAAACTTCAAACACATGATCACAATTTTGCAGATTCTGTATTGCCCTGTTTCACAAAGGTCTGTAATTGCTTTCAGATGACTAAACATGAAGCAAGCCAGACAGAGACTGTTATAATGGTCAAGTCAGATGAATGCAACTGTAGAGTATATCTATGTGCATGTTGTGGGTCGCACTTTGCAAATGTTAGTAAGGTAAGTAAGATGGTTTATGTACCCATGTCAGAGACTTATGTGGGGACTACTGGTAGCACGTTGCAATGGCCGACATTTGACATTAAGAGGGATCAATGTAGTAATTTTGTAACCTGCAGCTCACAGGTTACCATCAAAGCAAAATGACTCAGTTTGCTAACTTCAAGGTCAGCTTTACAATGCCTTTGACGGGTTCCAGTTTCTGTAGGAAAGCTAGTGTGCTGGGTGGGAAGGAGGGGGTGGGTAGCTGCATACTAAATCTATATTTAAATAGTACAGTATTCCTCAACATTTGACATCTAGCAAACATCTTACTAAGCAGTGACTGCTACATTATATGCATCTCCAAACTGGAAACCAATCGCCAACAATTGTGCAGGTCTAGACCCAAAAGACCTTCTCACCAGTCGTAGGCAGTATAATTCTTCACATAACAAAGTCTATGCATACCTTTTCCGATCATTCATCTGCAAAGGAAATTACATAATTGATTTTCTTCCATTCTTCCATACTTCAGTCAACTTTACAGGGCGTTCCATCACCTGGACGTCTGCATGAATGGCTGCACAAAGACAAGGGCATTGGTGGTTTGGGCCCATTAGGACCAGGAAAGGCTTTGAGCCAGAATCCCTATTCCATTGAAACTTAGAAGGTAAGATATAATCATGTGCCTCACCCAGCACGCCATCTCATAGCATTTGCTCAACAAATATACACCAAACCTCGTACATATCCCACTAGTTACCACACACCTTCAAACTACAGAACACAAATTCCAACTAATGCTCATTAATGCTCACTTTGCAGAACTCCATGCACTAGACATCGCAGACCTCATTACCTATCACAAGCTTGACACCCTCTTTATCACAGAAACAAAGTTCCCCCTTCACGTCTTGGCACATTCTAGACATCCCTCTTCCACCAGGCCACAGCATCCATTATATATCACGTGGGCCACGCACATAAAAAGGGAGGACGCCTCGTCATCCCTAAGTCCATCATAGGCAAGCTCCATTGAGCTGTATACAAGCCATGTCCCACTCTCTGCAACGCAGACCATTGTCTTACATCTCAACTACAAGCCTCCCAGCCAGAACAAGGACTTCATTGAGGAATTCCCAGATCTCCTTGACAGCTCTTCCATCCAACATGCCCACACTACCATCTTGGATGATTTCAACCTCCTAGACAACACAAGCTAAGAAAACAAGAGACACCCTTTTAAACCTCATCAAACAACTCAATGCTGTACAGCTAGGCACAGTGGGAACACACTCCATAAGCTACATCCTCTACCTTGTTTTCTCAACATCATCAACAACTTAATGCAAACCATCCATACCCTTAAACTGGACCATCCACTTTGTCATCTCTATCTCCATGCTAAGCGCTCTACCAGTGTACTGAGAACACCAAACGCCTAGATGCTTCAGAGACTTCTCCATAGATAACCTAATGCATTCTCTCCCTATCAATTCCACGTTCTATTAACACACTTCTAAACAACTTCAACACTTTTTTGGGGAAATCTATGTCAACATCCATATGCAGTTAAAACACCCAAGTGCTGGTCAAAGCCTTCAACACCCTGGTACTCTCAGGACATTGTAGATAATAAATGATCCACCCAAAGACAGGAAATAAAATGGAAGAAAATAGAACTCCTGATGACCTCATTAAACTGCAGCAACACACGACAGCTCAACACATCAGCAAAAACAAAGTACTATACCAACAGCATCAACAAAGCTACAAATCATGCTTTATCTCCAATGACCACCTCTTCCTGTAGAATCCTGCAATGGTCACCCTTCAAAACTGTCTCTTGTAGATCTTACTGACAATCTCAACTCCATCAAAGCCACTTGTTAGGAGGATGATATCTTACCTTCGTTCTTTAACTTCTCTCTGGGGACACTGTGTCACCCTTACCCATTTTGAGTGCCCCTATCATACATTTTCCAGAGTCGCTCAAGACAGGCCAGATCCACATATGCCTAAAGAAACCTAAACTAGACCCTGATAACATTGTCAGCTACCAGCCTATCACTCTCCTAGCATTCAATCAGTTAGATCATTGGAAAAACAGTCTGTGTCCGATTCCAGGTTCACATTATTGATAACCATCTCCTGCATAACTACGCTGTAACGGAGACCACTACATTACACATCATAAACAATGCCCTACTGACCATGGATAAGGATGCCCCTTGCCTCTTGACATTGTGGGACCTCTCATTTGCTTTTGACACCGTCCACCTTGACCATCCGACCCTCATATGTATCCTAAAGTCGAATGAGATTGAACTGCAATGCGCTTCACTGGTTCTCCTCTTATGTTTCCAACTGATACCAGTGTGGTCGGTCACATGGGTACCTCTATGTCCCAAAATATCCCCATCACCGCTGACCGTACTGTCCCCTGTCATTCTCAACCAATACATTGAACTGTTTGGTGCTCTACTCACAGATAACTGCATCAAGATTCACCAACATGCCGATGATGCAGAACTCTACTTGATAGTGTCCTCTGCTTCAGATATCCAACACCTTACACACTGCCTGCACGTCATCCAGATCTGGAGGTTGTATGACGGTACAATGCTGGTAAATACATCACATGCATTTTCCTCTTATTTTTTAGCACGCATGTTTTTACCGCGATTATACATTTACATCGCATTCCAATACCACGCATTGTTTTTATATTTAAAAACAATGTATTTGTGGGGGAGGCCCCCCTTCAACTTACCTTAAATTCATGGTATTGGTATGCAATGTAAATGCATAATCGCGGTAAAAAGATTTGTGCTAAAAAAATGCGAGGCAAATGCATGCAATTTATTTACCTCGTTGCATTCCTGAAGCTCAACACTACAATAGTGGCTCAGTGACATAAACCTTGATGTCTTCGATCCCCAAGTTTCACTGAATGTCAAGCCACTTGGATTCATCCTGGACACCAACTATGCTATCCTGGTACCAGCTCTCAGCTAGCTCTCTCTTTCTCTCTGCGTCTCTTCCCCCTCCGCCCCTCCCCCTGTTCTGGCCCTCGTACACTTGCATCTATATGGTGGTAAAGCCATGCTTCAAGGCCTCCTAGACTCCACACTGACACCATTTAGGAGCATCCAACATACCGCAGTACATATAATCTAGGACCTGAAGAAATATGATCACATCACCCCATTCTGATGGAATTAATATGCCTCCTCGTGCTGGCCTGTACCATATGCATAATTTACAAAGCCATTACAACCAGCACCCCACGTTTCTTGCAGACAAACTCACTATCTCTGGTTTCTCAGCACATCTGCAGTTAGGACACCATCAGACTGCATACTAGGAAATGTAAAAAAGAAAAAGCATGAAGCAGATGGTCTTTTCCTACTTTGCACTCTTGTTCAGGACAGTTCCAACACTGATCCAGTTAGGAAAGAGTTGAAGACGAACAAAGCTCACTACATCACAATGCATTACCAGTCCACAAACAAGCTACTTCTCTTATCACTTGACTTCAAGTTTGTCTTTTACCTTGTACATCGCTCCACTGCCTTTTCGCTTGGTTCGCGCTATAGAAATACCACATATGTACAGAGGCATGAACATAAACAAATGTACAAGCCCCCAATTGAAAACAAGCAAACACTGAATGAGACACAAACAGAAACACACACACATGCATATATAATGACACATTTACACAGTATAGATAAAGACATACACACCAAGGCCCAAACGTAGGCAGACAGGTGTCACAACTTTGTGAGTCACATCATAGGGAGTCGTTATGTCGCTGCCATAACTTGGTGAGCCATTACATTTAGAGTACAAATACATGGCAAGAACAAGAAAAATTATTTTGCATGTGCGTTTTTTTTTTTTTCAAAATTCGCATTTCACAGAACACAGATCTTAACTGTTTCCCACAATTCACCGTGCTGAATACACTTACAGCATATTTAGCCTTCATAATCAAATAAAAAAATCTATTCAATTGTTAACACAGAATTTTCTTCCAGTGCTGTTGAAAACAAAACTTTCGCAATGACAGTGCTCTTCTCAGAGCAATAATTAACATAACCTACAAGCTCACCCTTGCAGGTCAACTCCTGATGCATGCATTTACCAATGTAAATGTAGAATCCTGTCACCTAAAAGTAACATTGTCTCTCATTGCACTTTATTTTCTTTCTTTGTATATGTCTTATTAAACCCATTCTATAGCATAAATGTTCAACAAAAGAAAAACACATTTTGGAATACATGTTTTTAGCTTCCTTGCAATGCACTTTTCATTTAAAGTTTGACTTATGAAAATACGTATTGTTATATAAAAACACATATTTAATATTAGTACATTATCCACAACAAAATGCACATTTCTCAAATGACTGAAAGACATAGCTGCGGTCTGAGGTAGACAATGATTACTAAATAGATGATGCTGAAATGCTCTTTTAAAGAGCAGTAAAATCAATTAAATCCTGTCATATAAAAAATACATGTGCAGTGTGGTCCTATATTGCCATTTTGGGGTTTGTAAATGTTAACCATAAGAAACACATTTGAGGCCAATATTCAGAGAGCAAGAAATCTAGATAGAAAATGCTGATAACCCATAGCGCAGAATGAGGTAAAACCGTGATGGGTATACAGATTGATAGATAGGCCCACTGGGGCTTAATATGACTAATGAATATTGAATTGTATTTGGTAATTGGGTTGCATAAATGAGATTGCATATTTAGGCATGTATATGCATTTTTGAAATAGAGAGATAAGATACCTGATAGGCGAACAAATGTAAGACATGAGGTCTTTACACAAACACCTTGATATATTACGAAATCTACAATGGAATTAGAATTGCAGACAGCATACGGCTGTATACTATATATTTAAAAAAATATGAATGATTAATAACTGATTGTAGAAGGAATTATGCTATAACTCATGACAATTCCAATATGGCAGCTATATACACCACTCGTATTGTTGCTATGCTCACTGCTAGGTGATGTCTGTTTTTGATGTTAACACATGAGAATGAAATGGTTAAAAATGAAAGAATTCAAAATGGCACTTATCGAGAACAAGGTTGCAGCGCAACCGAAACACGTTTTTTTCCTCACACGCTAAATAAAAGATGAATTTTTGTCTTGAACTGCCGGGAGTGCTGAGTTCTTGTTGGGAAGTGGAAACAAGAAGTGTGGCATAATTAGTACAGAGGCGGACGCGCTGAATGACGGCACCCCTGATGTTTGGGTTGCACGCCTTCATTCGCCGAATGTGGAGGGGAGATATATATACAGTTCACTGAAAAAAACAAAGGTCACAGGGATGTTATAGTTAGGCTCAGATTTCACTCAACCAAAACCAGTGAAATTCAGCAGTTATAGTTACCTGAGCTAACTATAATTTACGTCCCTTCAATGCCCTGCGTATGACCTCACATATTACATCACTGATGCCTTCACTGATGTATGTGTGTGTTTTTAAGAGATTATGGATGTTAAACATATATACTAACCTACTACAAAAGTTAAATTAGTATACTAGGTACACTACTACTGAGTGATACTATTTTTTATGTATATTATGTAAGTGGCTGAGTGACTATATGTATCCTTGTGTGTATGGGTGTGTGTGATGCTGTATGGGTGTATAAGTGGGTGAGTAAGTAGCTGTTTGAGTGAGTGAGATTGTGTGTGAGGGGCTGTATTGGTGAGAAGGTAAGTGTGTCAGTGGCTGTATGGGTGAGTGAGTGGCATTGCGAGTGGCTCTATGGGTGGATAACTGGATGTGTTTAGTGACTGTATGGGTGAGTGGGTGGGTGTCTGAATGGCTGTATGAGTGAGTGACTTGTTTAAGTAGCTGCATGGGTGACTGAGTGGCTGTTTGAGTGGGTGTTTGATTAAGTGAATCGGTGTGTGAGTGGCTGTAATGGAGAGTGAGGTTCTGTGTGAATGGCTGTATGGGTGAGTGAGCATATGTGTGAGTGCCTGTATGTATGTAAGACGGTATGTAAGTGATTGTGTGGGTGTGTGCATGAGTGTGTGAATGCTTGCATGGGTGAGTGAGTGGCTGTGTTGAGAGGCTGCATGGGTGAGTGAGTGAGTGTGTGAGTGACTGTGTAGGTGAATAAGTGGATGTGCAAGTAGCTGTAGGGCTGAGTGTGTGACTGTGAGTGGCTTTATGTGTGACGGACTAGTTGTATCAGTAGCTGTATGGGTGAGTGAAGTGTTGCATGAGTGGCTGTACGAGTGAGTGAGTGGGTGTGTGAGTGGCTCTATGGAAGAGTGAGTGGGTGTGTGAGTGCTGGTATAGGTCTGTGAATGGGTTTATGAGTGGTTGTGTGAGTGGGCATATGAAAGGTTGTATGGGGGTGTGAGTAGGTGTGTGAGTGGTTCTGTGGATGATGTAATTAGTAATGTCATCATTGATGTCATTTGATATGTCATCAGTGATGTCACTGACCATGGCATGAGTGATGTAATATGTAAGGTCATTAGCAGTGTATTACGGGAATCTGTGAGTTATAGTTAGCTCAGGTAACTATAACTGCTGAATTTCACTGGTGATGTACAAGTGAAATCTGCACCTAACTATATAGTCCCAGTAACCTTTAATTTTTTCAGTGAAATTCAAAAGATTTCTTAATTCTATTTTCTAACTATACATGCAGGCATAAAATGAGCAGTCCCAAGTTAATTGAATTTGACACAAAGGCAGGGCGAGGAACAGAGAGTTGGCGAACATTTCCCTCGTGCTGGGAGACACCGAGGCCACGTAATTAACTTGGGACTGCTCATTTTATGCCTGCATGTAAGTGACATTCAGCATTTTCGTAATCTGCATTGTCTATGAGAGACTTTAAAAAACGAAGTGAAAAACGAAATGTACATTATGGCTGAAATGTGATGAAACACACACAAACATGGCAGCCAGTGAATCTGGTATTTAGACCTAGCAGTTTGTAAGTCCTTCGTTACTGGCTATGTCTCTGTGGTGCTCCAATTAAACCAACTTGGACATTATATAAATGAGGGTTGTGTTGTTTGCCATGAAAAGCACTGAAGAAGGCTATGTGCCGAAATGCATTTGCTTATCTTTTATCTACTGTTCCGTGAGTGCTCCGCACCTGGTAGCTTTGATTTTGAAACGTGATCTCGCCCTCACGCTGGCGGAAGAAAGCACCCGTCCAGGAGTTCAGCAGTTTGGGTGACTTGGTAGCTTGGATATATATATATATATATATATATATATATATATATATAGCTTGGATATATATAAATATATATATATATATATATATATATATATATATATATATATATATATATATATATATATATATATATATATATATATATATATATAATCTACTGGCGGTCGCCAGTAGATAGTTATAGTTAGGACCGTGTTGCCATAGGAAATCCGCAACATTCTATTTGGAATAACTTTGGCGCCGATTGACGAATCCTCGCGAAATTCTCAAAATAGGTGGGGCGCTCCGCTTCGCTCCTACCCTGAAAGTCTCGGGGGGATTTGTCAAGCGGGGGCTGAGAAAAAAGGGGGGTCCCAAAACGCGTTTTCCCCATGCATTTTTCCATAGGACCTTTAGTCCGAGCTACAGCCCGAACGGCTGAACAGAATTACTTGAAATTTGGCAGAGAGGTAGCCGTCAGGTCAGGGATGTGCCTTTTGAAGGTCTCGTGTAAATCTGTTCAGTATTTCCTGAGAAAAAAGCATTTAAATCAATATATATATCTATAGGCGCGCTCCGAGAGCGTACCGTAAGCTTACCGTATGCGCACACCGCCGTGCACGAGCGCGATTCTGATTGGTTGTTAGATCTCAGTAAACATTCGAATCGGTCGAAACCAGGAAGTGTCGGCCGCCATTTTGTCTCTCGCAATCTGAGGGGGTGAAAAACAAAGGTGGAGAACGTGAAAAGGGGGCAGGGTGGACAGTTCCTGACCCCCTAGCCTTTGTCAGGGGGTCCCAGAAGGACCCCCAAGGGCAAAAATTAATTGTAATTTTTTTTCGAAAAATCGCCGAATGCGCGTAGCGTACGCACACGCCGTAAACGGAGAAATTCCGCAAGAAGAAATTCCGCGAACTTCGCGTAACTATTCCGCGATTACGCATACCGTACGCGCACGGCAACATTTTTTTTTCAAAAAGGAAAGCTTAAAAAAAAATAAAAAAAATTGTGAGGTAAGGTTGGCTCTTAAAAGAGCCGTTGGGTTAATACAGGGATGGAGGAAAGAAAGAATGGGAATATTATGAGCGTCTACAAACGTGCTGGTCTATCTTATTGTTAATAAGGGAAACACTGGTCTCCCCAAAAAACAATAAGACCACAACACGTTGTACACTTCATTGAAACCCTCCGAAATCGAGGGTTAATGTCCAGAGGAGCAGAAGAAGGTGATGCTCCCACCTCAGAGGAAGGGCTCAGCTGAGCTGCCGATGATGTACTCGGCTGAGCTTCTGAGGTTGGGCTCCGGTGACTTACTGAAGAGTTTTCTTCAGTACGTCGAGCAAAGGTCCTGGGATGTTTATCCCTAATGTGTCTCATCATAGAGTGATTTCCAAAGGAATACTTCTTTCTTGGATCTCCTCTAGATAAAACACGGTCACAAAGTGTGCAAGTGACCAATGGAGCATTGACCTTTTTCTGCCCCTCTGGAAAAGTAAAATACTCCCACACAAAAGCTTCCGCACAACGCGCATGCGTTTACGCGTACGTATCACGTAAGCGCACTGTACTTATGACATACGGAGCGCGTAGCGTCAGCTTACCGTACGCGCATCGTATCACGTAAGCGCACCGTACTTATGACGTACGGAGCGCGTAGCGTCAGCTTACCGTACGCGCACGGAAAAAAATGCATAAAAAAAAAATTAACCATCCCATAATGCAGGATATAGTACATATATTATGTTATACATAGGTTTACCAAAAATCTCAAAAAAAAATTTGCATTTAAAAATCCGTACAAATTCACTGAAAAAACCATAGGTTTCACACACGTTATAGTTCGGAATTAGCATTTAAAAAACCTTGCAAATTCACTGAAAAAACCATAGGTTTCACACATGTTGTAGTTAGCTGGACATTTCACTTGTAAAAAACCAATGAAATTCCCCCGTTATAGTTAGTGCAGGCAACTATAACTCACGCGACCGCAATCCTCTGTTGATGCTAATACTGTATCTTTAGCTATACATATATTACAAATATTTATTTTTCATAAAGACACATATGTCATCAGTGATGTAATATTTGACATCATCAGCAGAGGATTGCGGTCGCGTGAGTTATAGTTGCCTGCACTAACTATAACGGGGGAATTTCATTAGTTTTTTACGAGTGAAATGTCCAGCTAACTATAACATGTGTGAAACCTATGGTTTTTTCAGTGAATATATATATATATATATATATATGATCAAGGCCGCTGAGTCTTCTGAAACGCGTTATGGTGGACTAAGCTGAATAAATCTCAAACGAAATATGCCGTGTGGTGTCCGTTCCAGTTGTGTATTCAGGATTGGTTTCGGGAATACATATATACATATACATGTGAAGAAGGCTGCATGTCTGGCGGCCAAAATGCGTCCTTTGGACCTCTGATGTGTGAATAAACAACACTTATTTTGAACATTGCCCACGGAGTCTGTATCCTAGTGTTGCGCCGTTCCTTTGGATGGTAAAGCTTTGGGATTTCGTTGTAAATATATATATATATATTTATTGCAGAGCTCCTCGTAACACAAGGATGAAGACGCCGTGTTCTGGCCAAGAAAACTTTATTCAAGTCGACTGGTAGGACGCGTTTCGCCTGTCCAGCAGGCTTGTTCACCCATTTGATTAGCCATTTTTAAATACAGTATTCACGTCATGTCACATGACTAAAACTACCCACATAGTGTATTGAAAGAAAGACTCATAGTGTGGGCAGGGTGTGTGTGACTCTATGCATAGATGTGAGTGGGTGAATCTATGGGTGCATGGTTTTAAGAGTGCATCTGTGATGAACTGTATGGTTGGGTGAGTGTATGTATGGGTGTGTTAGGGATTGAATATATATCTCAGTTGTACATGTGTGACTAACTACATATGTGAAAGGTAGTATATATGTGTGTAAAAGTATATAAGTGGGTATATGTGAGAGTGTGTGATTGTGAGAGTGGCTGTATGGATCAGTGTGTGCTTGTATCAATGATTGTATAACAGCATAAGAATGTGGTACTATTTTTATGAGTAAGTTAACTTGAGTGTGTTTAACTGTATAGGTGAGTAAATTTGACTGTGTTTAATTACTTGCACGACTGACTAGGTGTGTCAGTACCTCAATGGATGATTGGCGGTGTGTGAGTGTCTATATAGGTGTATAAATGCATTTGATAGTCTTGTACGGAGTGACTGTAAGTATGAGTGACTGTACAGGTGAGTGAGTGGAGGTGTATGTAGACCTAAGAGTTAATGAGTGGGTATGTAGTTATTGGTATTGGAGTATCTATGGTTTTCAAAATGGCCGTCTGAAATTTTGAGTAGGTGTATCAAAGGTTAAATTAGGGTGTGAGAAGATGCACTAATTTATCACATGGATGACGTCATCAGTGATGTCATCAGTGATGTCGTTTGAGATGTCATCAGTGATGTCATCAGTGATCTCACTGACCATGTCATGAGTGATGTAATATGTGACGTCATCAGCAGTGCATTGCGGGGGCGCAAGTTATAGTTAGCTGAACTAATTATAACAGGGGAATTTCTAGGGTTTTGTACGAGGGAAATGTCCAGCTAACTATAACACCCCTGAAACCTATGGTTTTTTCAGTGAATTTCAAAGGTTTTTTAAATGCCAATTCCTAACTATAACATGCATGAAACCTATGGTTTTTTCAGTGAATTTCAAAGGTTTTTTAAATTCTAATTCCTATCTTTAACTTATCTCTGAAGATATCATGTTGAATGATTTTGATTGGAGTTGTATATTTTTCAAATTCAGTGTGTCAATTTCATTAATTATATTTTTTTCAATACTTTTTTATCACCATTTTTTTAAACTTATTTTCTCAATTAATTCTTTTAAAAATTAAAAAATATTATTTGAATTTAATGGGTTTTCCAAACATATTTTTTTATATTTCTCAAAATATTTTTTTAACTATATGTTCAAAATTTTATTTTATATATTTTTTTCCATGTTTTTGGATCCACGCACCCTAAGCGCACCGTTCCCGATCCCTACCCGATAGCATCCGCGCATGCGTCGGGTACGTGGTTAGTGCGCGATTCCAATGCGACCGGTACGCGACTCCCAGCCTATACACGACACGTTCGATGTACGTAACGCGACGTTTACGCGCTTCCGCGATGCGTCATCTGCGTCTATGACGCGGTAGGTGCGTGGATCCCGCAAAGTATTTAACATTTTAAAAAATATATTTATGTATTTCATGTGAATATTAATTGAAGACAAACTCTAAAATAGTCTTAAAAGTAATATATTTTTACATCTAATCCTATATTTCTTTTTAATTCAATTTCGCGGATGCGCGCTGGGTGCGTGCTGCGTAAGCGCAGGGTGCGCTGATCCCATGTGACCTGCAAAAAAAGAGATTTGATTGGTTCATTACACTTCCTCTTCTAACTATTGAAAGACCCCACCCATTTCAATCATTCTTCTTTGACCTTCTTTAGAGGACCATCTCTTTGGAGAGAAGAAGATTTTTTAGACTAAGATTACACTTAGCTCTAACTTTTTTCAACCAAAAATGGCTTCAGGGCAGCAGGCATCACCTGCATCTCCTAATATTTCTGAGGATGAATTTTTGGAGGAGGCACCACCCAAAAAACGTTTTTCTACAGTGGTGTGGAATTTTTTTTCTTTTCCCGAGCGGCAGAATAAGACCAATGCCACCTTGGTCATGTGCAAGATTTGCAAAAGAGTCCTGTCGCGAGGGGATCCTTACAAGAAATACTCGTGCGGCACGGCAAGTATGATGAAGCACATGAGGACCCCTCATCCAAACAATCATGCACGAGAAGAGTGTCGACGGATGAGAAACACTCCTGCTCCTGCGCCTTCCACCTCATCGCATCTATCAGCCCAAACCTTGGACATCCGTCCTCAATTTCAATTTTTAAAAGTGCTCTGCACTAAGTGCAATGCGACTTTGTGCTATGGTGAGCAGTCGATCGATCTCATCTGCCGCCGGCAAGAAAGTCACATTTGCTAGGTTTTTTTTGTTGTTTTTTTTTATTGTTCCCTGAAGTTCATTGTTTGGTTTCTCCTGTTTTTTTTGTGGTTTTTTTTTCAGAAAAACCAAAAAAATCACAAAATTGTTAGAAAAACCCAAAAAATAATATAAAAGAAGAAAGAAGAAAAAAAACAGTTCTTGTAAGAACTAACTTTCCTGGTTTAAAAAAAGAGCTACATTTCTTTGTTAGTGTGTGAAAGTTTAGATGAATGTATGTGTAGTACGTAATTGACTGAATGAATGCATTAGTAGCGTATGGTGAATGTATAAGTGCAGAACTATGAGGAAGTGCTGCAGAATCACACAGTAACCTCTTTAACTACAGTGTGCTGTAGTACTTCCGAAGCACAGGGATGCAACATATGTACATAAATATGTTGCAAATCTATGCTTCTCTCTGCACGGCTGCTTAAACTGCACCATAGTGCAAGGATATCTGTGTCATGTGCTGTTTGTTTTTCTGCAGGAAGACACACCTTCCTGCACAAAAACAATGAGAAAACGCATTTTCTCCTTCAATGTATGCTGAACATTTCAGCATGCATTTTAGAATGGTGCAGCATTCACACACATATCGAGATCATGATTTCTAGTATATCTAGACATGTGTCTTGTTCTATGAGTATTCACTGCAATCATGCACAACAACACTTATAGAACACCCTTTCAACGCAAAGTGGTGTGCATAATGAGGTTGTATTTACATGGAGTATAAAAAGTGCACAGAGTGCCTTTTCCTATCTTTGTAAATATGAAAGAGTGTCTTGCGCAATAACTATGTTACAAAAACTGACATATTTCCGTTTTTAAAATTCCTTGCGAATGATACAAGGTAAGCACAGAGTTTTGTCTGCAAAGATGTTCAATGAAGAATGATTGAAATAATTGCAGTCCTTCAATAGCTAAAATAGGAAATATTATGAACCCCTCAAATCTCTTTTTTTGCAGGTCACATGATATCTGATTACGGTCAGATTTCAAAACTACATAGGTATAAACAGAGTGTTTTTAGAAACATGTTTCAACTTTGTAGCTTCTTGCAGACCTCCTCATTCTGCATATTGAGACTTACTTAAACTTACCTTGACAGTAATAGGAATAAAAAATGGTACACATGTTTTTCACATTTTCATTCCAATCTAAATTCATAAAAATTGCTTATTTTAAAATTTGGATCTGTGAAAGAACAGGAAAACAAAAATTATAACATGTAATAATAATTTTTTTACAACACAGCATAATTTCCACAAAGTAATTATTTTGCCTTTTTTGCTGTTCTCAGAATATATTAAATTTCACTAAAAATAGTGATTTCAATCGTACTCATCACAGTCCATGTGCTAGGGCCTGGCTTAGTGCATGAATACTTAGGCACTGACTGAATGATTAGACTACTGTAAAGATAGTATCTTGGTGAATTTATAAGTGTTTGGGTTTTGGCACAGTGAATGGATTAGTACATGATGCTGAATGGATCACTAGAGGACTACAAAGGGAGTTACAGGGTGTTTCCTGGAAGTGTATGGATACTGACTAGCGAATTGAAAATGTGAAAGACAAGTGTATAGTATGTTAGAAGACTGCATGCATACTGCATAGACATTTGAAACAATCTATGTGGTAATGTATGTTTCACAACATAAGTACTTGGAAACTGACTAAATCATCAGACTACTGCTAGGTTAGTGCCTGGGTAAAACTTTTACATTTTCAGTTCTGGCACAGTGGAGAGAATAGTGCATGGTACTGCGCTTTAGTGTCAAACCCTGACTCATTTTATCAATGCATAAGCAAAGAATAGCTTCTAAAGCTACTAAAACTTGACAACTTTACCGATTTTAAAACAGTTATCTGTCATCAAATACACTATGTTACCAAATGCTTCTCTCACAATCCTTACCCAAATGTACACAGACTCACAGTGTGATTTTAGACAAGCAACACTATCCCTAGCAGTTTACCAAAACTCATTCACTAGTCTAGAAGAGATAATGGTACTGCACACAATCTACATTTTTTTTAACCATTCTTTTTATTAAACAACAACTGAAGATTGGTACATTACAGAGGAGCCAAGCAGTATACATTTTACATCATATATGAATGGAAGGATATACAGATAACACATATGAGCGGAACATCACAGCAGAGTAGGGTCATCATGGTCAACATTTTGAGGTGGTGTACATATCTCTCCTCTAAAAGCATTCCACGGGTTCCAAATAAGTGACATCTTCCTAAGGCACCCTCTTGCCAGGTACACTGTCTTTTCTCTGAACATAGACCAATCGAGATTTTTCTCCCAGTCTTCCACCTTGGGTGGGTGTGCAGCCTGAAGTACCGGGTTTTTAGAACCCAGCGGTGCAGGGGAACACACCCTAAGACTTTGGATTCTTCCTGTTTCAGACCCACAGAAACACAGAGTCTTCTAGGTGAATTCAAAGAACGTCTTTATTGGCTGCAGACCAATCACAGATATCCGAGAAGTACAACACGATGTATGTTCTCAGGAGACTGCTCCCGAACCAAAAACCATTCTTTACTTATATACACAGAATTACGCTTTGGGGCAATACCGCCCCTGTTTTACAAGTGGTCATTCACATATTTTAGTTTCAAAGGAACAGCAGAGACATAATGACAATCCCACATTTCAGTTCATTAAGCATGCAGTCATTGTACCCAGCGAGGCTCAGAACCCTCATCAGATAACAGCAGACCCCAATAAAACGGGCACCTCTTGTTGGTAAAACAGGCCATAAAGTAGGAAACAGAGTCAGGTGTGAAAACAGCTTAGGGATCGTGTGCGAACAGGGGCCTTATGATGGGTCGAGCCCTGCTGCTAATCACATTAGGCCACGAGAAAGGAACCGGCCGGACAGGATTGACCTCGGGCAGCGGAGTCGGCTTGCACAGGTCAGAGAGAAGTCACAGAAGGTGTACGTGTCCTTTAAGCCTAGGCATGGCCTTAGTGCGCAGCCTATGTGAGGGCAACCACAAAATGGCTACTACTGTAAAATGGAACCCAAGGATAGTATCGTATACACGGTGAATTCATCAGCGAAACATGATGAAAACACTCATACATACCGCGTTGCTCATTTGCGGTTCGCTGATACCAAACTTGGCATGGTGGGACCATGCCACCTACACGGTTCCGATTTTTACAGTACCACAAGCCCCCCACTGTTGAGCTATATTACGCTTAGCCAGCAGGTACCCCAGAGTGGCCCACTGAGTTTGTGAAGCATTCAAGTCCGTGGGTTCCCAGATATTCAGAAGGCACCTTCTTACCTCAGGGTGGAGGGAGACATGCAATACTTTGTTAATTATATCATTGGTCTGGCGCCAAAAGAGGCCGACCTGCGGGCATTCCCAAATGATGTGCAGAAAAGTTCCAGTTAGGCCACATCCCTGTTTACAGTCCCCAGCATCCGACCACCCCATACACAATCTACATATTTAAGTACAGCACATTAGTGTCAAAGCATGACTCATTTAATCAACGCATAAGCAAAGACTGGCTTCTAATGCTACTAAAACTTGACAACATGACAGGTTTTAAAACAGTCATCTGTCAGCAAATACACAATGTCACCAAATGCTTCTCTCACAGTGGTTCCCAAATGCACACATACTCACTGTGTGATTCTAGACAAACAACACTATACATTGCACTATACCAAAACACATCTCTTCATCTAGAAGTACTACATTTTAGTATAGAAACATAACATAACTCATTTCACAAATTCATAAACAATGACTGGTTTCTAATTCTACTAAAAACAGCACAGTTATCTGTCTGCAAACACATGAAAAACACAAATGCTTATCACAGAATGGTTTCTACATGCACACACACTGTCAATAAGATTGTAGAGAAAAAAAGTACTCCCTACACTTTAGCAGGAGAAATACATTAGTCTGATTAAAATCAAAATACTCTACATACATCTCCTCACAATTAAATAACTCACCTTTCAAGTTGTTTTGTAGATTAAGAAGTATATCAGTCACACACCAGATTTTCTTTTACAGAATCTCTGCAATGTGCCCCTCTCAGCAAAAACAAAGAATGGAAAAGTTTCCCTTTCATTTTCCACACATATACATGTAATCATCAAATCACAATCCTTCACACATACACTCAAAAGCAAACACACATTTCTATTGGTTAAACATTTCAACCCTTTCCAACTGAAATACATTTCAACCCTTCCCCCAATCTGCCTTCTGCCTCTTACCATAGAAACAGGTCATGAAACACTGCACTGAGCACACAGGTCACAAGTTCAGCACACAATGTTGCTAAACAAGACAGGAAGTGTGCTTGACTTTTCAACATATCAGCTTATCATATATAATATGTTCCTTACAATCTGTTTTTGTTAACCAATAAGAATCATACCTTTAACAAACAGAAATATACACCCTACCTTTCAGTGTAGAAAGTAGTCATACAACCAATGATTTCTTGTCTTTTTTCAAAAAAAAATTCCGTGGATCCGCGCACCCAACGCGAGAGAATCCATGCACCCAACGCGATAGGATGCGCGCACCTTGCCGTTTTTTTTTTTTAAAGGGGCCCCAGGGGGTCCTTCTGGGACTCCCTAAGCACCTCTAGAGGGTCGGAGTATTATCATTCTGCCCCCTTTATATGTTTTACACACTTATTCCCCTTGCTTCTTCAGCCTCGCTTCTACCGAGGCAGAAAATGGCCACCAACAGTTCCTGGTTTCGAATTTAGACAGACACTCGACAGCCAATTAGCATTCAGTGCGCGATCGGGAGGGTGCGCGCTTGGTTCGAGGAGGGTGCGCATACGGTGCAGGTAGGGTCCGCGGATCCTCCCCGGCCACAGATATTTATGTACTTTTAACTCTAATTTTCTCAGGAACTACTGAACAGATTCACACCATTTATGCAAAAGGCACGAGTCTGAATTGAGGACTACCTCTTTGCAAAATTTGATGTCATTCCGTTCAGCGGTTCGGGCTGTAGCTGCGACAACAGATCCTATGGGAAATTGCATGGGGAAAACGTGTTTTGGGACCCCCCTTTTTTCACGGCCCCCGCTTGACGAATCACCACGAAACTTTCAGGGTAGGAGCGGAGCGGAGCTGGCCAAAAGTTTGGAAAATTTCGCGAGGATTCGTTTACCGGCGCCAGACTTATTGGGAATAGAACATTGCGGATTTCCTATGGAAAATAGGTCCTAACTATAACTACCTACTGGCGACCGCCAGTAGGTTATATATATATATTAATATATGAACACAAACACCCATCTCCCACAGAGTTAACCATGGAAGAAGGCACGGACTTCAGGTAGTTAGGATACGGCATCTGTTTTATTGGTTCAGGTCAACTTCAATCCCAAAAGTAAAAGAGAGACGCGTTTCAGCTTACTAGAAGCCTTTGTCAATATATATATATACGATTACTCTCCAAATGTGCAGCCGTGCACAACAGGAACGGACAACTTCTATTGCCGGTGCCAAAAGATGTCGTTTATTGAACTAAACAGATATGTGAATTGAAACAAAGGTTCTCCCTATATGAGTTGAAGCCCTAGAGGAGGGAGAGAACAATGAAAATAGAAGGTAGCAGACCTCTAAACCGGCCTATATATTTAAATGATTGATCTATTTAGATTCCGCATTGCCAGAATAACATGCCAAATGTCATTTCAGATGCTACCATTGTCTTTATAAATACATTATCAGTCCTTTGTAGTTTTTAGATCAAAAAGATTTTTTTATTCATAATTAAAACGAACAAAATAATTTTTTTCTTTTTTTTTAATTCACTTACAATTTTGGTGCAAACATGTTACATAGTTCATGTAATAAAAAATAACATCCTAGACATCAAAGACATGAAATTCTATAACATTCTAGACAGAGACATAAAAAAACACTTACTAACCATTCATACTTGCATTCATTCAAGAAATTGTTTTTTTAGTACTAGAGGAAACAATTGGGAAGGAAAAGCAAAGGACCCTTGAATTGGTCAGATTTTTTCAGATTGACAAGATGGAAGATAACAATCTTCAATATCACTGTGATGGAGACAAGATCGCGGTCAACGCGCGTTTCAGTGGGAGACCACCTTCTTCAGGACCGACTGCAATTAATTAAAAATTGAAATGTATACAAAAGAAGTCTGGATGTCTGCAGAAAAGACAAAGGAAATGGCATTGGCAAGTTGAAAGGGAATGCATTTAATTTCAAAAGGAGATTACTTCCTTAAATTAGTTATCTCTGCTTATTAAGCTATTAGGTGCCTTGAGTGCTATCAATGCTCATAAAGGTATTTCAAATAAAGCTGTGTGAAACATGCAGGAAAGGGTGATGCATAGTACAGGGTCCAACTATTATAAAGCCCATTGGTGTTGTTAGGGTAGAGATTGAAGGGATGTGTCAACTAAAGATAAAAAGTGTGTGATGGTAGGTTGGAGCATGCACGCCTAGGTAGAAATACTTAAGGCGGCTGACCTATGAGTCAAAGAACAAAATGCACATAGAACGCTGTAGAACCCATCTGTGCAATACGATACAGCGGTATCAATTTCTAAAAGGAAGAGTATTTTTGTTATTAATGCTGTTCTCTTTAAAGCTCTCATAGATGTAAAAATGATAGGAGAGCCTAAATACCTGAAAGCGGCTACAATTCAAGGATAAATTCACAAAGGGGGATTTTTATTTATATGTCCATACCTGTTTCTGAAATACCAGTCGCAAAAAACTGTGAAGGAAAATAAAAGACTTTTTAGACTTTTTAGAGAGTGAGCCAGGGTGGTAAGGTAAAGTATATATCATGGATTTAATTACCTTGTCAGGGCGTGTGGTTGTTCATAAAGGCAAAACCAAAACAAATGTCTGATTTTCTCTATATTTCTAGAGTGATTTCTTTTTATTCTTTATCGGTAGGGCTATCCAGTCCCAAGTTATGTGTAAAAAATGTGAAGATATACTTATCGTAACGATAGTGGTGTCCCTGATGTCATGCACATTAAGTGTGTATAGGTTATAAATTACAAGGTTGGCGGACAATGGGGGCCTTCTAACTGCACTATACCATGATGAAGGTTGCTGGAAACCGTGTGTCCGTCATAGATCTAACACGTTATGCGCTTACTATGACTTTGGAGGACCATGTGAGATTGAAGATACAGCTTATATTACTGTTTGGTAACACTACGTTCTTATTTGCATGTACTACCTAAATCGATATCCTATAGATTATGTAGGCAACCTATTTTTAAGAGTGAAATGCTCTGAGGCCACCGAATCAAAAAGAAACCTGCTAAGATTCCTACAAAAGTGAAAAGCCGTTTTTTATCTATGGATTTAGCTTAATAGGTGAAACCTAGTGAGCAAAACGACTACCAAATAGCTAGAGCGCGAGATAGGCTAATGGTTTAAAATAAAGCCGCGCAAGGGGGTTCCCTGTTTGAAAATGGGGGTTCATACCTGTTTACGTGAAAATCTTGCCGGAAAACAAACAGCAGAAGCAGCCGAGAAATTGGAGTGCGAATCAGACGCATTTTATCGTAATCCTTTTCTCGCGGGATTACGGAACGGCGTGTTCTAGCTTAAGTGCATATTCGTATATTTGAGTGCCATCTTTGAGGGGAGTTTGATCTCGTAACCATTCTAAATGGTTAAGAAAGCGGGCTCTCGTAGAATAAGGTTTTATATTTTAGAAGGATGCTTATCCAATAGTCTCAAAAATAATAACGTCTTCATAATATTAAATCCATGCCAGCGCTATTTGAGTTTAGTTTAAGTGCATATTCGTATATTTGAGCGCCATCTTTGAGGGGAGTTTGATCTCGTAACCATTCTGAATGGTTAAGAATGCGGGCTCTCGTAGAATAGGGTTTAATATTTTAGAAGGATGATTATCCAATAGTCTCCAAGATAATAACGTCTACATAAAATTAAATCCATGCCAGCGCTATATTGGAATAGATGGAAATACCTGATTTATACCATGTAAGATATAGGAGGGCGCCGATTTATGGGTGCCGTATGGAGATAGTACTAAAAATCTTTCAACAGACTTATCAGTTTTATTCGATTAATATATACTAGGTATTCTAGAAAGTAGATGTAAGTGCTTTAGACACAAAAGCCTACTAGAAGGGCCTATGATAGAGGTCTATCTTGTGTAGTCAGTAGGGCAGAAAAAGTAATGTGTATACTACATATCTACAGAGAAACTCAAGATTCAGCTAATACGAAGGGACACCCTAAATGTAATGATTGTCTCCTAGCCTATGACAAAGTCAGTAGTGTAAAATATGGGGTCAAGTCCAAATAGATGTAATTATGTGATAATCCAAGTTATCTCCTCATTTAGGCCCCTACGAACTGTGTCACAGTGGAAAATCCAGAAAGCCTCTCTGTTTTTCCGCACCTTGCTGGTTTCTTGTCCTGGTCTCGAGGCTATTTTTTTAAGAATCAGCCATTTCAGATCATGTTCAACATGGTTGTGATCTAGAAAGTGTTTTACCATGGGAGCTTGTTCTTTTCGGGTTCTGATGGCCGATTTATGCTCAGAGAGCCTGATTCGAAATTCACGGCCAGTTTCGCCTATGTAGCCCAAACCACAGGGACAAAGGATAATGTAGATTACGTTGTTACTTCTACAATTTGTATGGCTTTTCAGCCTACCACTTCTTGTGCCATATGTCTATGTTTCCGTTGTAATTGCTGTAGGGCATGCATGGCATGTACCACACCCGTGATTTCCTAAGATCTGTGGTAGGCCATCAATGGTGTTCTGTACAGCTAAGGTGTTATTATGCTTCATTTCATTCTGCTATGGACTTGTTTGTCTCGCAGATTGGCATTTCTTCTAAAAGCCACTATGGGTTTTTCAAGAATTTTACTGCTTTCATTGGTGTTAAGGATTTTCCAGTTTTTGTTTAGTATTTGCTGTAGTTTCTGATTATAGCATGTGTGGTTAACCACACATACTAGTCGTTCCATGGGCTTTTTCTCATTGCCTGAGATAAGGATGTCACGATTGTAGTATTTAGCTCTTCTCATAGACTGCTTAATGAGGCGTTTGGGATAGCCTCTAAGTATGAGTCTTTTTTTAAAATCTTCTGCATGTATGTTATAATCATGTATATTCGTACAATTGCGCCTAATTCTGAGAAACTCCCCGAAAGGGATGGATTCCTTTTGACAGGAGGGGTGGAAGCTAGCATGTTGCAGGATTGTATTCTTTGCAGTGGGTTTGCGGTAGAGGATAACTTCGATGTTCTCATTACCACTTTTTATCCAGATATCCAGAAATTCCACCTTTTCTGGTGAATATTTTGCAGTGAATTTTAAATTATACTCACTGTGGTTAAGCCATTTAATGAACTGGTTTAGGTCATCTTCAGTTCCTGTCCAAACAAAAAAGATATCATCTATGAATCTGTGCCAGGTGTTGATATTTTCAGAGAAAGGAGCCATTTCGTTGTAGATGTGTTTTAGCTCGAACTCCCCCATGTAAGTATTGGCCACACTCGGTGCACATGAAGCACCCATACTGGTACCTTGTATTTGTTTATACAGGTTTTCTTTGAATTCAAAAAAGTTGTAGTGAAGTACTATATCTAAACATTCCAAGATAAAAGTATTGGGTCTCCCATCCGATGATCTGTTGAGGAGGGCTGCCACCGCCTCCATAGCTCGATTCTGCGGTATGTTTGTATAGAGAGACTCTATATCTAGGGTGACCAAAAGTTGACTCTCTTTATTAAAAGGCATATGTTCCACAGTTGAAATCATGTGGCCCATGTCCTTGATGCATGACCGATATAATTTGGTCAGAGGACATAGAAATGAATCTACATATTGTGAGAGTGGTTCTGTGCATGAATTGATAGACGATATAATAGGACGCAAAGGAGGATCCAGTGTATTTTTATGGGGTTTTGGAACACCATATAGAGTTGGAGTGACCACATTGTTCTTATTTAAAAAATCCAGTTCTTTTTGACAGATGTAACCATCCATTAAGGCTTTGGATGTACTGGCTTCTATTCTGGTCTGAAGATCTTTTACAGCGGATCTGTGAGCTGGTTGATAGTGCTCTGGTATATGGAGCATGCTTTCTACTTTCTGAGAGTATGAACAGCTGTCCATAATCACTATTCCTCCCGCTTTGTCACTAGGTTTGATTATGATGGAATTATTTTTACCTAGATCTTTAAGTGCTGTAACTTCCAATTTAGTAAGATTTGGTGTGGGCTTACGGACATATTTAGTAATCCTTTCTAGTTCTTTGATTGCTGTTTTTTCGAAAATGGCAACTTCAGGTCCTACCATCCCCAAGGTGGGGGTAAATCTAGATGGTGGTTTACACCCTGAATAGTTTATTTCCTCTTCTGTTGGAACTATGTCCGACATATATTTATGTAAGCGAATTTTCCTGAAAAAGGAAAACAAATCTTTATTCATGTTGAAAATGTCCGGAAAAGTGCTGGGGACAAAAGACAAACCCTTGCTAAGAAGCGTACTTTCTGCAGCTGTCAGTTGGTGTCTGGAGAGGTTGAAGATGGGTATGCTTTCTCTCTCTACAAAGTTGTCCACTGCGACTTCCAATATTGTTGGTTTCTCGTTCGCATATATGGCTGAGGATGTGCTTGCTCTGTCTGGCGGTAATTGTTCCTGCCTTGCCTTTGGAATCTCGCTCGTCCCCTGCCCCTGCCTTGTTCTAAAAAATAAGAATGGCCAAATTGCTGATGATTATATGTAGATCCCCTACGACTTCTAGGGTTGTAGTCATACTCTTCGTTAAGATACGGACTTTCATGGTCCGAATCTGATGAGTTGGTATCGGAAAAAGTAACAAGTTTCTGTCTCTTTTCCTCAAAAGACGTGTTCGTCTGTCCTACATCTGATTCTTCTTGTTGGTAAAAGTTGCTCTGTAAATAGGGGTAGATTTTCTCTTGAGAGAACCACCGTATATCTTTTTTTAGTTTTTCTGTTTTTTTCTTTATAAGGTACTCTTCAAAGTCCTGTAGTTCTTGGTTCATATTCAAGAGTTTATTTTTTCCTTCTTCTACACTGGTATTAGTTTTGAGTTTCTCTTCCAGTTCCAGAATTTCCTGGTTAAGGACCTGTATCATTTCCTTAACCGTTTCAATGATCAGGATCATCCAGTCCCTGGAGCAGCGGTTCGCCATGTGCGACCACCGCTCCAGGAACTGGCGCACTTGTACAAAAAGTGCGGGAATGTTTCTGACCCTAAGACCTGAGGGTATAACTCCTGCTTTCAAGTACTCTAACATGTAATGGGCATGGGACTCCATTCTTTTAGCTTTTTTCTTTAGATTGGTGAGTTTGTTCCATTCACCATTGTCTTTGGCAGAGCTGCCAATATATCCAGTGGTACCTACTATCTGTCCCACTAATGCCGAGAAATCAGCATCTGTAAATCCAAAGGTTTTTAAACCTTCCATATTGTTGGAGGTTGGGGTTGAGTAAAGATAATATAAATAGGCCCAGACCAATGGCCAATACTTACATGGGGGAGTTCGAGCTAAAACACATCTACAACGAAATGGCTCCTTTCTATGAAAACATCAACACCTGACACAGATTCATAGATGATATCTTTTTTGTTTGGACAGGAACTGAAGATGACCTAAACCAGTTCATTGAATGGCTTAACCACAGTGAATATAATTTAAAATTCACTGCAAAATATTCACCAGAAAAGGTGGAATTTCTGGATATCTGGATAAAAAGTGGTAATGAGAACATCGAAGTTAGCCTCTACCGCAAACCCACTGCAAAGAATACAATCCTGCAACATGCTAGCTTCCACCTCTCCTGTCAAAAGGATTCCATCCCTTTCGGGGGGGTTTCTCAGAATTAGGCGCAATTGTACGAATATACTTGATTATAACATACATGCAGAAGATTTTTAAAAAAGACTCATACTTAGAGGCTATCGCAAACGCCTCATTAAGCAGTCTATGAGAAGAGCTAAATACTACAATTGTGACATCCTTATCTCAGGCAATGAGAAAAAGCCCATGGAACGACTAGTATGTGTGGTTAACCACACATGCTATAATCAGAAACTACAGCAAATACTAAACAAAAACTGGAAAATCCTTAACACCAATGAAAGCAGTAAAATTCTTGAAAAACCCATAGTGGCTTTTAGAAGAAATGCCAATCTGCGAGACAAACTAGTCCATAGCAGAATGAAGCTTAATAACACCTTAGCTGTACAGAACACCATTGATGGCCTACCACAGATCTTAGGAAATCACAGGTGTGGTACATGCCATGCATGCCCTACAGCAATTACAACGGAAACATAGACATATGGCACAAGAAGCGGTAGGCTGAAAAGCCATACAAATTGTAGAAGTAACAACGTAATCTACATTATCCTTTGTCCCTGTGGTTTGGGCTACATAGGCGAAACTGGCCGTGAATTTCGAATCAGGCTCTCTGAGCATAAATCGGCCATCAGAACCCGAAAAGAACAAGCTCCCATGGTAAAATACTTTCTAGATCACAACCATGTTGAACATGATCTGAAATGGCTGATTCTTGAAAAAAAAGCCTCGAGACCAGGACAAGAAACCAGCACGGTGCGGAAAAACAGAGAGGCTTTCTGGATTTTCCACTGTAACACAGTTCGTAGGGGCCTAAATGAGGAGATAACTTGGATTATCACATAATTACATCTATTTGGACTTGACCCCATATTTTACACTACTGACTTTGTCATAGGCTAGGAGACAATCATTACATTTAGGGTGTCCCTTAGTATTAGCAGAATCTTGAGTTTCTCTGTAGATATGTAGTATACACATTACTTTTTCTGCCCTACTGACTACACAAGATAGACCTCTGTATCATAGGCCCTTCTAGTAGGCTTTTGTGTCTAAAGCACTTACATCTACTTTCTAGAATACCTAGTATATATTAATCGAATAAAACTGATAAGTCTGTTGAAAGATTTTTAGTACTATCTCCATACGGCACCCATAAATCGGCGCCCTCCTATATCTTACATGGTATAAATCAGGTATTTCCATTTATTCCAATATAGCGCTGGCATGGATTTAATTTTATGTAGACGTTATTATCTTGGAGACTATTGGATAATCATCCTTCTAAAATATTAAACCCTATTCTACGAGAGCCCGCTTTCTTAACCATTTAGAATGGTTACGAGATCAAACTCCCCTCAAAGATGGCGCTCAAATATACGAATATGCACTTAAACTAAACTCAAATAGCGCTGGCATGGATTTAATATTATGAAGACGTTATTATTTTTGAGACTGTTGGATAAGCATCCTTCTAAAATATAAAACCTTATTCTACGAGAGCCCGCTTTCTTAACCATTTAGAATGGTTACGAGATCAAACTCCCCTCAAAGATGGCGCTCAAATATACGAATACGCACTTAAGCTAGAACACGCCGTTCCGTAATCCCGCGAGAAAAGGATTACGATAAAATGCGTCTGATTCGCACTCCAATTTTTTGGCTGCTTCTGCTGTTTGTTTTCACGTAAACAGGTATGAACCCCCATTTTCAAACAGGGAACCCCCTTGCGCGGCTTTATTTTAAACCATTAGCCTATCTCGTGCTCTAGCTATTTGGTAGTCGTTTTGCTCACTAGGTTTCACCTATTAAGCTAAATCCATAGATAAAAAACGGCTTTTCACTTTTGTAGGAATCTTAGCAGGTTTCTTTTTGATTCGGTGGCCTCAGAGCATTTCACTCTTAAAAATAGGTTGCCTACATAATCTATAGGATATCGATTTAGGTAGTACATGCAAATAAGAACGTAGTGTTACCAAACAGAAATATAAGCTGTATCTTCAATCTCACATGGTCCTCCAAAGTCATAGTAAGCGCATAACGTGTTAGATCTATGACGGACACACGGTTTCCAGCAACCTTCATCATGGTATAGTGCAGTTAGAAGGCCCCCATTGTCCGCCAACCTTGTAATTTATAACCTATACACACTTAATGTGCATGACATCAGGGACCCCACTATCGTTACGATAAGTATATCTTCACATTTTTTACAGATAACTTGGGACTGGATAGCCCTACCGATAAAGAATAAAAAGAAATTACTCTAGAAATACAGAGAAAATCAGACATTTGTTTTGGTTTTGCCTTTATGAACAACCACACGCCCTGACAAGGTAATTAAATCCATGGTATATACTTTACCTTACCACCCTGGCTCACTCTCTAAAAAGTCTTTTATTTTCCTTCACAGTTTTTTGCGACTGGTATTTCAGAAACAGATATGGACATATAAATAAAAATCCCCCTTTGTGAATTTATCCTTGAATTGTAGCCGCTTTCAGGTATTTAGGCTCTCCTATCATTTTTTCATCTATGAGAGCTTTAAAGAGAACAGCATTAATAACAAAAATACTCTTTCTTTTAGAAATTGAGACCGCTGTATCGTATTGCACAGATGGGTTCTACAGCGTTCTATGTGCATTTTGTTCTTTGACTCATAGGTCAGCCGCCTTAAGTATTTCTACCTAGGCGTGCATGCTCCAACCTACCATCACACACTTTTTATCTTTAGTTGACACATCCCTTCAATCTCTACCCTAACAACACCAATGGGCTTTATAATAGTTGGACCCTGCACTATGCATCACCCTTTCCTGCATGTTTCACACAGCTTTATTTGAAATACCTTTATGAGCATTGATAGCACTCAAAGCACCTAATAGCTTAATAAGCAGAGATAACTAATTTAAGGAAGTAATCTCCTTTTGAAATTAAATGCATTCCCTTTCAACTTGCCAATGCCATTTCCTTTGTCTTTTCTGCAGACATCCAGACTTCTTTTTTATATATTTCAAATTTTTATTAATTGCAGTCCGTCCTGAAGAAGGTGGTCTCCCACTGAAACGCGCGTTGACCGCGATCTTGTCTCCATCACAGTGATATTGAAGATTGTTATCTTCCATCTTGTCAATCTGAAAAAATCTGACCAATTCAAGGGTCCTTTGCTTTTCCTTCCCAATTGTTTCCTCTAGTACTAAAAAAAAAAAATCTTGAATGAATGCAGGTATGAATGGTTAGTAAGTGGTTTTTTATGTCTCTGTCTAGGATGTTATAGAATTTCATGTCTTTGATGTCTAGGATGTTATTTTTTATTACATGAACTATGTAACATGTTTGCACCAAAATTGTAAGTGAATTAAAAAGAAAGAAAAAAATGCTTTTGTTCGTTTTAATTATGAATAAAAAAATCTTTTTGATCCAAAAACTACAAAGGACTGATGTATTTATAAAGACAATGGTATAATCTGAAATGACATTTGGCATGTTATTTTGGCAATGCGGAATCTAAATAGATCAATCATTTAAATATATAGGCCGGTTTAGAGGTCTGCTACCTACTAAACGGATATGTGCACAGCTCATGACGCGTTTCAGGCCGCTTGGCCTTTGCTCACATGATCGTGTTACGATCATTGTTGTGAATTTATTTAAACAAAACCCCACCCATCACCTGACTAGGTCAGTGGCACTACAATAGAAATAGACAAAATCCTTATTTCTGTAGTTCATTTAGAGGGAGCTAGAACACGAATATCGCTCTAAACATATTGATAATCATTGTCAAAACAAGACATATATGGGAGTGATACATAGAAAAATAAATACATTTGCTGTTATTGGTACTTTCATTTCTCATAATATGTCTAATTTACAGTGTTGACACGTTAGTGATTGCTAGAAAAATACACCTTATTTGACCTCATTGGTATAAATGTAATTTTCCAATCACTTTCTAATTTAAAGGTGTCAAATGAGAAATGTACAAATGTTGCTATTGGCGCGTCAACCGTACTTTAATTTGATTCCTAAAGTATATACTCATTATGTCTGGTACAAATACCAAATATCAAACATAGTGTCAATTCCTATCTATTAATTTAAAACTGAAAAAGATAATAAATATACTTTCTACTGAATGATAAAAATACTAATACTATTAATGTAAAAATCGATACTAGTGCAAAATGAATAGACCAATACTGGTCAAATAACTTAGTATGTAAAACTGTTGACGAGCTTCTAAAGTGCCTAGTGTATCCTAGTATAAGGTACTGAAGTGCAAAGTGATAAAGTACAATAGTGTAAATATAAAAAGATTACTTTTTTTCTTCTTATTTTGAAACGAAAGCTGGAACAGAACTGTTGTTTTCAATAGTAATTATACTAAAAACCTGAAAGCTGGTACTCAGTATTTAGGGATCCCCCTTAAAATCTTAATTGCAAGGAGAGTTTCATGTAAAAAGAATAGATATAACGCGTTGAGTGTAAAACCTACTGAGCTAGAAAACCTACTAAAAAATCGTACGGTGCTGATAAGCTGAGCAAAGGCTGAGCTCCAAAATGGGTCATATGTGGACAGGAGTTTTTTTTAATTAGTTTTAATTTATTATAAAAATGTATTATAAAAATTCAAAAATCCTAACATTTCCTACACTGTAATGGTATAATTAATAATTGAGCTAAAAACTATGTGAGTTTTATAGGACTCCACATACAAAAATAGAGCAAAAAGACAGACATAGCAGATTGTAAAGCCACATTAATGATATGCTGTAAACCACTTGTATAGAAGTAATTGAAATTACTTTATAAGAAATTATGCATTTCTTCCCCTGTGTTCAAACCTTGAGGGTATTTGGTATCTAGTTCTAGGATGTACCGGGATTCCAGTTGTCGTAATCGTTTTTCTCGATTGCCTCTCTTCTTGTTGGTAGGTACGCTCTGATTTGAAATGTCTAGCTACGGGGTATGTGGGATCGGAGTTGACTATAGCTCGTAGATGTTGCAATATCCGAGCAAACTTGCAACTTGGTACTGCCGATGTACCTTAGTCCACATGTACATTGTAACATGTAGACCGCGTATTCTGTTCGACAAGTGAAATGGCCCTTGATTTCTATAATATCGGTAGAGAAAGCAGTGGTATAGGAAGTGGTATTTTTGCCAAATTTACAGGCGCGGCAAGAGCTGCACCTGTAAAATCCCCTTTTAGGAGATAACCAACTGCTTTTGGACTCTAATTCAGGGCTAGTTTTACCAAGTCATTATACATGGAGTATGCTCTACGGAAAGTAAAAGTGGGCCAGGCAGGAAGTACTTGCTTCAAAGTTGCATCTGTCAAAATTATGGGACACTGTCTGTTGATAATAGATTTAATCTCATGTGCCTTTTTGCTATATGTGGTGATCAGCCTACAGGAAACCCTGTCTTGCTCATTATCATTAGTCTCTATTTCAGGAAGTGTGCTCGGTGTGTAGTTCGCACAACTTAACAAGATTTGTCTTCATATTGGCCTTATTTCTTGCAGCCTTCAATTTTCGGGGATTGTATCCCCTTTCTAAAAACTTTTGTGTTGCTTCACTCTGATGGAAAGTAAGGTAAGAATCATTGCTGCATGCTCTGCGTATACGCAAATATTCGCCGTATGGGAGACTGGTAATGGTATGGGCAGGGTGGAAACTATTGGCGGGTAATATGCTCTTGCCTGCAGTGGGCTTGCGATACAAACAGGTCTCGATGTTATTGTGGTTGATATAAACCGTAATGTCTAAAAAGTTGGCACTGGTATCATCAATGTTAGCAGTGAATTGTAGGTTATCGGTGTTAACATTAATTCTACTTACAAACTCCTCTGCCTCCTCTTGTGTGCCATGCAATATAACAACAATATCATCAATGTAGCGCCACCAACGCACAATATGTTTACACCAAATGTCCTTGTAATCATTCTGAAGGACATGCTCCTCCCACCAGCCAACGTGAAGACACGCGTAGCTGGGGAAGAAGCATGCCCCCATAGCCACTCCCTGTAGTTGTTGAAACAAAATACCAACAAATGTGAACACATTGTTGTACATGCATATATATATATATATATTGCATGTTTGAGTGTTTTGCTACACAAAATCCTATGGTATAAAAATCCATGAAATGTGAATTTCATTATCATAACCACAACACCCAAATCATTCTACAGAGATGTAATATTCTCTGGGCTACAAGGATTATGTGGCATGGCAATGACATAACTCACAGTTGTCCACCATGTTGTTATTAAGTTAACAGGTTTTTTAATATCTTCACATTGCCAAATTGATGTTCTGTTCACCGCGGTCGACCATGAATCATGTCATGTGCTGTATGCATTCCTAACCATAACTGGAGAAATTCTATAGTCTCAGGCTGTGCTGCCTACCCACCATGGTCACTCAACTGATGCTGCACATGGCATTTGGCTGTGCAGGGAAGGAGTTTGGCCGCAGGGCCTTGCCTGTTCCCAGGCGCTACGCCCAACACCGCTGTGGCCGCCCAACCGGTACTGTGCAGGTGTTTCCCGAGGGGTCTGGACTGCGCCAGACCCAGCATCCTATCTATTGCCATACAAGCAAAGACAGACACTTATTTAAGTATTTGGCTTTACTAGTGCTTTTTTTGTTTTGTTTTTACAATGCCCGCAAATCGCAAGTTAGACGCTACTCACGAGTCAGGCACAAAATGGCCATTGAATCCGGCACCTAAAATAGTTACTGTTGAGATTGCAAGGCACATGCCAAAAACAGTGCATTGTTTAATGGGTGATGTGGATTTACACGCACACTTAAACGACAAACATTTATATCAGTGTTAAACTTTTGTTAAGTTCCGATCAGCACTTTTTAAACTTCTAATACCTAAAAAAAAGCACAAAAGCACACTTTCTGATTAATGTTCTATTTTCATGCCAAGTTTGCTGTGAACTGTTCCGCTGTTCAGGCTGGAGATGAGAGCAAATTTTCCTATTGGAGTCAGGATAGGAATTCACTTATGTTTCCACCCCCTTATCTATTTTCCCCTTAGATGGAACTTCACAAAACTTGGCATCCCAAAATTAAACTCACTGATTTGATTGATAATTCGACTAATTTGTTAATAAACCTTCATGGTTTGGACATCATCTTCTTTGTCGTTTTTGTTGAGATGTATTGGTTCAACTGCAAATTGAAATTAGTTGCTAATGTTAGCTCCTTCCACAGACTTCAAGTTGACAATCGAAGGCCCATACGACCAGTGGGGGATTCTGTATGACAAGTTCAATAAAAGATTGAGATTCAAGAATCCCTGCTCTATCAACATCCAAGGGTCTAAGGTTAACGGCAAGTCAATAAATGCCCTTTAAATAGAAAGCGTGACTCAAATATAACTACTCAGTATACATTTATATATAGCACAAAGAAAAAACCTGGACTGGAGCGGCTTATGACATGTGGAACTAGAGAACTTAGCAGCTGTATCGTTCAGTTCCTTGAATAAAGCCTTTGTTCCAGTTACCAGTGTTTGTGGTGTTTTAGACAATACTGGCACAGATGGACAGAGGCACAAACTGACACGCAAAGACACTGATAGAAACGCACGACAAACCGAGGAACATTATACAGTCTCATAAAATGATTGTGGATTATTCTTTGAATAGCCTTTGATGTTTGGTCCCGTTTGTTTTTTGGTCCGGCTTGACTTCTGTGTACAAAATGTATTGTTAGCAATTCTTTATAATATACATAGAATGGGTAAATTCTCTCTCACCTTTTTCTATTGACTGTTTGGTGTATCAATCCCACTCTTATGGAGTGCTTGCAATGCAGAGAGATTGCTTTACATCTCAAATGTAAAATTAAATCATCACACAGTAAATGGTTTATGATATACAAGATTTGTACTAAACAAGAAATCTGGTTTTGTTTTGCTTTTTCGCGGCACATGTTTTGGTCATGAATCACATTCTGCCTAATAGAGCGTTCCAAGGGGCATATTATCTAGTAATGGCAATAATGATCACCAACGCAATTTAGCGTGCTTTTTTTATTGCTTCTTTTCCCGGATACTTATTGCATTCTTATCGATGTATTATGAACACGTCGGTAAGATGCGATGGTGTCTGGGAAAGGACGCGAAAACTCCCGCTAACAGCACAGCGATGGCGATAGGTATTGTAGCGATACCTTGCCATCGGCGCGTTATCGGCAATATAATTTCAGCTAGGTTGCTTATAGTGTCTGCAAATCCCTTTTTAACACGATAACTGATACTCTCCCTTACACACCTCCATGTAACATCATTGTTAGTCAGGATTTTTTCTGGTGTTAAATTCGGGAGCTAACGTGGTTTGGCGCACCTTTTATTCTCGCTTCGCGGGTCTGGGACTTCTTTAATAATAGCGCGATGTGGCGTTAGCTACTTTTAACGTGAACCATTGGTAAGGAACGCCTACCTTGCATGTCATTAGCGATAATTATCGCTGGCATGCAAGGCAATAGGAAAACCGCCAGCTAACGCCGGAAAGCTGACGCTAACACATGTTAGCACAGCCTTGCTAATAGGGCGATAAAAATATCGCTGCTTTTTCGGCAAAAAGTGCAGCAAAAGCGGCAATATTGCCCTTGATAATATGCCCCCAAATGCGCAGATGAACAAGAATTGGCGAAGGCAACAGATCTTGCTTTAAGATGCCAACATCGGAACCCACAAATGTTGTTTGAATAATTTCACACATTAAAGCAGGATCTATTGTCTCTGCCAGAGTTTATCTTTTGTGTCTTTACATTTTCTACCCATAGAATATATTTCAAAGCACAGCTCACAACTCATACTTTCATACTTTCTCTGGGAGAGATTACAAATCAGCTCGCCTCGCCCTAGTTTGCTAACTCTGAATTCTGCGCTTACACACCCCCCCCCCCCCCCCCCCCCAATACACACAGCGCCTTGAGACCCTTACGGATGAGTAGTCGCTCTCTATAAACCCTGATTGACTGATTTCTCTGCTTCTTCTTTGGTTCTCATTGGAAGTGCAGGGCTCAGATCCGCCCCATGTGCACGCGCTGTTGTGCACAGGTGGTTGGACTAACAATAGCCAGGGTTTCTGCTGAACACCAGTGGATGCAGGAAACATGGCCGGCCGCCATCGTGTTCCAAATATTCAGGTGGATTGATTCTTGGAAGGGACTGTCCCCGCTCAGAACTCGTGTTCCCTGGGTGGCAGCTGTGTTGCAGCATGTCTGTCTGCGAAGGGGCAGCCACGTACACATTGATCGGAAAAAAATAACAGTCCTGGGTTTTATTCTGCTAGCCTTCATAAAAAGGAGTATAGATTGATGTCAATAATGGTATTTAAATATACCTCTCGTCTGGTGCAAGGCATGTGCTTACTTCCAACTTTATAACCTTAAAAACCAAATGCATTCATTATGTACAGATTTAAAATGCAAGTCATTCCTCAGACGTGTCAGTGTGTGTTTTCTTGAAAGGATATTTGATCCAGTGGATCCAGTCTCCACGTGGGCACAAGGTCAGAGCAGTCAATAACAATTCAGAGCTCCATTGGTAATATATATTTTCTAGAAATAGTCGGGCCTGTCTATAATTATAGCAGCAGGGGATGTTGTGTCCAGCAGCACATGTCCCCAGTGTGACAGTACAAGTCGGTGCAAAGCACAGGCCAGCAGCTTTCACGAGCAGTTACGAAACAGCAAAAAAGTGCAGAGGCAAGGACGGGGTGGCGACATACAGCGACAGGTGTCAGCGCCCTTCTCTGCTTGCAAGCGCCCCACACAACTGATATTGCGACATTGGTGTGACTGCATACATTAGAAGCATCCATACAGGTCTGAACACTTAGCAGAGGTTCTGGATCCTGTGAGAGAACTCAGTGCGGGATTAAACCCGGTGGAGCCCCCTTAGCAGGCGAAATTTCGCCCCCCCCCAATACCAATACGTTTTTACTTTTACCAACCAACAATTTTAATAAACCAATTTTATTGCACAAAACTAAGCATGAACAGTTATTAATATTATCAAACAAAACTTACTTTTTTAAATTTTAATAAACCAACAAAACTTTAAATATTCGCTAGCCTATTCACAATTTGTTTGTGGTGAAATCTTTCAGGATACCTTAGAAGTCTACTTTTTACAAGATGTCATATTCAGTGAAGTCTCTAATCTAAAGTTTTGGTTTCTTTGAGTTAATTCATTTTCTTCTATTGTTTGGAGACAATTTAAGAAGGCTTGATTGTGATTTTCTTTCAAGGTCAAATCAATATTATTTTGATCCGCTGTCGCGGGCCAGTAAAGGAGTGCGGCCCATAGGCCGGAGCCTTCTTTGCCTATTTGGTAATACGGAACTGCGAGAACTTAGAGTTTTGCGATATTTTCAGACGTTTAAGAGTAGTGAATAGTCCATTCTGGTAAAGCCACTGCTAGATGGGCGCATAGCAGTATTTCTTTGGATGCATTACCATCGGTTACCAATTGCATCAACAATAATGGCAATCCCCACTGGCAGCGGCTGAATGGTCTGCATTTCAGGGGTGCATTTGTATCTGCTCAGAGCACTTAAGTTAACACAATCCTGATAAGCAAAGACCAAGCTGAGACCATGGGAGGTTCATATTTTCTCTCTCACAATATTATGGAGCTGCTTAGATTGTTGTTCTAACTCCAGTTCTACAATAGTTGGGGCAAAGTGCTTGGCACCTGGAGGTGCGTCAAGATCAGGGACACCCCCTTCAAGCCTTTGTTCCAAGAGTCCCAATCTTGGAATCTCTGTTACTAGTAAGGGTTTTGTGCACATTCCCAGCCCATCCCAGTGACCATCTTCATCTGGTATCTGCTTGCTCTTTCTCCACCAGCAAGACCCATAGTAGAGTCAATGAGGTATTGCAAGCACATGAACAATCCCTCCTGAAGATGACAAGATCTAGTATGAAGTCGTTGGTTGGGGAAGTCTTATTGCTGCCCATCAACACCGACCCATCAATTCATACTTTTTGTAATCATTTTCTCATGTTATAATAGGTTTTAATAATCATCACTTTCGTGTAGCCCCCACACAATCATGATGGTACTAAATTTGGCTAACAATAAACACCCTGGAACATTTTAATCCAGTACATATTTTTTGCAGTGTCATATAGCGCAAACTCGACCCAAAGGTATTTAAGCACTTTACATGAGCACCAGTTACGTTACATAAGGACACGTTCATTTTTTAGGTCTCGTCTGACCCAGTGCATGCGCTGGTCTGGCGAGACTTTTTGAGAGGGCTCCAAAAAGTGCTACCAGGCCAGCCAAGAGCTACAGTGCATGTGTGCGGGCGCACGCGCCGTGCTTTTCCGTGATTTTTTTCACTTTCGCGATTACTTTCACTTTGATGTTTGATCGCGATCACTTTCGCGGCCGCACGGCCGCTTGGCATAGCCAATAGGTCTCACTTTTGGGACCTTATAAGTATTTAGTTATGCAACTGTTGCATGGCTAAACACTTATAAGGTCCCAAAGGCGAGACCTATTGGCTATGCCAATGCTTGTTTTTTTTCCTGCTGCATGTGGAGATCAATTGAATTTTCCCAGAATCACAGGATGTATAGACAACGCCAAAATTCAGACTCAGTTCCCCAGTTCCAAAGTTGGCGTCTCTGGCCGTTATGCCACATCCTCTCCTCTGAAGTAGCTCGCCTATCTCAGTCCACCAAAACTCTTCACAACCGAGTGGAGGATGATGCAAAACCGGGCTTGTCGCAACAATCTGCGGTTTTTCGGGTTCCTGGAGAAAGCCGAGGACTCATCACTGGAAACATTTCCGGAGCAGTGGATCCAGTCCTGTCTGGGTGATGCTCACCTGTGTTTCTGCTTTATAATTGAAAGAGGCCTCAGGTCACTGGCTCAGAAAACTCCACCGGAGCCCCACCTTGCCCTATGATAGCCAGATTTTTGAGCTATTGAGACAGAGATGCAATACTGAAAAGGGTGAGGGCAAAGGGTCACCTAATTCATCAATCTGGCTGCATTCTGATCTTCCTGGATTACACTCATCATGTCCAATCACAGTGAAAATTGCACAATCAAGTTAAGCAGAAACTACGGAACATGAACCTCTCATGCTCCTCTACCCGCACGGTTGAGAGTGCTTCATGATTCGTAGTCATACTTCTTCGATACTCCGCAGGAGGCATGGGCCTGGCTTACAGAGCAGCGGCCTGTTGCAGCAAACCAGCTTCTGAGGTGGCAGAAGATCTTGCGGGACCAGGGGGACCTACTGAGGTGAGGCATAGCATACAATCCAAATGTAAAAAACAATGCCTCTTGGATACTGAAGCTTCAGTGGAGTCTGAAAGAGAATATAGGAAGCAGAACAAAACCGATGAGCCGCAAATCCAGGAGGCGCCCTCAGATGCCACCACTGATGAACAACAACTGGCAACCGGGTCAGGGACCTTAGATAGTGGGGGGCTCCACTGGTGGCTGCGCTGCACAACTAAATATTGAACACCAGCAGCTGTTGATTTGCAGCAGTTGAGTCATTGCAGGGAATTCTTTAATTGCTGTTTGTTTTGCTTCCAGTCTCCTTGTTTCTGATTGGCATCTGTATGCATTTTCATGTGTGTGACTGCCTGACTGTGTGCTTCACAATTAAAGAACTATTAACACAAAATGACTAGATTCTCCTTTATTCAAAATGTGTCTGGACTTCAGTTTCTGGGGCATTGTTGGTGAAATAGCGTGACTCATACTGTTCTTCTCTTCAACAAATACCTATAGAGAAGTTCCAGTTCACTTGTAAATCTGCCAACAAGGTGACCTAAAGATACTCAGCCCCACAGATAGGCAAAGCATTATGAATATTAACGCTTAGCTCACTAAACAGTATTCACAACCTCTGTGCTTCTTTAGCAATGACCATATCTACTGTGCTGCTACAGCACAACCTTGTATAAGATAATGCTGTCTTTTCCCAACATTCCTTTGACAATAATTATCAACCTATTCTTCAAAAAAATGTAATAAGACTCAAAGTCGGGAATTGCTATTTTAGAGGTAGGGATTCAAACGTCTAAAACTTCACAATTTAATTATTAAAAGGAAAAATAAATAAATATATAAATAGCTTAAAGTACAACAGCACTTGAATGTCTGAGTTTATTAAGTACAACTTAAATCTATATATATTAGCTTCCTTATACATATATACCTTCCATGTACTTATGTATTTTTATATTTATTACTTTAGTCCAAATTCAGCACCCCCAATGCACTACCCTATATATCACCCTATACCTCTCTCAATATATTCTCTACACCTATACCATCCATGTACTTATGTATCTTTACATTTATTACTTTACCTCTAATTCAGCATCTCCAGTGCACGACCCTATATCTCACCCTATACCTTTCTCAATATATTCTCCACGTCCACTCATCCCAATCTTCATTCTATCTCTCTCTCCAATGCACTGCTCTATTTTTCACCCTATACCTCTTTCAATATGTCCTCCACCTCCACTCTCTGACTCATCCCAAACCCCATTCTACAACTATGATCCTCAAAAATACCCTTTCTAGATTCTTTCCTCCTCTTCTGCTCCTTTGCATCATCTCAAACCTATTTTACAATTCAGACCTCCCAAACAAGTTTTTCTAAACCATTCCCTCGTGCACACCTCCGAGACTCATCTGATACCTTATCTCTCTCCCTAATGCACTTCTAGAGACTTTTTCCTCCTCCAGCTTTCCTTTACTCATCCCAGACCTCCTCCTACTGCTATGATCTCCGAAGAAACACTTTCTAGACCTTTCCCTTTTCTATCCCTCCACTATCCTTTTCAGTCCAACTAACAGACTCACATGCCCACCGCTCAAAATAATTTAATATGTCCCTATGCTAATTCTCCTCTAATCCTTTCGAAGTAGCGTGCTACTCGCTGAAAAGTGCTTCAACGCCTCGCCAGGGGTAGTAATCTCTATATAAAGGCAATTAAATTTACAATATAGTTGTGTGAAAAAAATGTGATAGGTAAGTGTAGGAAGACAAAGTATTATGTAGTGATGCTGGTTAGGCTTCGCCATGCAATACTATCACTTACCCAAAGATGGTCCTTGGATTCACACTAGTAAATCCTTAGCTCAGTTCTGGTAGTGTGCAAAAAGCAGTTGAGCTTTACTAGAGGAACGTGTTAAGCATTTCAGAGTAAATATATAGACGATAAGTAATTGGCACGACTCGATAGAAATCCTACACCAATTTATGAAAATATAGTAGACTTTTATCCTACTTTTGACACCAAAATGAACAAAATCAAATTCATATACCGGGAGTTATGGATTTTAGAAGCAATGGAAAATCAGTCCAAAATAATACAGTAAAACGTTATCATTGCGGTCAGTGGTAAAAAAAACTAGTGACTACTGGGCACTTGTAGGTCGACTTGCTTGGAACCCTTGCAGGGTAAAGATGATGTGGGTCCCAGGACCAAGCCACAACAGTCAGTTCAATTTTACACAGCCCGTGCCCATAGAGCCCGGGTGCAGAGTTGTCCTGGCTGTCCCTGGTGCTGAACGAGAGCCGCTGGAGAGCTGCTTTTACTTCTAAAACGGTACAGAGGGGAACTTAATGCAAAAACACAACTATGCCGCTGCTGATGTCGGATGAAGGTCGAATGGAGTTCCCTCTAAGTGCAGTGTTGAATGCAGGGGTTGGTTACCAGGCCGGCGACCAACAAGCCTTGGCAGCTGTAAGTAGAGCAGATGGTTACTGCGACGTCCGGTGGTCTCGAGGAACACAGTAGCTACCTGTAACTTTGTGGAAGGCAGGACTACAATTTCTACAATCCACTAGACCATCTGAATGTGGGCGATGCCTCGGAGGGCCCGATGGCCAATGATTCTTTGGATCTGGAGCATTGTTTTACCCGCAGTTTGCAGGGGACTAGTGCTACTAGTCCAGGGGAGTCTGAGAGTGCTTCAGGCTCTCACAGGTGTGCCTCTGTGTGGAGTAACCGGGTGAACAACCTCTCCTTGCACAAGATTCATGTCAGGGGTTGAGAAGGTGCGTTGTTTGATACCAACCATAATATATTTAGGTGGTACCATAATGGTGCAGCCAACCTAAGGTTTGCCTGATGCCAGCCTATGTTATCCTACGGACTGTCTATCAGTAATAGTGTCCTTTAATTGTAAAGGGAACTATAGGGACCTATTAGCTTGCACTTACAAGTCCACACCTTTAATATAATGCCTCCTGGACTTTAGGAGGCCTTCCTTAAGGATGACTGACATATATCAAAGACAGCACATTGACTTTGCAGCACATGGTGAGAGCAAAGTTGAGATCAAGCAGTTTGCACTGCTCCTGCAGTCTGCAATGGCAAGCCTGCTGTCAGTAGTTTATTTGGGTCACTCAGGGAGCACAATAAGTGCTGCAATCCCTGGGGGCTCCTTTACCACCCATGCCCTGGTTACCAATGGTACCATATACTAAGGACTTATAAGGAAGGTAAAGTCCTTGCCAATTGGGGTTACCAATTCACACATCAGTTTGGGGGAAAGAGCCCCAAAACTGGTTAGCAGGCTCCAGTGCACTGTCGTAGTCAAAAATCAGCATCTAGTAGTCCAATTGCGGGCACAGATTGAGGTGGGGGGCTGATGTCTTACAGTAAGGAATGGGTCAATATAAATGAGAGGCCCAAATGGAAGTATTCTCCCATCTTCCTGCCCTGTGGATGACATTTCTGGCCAAATGGATGGATGGTGCTCTAAGGAATTCATGCAAGCCAGGCTAAGCACCTGTGAGGTGTGGGTCCTTTGCTCTTAGTGAGAGAGTACTCAATTTTCTGCTGAGAGGTACTGAATAGATTTTCAAGAGAGGGTGTGTGAGTACGCTTATCCTACACTTTGTATGTGAGAATACTGAATACAGAAATAATCTCTAACACAAATATTGTCTCCTAAAATATTATTTAGAAAAATACCCCATTTGGTGGAGATATTCCATGATAGTCTCCAATGGGGCAATATGTTTGTAAATGAGATTAAGGACACGATATTTATGTCAGACGGTATTCTGACTATGATATTCTGGTACCCAACAACCGTGGAGGAAAAGGAGACAGTTGTTGAGTGGAGCATTTGAGCTTTAAGGAAGTCCAGTGCGATTTGCCCCTGAGGGCAGACAGAAAATTCCCAAAGTCGTTTAAAGTCCAGTTTACAGCTGACCCATCCAACCAAGACAGCATCTCCAGCCATCTCAAATCACTTTCACTCTAATCGCCGCTCTAAACTTATTCTCCTAGACTTGTCACTGCTTATCATGTGCAAGACTTTATTCTGTTATCCACCTTGTCTTCCTGTGGTAACTCTGGCACAGCCCTCCCTTTGTTCTATTCCTACCCCCGCTTCCAATCCTCTACTGGGGTGCCCAGAGCCTAGGTCCTCAGTCTCATCTTGTTTTCTTTCCATACTACTTCTCTCTCTGGGATTATCACCTCTTTTGACCGGTTATAGCACCTCTATGTCAATGATTTACAGCTCTTCATTTCTTTCTCCTCTTTCACCTTATCCATTCATCAAAATACTTCTTCACATCTTTTGGCTGTCATTTGTTGGTGTCTTCTGAAGTACTCCATCTGAAATTATAAAATCTGCTTCTTCTTTGTACTTTCCTCATTACTCCTTGGCAAATTCATCTATCTTTTTCCAACCTCTAATCTATTTCTGGCCTCTAATTTATTAAGATGGATGTAATTTTTATATTCTTTGAATATTTCTATATTGCATTGTGAGCGCTACAACCATCATAAGTTCAAAAAAGATCCTTCTGACCTTTCCAACCACCAAAACTCTCATGTTCATGCCAATTTTCTCCCATCTTAATTACTTTTCTTCCTACATGATCTCTTTCTTCTCTAAATTCAGGAGCATATTTACAAGGGCCATATCTCTGCTTTTTTGGCTTTTAAAGCCAAAAAAAGCGGAGATAAAAATATTGCCCTATTTACAAGAGGGTGATAACATGCATTAGCGCATGTTAGCACCCTTTTCCCCAACGCCTCCCTTTGCATCTCTAATGAGATGCAAAGTGGGGTCACTGGGCAGTACAACCTTGTAAATATCGCTGATGTACACATCGCGATATTTACAAGGCTGCCCACGCATTTCAGCAGACGTTAGTTTTTGGAGAAAACAGCTGTTTTCTCCAAAAACTAACGTCTGCTAAAATGCAGACTTAGCTATACTTACCATTGGGGTGGATTATGCTGATACGACCACAGGGTCGTATCAGCAAGGTTTTCGCTGTTTTCAATGGAACATCGCTGGAAAACCAGCGATGTTCCATGGAAAACATCACTATCTCTGGGAAATTATCGCCATTGCGCTATGCGTTGTTAATACAACGCTAGCATGGCGATAATTTCCTGTGAAAGCCAGTGATAACATTTTTCTCGCTAAGAGCGGCCAGCGATAATTATCAAGAAATATAAGCATCACTTTCTCAGGGCCTGGCCCGAAACTTTAATCTCTGATGTCTATTTTTCCACTAGCAATGGTACCAAAGTTAATGACCTTATTTTCTACACCAGGAAAAGAGCCTGCTGGCGAAAAGTCTTTTACTCTATGCTCAGAATAACAAGCTCTAAGAAATCACCTCATGGTATCAAGCTCACAACATCCCCTTCGCCCTCACTCAACGCTAATACCACCATCACCCTCTATAACACTGGTATCATCCTAATCAAAGCGTCTAATGTCAATCTTCTTAAGATAACCAACATCTTCCCGTTACTCAAAAACGCAGCATCCTCGAAACCCAATGTCTCACAGACTCACCCTAACATCTCTCTGGATCTGGCGAGTCCACTCCATGCTACGTTAGGAAGCCCATTTCCACTTCTACATCTAAATCACGCCTCACCACCTGTGCACCACAGGGGGGTTCTATCCCAGGTTGCTGCACCCCAACTATCGAGTCCCGATGCACATCTAGCCAGCCCGAGCCTATATGGCCCCCGATTAGAGAGTACCTATGATAGGCATCCTGCCTTGTCTCCAATTATTCAGCCATCGTCCCCTAGGCCTCCCCCGGTGTCTCTTAATAGGCTAGATTCCAAGCGAATGCCCTCCACCGAACTTGATCGGTCAAAGTTAAGCATTCTGTTGGGTCCTTGGACTAAACATCAGCCTAATGTTCACTCCCCCCTCACTAAGACACCTACATCTTTTTCAAAAGCTCCTGAATCTCAGTCAGACTCATATGAGCACCTTCCACCACAGGATCTCCCGCCCACCACCTCGGACCCTGTTGATAGTCACCGAGACCTCCCCTTAATGATAGACTCCCTTTCACACTCGCCTCCTCTCGCTCAACACACAGACTTGGTGGCGCACCTAGATGAGATTCATCTTCAGTTGCACCTTCTAACTTCTGAGCTACATGGCTTGAAAGCCCTCTCAAATGACCTTTCCCCCATGCTAAGATCTTTCCTCACCGCTGCCAACCGGTCTAATGATCCATCTTGCGATAGATACTCATTGGTCAGGCCTTTACCTTCCCCCATCATGAAATCCATTCCCCTACCGAATGACACCTCCCGCCCTAGAAGATATGTGACCTACCTTGCATCCTCAGAGCTACAGGACCTGCTCAACTCTTACCCTACTTGGTCCAACCCTAACAGGAGCCCGCCGAGACAAATACAGTCCATCCTTTCTAACCCTAATAGAGGACCGCCTATCAATCCCAGAGGCAGCAATTTGAGCAACCTCACTCACGTAAATATCTCCCAGACTCCTCCCTCCTCAAACCCACTATGAATTAAATGTGTACTTCTAAATTGCAGATCAGCCAGTAAACACGCCACTGATATCTTCGATCTCATACAACACTTGGACTTAGATATTATCATCCTCACTGAAACTTGGTTAAATCCCGCTTCCACTCCGATTCTTGACATCCTAGTACCTCCCACTCATGATATTATTAGGTTAGACAGAGCTGGGAAATTGGGCGGGGGCTTAGCCTGTATTCATAGAAACACACTTTCGATCTCTCCCGTTGAGTCCTCTGCGCCCTCCTCCTGTGAATATCTCTGTCTCAACATCTCAAGTAAGAACCTACCGGTCTGCAAACTTCACACTTTCTACCACCCCCCAGGAGACAATCTCCCCTATATTGAGGAATTATTTGAAATCATTTCTAGCAACGTTGGCTCAGCCGTGTCCCAAATTTTCCTTGGTGACTTTAATCTGCACTAGGCTAACTCCATAGACCCTGCAGTTTCAAGCCTTAAAGCCTTTCTAATTGATCATGATCTGACCCAGCATTGTGACCAACCAACCCATAATAAAGGAAAAATTCTTGACTTCATTATTTGAAGACCGTCTCCTTGGATTCTATTACTCCATGTGACTGGTCAGACCATCACTGCATCCTTTTTTACATCAACAAAGAGGTACAGTTGTGGAAGGCCCAACCAACGAAATCAAAGCTATGGAAAAGGGACCTCAGACTAGTAAACCCTGTTGAGCTAGCCGCCCTCTGTACATCGACCCTATCCTCTCAAGCGGACCTGACGGAGGTGCAGCTACTCACTGACTCCTACAATGTGACCATCTCCAACATCATGAATGACATTGCTCCACTCAAACATAAAAATGCCTCAACTAAAATTTCCAAACCGTGGTACAATGAAAACCTAAACACGGAACGTCGCAACCTTAGGGCAGTTGAACGCTCCTGGAGATCGAATCCCTCTTCGCACCAACTCAAACTCCTAAGAGACGCCAGGAGCCTTTACTACAAACAAATCAGGAACGCCAAGTCTAACTATTTCAGACTCCAATTAGATCAAACGGCAAACCGCCCCAAGAAACTGTTCGAATTGGTCAAACAGCAATCAATTGTAGGTCCAAACCTATCTGAACCTGGAAGCAGTCCACCCTCATGTGACGATCTTGCTTCTTTCTTCATTGAGAAATCTAAACTCATTTCATCTGAGCTCGCTGCTAAGAATACCGGACTCCTCTCTTCCAGGGCAGCCTCTCCACCTGTCCTCTTCAAAAAGCTCAACTCTACCCCCCTGATACCTAAGAACAATGCGGCCTGGGACACCTTTGCCCCGCTCAGTGAACAAGATATCAAAAAGATTCTCCGGAATATCAATCCTTCTAACCACTTCAGTGACCCGTTACCCCCATCCATTTTCAAGGAAATCATGAATGCACTCATCCCCACCTGGACAAGGATTGTAAATGCTTCTCTGTCACAAGGCACAATCCCTGATTGCTTAAAAGCTGCCCAAGTATCCCCTATACTAAAAAAACCTAACGCTGATAGGTCAGACCTCAATAATTTCCGACCTATTTCCAACATACCCACCCATGCGAAACTCCTTGAAAAATGCGTTCAGTCCCAACTCTGTGCTCACATTGAGAACTACCAGCTCTTGGTCCAACATCAATCCGGCTTTCGGACAGGGCATAGCACTGAATAGGCCCTCACTCATGTTATGGATGACATTCTAAAGATTCTCGATCAAAACGATTCCTGCCTCCTGATCCTCCTTGACCTTTCCTCTGCTTTTGACACGGTCAATTATGACAATCTCTTAGCTATCCTACAAAACAGGATGGGCTTTGGTGATCAGGTGCTACAGTGGTTCTCGTCCTTCCTCCATCACAGATCGCAAAGAGTCAAGGCAAATCACTCTCTCTCCCAGCCCTCTCCTGTTCTCATGGGGGTCCCCCAAGGATCTGCCTTATCTCCTATCCTCTTCAACCTTTTCTTGGAACCATTAGCTAACGCACTCAACTCCATGGATATTCATTTCCACATGTATGCCGACGACACGCAACTCTACTTGAAAATCTCATCCCAGGAAAACCTCATATCACTCAACTCCATCCTAACGTATACTAAAAAAAACTGGTTAACTGAGAACCATCTCCTGCTCAACACCTCAAAAACTGAATTCTTGCTCGTCTCCCCTCGGAATCACACCCCTAATCTCGAACTCTGGCTGAGCCACCTCACTGCTTTCAATTGCACTCCGCTCATCGTAAACTCAGCCAAATCGCTAGGAGTCACCATGGACAAGAACCTGAATATGAAAAATCATATCAGCAACACTTGTAAAGGAGCAAACCACTTGATAAGGACACTCAGAAACATCAAACCTTTCCTTCCACTTAAGGATTTCAAGCAGTTGGTTCAAGCGCTTGTCCTACCGAGGGTAGATTATGGCAGTGCAACCCTCTGTGGCCTGCCCAAATACACCCTGGCTCCGCTAAGGGCCTCATTGAACGCTGCTGCTAGACTGGTTACAGGCACCAAACGCAATGAGCGCATATCGCCAGTACTAAAAACTCTAAATTGGCTCCCCTACGAAGCACGAATCCAGCAAAAAATTGCCACGATGACGCACAAAGCTATCCACTTCAAGACGCCCAGGTATCTGGCGCAAAATCTTTGAACTATCTTGTGGTGTAAGAGCCTCTAGAAGTGCTACTACCTTACTCTTGAAACCACCTATCCTGAACAAAAAGAGAACCTCTAACAGAGCCTTCTCCGGTGCGGCTCCAAAGATTTGGAACTCTCTTCCTCCAGAAATACGCAGAATCACCAGAACAACGGTGTTCCAACTGGAAGTCAAAAGATTCCTGATGAATAAACTCCTTCAATAATTGGGCTAACCCCCTGGCCCGTTGACATTGTTCTTACTTCCTTTGTTTCTACATTTACTACTATACTTTTTTTTTTTTTTTTTTACATACTGTGTACACTGTCTTCTGTTTAACATAACTTATATGTGAACTTTTATGCACTTTACGATTCATTTGTGTTTTCATCTTGTGGTTGTTACTTTATTAGCCTCCAGATCGAGTTTGATTGTAAAGCGCTCTGATATCCCTTGGGATCTTGTTCGCGCTATATAAAACTTTATAAATAAATAAATAAATAAATAGTTAATATGCCCCCAAGTCTTTAACTCTTCTGTTCAATTTCTCTTGAAACTCTCCTTTGCTGCTTATCATTCCCTCTATCTCACATTTTGCCACTGGCTACCATTCACTCTCCTTCTTCAGCTCTCTGAGCATTGTCTTTAGAAGTGCCCATGCATGGCCGAGCCCATCCTTGTATGTCCCTCTGGTTCAGCTTAACATTCCCTTGCATTATGTATAGCCTGCCTCTCAATTCAGGCGGCTGCCCCTCTCCTTCATGTGCCCTCTGTAGGTGCAGATATTTTCTCTTCTTGCTCCGACACTCTGCAGTTCTTTACCTCTGCCTTTCGCTTTTTAAAGCTCCTTCTGTGTTCTCTGAAAACACATCTGCACAAAAAGGAGATCCCAAACAGTTTTTAGTCCTGCTAAGCATGCAGAATCATTTCCCGTGCACCTTTGTCATTTCCACTAATTTGGTATGTGTTGATTTTTTGTGAATGGTTTGCTCTTCACAGAACGTAGGCACAAGTGTTCCATGAATAAAATAAACACTGAAATAATACAGAGCATTTATATACTTATTTTTTAAACTACACCTTGAGCAAGCATTTGTTTATAATGCAGAACATATTACTTTTAGAGCGCAAAGCCTACTTTCCAAGAAGCCTTGTCCATTCACCAAATACTCCCTGCCACATTGATGGAGGACCACAATGGGAAATCCGTGTAATAGTGGTACATACAACTAGCAGCATTGAAGAAGGTGCAAGGATTCAGTCAGAGCCCGGTCAGATTACACGATTTTCAGCCACACGTAGTCAGAGCATCACTAGTAAGGTTGATGAAATGTGAGGGTAGAACAACAGGGAGAAACTGGAAGCACTGGAGACCGGGCCTGTCGAGACTAGGGCACAGAAGCACTGGAGACCGGGCCTGGGGAGGCTAGGGCACAGAAGCACGGGAGACCGAGCCTTTGGAGCCTAGGGCACAGAACCACACGAGACTGGGCCTGTGGAGGCTAGGGCACAGAAGCATTGGAGACCCGGTCTGTGGAAGCTAGGGCACAGAAGCACTGGAGACCGGGCCTTTGGAGGCTAGGGCACAGAAGCACTGGAGACCGGGTCTGTGGAGGCTAGGGCACAGAATCACAGGAGTTCGGGCCAGTGGAGGCTAGGGCACAGAAGCACTGGAGACCAGGCCTGTGGAGGCTAGGGCACAGAAGCACAGGAGTCAGGATCTGTGGAGGCTAGGGCACAGAAGCACTGGAGACCGGGCCTGTGGAGGCTAGGGCACAGAAGCACAGGAGTCAGGACCTGTGGAGGCTAGGGCACAGAAGCACGGGAGACCAGGTCTGTGGGGGTCGGGGCACAGAAGCACGGGAGACCAGGCCTGTGGGGGCTAGGGCACAGAAGCACGGGAGACTGGGCCTGTGGAGGCTAGGGCACATAACCACTGGAGACCGGGCCTGTGTAGGCTATATCACAGTAGCACAGGAGACCGGGCCTGTGGAGGGTAGGGCACAGAGGCACTGAAGACCTGGCCTGTGGAGGTGAGGGCACAGAAGCACAGGAGTCAGGGCCTGTGGAGGCTAGGGCACAGAAGCACAGGAGTCAGGGCCTGTGGAGGCTAGGGCACAGAAGCACAGGAGTCCGGGCCTGTGGAGGCTAGGGCAAGGTAACACAGGAGACGGAGCCAGTGGATGCAAGGACACAGAAGCACAGGAGTCAGGACCTGTGGAGGCTAGGGCACAGAAGCACTGGAGACCGGGCCTGTGGAGGCTAGGGCACAGAAGCACGGGAGACCGGGTCTGTGGGGGTTAGGGCACAGAAGCACGGGAGACCAAGCCTGTGGAGGCTAGGGCACAGAAGCACGGGCGACTGGGCCTGTGCAGGCTATATCACAGTAGCACAGGAGACCGGGCTTGTGGAGGGTAGGGCACAGAGGCACTGGAGACCTGGCCTGTGGAGGCTAGGGCACAGAAGCACAGGAGTCAGGGCCTGTGGAGGCTAGGGCACAGAAGCACTGGAGACCGGGTCTGTGGAGGCTAGGGTACAGAATCACAGGAGTTCGGGCCAGTGGAGGCTAGGGCACAGATGCACTGGAGACCGGGCCTGTGGAGGCTAGGGCACAGAAGCACAGGAGACCGGGCCTGTGGAGGCTAGGGTACAGAAGCACAGGAGTCAGGACCTGTGGAGGCTAGGGCACAGAAGCACGGGAGACCGGGTCTGTGGGGGTTAGGGCACAGAAGCACGGGAGACCAGGCCTGTGGAGGCTAGGGCACAGAAGCACGGGCGACTGGGCCTGTGGAGGCTAGGGCACATAACCACTGGAGACCGGGCCTGTGCAGGCTATATCACAGTAGCACAGGAGACCGGGCTTGTGGAGGGTAGGGCACAAAGGCACTGGAGACCTGGCCTGTGGAGGTTAGGGCACAGAAGCACAGGAGTCAGGGCCTGTGGAGGCTAGGGCACAGAAGCACTGGAGACCGGGTCTGTGGAGGCTAGGGTACAGAATCGCAGGAGTTCGGGCCAGTGGAGGCTAGGGCACAGATGCACTGGAGACCGGGCCTGTGGAGGCTAGGGCACAGAAGCACAGGAGACCGGGCCTGTGGAGGCTAGGGTACAGAAGCACAGGAGTCAGGACCTGTGGAGGCTAGGGCACAGAAGCACGGGAGACCGGGTCTGTGGGGGTTTGGGCACAGAAGCACGGGAGACCAGGCCTGTGGAGGCTAGGGCACAGAAGCACGGGAGACTGGGCCTGTGGAGGCTAGGGCACATAACCACTGGAGACCGGGCCTGTGCAGGCTATATCACAGTAGCACAGGAGACCGGGCCTGTGGAGGGTAGGGCACAGAGGCACTGGAGATCTGGCCTGTGGAGGCGAGGGCACAGAAGCACAGGAGACTGGGCCTGTGGAGGCTAGGGCACAGAAGCACGGGAGACCGGGCCTGTGAAGGCTAGGGCACAGAAGCATGGGAGACCGGGCCTGTGGAGGCTAAGGCACAGATGATGGGTGGACGCAGGTCACAAAATTGGCAGTGGAATGAAGATCGAGGCTATTTATACAGAGTGAGCCACTAATACCATGCCTAGCAACTTTAGCTTGTTGAAGGTTCCCATTTGCTGCTTTGGTTCACATCTGTCTTTGGTCCCTCATGTGTTTTTTGTTTTTCCTTTCATTCCCCTCGTGTTAGTGCTGCTTTGGTTTACATTACTTAGCTTTCTGTGCTACCTTCCGAACTGTGAGACCGTGCTGTAATCACATACAGTAAATTGGAAAGAAATTAAATTAAACCTTTCCAATTTATATCTAGGATGCAGTTTGGGATTGAAATCAGAGACAAAATTTGCCCATTGTTCAAGCCTGACAGAAAGACCACAATGGAGCATACAACCAGCAACGCAGACGAAAGACCACAATGGCTCATCAAACTGAAAGAAAGACAAACTACGCCCATATTGAACACAACTCAGGCACTCTGACAGCTGGAATGAAACTGAAACCAGAGAAAACTAATGACACAACTCATCAACAGAACTTGGGAAATGCTGACTATTATTTGTACACTATTATTTATAAAGAAAATCTGCTTTTATGTAGTGCTTTTTCCACATAAAAATGTTTACTTAAAAATCATGGCACATGATATAGAGAATTTACAAACTTAATTTATAAATCACACTTTGAGTGAGCGGTTGCTCATATTACATAACGTGTTGCTATTAGAATGCAAATACTTCTTTTCAAGTAGTTCCTCGCATACGCTGAAAACAATTCGCCTCATGCTTGAGGAAGCATTCAAAAGGAGGCAGAGTGATACACAAGACCCCCATCGAGAGATATTTCCTACTCTTTTAGAAGTGTAGTGAAAAAGGTGCTGGCATACAATTGTGCTAAAAAGTTTTCCAACAGAGGGCATGGGCACTCCGGTTGCAGAGGGCTAGCTGTCAAAATGTCCAGCCAACTGAGGAACATTATCTATCCCAAATGTGTGCAACCAATGGAGGGAAATAAACTGTCCCAAGTATTCGCAGCAAATGGAGGAAAAAAACTGCCCCCAATATGTGCAACCAATGGAGGGAAATAAACAGCCCCAAATATGCCCAACCAATGTAGAGAAATAAACTGCCCGAAATATGTGCAACCAATGGAAGTAATAGGTCCAGATATGTACAATCCATCAGTAAATTACAGTGGCGGCTGGCACGGAACGGGGCCTGCGGGGTGGAGGAGGGGGCGGCGGGAGAGACAAAAAAAAATACAATATAAACACCCTTTTCCAGTCACCGTCTCTCCTCCGCTTCGGTCCCTTCCCACTCCGCCTTCTCCTCAGCTTCGGTGGAAGCAGGAAGCACACAGGTTCCTTCCCCTAAGCCAACCACAACGCTGCATGTGATTGGTCTGAGCACTATGGTTCGGCACTCAGACAGGGAATGGAAACCTGTGCATGTTCCTCACCAGGCTGTGTGATGCAGCCTGGTGGGGAACATGCAAATTGCACATGACTGTTTGGCCGGCCCTCTCGGCCAAACAGTCATGCACACTTAGGGAGTGCCAACCACTCCTCCCCCTGTGAACTCAGACCGCCCTAACCTAGCCCCATAGTGAAAAATAAAATTATAATGACGGGGTTATTATCTTTTTATTTTTCCTTTCTCCTACTCTGAGAGCAGAGCGCTCCTCCGCCTTAGCTGAAGAGTTGCCCCTGGTAAATTTGTTTGTTCTTCTAAGATACTATACTTTTGGTAGACAGGAGTTACTTTTGTTGTTTTGAGGTTATAGCATGTAGTATTCGTCAGTGTATAGTGTCAACAAAAAGCATTTAGTGCACAGTAATTGTCTGCGTCAGAGAGAAGCTGTTTTCTACCCTTAAGTCCCAATGATTACTTTCCCTCCCAGCCTGCGGTGAAGCTTAGCATCTGAGCCAAAGCTCTTTGTTATACTTCATAGAACAGAAGGCTAGGTATCCACTACAAAATGACATCTTGAATGATGGCACAGTACTGGAAGAAGGTTTTTGTTTGTCTTATTACTGCCAGCTGGGTATGAGAACATCATGTATCCTTGCAGGGCTCATCCAGTGACATTAAACACGCTCTCAAGTCTGTGGACTCAGATCAACAAACCATAATGTTGAAAAATAACGTGCATCAAAAATAAGATCTTGCACAAAAGTTCAGATGGACTGGGTCCTGGTTTGACCCAACGCATGGAATGAAGAACTCATCGCATACAGGCTAATTGCATTCTTTCTATTTTGTTTTGTTGTTTAACTCATCCGAATCACAGTGACCATGAAGTTTTCTCTTCCTGCCTTCTGGCCTACCTATGAATCTAAAAGGCTTGGCACGTGTTAGACCTTGCCCCTTTGGCAGGGTATCCCCAAACGTTTTTCCCTTTGACTCCTATTTTTCTGACCCTGTTTTTGTTGGATATAGGATTCTGGGCACTTTACCACTGATGATCAGTGCTAAAGTGCATATGCTCTCTGTGTAAATTGTGATTCTGATTGGTGAATCATGATTGGCATATTTGATTTACTGGTAAGTTCCTAGTAAAATGCACTGAATATGCCAGGGCCTGTAAATCAAATGCTACAAGGGGGCCTGCAGCATTGGTTGTGCCACCCACATGAGTAGCCCTGTAAATGTTTCTCAAACCTGGCACTGCAGTGTCTGCATGCACAGTTTTGAACTGCCATGTTGACCTGGCAAGTGCGCTTGCCAGACCCAAACCTTCCCTTTTCTTACATGTAAGGCACCCCTAAGGTAGGCCCAAGTTACCCCCATTTGCAGGGTGCAGTGTATGTGAAAGGTAGGACATGTACTGGTGAGTGTGACATGTCCTGAAAGTGAAATACTGGGTCTTTAGTTTTTCACTATTGAAAGGCTGTCTGTCCCATAGGATAACATTGGAGCTGCACTGTAACATTTTACATGTGTAACTTTCAACTGGGAAAAGATTGAACAATGGAGTTTCGGCTTTCTGAACTCAGAATTTATTAACACACTTTTTAGTAAAGTTGGTTTTTAAATTGTGTGTTTGAAAATGCCACTTTTAGAAAGTAGGAATTTTTTTGCTTTACCATTCTGTGTGCCACTAACTGTTTGTGTATTCAGTGTCTGGTTTTTGAGTGACAGGAGATGACCTTTTTTGCGCCCTGCTGTGGTATTCTGCTTGTGAAGAAATCTGCAGGGGTGTGTGTGTGTGTGCTTGCCTCCTGTTGAAAGTCTCAGGGAGATAAAAGACTTCAAGAAAGATTTTTGCTGCTGCAAAAAGAACCTACCTGAAAGGTGAGCTGGAAAGCTGTGCAAGGACTACTGCCCCTGATGTGTGTGGGGGAAGGACGGCCTGCAGTTGCTGCTCTGGTCGGAAGCAGGAGAAGGGCTGGACTGTTCTTCACCTTTTTGAGGAAAAGAGCAGCATGTGGGGAGAGCTTTGGCAGGAAAGTGTGTGTGGAGCACTTTCCCCTCTTCAGAGGGAAGCTGCCTGGATCAGCACATGGTGAGAGCTTCATTCACCCTGTTGTGGTGCCAAAAAGCGCATGGTGAGCGCGTCCTTTCCCTATTGTTGTGCTACCAGAAAAGCACATGTTGAGCGCTTTATTCTCCTGGTTGTTCTGCCAAGAACTGTGTGGTGAGCGTTTCTATTTCTCTTCAATAAGGGACCACCGCACCATGTAATCCCAAGGGCGGCCGCCCCAGGGGGGAACGGGGCGATTGTCCAAAGCCACAGTGGCATAACAAAACATGAGTAGGCCCCCCTAAAAAATATGCTGAAGGGGCCCCTCACATCAGTATGGGATGAGGTGGGGCCCTACAGTATGGTTAGACCTGGGGGTCCCCTGCACTGCATTTGCTGCGGGGGCCTTTGCTACACCCCTGCGAAGCCATAGTGTCTGCAGGAGCCCAGATGCACCCCCCACAGGGTACCGTATCAACGAGGGAGCAGCCACATAAGAAGGAAGTCCCATGCAGGAGCCTTCCCTGCATTGCCTAGCAACTCTACATCGGAGGGTGGGGCCCAACCTCAGAGGAGTAGTGCCAGAAGAAAGGAAGCGGCATGGTGATCCCATTAGCCCGAGCAGCACTACAAACCCTTTGTGCGCCCTTCGGTCCTGACGTGTAAGCCAACCCCTCCTTCCCCACCCGGCCCGGGCAGAAATGCCCGTCACAGCCTGGCGGCTTTTGGGTATCTTCTGAGCACTGCCAGTGAGTTTGAGATTACGGGGGCAAGGCTTGGCCGGGCCCCACCGCATTTGTGCCCTGTGTCTGCGGGCAATGTTCCATTGCAGACTTTTGGGGGCATTTTGTTTCTTGTTGTCCTTATGGGGGAAGACCTCAACGGAGGCCCCCAATCCCCAGTGCAATTCTACTGCACTACCATTTAGAGGAACGCAGGTGCTGCTGCGGCCTACAGTTTTTGCTGGGCCTCCCCAGTGGCGCTTTACATGTTCTCTCAGTGAATGATTCATATGAAGCCTAATCTAATGCACCTCATGCCCTGATGTGTTACGCATGCTGTTTTTGCCCTGCATGGTCAGGATAACAAGTACTATTATCTTTAGTAACTGCATAATATGTAAAGTAATGGTGTCAGGTGGTGTTATGCATAATGTTCTTGTATGACTTGTGCAACTTATAAGGATTTGCTTTATTGCACTGAATGTGTTGTTATGACAATTGCCTGGTTGGCAAAGTGATTTATGATCAACATGTTGTTACTACAATTGCCTAGTGGGCAAAGTGGTATATGTGATTGTGGTCTTATGTGTGTTATATATAACACAAGAGATATTTTTATATAACTATGTCTGGAGTCTCTTTTGTGGTGTGCCTAGTGTGTCACTGGTGTGCGTGTGTGTGTTTCGCAAATGCTTTATGTTTGCCTCTGGGATAAGCCTTACTCCTCTGCTAAGCTACCAAGGGGGTGAGCAGGGGTTATCTTGTGTGTGTAACTCCCTTACCCTGACTGGATTGGTGGGTTTGGTGCATACCCTAGCCAACCAGAAACCCCATTTCTAACAGCAGGCTGCTGTGACTTTGTGAGCATGAGCCATGCAGCACATGGTAGTGAGGAGTCACATGGAAGTGACTGTCAAACATGAGCTGCAGCTCTTTGTGATAGGCTTTCTTTGCCACCCCAATTTTATTCAAGGTTGCAGACTATATGGAGAAACCACTGCTTGGAATTAGTAGAGAGTGTAGGCCTAGAGCGTTAAACCTGGATACGGTGTATCACATGTAAAGATTTTTAAGATCGCCCCAGGGTACCACTGGCTCCCTCTCCAGGAGCCATGACAGATCTAAAGCCTAGAAATGCACATGATTAAGCCACAACTTCTTCAAATTGGTTTGGTGAGTATTCCCAGCCGCACATTTGCCTGAAGGAGAGCTGAGGCAGAGTGTTCCAGGAAGATGCAGCATCCTCAGATCGTCTCGTCATTGCTTCCCAGTTCTGTTTGTGTTAGAAGGTAGAACATAATAAGTTGATTAGCTGGAGGCCCACGTCTGTGATAAAGATTTATTCTTGATGAACTGTGAGTTGTATGGAGCCTCCAACAAATAGCCTCTTTATAGTCTAGTTCTTGGGTTTCCCGACCCTTGATGTCCGCTATGAGGAGAGGATATCAGATCACCACTGACCCAGTCAGTCGTTGTCACACTCTGCCATGTTGAAAAGTCATGAATATCAATCAATGCATTTCTGAGGCAAGTGGAGACCAAGGAAGACTTTCCAGTGCTAATAGTGAAGGAAGGGACACCAAGTAGCTCAAAAAAATGCCACGTTTCCAGCAATCTACAGAAGTCCAAAAAAGAAGTGCAAGTCCAGATTTCTAAAGGGAGAGAGTTCCATGGAGTAGGACCAAGAACAACAAAATACCTACCTCCCTGCCTTACATGTTTAAAACAAGGTATGGTAGCTTAGAGCTGATTTCCAGAACAAAGGGTACGCAGGAGAATAAAATTGCACCAACTCCATTAAGATAAAGGAGGCCACCACCATCCAAGGCCTTATGCATAATGTTTTAAAATGGATGCACTTCTCAATGGTCAGCCAATGAAGAGAGCAGAGATGAGTGGTGACAGAGAAATGCCTGGAAACATGGCAGAGCAAAGGTACTGCAGCATTATGCACAATCTTAAGCCTCTTGAGCATTTTATAGGGATGCCTAAATATAACACATACCAGTAGTCCAACCTGGATGCAATCAAAGCTTGAACCACAGTTTTTTAGGTCGAGCCTGGGCAGCGCATCCGCTGTTGCGTGGCATGCAGTATTGGAGTATGGCTTTGAAGCCACTCCCACACTCTGCGCCCATATTTGTCATTGGCTTGTGTCATTGTCCTTCGTAGCTTGCGAGTCGTTATTAGGCTTGTTAGTCCCTCCTTGGTACAGCTTGTCTTCATTTGTAACCTCCCATGGCAACTAGCCCTTTTACTTCTGTTGTGACACGATATGCTTATTTAGTCTTTAAGCACTCTTTTCTTTAATGGGTTTCTCCTACTGCAGTCACGACATGCCTTCCTCACCATGTGGGCTTTCACTGTCAAGCAGCCTCGAACAAAGGCGGCCGCTTATTTGAAGTGAAATAGGTCTCGCATTTACAAGAGTTTGAGCAATCGCCATTGTGATTGACAGTAGCTTAAACTCTCGTAAATGCAAGACCTATTGCATTGCAAATACTTATTTGCCAAAAGAGGTAGGAGCCAAAGAGTTTTCTTACGAATATGTAATTGATCTCAAGCAAAAAAACACGTGGCAGAAGGAGTAATTCCAATCACTCAGCTCACTCTGTGCATCCGAGAACTACAGAAAGGCTCATTCACAGGTGATGATGCACAAACATAGATAGTGCTTTTGTATACCCTCAATGACTCAATACACAGGTTGTTGCCACCTACTCCTTCCAGATGAATTTTGGAGAAACAGACAAAGGGACAAGACGTGTTCAAAGGCACCCTGTGCCCAATATTTCTGTGTTCTATCTTTAGGGCAAGCTGTTGTCTCCATTGTTTTATCCCAGTGAAGCTCTTTTGTAGCCTGATAAATCTTGGAGTATGAGTAGAATCAGATTCCAAAGTGATTCCATTTGTTTCTATTAAGATTGGCACATTGTATATACACATGTATGTATGTTTCGGATCTATATGGAGCAGGGCTTCCCAACCGTGGCTTCCCAGCAATAATGAACAACCTACAAAAAAGAAACCACATCAGAAAGCTATGAAAGAGCAGGGTCTTCAAATGTCTTCTGAAGGCCACTTCATTAGGGCAGTGATAAAGCCGAGGCAGAGGGATTTCCAGAGTTTGGATGCCAAAAACTTTAAAGACCTATTCTCTTTGGCTGAAGGACCGCAGAGCCCAATTTAGAATATTTGGTGGAATTATGTGGCTGAGAAAGATAGGACGTTAAACTAGAAGAGAGAGACCGAGCTACTCCAAGAGACAGGGTTCCATATAAGACTATATTGTCACAAATAATTTCTCTTAGAGAATTCAAACCGTTCACGACTCACGTACTTCACGTTTGCAAAATCATACAAACCTCTACACCCTTTTTCAAAGGGACCGACAAGGTAATTCAATATAAACAACTTTTAATATAAAACCACATTAATCAATATACACAATTTAATAAAATTCAAATCATTAAAACAGTTTAAAACCACAACCTAATAATTATTGCACATGATCTCACAAATATATTATAACAAGAGAGACAGCACAAACATATACATGTGTCATTAAACATTTGTTAATTTGAAGAAACCAATGGAATAATTCTGTTATTTGAGGTGTTTTCCACATTGTATTGTATTGCAATTGTATTTATATAGTGCTTACTACCCCTGACGAGGCGTTGAATCGCTTTTAGAAACCTTTGTTCCTCAAATTAAATACAAGTTGGTGTCAACGCGTTTCGGTGGGTTAATGGGATATAACCACTTTCTTCAGGACAACAAGAAATATTTTTTAGCCCTCCTAACGAAAAATGCAGTATTAGCCTGCATAAAAAAAATACAAACCATATATCAGATATTATCTCATTTTAGTATCTCCTGTAACTTAATCAAAGTAAAACCATTTGAAAACAATTGTTTTATATCTTAAAAATGGACAGGGAGAAGTATCTATTCATCTTTTATCAAAATAACAACATAATTAACCACCTTATTCACATATTACAACATTCATTAAAACCCTAAAACAAAGTTTGCAATAAAACATATGTAGGACGACTATAATCCTGGAGGTCCAGTTTAAAACTAGGGTGCAGGATCTCACAACAACCAAAGCTTTTATCCACTCTCACTCATTCAATGCAAAAAGATTACGTTCACCTAATACCCTTTGGGATAAGGCACGCACCGGTTTAATGAAGGAATTCTGTAGAAGTTAAAAAATTAATTCTTAGATTTTTCGCCCTAATATAGGGATACAAAGTTAAAAAATATTTATAAAAATTGGGGAGAATGTTATCCCAAAATTGAAGCTATCTCCGGCCTATTACAACTCACTTATGTGATGTTGGTAGGGACCTATTTGTTCTATGGACATACCTTAAAATACTGCTACTCCTTCAATTGCACAGAGCATGTGATCATTCCTTCTAGGCATTTGTATGTCACACGCTGTTTTACATTAAACCGTCCTCGGTAAAACACTTTATCCTCCTATACAGAAAAGGAGAGCTAAGTTAACAGGATTATACTCCGTCAAAAATTCAAACAAACAGTACCCTTGACTCATACCGGGTACTAACCTGTGGTCAAACCACCTATAATGATGTGGGTCCAGAGCTCTCAAATTCCATGGCAATAAGTACATGTAAGGAGAAGTTCATTCAGGTTCAAATCAAGTGAAGCCCCGTCTGGGCATACCTAGCACACTTAGGGCGAGAAAGCAAAAGACACATAGTTGATGGATGGAATGCAGAACAAATCAAAACATTTACCCCCAGTCAAAAAATCTGGGTTAAATCCATCATTCTTTTGCTCACCATGCCACCCCAGTTTAGACGTGGCCATATGCAAATCAGTCTTGACCCTGTACCTCATGGGAACAGTCCAGCCCGAACTGCCAAGCAGGTCCTCCCTGGACCCGAAACAAGCATCCTAGGACCAGCCAGGATAACTTGAATCCAGTGACTCAGTGAGCCCGGGACCCACGTCTGGGCATACCTGGCGCACTTAGGGAGAGGAAGCAAAAGACACACAGTTGATGGACGGAAGCCATTTTTGTCATTTTGGTCTTGTTTGGTTTAGATAAAGCTACTTTATTTTTCCTAACTGGTGTAGTGTCCATTTGTGGTGTTTTCACTGTGATACTGTGTGTTTGGGTACAAATACCTTACACATTGCCTTTGGGATAAGCCTGTCTGCTCGTGCCAAGCTACTAAGGGGTGAGCAGGGGTTATCTAAAGTGTGTCAATATACAATGGTTCAGCATCGAATAACTTTATAGTAGGTAGGAGTTCAGTAAAACACTTCAATTAATCTGAGCACAGATTACATGTTTCTCAATGCAAAATATCCATTGGACTTGTTCAATTTATAATTCTTTATTTTTGTATCTTCTTTTTCAAAATCGAGTAAGAACTGTAGCCAACGTGTTTCGTCTTCTCGGACTTCTTCAGAGCTCCAAACAAGATTCTTCTCAATTTGACTAGACGGTATAATTGTGTTAATCATTTTGTGTGTGGTTTACATGTAGAGCCAACTGTTTGTCCTCTCAAAGCGAGGTGAGTCTGTATAGGTGTTATGCCAGATCTCTGATTTAAAAAGATGTGAAAGACGTCCTCATGTGTAGTATTCAAATTGGTAGTTCCACTCCAGTTGGTGGCATCCTATAATTAAAGGACAGACTTCAAGGTTTCTCCACGCGCAGGTTCTATGATGTTAATTGAAGTGAAGTTATCCAACGTTTGTATTCCCCTTACCGTGACTTGAAGCAAGGGTCCGTACTTGGACAAAGGTGCATACCTCTGCCAACTAGAGAGGCTCCTTTTTTAACACCTTCCATTTTAATACATATAAGAAATAGGGTAGGTCCTAAATAGCCCAGAGGACAGAGTGCAATGTATTTAAAAAGTTAGACATGTACTTTTAAGTTTTACATGTCCTGGCGATGAAAAACTTTTCCATTTGTTTTTCACTACTACGATGCCGAGGTTTTTGGCATGGTCTGAGGGGGTGGGAGTTCTTCCGTGGGCGGAGGGCCACCAGGTGTTGTCCCATGCTCATGAGGACTTCTGTCTTTTCGGCGTTGAGTTTTAGGCAGCTGTTGGTCATCCAAATTGCGGATTCTTGCGTTCCCTTCTGTGGGATAACTTTTAATTGAAAGCAGGTAGGGATATTGAGTTTGGTGTCTATAGAATTGTAATTTGAAAGCCCTCTTAAAGTTGGATTTTACATTCCAATATTCTTTATCAGTAAAGCTGGATTTTAAGTCACAATTCTGAAAATGCAATTTTTTAGAAAGTTGACATTTTCTTGTCTCAACCGTTTGGTGTATGCAGCCTGTTCCTGGGTTACATGACTGGGTATAGTTGGCAGTTTGATATTGCTTACTCCTCCCAGACAGCCACACAATAGTGGGATTAGGTGCGCCTGAATGGGTTATCAACTGGCAGGATGAGGAGACGGAGCTGGGCACAGCCTTCACACAAAGGGCTTGTCACCACTGCATTGTTCATGCAGCAAGCTTAGAGGTGGGTTGGGGCAGGAAATTCAAGGACCTGAGGTAGAATTCTCTAAAAAATTCCCCTACCTCAAAGTGGGCTCCAGATATAAATAGTGGACACTCAGACCCAAGTTTTCAGGACCTCTGGATACTACATAAGAAGGACTGCTGTCCGGTTTTTGTTCCCAGTCGGCCCTGGCAATGAGATTGGCCGACCCGTGGGGTTGTGGAGCGAGTGTAAAGCTTTTTGCTGCTTTTGTTGCCAGGGGGCCATATTGCATCTATGCTGCAAAACCGGCCCCCAGTAACAAAAATAGCCCCCGGGGGTCTTAAACTGGGCCCCACCCTGGCGGCCCACCGGGAAAAGGCCTGGTGCCTGCTACGGTCACTCCGGCCCTGACTGCTGTGCTGCTTAGCTGCCAGATGAACTGCCACTGTGCTGCCCTGCTACTCTGCTGCTTTGCTGCCTGCTGCCCTGATTGCTGAGAAGAAAGACTGGATCTGCACCTCTCACCCCAAGCTGAAGTGACTCCAAGGGTCAGTTAACTGACCTTCTGTTCTGAGTTGCAGGGACATAACAAGCTCCAGAGGTTCCTTGCAATTTTCCAGCTGACCTGCGGCCTGGAGCTGCAACTGGACCTGCCTGAGCCTGCCGGCCTCTGCTGAAGTGCGTTCTTGACCCCCAAGATGTGCCCTTAAGGTCCTGTACCGTTGGTTCTGCATCAGTTGACCTGTTTCCTCAAGAGAAGGCGAAATCCTTAAGTTTTTGGGACTTTGCGAACTTGAATGGGCAGTGTGCATCAAGATCTTGTTGCCAGCAACACCCACCAATGTGAAGTTCTGGCGAATCCGACTCTTTGAGCCACAGTGGCTGCCAATGACACTCAGCAGCGCGAGATCTGCACTTTTAGCTACAGCCTCATCAGCTCACAGTGACCACCAATGCAAAGCACTATCAACGACCATCCACAACGCCCAAGAGGATCTTTGTGCTACAGCAATCACCTTCCACAATGTCCAGCCTGTTCCTCACAATACATCAACAACCATTCGCGATGCTCTCCCTGCTCCTCATGGCCCCTTTCACCACGAATGGAACTCTTTGCGATGGACTTTGAAGGTAATTCTTTCAGCAGAGCTAACCTGCTCCATGTATCCAGCCCACGTTCCATCGTGGTCGGCCTGAATTTGTGACTTTCACCCAGTCTTTCACGGCCACATAACCGCAAGAAATGCTTACCTGAAATGTTGGAAATGGCATATCTCCAGTTCTACTGATTGGATTTTGGTAATTTTGGTGTCAAATATTTTATTAAATGTCACTGTGTGATTTTCCTTGTGTTGTGTTTTCACTTCATTACTGTTTGACTTGCTGCACAAATACTTTACACATTGCCTCTAAGTTAAGCCTGACTACCTTTCTACCCAACTACCAGCAGGTTAAGCACAGGTTAATTTGGGGTTTGTTTGTGTTTCACCCTGACAGAGATTTTGGTTGCTGCATGAGTAGGGTTTCACCCACTTCAACCAGTAACCCGATTTGCAACAGCCTCTAACCCAGTGCCCTGCCGAAACCTACGCAGCCTCCAATGACTATAATTGCTAGACTACTCAACTCTCGCAACTGGATTTTTATTCTGTAGACAGCCAAGAGTCAAGGTGATCTAAAGTATAGGATCACCACTATCCGATATATGATGTTCTTTCTGGCCAACTCAGGGTTATTGCAGAAAGTAAATCACAGAACTTTGTAACACAAGAGGATGCTTGGAAGTGGCTTTAGGCTGGAGACCTGTTAAATGTGGGACACCTGCAAAACCACTAGTGACCCACTTGAGACGGAAACTAGCATGCTCAAAGCTGCAAAGCTTCTGAGAACACTGGTCAGCTTAATGACCCTGAGTCAGCTAGTACTAAAGAGACTCTGCAAGAAGGATGAAAGCTGTTGCTGCAGTAAGTTAGGCTCTGGTCCGGAAGTTGTAGGAACCCTCTACATAATGGACTGATCTGACCTGTGGATAAGTGATGGTATAATGAATCAACCGGCTTTAGGGGCAGAGGGGATGATATTTATATAACAAGTTCGCCATCAATAGAAAAATGTTGACAGTCGCTGGACATGCAAAGGGGTGTTGATTTGGGGATAATGCCTATGTAATTTTTCTTGAATTTTGGTTTATTTTTAACTCTGGTTGGAACTAGTTTGGTTTATTTGGGGTGACAGACTCCCAGCGAATTGGGAAGGTCAGTAGTTTTGCTCCTGTAGTGCTGGGAGATGGTTAGGGATGCATGGAGGGAGGGTGGGGAAAGGGTTTGGGGTTAGGTGTGTTTGTGAATTCTTTGAAACTTGGCAGTGTGCAGGTGGAGAACTAAAAGTATGTAATGAATGGTACGTCTAGACTAGGTGAGGGACGACTCGCAATCTTGGAAATAAAAGTGGACCCCTGGGTGGTGGGAAGCTGAAGATACTCTCTTGGAATGTCAATGGAAAGGGAAGTAAAACTAAAAGAGGAATAATATATCAATATCTTAAGCTGTATACACTGGATCTGGTGCTCCTAAATAAGACCCATTTGATGGGAGAAAGATGTTGCATGTTGCTAGCCTTTACGAACACACTGAAATGTTGATTGACATGACAAAACTGATCCTATATAACAATGTGTTTCTGTTTAAAAATAATTGTTATGAACAAATACAAGGTGTGGCGATGGGCTCGAGATTTTCTCCTTCCTACGCTAACCTCTTCATGGGGTGGCTTGAGGAGGAGTGGATCCGGGGTTCCAAAGGCACACAATGGAACAACTCGGATGTATGACGTTACAACGCATACTTTTACAACGCATGCACTTACAACGCAATTTTTACAATGCAACATCCACTACAACGCATTCCATTACATCGCATGACACTACAACGCATTTTAAAAAACTACCTTTACAACGCATTCCATTACATCGCATACTACCTTTACAGCGCATACCATTACAACGCATAATGTTACATTGCATTTAAGGTAAGTATTGGATAGTATAGGGGTAAAAATTACTATTCTTACTCCAGGGGGTGCAACAGTAGGATAAGTGTTGGATAGTATAGGGGTAAAAATTACTATTCTTACTCCAGGGGGTGCAACAGTAGGGTAAGTGTTGGATAGTATAGGGGTAAAAATTACTATTCTAACTCCAGGGGGTGCAACAGTAGGGTAAGTGTTGGATAGTATAGGGGTAAAAATTACTATTCTAACTCCAGGGGGTGCAACAGTAGGGTAAGTGTTGGATAGTTTAGGGGTAAAAATTACTATTCTAACTCCAGGGGGTGCAACAGTAGGGTAAGTGTTGGATAGTATAGGGGTAAAAATTACTATTCTAACTCCAGGGGGTGCAACAGTAGGGTAAGTGTTGGATAGTGTAGGGGTTAAAAATTAATATTCTAACTCCAATGGTATGCATTGTAATGGTATGCGTTGTGATGCCTGCGTTGTAGTGACATGCGATGTAGTGTCTGCGTTGTAATGGTATGCGTTGTAATGGTATGTGTTGTAGTGTCATGCGTTGTAAAGGATGTTCCGTTGTAATGCCTGCGTTGTAAGTGTAGTGCGATGTAATAGTTGCGTTGTAAAGGTTGTTTCCCGAACAACTCCATTTTATTCTGAGGTTGATGCATTGACGACTGCATAATGATTTGGACAGGCCAAATAGACAAATTACACAAATGTTGTGATTACCTTAATAGTATTGAAACCAACTTAAAATTCACACATCAGTTCAGTAAAGAAAAAATAAAATATTAAGATGTGGAATTTTACATAAAAGACAACACGATACAAAGCAGACTGAACCGTAAACCTACATCATGTAACACTGTCTTGCATGCATCTAGTGTACATCCTAAGCAGCAAAAACAAGCAATACCATATGGAGAACTCATGCGAGCTAGACGCAATTGCATTAATGACCTAGAATTTCATGAATGTATTACAGACATGAACCTGAGATTCTCCAAGAGAAGTTATGACACATCAACTCTGGCCAGAGCCAGGAATAGGATCAAAAGAATAGACAGGCATGACACCTTGAAAGATACACCTGGAAGGAAAGGATCTAAAAAGACAGAGGCTATTCGCTTTATTACTGACTACACAACACTAACACAGAAACTAACAAAGAGTATGAGACATCACTGGCACATCCCCCAGGCAGATAAAAAAAAAGAGGAGGGTTTCATTTTCCCCAGACCAGCTGTTACTTTTCGCAGGGGGAGATCCCTGCGGAACTTACTGAGCCCCAATTATCCAATAGTGGGAACACAGGAACATTGGATGAACATCTACATGTTGAGCTTGCACAAATGTGCACATATTGGGGTGTGCAAATGGGCTGTGGACAAGGAGAAAGAACTTGAGGGGTGGAACAACAGGACTTACATGATATGTTTCAACATCAATTGTAACAGTAAATATGTGGTGTAGGTCATAGAATGCAAATGAGGGTGAAAATATGTGGGCAGCACCATTAGAGTGGAGAAGGAGAGAATAAGTGAACACATGAAAGGTGTGAAACAGAATGATATACAATATCCTATTGCGGCACATATTTCAGATTGTTCTGCCCAGAATGGACACCGCACACTGACATTTTTATGGTATTGGCATAATCTCTAGAAACCCACTGAGGGCAACAGGGAACTGACTCTATGTAGGAGAGAGGCAATGTGGATTTTATGCCTGCAAACTGTAGAAAATGGCCTGAACACAGATCACGAACTTCAATACTTCTTAGGTGATTGTTGATCAGTAAAGGGCACAGTGTGTTAACTCCTATATCACATAAGGAATTCTGATCAACAATGGGAATACGATGAGAATATTGTCATAAGAATGCTCTTGAACGTGGAAGAATAATGTGGTATGGGCATGTCAAGTTCTTTCATTTTAATTTTTGTAGGAGAGCACTAGATAGTCACGAAAAAGATGATTATGCCATATTTACATGAATGACCCTAGATGTGATGAATAAACAACAATATGGAATGCTTATGTATATTTTGCTTTCAAACAAGGTCTTCATGATGGTACAGCTCAAATTATGACAAAGATATGATATGAACCTGTATTTATAACGTGCATGTTAAAAAAGTATCACCCGAAAACGGGTATGAAAAATTAGTAGCAATGTGTTATGGGAGTGCATGTTGAGTTCTTTGGTTTTAATTTTTAGTAATACAGCGCTGGTTAATCATGAAATAGATGATTTTACCACATTCACATGAAAGCCCCAAGATGTGATGAACAAACAACAATGTGGAGTGTTTATGTATATTTTTGTTTTCAAACGAGGTTGTCATAATGATGGTACATCTCACATTACGAAACAGATATGATATGACCTGTATGTATAACGTGCATGTAAATAAATATTGCCCTCAAATGGGTAAGACCGGTGTATATTGAATTTAAACGTGATGGCTCTTTACCATTTGGCATTGTCTCACCCTCAAGGAAACTGCTCTTTTTCACTAAATAATTGACATTATATCGATGGTCGTGGAACCCATCCTAGTTACATTATTCAGTTAAACACCGCTACACACTAGTCAAGAATGGTGCCCATTAAATGACAGTTCCATGGCAGCCATAAAAATAAGTTTAAATTTCTTGTTGTTGCGAAACTCATAGGACTTATGGCGCCCGAAGGGGACGCCAGTGTCAAAATACTTTCAACCTTGCGTTTACGCCGCGCACCCAGAGTACTCCCGCCAGTAAGAATACTCACTTTGACAAACTGATAAGATTAATAATATCATCTCGTCATTTATGTTCCGCGGCTTACTAATGGGTGTCACCATGATTTTGTATCCTAGGATACGGGCAGTTAACTATAATACTGCTTACACTGCAGTATAGGATCTTTCTTATATCGAGACCCTTTCAAACCCCTTATGGAGGAGCAACATTTTCAGAGGAAATATCTAAAAGTACAATGTTTTACAATGCTATATGCTAATAATGCACTACTTACCCAATGGAATTTCACATTGAATTGTAAGAATTGATGACTGTGCATGGGATTCCACGTAACAGTCACAGATTATGAAATAATCAAAAGTCGTTTTCATAAATTTTTTACGAATGTCACCAAATTAAGGGTTTACCATTCTTGCAATGGAATGTTTAAATTACATTTGGGATTATTATCTGTATTTTCTATCCCTGACGAAGTCGCGGGTGTATCTCGAACAGTGACAAAACACGTGTTGGCTCTGTGGCTAAGAATAAAAGAATTGGATCCTATGAAAATTAAAGACTAAGGAGTCATTTGTGATTTCCCTTAAATATTGTCATAGGGATATTAGATTGTATGCACTGTAAAACTGAGAGTGCTTGGGGATAGAGTCTATTTGTACTGGTGATTTTCTGATCACATTCAGGGAGTGGGGTGATTCTCCCAACCTTCAAGCAATGCTAATACAAGGGTTTGGTCAAACCAATATATGTGTACTACCATTTGAGCGCCATTACCCTGGTCGGATCACCTTTCAGATAGGAACATGCTTATTGAAAGACATGAAATACTTATCATTGAAAAAGGTGAAATTGAAGAAATGGAAAACAGATTGAGAGATGATAATGCATTAGAAGAAGCTAAAAAGAAGCTAGAGGAAATTCAAACTGATGTAGCAAGCTATAGAGAATATCTATTAAACAAAAAGGCAAATAAATTAAGAAAAGATGTTTTAAAATACAACTTAGAGTATGTATATCCCTATCTACAAAAAGATTACTATGACCGACCAAGAGAAGAATTTTATAACAGACCCAACTGGCAACAACCTAAAAGAAATTTTCCAAAGAAAAGAGTAACCTTCTTTGACACATCTTATACCAGCTCTGAATCTGAAGGAGAACAACAAGATAATCCCAAGAGAGGAAATGACACTGTCACCGGTACCAGTAGAGATTCGCTGTCTTTTTTAGACCAGCGCCAACACAACCCCGGTCCAACTCGGGGCCGAGGGCGGGGACGAGGGAATTCATATCACAATCCCCAACAGAGACGACCCTACATGAGAACCAGGAGTCAGGCTCATTGGGAATAGTGAATCATAGAAAAGCTCCAATTATCAATCTCTCTAGCAAAACCCTCAGTAATCATGAGATTTCCGTATTAGAAAAAGGGCTTGGCTATGCGATCTGTACTCCTGTAGATAAATTCAATCTAGAAAGAGATCTACAATTTTTTTTTAGGAAGGTTAGACTAAATGATTTTTTTAAAAACAAAGAAGATAATCAACCTATAGTTGAAAATAGATCTGGACTCAAACCTAAATCACATTGGACTCCTTCCTTAAATCAGGTCAATAAAAAAGTTGAACTCTTTGAGAAAATTGTTGAAAGTAACATCGATGATTTACTTACCAAAAACCTACGGTGGCAAAATAATCTTAATAAAGCTGAACGCACTGCCCTAGCTGTTTTGGAACGTCGCCATGATTTAACTATTAAACCTGGTGATAAAGGTGGCAGTATTGTGGTGATGGATACCACAGACTACAATAATAGGATGCTTAACCTTCTGAATAACCCTCTACATTATGTGAAATCAAATAAATCAGAATGGAATGCACTAATTAACAAAGTCAGCAAGCAGCCTGTTAGATTTCGCCAAAGAAGATGATATTATATGCTCAGAGGAATTTAATTTCCTCAGAAATCTCAATCCAAAACTCCCAGCTCTTTATGGGTTACCCAAAGTACATAAAAATCTAAATAATCCTCCCATGAGACCAATAGTATCTAGTATTGATTCTCTAACAGAACCCCTCAGCAAATATGTCGATAAGTTTTTACAACGATTAGTAGTGGAACAAAAGGCCTATATCAAAGATACAACTTCTATCATTAAAAAAATTGAAGGTCTACCATACCACGCAGCAAACGAATGGCTAGTCACACTAGACATAGAAGCTCTTTATACTAATATACCTCAGAACGAGACAGTTGAGATGCTTAAAGGTTTGTTAGTAGATGAACATGGTGATCTATCGATCCACTCATCGTTCATAATTGAATGTGTGGAAGTTATTTTGAAAAATAATATCTTCCTATTCGGAACAGAGCTATACAAACAAGTCAAAGGGACCAGCATGGGGGCTACCTGTGCTCCGAGCCTGGCTTGCCTGTATGTGGCAAATTTTGAAGAGAAGCATATTTTCAATACTGTGGCACCATTTTATGAAAATATCTCATGTTGGTCCCGCTACATTGATGATGTTTTTTTCATTTGGAGTAGGACCATCGAATTACTAAAAGAGTTCATAACATGGTTGAACCTAGGAGATGTCAATCTTAGGTTTACGTCCAATATCGACAAATCACAATGTGACTTTTTAGATATAATGATAAAACATGTTGAGGGTGAACTCAAAGTAGAGTTGTTCACCAAACCCACAGATCGTAACACCATGTTACATTACCAGAGCAATCACCCTATGTGCCAAAGGGACAATATCCCTTTCGGGCAATTCTTAAGAATACGCCGTAACTGCACTGACATCAAGGATTTTAACAGACATGCTGATGCTCTCACAATAAAATTGACAGAAAGAGGTTACCCAAAGAACCTTATACGAAGAGCTTACAAAAGAGCCAAGTACTTTAACCGAGACTTGCTTTTTAAAGATAAGGAAAACAGAGATATAGAACCACAAAATTTACCATTAATCTTTGTGACTAACTTCAGTAACATTAGCAATAAAGTAAAAAGCATCATCAATAGAAACTGGTCGCTTCTCAAAGATAAGAGCGATATCAATCTGATGAAACCTATGTTTTCTTTTAGAAGGAATTGTACCATTCGAAATAAACTAGTACACACATATAGAGAGAACAGGGTCTCCAAACAGAGTACTATTGATAACGTACCTTTTCCTGTTGGCACTTTTCCATGTAACTCATGCAAGAGCTGCAGTAACATCAAGAGTGGCAGTTCGATAACCCACAATGGATACAAGCACCTCGTAAGAGGGTTGATCAATTGCAGAACTCGAAACATAATATATATGATAGTCTGCCCATGTAATAAAGCGTACATAGGTGAAATGTCTCGTGAGATACGCACAAGGATTACTGAACATAAATCCTCTATTAGAACCAAGAAAAAAACAGCCCCACTTGTGGACCATTGGCTAGAGGCGAATCACTCAGTCGATGACCTTAAATGGTGTGGCATTGAAATCATATGCTGCGACACTCGCGGCGGTGATATCGCCTTAAAAAGAAAAAAACGAGAACAATTCTTCATGTCTCGGTTCAATACTTACAAAAATGGATTGAACAATAGGGAGGACTGGGAGAGACTTTTGTAATTTATCATTATAGAGGTTCCCCCTACACCCTCTTAGTTATTGACTTTCAACCCTGAAACATATATGAAAGACAATCCTTATAAAGGTTTGACATAAAAACTTGAGGAAGAGAAGGAATAAAAGTATGGTGATCAGGGGAACTAGGTGTATACATATAACAATGTGACGGCTCATTCACTTTCAGTTTTTAACCTAGGTGTGACAATAAGCGGCATGACCATGTCACATACTTTGAGATAGAGAAGAGAAACTAATTGGTTTTAAATAAAAATAAAAAATCCAATATTTTATGTATTAAAATTATTCTGGGAACACATTAATCCAATCCGCCGTTTGAACTTATTCGTTTCTTCAATATGGCTGACCATAGACCCAGTCTTTATATTATCACAACATAAGTTACGTTCCAATTCGGTAATGAAACACGGCAGGAAACTAGTGATTTTCAAGAAGAATAAGTATGAAAACTAAATACAAGTGCGTGCCCTATGTTTCGTAGATATAGAGGAGTACTGCCTTAAGTTTTTTTGATAAAGTGCAATAATCTTTTTTCATTGAATTAATAAATAGTATAAAAAGTATTACTCTAAACTCGAAGGTAGGGCCGTCAACGACATAAGATACGAAAAATTAGAACACATTGGTGGCTGACTCTATGCAATTTAAACCACTGTTCCTCATAATTTCGCAAACTCCAAGATGGCCGCCATCGTTACCTTACGTTACGATAACTAGGTGAACGCAGTTATACACACAGGAAATGACGTAAATAACATTTCCGGGATTACGGGTTCAAAAAGGGAAGTATTGATCAGTACCCTTCAGAACCAGCCCAAGACGTTCCGTGAAAGCAGGGAGGCCGATTTTATCCGATACGGTAAGCAATGAGAGGGTCTAATTGAGCTGTGTTCAAACTAGCCCCACTTAGCTCGTAGACGGAAACAATTATTGACTCTTTGACATTATGTGGCTCCGTCACTTGATATTAAATAAATGCACTACTCTGAGATCGGTTAATGCATTGCTTTATGCTTTTGAATAATAACGTAGTCCCCACACTAAAGAATTTTATTGTATTCGAGCACACAATTTTCTAAAAAGTCGGATAGGTTCTCCCCGTTCCGATCTGCTCGATTCGTAACAATAGTACCCAGTGTCCTTGTGCGAGTGCTAACTCGTTGTAAAAAAATAGATAAAGAATAGACATGCAACCTGGGACATTTGAGGAAATTAAGAAAATATGAGACAACATAGAATATGAAACTTATGTTTCCCATACAGGTCGTTAAGCAACATTAGAAGAAAGAAAACGTTTACAATACTTCGGCGTTATTAAAAAAAGTTAAAAATCGAAAATAACAACAAGGACCTCTATCTACTAAATAATGTGGTGAGTGATAGTAGGATCATTTAATATACAACTACTACTCTAGAAAGGTCTTTCAGCTAATGAAGTCCCTTTCTATACATGTTCCTCACAGAGAGTCAAACTCCTAATGATTTAAAGTGGCCTTTACTCTCCTGGGATAAAGAACAAATACGGTGGCTTTTACGGAACATAGACAAAAAAACCTGATTATCATTAAGGTAGGCTAAAGCAGCCCGTGCCTGTTGATTCATTTAACATACGCCCTATACTTTAATTCTGATGGCAATTGAATGCTTGATTCAAAATCGATTCTTGCTTATATCATAGGCAATAGAGCCTGTGGGCCGAAAACTATATTTCTTACTCGGAAAGGTCATCCTCCTATCAAAACTTTATCAATTGAAAAAGATGAGGTATGCAATTTCTTGCTTTTTCTGAAGTGTAGTGTTTTTACTGAAATGTAATGTTTTTACTGTAGTGTAGTAATTATACTTGAGGATTTGGAAATATAGTTATATATACTATGCGAGTTAGAATAATAAAATGTATAATCAACCACAACGGTGGTGTCGACCTGTAACACCCATGTAAAGCAATTGAGCGAATACTGTCTATATATATGAGAACACTGTTTATTTGCAATTTTTTTGTACATTAAGGTTTATATCGCCAATTTTCCTTTTTATTGTAGATTTGGAAAAAACGATTTTTAGTCCTGAAGAAGGTGGAAATATTACTATTAACACCGAAACGCTGCGTCGACTTTTAACCTTTGTGTTTTGAATGAACTGGACCATACCCTTATATAGCAGGTTATAGAGTGTAACCCATTAAGGGAGGTATACAGAGATATGTTTTTAATGTGTGGTGCTATGAATTTTTATGATTTATAATAAATGATTCTGTTTTAATTAATACGTTTCACAAAGAGCTTCCTTAATGTGCAGATAGCATACAGTGTTCTCAGCAATTCCAGACAGTGAGGATAACAGCAGTCCTCGGTGTATTCTCTTGAGTTGTTTTTGATAAACTTTTCAATAGGGACACTTTGTTTATTTCTTCCAAAAACTGAACAGGTACATATATATATTACCTACTGGCGGTCGCCAGCAGGTAGTTATAGTTAGGACCTAGTTTCCATAGGAAAAGCGTTTTTTGTTTTCCCAATAACTTTGGCACCGGATGACGAATCATCGGGAAATTTTCAAAACTAGTGGGGCGCTCCGGTCAGCTCCTCTCTTGAAAGTTTTGGGGTGATTCGGCAAGCGGGGGCGAGAAATAAGGGGGGTCCCAAAACATGTTTTCTCCTTGTTAATTTCAATAGGAAACTTTAGACACGGCTACAGCACGAACTGCTGAACGGAATTACACCAAATTTGACAAAACGGTAGTGCTTGGTTCAGAAAGCGCCCTTTATTTTAAATGGTGTAAATCCGTTCAGTAGTTGCGGAGAAAATCAAACAGTAGAGGTCAAAAAATCAATTTCCCATAGGAATCTTTAGACACGGTTACAGCCAAAACTGCTGAACGGAATTACACCAAATGTGGCCAAAAGGTAGTGCTTGGCTCAGAAAGCGCCCTTTTTTTAAATGGTGTAAATCCGTTCAGTAGTTGCTGAGAAAATAAAAAAATAAAAGTTTTAATATCTATGGCCGCGGTGGATCCGCGCACACTGCCGATCACGAGCTGCATTCTAATTGGCTGTCAACACTTCAAACCAGGAAGTGTTGGCAGCCATCTTGAGCCTCGGTAGAACCGAGGCACAAGAAAACAGTAAAACAAACGCGCAAAACAAGAAAAGGGGCCAGGTTAGAAATACCCTGACCCCCTAGACCTGCAAAATCCGTGGAGGATCCGCGGATCTTGCCGCGAAAATAAAAAAAAGAAGCGCGGGCTCCCGCGATTCGTTATTATTTAGCCCCTGAGTGGGCCAAGTCCCAGGCAGGCCCCCGCAGCCCCGGGGACTGTCACCCCCCGGGGCTTTCATTAAATATTTGCGGGGGCCATGGCCCCCCCACAGCCCTGGGGACCACCATCCCCCCCGGGCTTTGATTAATTTTTTAGCTGGGGGCCACGCCACCCGCTACCCCTGGGACCGTCACCCCCATGGCTTTAAAAGAAAAAATAATACGCCTGTGTGGGGGGCTCGAGCCACCCCCACACGCCCCGGAGAAAGCCACCACCCCGGGGCACTAATATTTAAATGCGGGGGTCTGTAATAGACCCCCGGGCCCGGGGACCACCGGGATGTGGGGAGCCGGCGGGACCGTGGGGGGAATGGAGATCCCCAATGAGAGGCCAGGCCCCGGGGGATGGGGTCCCCGGGGCCAGGAGTGGCCCGGGAGGGGGGCCACGTGGCCCCCCGCCCCCATAATATATATATATTTTTTTAAACCACGCAAAGGCTGACCCCGGGGAATGGTGTCCCCGGGCCCATGAATGGCCTGAGGAGGGGGGCCACGCAGCCCCCCCTCCAATTATTTAAAAAAAAAAACACTGGCCAAGCCCCGGGGCATGGGGTCCCTGGGGCCGAATATGGCCTCGGGAGGGGGGGGGCACGCGGCCCCCTTCCATTTAATAAATAAATAAATTGGGGTCAGGCCCTGGGGATGGGGTCCCCAAGGCCAATAAAATAGGAAAGGAAGGAGGGCCACACAGCTCCCCTTCTTAAAAAAAATAAATTTAAAAAAAAGACCGTCATCGTGCTGGAGGCCCCGTCCCCTGCCTGCAGCACTCTGCAGACGCGCCCCCTGGCGTGTTGTAAGATGAGGAACTAATTCCCCTTGAATACTGAGGGTCCCTGGTGGCCAACTAGACCACCTGGGACCTCCAGTATGCGCTAGGGAGCTGCGTTACAGAGAGGTGTTCAGAGGCTATGCTCCTTTTTACACCTCTCTACAACGCAGCTCTGTGGCGCTTACTGGAGGTACCTCGTGGGCTAGTTGGACTCCCAGGACCATCAGGATTCAAGGGGACTTAATCTCCCAACTTAAAACGCGCCACGGGGCGCGTTTGCACAGTGGTGAAGGGAAGGGGCGGGGCCTGAGGTGACATGTGTGCAAACACGCCCTGTGGCGCATTTAAAGTTGGGGAATTAATTCCCTTTCATCCTGAGGGCCCGTGGGGGCAACTAGCCCACCAGGTGCTTCCAGTAAGTGCCACTGCGCTGCATTGCAGAGAGGTGGTCCAGACCATGCCCCTTTTTACACCTCTCTGCAACACAGCTCTGTGGCGCTTACTGGAGGTACCTGGTAGGCTAGTTGGCCCCCAGGAGCCCTCAGGATTGAATGGGACTTTATCCCTCAACTTAAAACGTACCATGTGGCACATTTATACAGTGGTGAAGGGAGTGGGCGGGGCCTGAGGTGCCATGTGTGCAAACACGCCCTGTGGCACGTTTAAAGTTGGGGAATTAATTCCCTTTCAATCCTGAGGGCCCCTGGGGGCCAACTAGCCCACCAGGTGCTTCCAGTAAGCGCCTCTGCGCTGCGTTGCAGAGAAGTGGTCCAGGTCATGCCCCTTTTTAAACCTCTCTGCAATGCAGCTCTGTGGCGCTTACTGAAGGTACCTGGTGGGCTAGTTGGACCCCAGGGACCCTCAGGATTCATGGGAACTTAATCCCCCAACTTAAAATGCGCCACGGGGAGCGTTTGCACAGTGGTGAAGGGGTGGGCGGGGCCTACGGTGACGTGTGCAAACAAGCCTGTGGTGTGTTTTAAGTTGGGGAATTAATTCCTCTTCAATCCAGAGGATCCCTGGGGGCCAACAACCCCACCAGGTACCTCCAGTAAGCGCCACTGCACTGCGTTGCAGAGAGGTGGCCCAGGCCACGCCCCTTTTTACACCTATCTGCAACGCAGCTCTGTGGCGCTTACTGGAGGTACCTGTTGGACCCCAGGGACCGTCAGGATTCAAGGGTACGTAATCTCCCAACTTAAAACAGCCACAGGGCGTGTTTGCACACGTCACCTCAGGCCCCCCCCTCCCTACACCACTGTGCAAACGCGCCCCGTTGCGCGTTTTAGGAGGTAGTTTTACTCCCCCTGCCCTATTATGTACTAGGGCCTTACAGAGGAGGTCATGCTAATCACAGGGGTACCCCAACGCATAGTGTTCCCTAGTGTATGCAGGTGTTTTCACTGTATTCTGAGTGTCGTTTAGCATAGCACTGGCTCTAGGCCTGGTTAGTCAGAGTCAGTTACCACCAGTACCCATCTGAAACAGTTGTGGGCACAGGATGATTTTGCAACAAGGCCTCTTTCTGCTCCTCTGTTGGTTCTTTCTGCACATGGCTTGCTTCTTCCTGCATTTTCTTTGTCTTTGTGGACGTCTGTTGCTTCTTTCTGCATTTCTTTTGCTTCTTTCTGTGCGTTTTTTCTTCTTTCTTCATATGTCCTACCTCTGTAGGCATAGTTAGAAACTAGAATTTAAAGAACCTTTGTAATTCACTTAAAAAACCATATGTTTCAGGCACGTTATAGTTAGAAATTAGCATTTAAAAAACCTTAGAAATACACTGAAAAAACCATACGTTTTAGGGAAAGTTATAGTTAGTTGGAAATTTCACTCGTACAAAACCATTGAAATTCCCCCGTTATAGTTAGTACAGCTAACTATAACTCATGCCCCCGCAATGCACTGCTGATGACGTTACATATTACATCACTCATGACATGGTCAGTGACATCTCAAATGACATCACTGATGACATCACTGATGACATCATCCTGTGACTGTGTGTTTCTGTAAAGTTTAAATATGTTTAATATATATAGGGAAAGGCGTATTGAAGAATGAGTGGGTGTATAAGTGTCTGAATAGATGATTTAGTAGGTGTGTGAATGACTCTATAAGTGAGTGGTTAAACGTATCTTACTGAATGCATGGGTTAGTGACTAAACTATGTGAATGTCTGTATTAGTCTGTCTGTTGGTGTGTAAGCGGCTGCATGGGTTTGCGAATAGCTACATGTGTGTCTTTATGGGTTATTGATTGGTTGTCTGAGTATCTGTTTGGGTTCCTGAGTGTTTGTGTGGGTGGGGTGTGTGTGACTCTGTGCATAGATGTGTGAGTGGGTGATTCACTGGGTGCATGGTTTCAAGAGTGCATCCGTGATGGACTATATGGGTGGGTGAGTGTGTGTATAGGTGTGTTGGTGAGTGAATGTACATCTCAATGGCACATGTGTGAGTAGCTACATATGTGAAAGGCAGTATATATGTGTGTTGGAGTAAATAAATGGCTATCAGTGAGAATGTGTGATTGTGAGAGTGGCTGTATGGATGAGTGTGTGCTTGTATCAGTGATTGAATAAGAGCGTAAAAATGTGCTAGTATGTGTATGAGTAATTGAGCTGCTGTTTGTATAGCTGTATAGGTGAGTAAATGGCAGTGTGATTAATTATTTGCATGACTGACTAGGTGTGTAAGTACCTCTATGGATGAGTGGCGGTGTGTGAGTGTCTATATAGGTGTATGAGTGCATATGATAGTCCTGTACTGAGTGACCATAAGTATGAGTGACTGTACGGGTGAGTGAGTGGATGTGTGTTTAAACCTAAGAATCAGTGAGTGGGTATGTAGTTATTGGTGATGGAGTGTCTATGGTTTCGAGAATGGCAGTCTGTAATTTAGAGTGGGTGTATCAAAGGTTATATTAGGGTTTGAGAAGATGCATCTAATTATCACATGGATGATGTCATCAGTGATGTCACTTGAGATGTCATCAGTGATGTCACTAACTATGTCATGAGTGATGTAATATGTGACGTCATCAGCAGTGCATTGCGGGGGCGAGAGTTATAGTTAGCTGGACTGGTCGAATGAGACTGTGCATTGGGAAATATGGTCCGGATAGCAGACAAATCTTGTCCTGTATGGACCCTGCAAGTGGACTCATCCTCAATCCTGTTTGCCCCTGCTGGCCCACATTGTCGACATGATAGTTACCATGTGAGGTGGCCCCCATAACATTACGGGGTGGTGCACACTCCGCGGCAGGACGGCCGCGTATTACATTCTGCTCCAAAGGTTGTACAGCAGGTGAGTAGCACTCGATCAGCAGCTTTGTTTATGATAGGCAGGGACGAGGATCCACTTGTAGAAGCCACTCCGTAATGGAATTGCCTGACGCGTTTTGAAGCTCCATATCCTTCTCTTCAGAGGCTTTAACGTAGACGGTGTGTGCAAACGCTGAACCCACTTCGCCATTTTTATATTGCACACCCACCAATGGGAAGCTCGAATGAGACTGTGCATTGTGGGAAATATGGTCCGGATAGCACACAAATCTTGTCCTGTATGGACCCTGCAAGTGGACTCGTCCTCAATCCTATTTGCCGCTGCTGGCCCACATTGCCGACATGATAGTTACCATGTGAGGTGGCGCCCATAACATTACGGGGTGGTGCACACTCCGCGGCAGGACGGCCGCGTATTACAATCTGCTCCAAAGGTTGTCCACCAGATGAGTAGCACTCGATCAGCAGCTTTGTTTATGATAGTGATCCAGCGCGAGACCGGAGAGAGAAAAAGAAGGAAATCATATAACTATCCTCCCTGCGTCGCAGACCCAACTTCACACTAGCTCATTCACACATGCAGTCACTGGTGGGGCCCATAACACCAACACTCACACGTATTTGACTCACAAGTCTGCACACAGGAGGGATGACGATATCGCGCTGGACATGTGGGGGGGTACCTTATAACCTAAAGGGAAGGAAAAGTTATTTTACAGAATATACATTATCGTTCGTCACCTATAGATTCCTAATCCCAAACATCAAGGTACTCCACCCACTTGGTCGACGGACCAATTAGTTGGATTGGTTGATGGTGATTTAGAACCAGCTAAAACACATTTTAAGACTCAGAATCCTTTATTCTCTTTAACGAAAGCCCACAAACTCATAATTTCTGCTAAACAATATTTGTTTATCTAAATCTTTCTTGCAGTTAGTATTAGCATTTGTTCATGAAAAGTTTTAAAATTTTCTAGATCAATTAATTCAAATTACAGGTCATTACATTTACCTATTCTTGCTATCTGGATTTTCTCTAATTCATTGGCTCTACTTAATCGAATTAACCGTTAAATTGTCCAAATAAAGCAGGCCAAAGCTCAAAGTCCGAAAGTTCTTTGCTCAGCACGTTACAGTCCCAAAGATCTCCATAGGACCAGAAATCGTGCAAGCATCTGTCATCGCCAGCATAGACGCCAGGAAAGCCGGAACAAGAAGAAGAACAAGAATGCCCATCCCTATTCTACTATTCTTTTTATAATAAATTTCGGGATAATGTGAAACAATTTTAGGCGGAGAAAGTCTGTGATTGGCTGATCGAAAATGTCCGATTTTTGTTCATCATGGTTTCTCATGGATTTTGCTGTTTCACTCCCAGAGATGACATAGTCCTTATGTTACAAAGTCTTGGTTTTACTTGTATGATTCGATTGTTCATTTTAAACCGGTTTTTACTATCCATGCCTTTGGCAGCCCACCAAGATCCTATCCTTGACCGAGGACAGGGTGTACAGGGTTCGTTAGGAAGTTCACGGAGCCATCCGAGTCTGAGCAGTAGGTATCGCGCTCACGAGACGGTGGCCACTTCTGAACTCGATTTTCGACTCCAGTTCCCAAATGCTAATTTAAGCAAAACAAACACAAAGGAATAATTAATACAAAGAAATAATGATTCTAATGTTATACCCTCACTAATCCCTTTTTATATTAGTGTTTTCCTAGCATATAGCGACATTTAAAGCGACAATATTCACCTTTTGGATCCACTCAGGAATGCAAACATCACATAAGCAACATAAATCATGCGATATCTAATTGCCACATATACTACTAATAATATGAGTACGTATTTTAGTTATTTGAGTTATTCAGCCATGCAAATAGCAATTTCCCACGTGTAATTTGTGTATGCAAAAGGTTATATTAGAAAAACACACCACACCGTTAGTAAATTTATAATCAGTAAGTTATATAGTTAGTCTTTACATGCAAAATAGAGGGGGTATACAAAATTTTGCTCTACCTGCTCCATCAATAGGCAAACAAGGATCTGCTTGTAGAAGCCGCTCCGTAATGGAATTGCCTGACGCGTTTCAAAGCTCCATATGCTCAAGGCTCTACGGAGTTGAAACGCGTTATGGCTGACTTACCTCGGGAACAATAAAATTTGATTGGATGCACAGAGATGTGGTCCGTGCTCCATTCTTCGATATATTGAAGTGACAAGCAGCAGTGTGGAGTTCCTTTGATATATATATATATATATATATATATATATATATATATATATATATATATATATATATATTACCTACTGGCGGTCGCCAGTAGGTAGTTATAGTTAGGACCCCTTTTCCATAGGAAAACCTCAACATTCTATTTTGAATAACTTTGGCGCCGGTCGATGAATCCTCGCGAATTTCTCAAAATAGGTGGGGCGCTACGCTCCGCTCCTACCCTGAAAGTCTCGGGGGGATTCGTCAAGCGGGGGCTGAGATAAAAGGGGGGCCCCAAAACGCGTTTTTCCCATGCATTTTTCCATAGGACCTTTAGAACGAGCTACAGCCCGAACGGCTGAACAGAATTACTAGAAATTTGGCAGAGAGGTAGTCCCTAGGTCAAGGAAGTGCCTTTTGTAGGTTTGGTGTAAATCCGTTCAGTAGATTCTGAGAAAATAGCCTTTAAATCAATATATATATATCTGAGCCCGCTTACGGTACGCTTACCGTACGCTTACCGTAAGCGTACGGTGGCGTGCGCGAGCGCGATTCTGATTGGCTCTTAGATCTTAGTAAACATTCGAATCGGCCGAAACCAGGAAGCGGCGGACGCCATTTTGTCTCTCGCACTGAGTGTTGTTTATCAAACAACATGGCCAAAAACATGTTACGGGGCTGTTTTGACAACTCCCTCCCACATAGTCATGTTGAGGGAGTCCCCAAACATCCCCCAAGAGCAAAAACGGTTTTATTTTTTTTTCGGCAATTTCGCCGAGTACGCTTACCGTACGCTTACCGTAAGCGTACGGTAAAAAAAAAAAAAAAAAAAAACACTATCCACACTTACCCCACCCCCTGTGCTTTTGGTGGCCGTAGTCCACCAAATGTACAGGGCTTATTAATAGGTAAAAAAAACTAAATTTTGGCAACATGAAATTATAAAATCGAAATAAAAAAAACACTATCCACATTGACCCCACCCCCTGTGCTTTTGGTGGCCGAAGGCCACCAAATGTACAGGGCTTATTAAAGTTGATAAAAACCGTGCACGGAACGAACTGCGTTAAGTGGGCGCGCACGCCTCGAATGGCGTAAAGTAACTTAGCATTTAAAAAACCGTACAAATTCACTGAAAAAACCATAGGTTTCACACACGTTATAGTTAGGAATTAGCATTTAAAAAACCTTGCAAATTCACTGAAAAAACCATAGGTTTCACACATGTTATAGTTAGCGGAAATTTTACTGATAAAAAACCAGTGAAATTGCCCCGTTATAGTTAGTGCTGGCAACTATAACTCACGCGACCGCAATCTTCTGCTGATGACATATGTGTCTTTATGAAAAAAAAATATTTGTAATATATGTATAGCTAAAAATGTATGGAAGAAGACATGGGCAAATAAGTGTCTAAATACAGTATTAGCATCAGCAGAGGATTGCGGTCGCGTGAGTTATAGTTGCCAGCACTAACTATAACGGGGCAATTTCACTGGTTTTTTATCAGTAAAATGTCCGCTAACTATAACATGTGTGAAACCTATGGTTTTTTCAGTGAATTATATATATATATATATATATATATAGCCTGACCCCTACCCCCGCCCTGAGCCCTAAAACACCCTCAGGACAAAATTCTACCCCGACCCCTGCCACCTGCCCTGAGCCCTAAAACGGCCCCCAAGCCCAAAAGACTACCCCTTCTTCCCCACCCTGAGACCTAAAACTAGCCCCCTCCCTCCTAACAAAACAAAATACATATGCATATATGTGTCTGTGTATATATATTCCCATTCTTCTTATGCTGCTGCCTCTTGAACACCAGAGATTAGAATGACTTTTTATCTTGCCTTTCTCAAAGATCTCTCCCAATGATTCTTGACACACATATCATGTCTTTAGTATGGTGTCTAACTATAACTTGAAAACAGCCAAACTACTGTTGGCAATAGAAATAATGAGTGTCCACCTGCACACATAAGTCGCTAGGCCTTCAATTGAATACCACTTCTCTTTAAGTACATCTTTTGTGAAAGAACCCTAGGCTAAGTTGAAGAAACAGTAGACTTCACATTATCTGCTATGAAAGCATTAACATCAAAAATATATCTACTACCAAACCTGCTTCATTTATGTCAAACAACATTATTTTATATACCGTCTCAATATATGACAAGTATCTGGATGTTGCTTATTAATTGTATTTAGAACTTTAAAAAATTGAAAAGTTTAATGCGGGTATCATATGCAAATGATGTACTTGGCTGCCCTGATTTCAAGCGATGGTACAGTGTCAGGACAGACAGACAGACAGGCAGGGGACTCCTCCAGTTTATGCTGCCATCGAGCTCACTTGACTTCAGGCCTTATATCGTGTACATCAACTCTTTAAATTTAATAATACAATAGAAGATTAAACTAAAGTCTGAGTAATTGCTTGTCCATACTTTGCAGTATAGTTGTAAGGAGTGCAAATGTCCTAAAGTGCTCCTTTAGACCTCAGTTTGGTAGAATAGTGTTTTCCCTATGAAAGCCAACTGTATCAGTTGAATATAGATCTCTGACTATGGGGCTGAGGCTAGTTAGAAATATGCAGGAGCGTAGTTATAATCAATGCAGCAGTTGCCGTGCCACCCTGACCCAGCAGTGTAAGGTGCTCTCAGTACTCCATTTATGGGTATATTTTACTATCCAACTAAAGGGGACAGGACCCAATTTTGCACACTTGTATAATGGGCTATGGCCCCCTTGCTCTGAAACTTTAAATGAGTTACAGTTTAAGGGGCATATTTGCATGACCCTATCGCCAAAGGAGCGTCACTTTTTTTTATGTTTCTGTGGCGATAATCCCTTTGCCACTTAATGTGGCTTAACTCTGCCTTGTATATAAGGGCCCCTTTCACGCTACACTTAGCATGAAAGGGGGAGGCAATGGGTGTTGCGGTGGGCGTTCTGCTGCAGCACCCATTGCTTTTGACTCTGCCCCCTATTTACAAGGGTGGCGTAAATAGGAGGCATCCCTAAAACTAAGACCAGGGAAAATATGTTCTTGACATGGCGAAACACAGAGAACTGGTTAATTTCTCCTCATTTGTGCTGTTTCTATGTGTTTGCAGCCTTTTTATCCATCATTGTTGCATGGATTGTGTTCTTAATACTTTTACAAGCAATCACTTCCTGGATGTCAGGGGTTTCTATAGGGACTAACTCCAAGTCTCATCTCGCGAAAGTTTGTCTCAGTGGCAAACCCTCTTTCTAGAGCCCTGCAAGGTTGTGATCTAGCGTGCGCCCCAGGGCCCGATCACTTCCTTATCTCCCTCACTACAAAGGGGAAATGCCGCAGGGAGACTGGCCGTCCAGCATGAGATCCCAATGTTCCAGCCCTACACATGGACGCCAGCACTGGACCGGCTTGCCGCACCCGACACAACCACTCCTAATGAATAGGGAGGGGCTAACAAGAATGTGTGCATTACAGCTCTACAAGTATGCTATACAATAAACAAAACCAAACTTAAAACAGGGATTAAACACAGTACCATGTTTGCTTTTGCACCATCTTTGCTAGGCACAACAGGGGAAAAAATCATGGGGCAGATTTACAAGAAAGTGACGCATCTGTAGAGATGCGTCGCTTTCCCTGCACCAACATGCCAAATTCTTTAGTCACAGTGGATGCGCCGTATTTACAATACGGCGCACCATGGCGCAAGGATTGACAGATGCGTCAGAAATTCTGACGCATCTGTTGACGGAAAAGTCACACATTGCTGGAGTCGTGTCGCAAGCACGACGCAACTCCAGCAATGCTCAGGGGCGCCCTATGCCTAACATGCTGCATCACTCCTTATGCCTGCTTCAAGCAGGCGCAGGGTTTTGAAGCAGCATGGACGTAAAAGTGACGCAGTAGATTTCACTGCGTCACTTTTACGGGGCTTTCTGCGACGGAACGCCCACCCTGCATACATTAAACCTGACGCAGGTTTAATGTGGTGCAGGGCTTCACAACGTGACGCATCTCCCTAGATGCCTCACGTTGTAAATGGGCCGCAACTTTTACGCTGCCGCTGCATCACAAAAGTGACACAACAACGGTGCAAAAGTGACGCAAGGGGCTTGGAAATCTGCCTCCTAGTCTTTAGGAGGAAAGGAGCCTTTTGTGGAAAGAGGGAGGGCTTTCCAATAAAAATTGAAACAGGAATTGTAAATGCTGTGTCTACGATGTGGCTCCCTAACATAGTATGGACTGGGACGGGAGATGGGTTTTGGGGTCATTACAATTAAAACAAGTAAAAGTGAAATTACTTCTAAGATAAGGCAAACGAATTCCCATTACCATTATATTCATCCTCCAAATAGATTGTGTATATTTTTACAAACAGGAGTTGCATAATTTCCTGTCCTACTGATGTTTTTAGTCCGTCCCTATCCTATACCTATGCGATAGTTTGGATAACTGATCCAGCAGCGTACCAACATCAGATACTCTACTACCATATACTCACTGGGCCCATAAACACACAAATTGAGTAAACTGATGAAGTCAAAATTTTATGTTCGTGATCACAATGTAAGGTTTAGTTATTCATTATCCTTAACTAAACTTTCACTGATCGAAAAGGTCTTTCCTCTGGTCGATGGACCATCAGTTGAATTAACTGATGGTGATAATGATATAAAACTAACTTACCTAAACTTTAATTCAATGAAATAACCACAGACTCCTTTAAGATTTTAAAACTTTATCTACATTTTAGAGCATATGAACCACTTCAAAAATACAGTACAGTCACCTTCACTCATTAGGAGAGAAAATTCAATGATTCAATCATCAAACACATACTTTGAACATTTGCAATGACTTATGCTCAGAAAAGGAGAGGACAGAGAGAAAAGATCATCTTCAAATACACAAGATAATAATTACCAAGAATGGTGTGAAGACCAACCCCTTGGCCAAAGGGCTGGTAAGGGTTCCCTGGGATAGATCAGGCGACAAAGGCTTCAGGACAGGAATCAGGATAGAATAGATGACCTCTCTAATACCGACGCTTGCGGAGCACCCCTGTCTGACACTCTCTTCCTCCTCTAGATTTTTTTGCGATCTTCTTTCTAACCCAATTATTTGTGATAATAGGTTCTGCATTTGGTTCTTCTTCAGCATCTCACACCATCTCTCCCAGCATCAGCAACACCGACAGCATCCCGAGCTCTGCAGCATTCAGCAAATCTTCATCTGACTAACTAACTAAAGCTATCTCAATTATACCTTTCGTTCTTCATGTACCACCCACTAAAGTTTCAATATCGTAAAAATACGAAATCTAATTGGTCAGGCAAAGGGGGAAGATCATCACACCATGCTTACATATCACTTTATTCAGTTAGCTCATTGTTTATAAACCCATCCCCTTAATTTTTTTTCAGAAATTTTATTTCCCACCCGCATTCACATTACAGTTGTAAGATTTGTTAAAACTTCAACATATAGATTCATTCTGCTGGACTTTTCACCATACGTTTCTCACGCAAAGTCATCTTGCGACCTTGGCTCCGGTTCAGATCAGTGTCATTGTTCCGGGCTCACTTTCAGTAGGCATGCGCAGTTGTACAGTTCAGTCACTTGGCTCATCTTACGTCAGTTACACACGAGAGGCCCAAATGTGCACTAATAATAAAGTCAGAAAGACAAATGTTACTTTAAAAAATAAATGGTTTCACTTTATACCACCCGTCTCTATTCCCCTTTATTTATTAATACTTTCCCCACATTAGCATTAGTTTATTAGCTTGTTTTCTTTTCAGCAAAGCAGATTCTATGCACGTGAGCCTTTAAGCCGCCATGTTAGTGCCTTCTGCTCATGTGCAAGAATTTCCCTCCAAGCTTTATTTTGTCATACTGCGTAGATGCAGTTGACGCATGCGCAATAAAGATTGCCCGTTTAGAGCTGTTTTAGTTCTTTGTCCGTGTTATCCGCATTAGAAAACACATATGCAAGCTTCACTAACCCGTGTGTTTATGTGGTGCACATTAGTTTTACACAAAACGCAATTAATAACATTTTAGGGAGTTAAACGAGCAGATTGCATCCGAGCAAGACTCTTTTCTACGAGTCCTTGCTCTTATCACTTAGCACATGGATTTGAATAAACATGATTTAAAGGAAAACCAAATACATCTCTCCATAAAACACCGGTCCTTGGTGGAATGACAGCCTGGGCCTAGTTTCCCTCATGTGACTGCAGTCTCTTAGAGGGCCTGCCCATATTCCACAAATGTGCCGTTCCCACATAGCTTGGATACTGGTAGATTGCTACATCCACTCAGTACATTTGCACAAGCAGGGGGGGACTAGCACCCAGGAGCTGGTGTCGGATTCTTGCGAACATCACATGTGCCGCTGCTGCGCGGCCACAGCTCTGACAAGCTGACAGCGAGGAATGGATACCAGAAAAACATCTTCCTTGAAGTGATGGCTCGATTCCAAATGGCACCGAGGCAAACACAGGCGCTGAGCACCAGGACATGATGAAATGCACTGAATGGCGGCAGCGGCTTTCAGCACGTGCCCATCCGCGGCTCAAGGTTAGGGATAGAGGTGAGGGTCTTGTTCCCAACGTGAGTCAAACTATGCACATAAGACAAGAATATATACAAGATATGCCAGTGAAATAAAAAAACATTGGAGACATCCTAAGTTAACTGTTACTAAGAGTATATCAGAAAATTTGTGGGCAGAACATATTTCAGACGGTTTAGAGCTATGTGTGTTTTATCGTCTGCCTAAAAATATAGGATCGTAGTACATGAGTGGTTTTTCCCCCAAAGCGACTTTGCAAGTGTCAGCAGAGCCAAGAATATGGTGTCCTTAATATAAAGCAATAGGGTTGCTGTCTGGTCTGGTTCTTACCAGCTTGGCCCGTATTTTTAGATCAAGCCTGGTAAAAATTCGGGAAACGGAGTGAAATCTGGTATTTCTTCCCTTCTGAAACATAAACCTCAAAAAGTAAATATATAAAGAAATAAGTTAAAGTGAATTTCAATTCTAAATGATATTAGATCAATTATTTCCAATTTTTAGAGAAATTATATTTCACCAACTAACTCTTCACTAATCCAGAGTAGCAAAAAGTAAACAAACAGCCGCCATTTTTTTTCTAAAACAAAATATCATAGGAAATAGAACACTGATGAGAAAAATATCTGCAAGGTAAGTTAATACTGGTAAGTATAGAGTTCCTACACTTAACCCCACATATATGGTATTTGACGATTTTTATCTTGAAGCTGCATCAATGTGGACTTAGAAATAGTAAATCTATATTTCCTTATATATACTTACCTTCGAAATATTTTTGTTTTCAATATTATTGCGATAATATTATGATTTAAATACCTCAGTATTCTAAAGTACTGATGAGGGCTGAGAGAGATGTCAAGTGACAGCCATCACACAAGGACTAAAGCAGCTCCCGCAGTGACAGCCATGAACTCAAGACGCAGTGTGAGGGAAGTCAGGACTTTGTCCTCAATGCAGAATGAGCATGATGATGTAATATCACTTAGCAAAGAGTGGAGTGACCACAAGGTTTCTTGCCAGGATGTGAAAGCTGAAAGGTAGCGACTGTATTTTTGAGACTGGAGGGGAAACCAGGAAAGCAAGGTAGGGAGAAAAGGTCTTTGGAGGAGACCAGGAATCCATTGAAGAACAGGGACAGAGAAAACTATAAGGGATCAAAGTGGCCAGAATAAAAAAAACAGCAGGCAGGAACAAGGAAACTTGAGGACTCAGGAGATCTCAGGCCAGGGTACTGTGCTGCACCATGGGGGCTGCAGGGGCCTGTGTTATACCACTGACAGTTGCGAAGCACCATTATTGGAACTCACCTGCTAAATAGTTCCATCTTCAATGCATATACCTGCTCCCAACTGGAAATAGACAATGTCTCCTCAAACCTGCTCAACAGCCCGGACTTGCATTAACAAGCGTCAGGCATTTTCCCAGTGGGCTGGCAGGGTCGGGTCCTGTTTCACTGTTGGCGGGTGCAGTTTTTAGGTCTCGCCTATGCAGTGCGCATGCACTGCGTAGGAGACCTTTAGCCGTTGTGCAGCTCTTTTTCCAAGCACATACTCGTGCTTGTGGCGGCATACGCCTTGCGGGAGTGCGCAGCGGCGCACCACAAGCACGAGTATGTGCTTGGAAAAAGAGCAGACTGCTCTCTCCAGCGCGTGCGCACCACTCGTGGGTGCCACACTTATTGACGTGGAGGCTTCCACGGTGCCCAGCACCGTGCCAAGACGCTGTGACGCACGGAAGGAATCCCCCGCTGTGATGCCAGCGCGCGCATGTGATGGGAGGCTTGGCTTCTGTCGTCATAGTTATCCCGCTTGTATGACCCCCACCCTTATACCGTTTGAGTTTTTTGGGAGAGGCATGGTTCCAGAATATTCTGTGCTTTTCCTCTTGCCTTATATCCATCTCTTGTCATGCTGTCACTGGGTCCAGCCTCTGGCCTCCCTGCACTCTTTTTGTCTGTAAGATTTAAAGGGACACAGATCAGTTATCCAGGAGTCGCAGCTGATCATGTGATGCTAATGTTGCTATCTTTCCTCGACTCTTATTTCTCCATAAAAAAAGGCAAATTTTTGTGTCACGGGCCGCACACTCTCTAATCTGCTGTCATCTCTCTGCCTCCGTCTCTCAGTGGCCTCATTCCCTTGTCTTCTACTGCACTCTCCCCATTCAGAAGACATTTTTAGGTCTCCCTTTTATTCTCTGGCTGTACCCACAATGTGCCTCTTAATTTCTCCCTGATCCGCCTTCTACGTCTCATCATTCTTTTTATTGCACTCCCCTTGCTTCTCCCAGTATCTCTGGGACCTTTTTCTTTCTCTCGTCACCTCCTCTCCCCCCTCTTTCTCTTTCTCTCTCTCTTCGCCTCCCCCCCTCCACCACCCCTCTCTTTCTTTTTGTCGCTCGCTCTCTCTCTCTCTCACACTCTAGCACTGGCTTGTCATAGCACAATGCTGGAGTCAAGTGACAGATTGTCTCTTTTGGTGGACCACAGATACTTAAGCTTTTTTTGCACACTTGGTCTGACGTCACATGGTGTGACAAGCTTTACAAGCTCAATCAGCATCCAGCGGCTCAAATCTGCTCAGGCAAAGATGGAATGGCAACTTTTTTCAGCCTTTCTCATACATCGGCGTTGGACAACTTAGAGGAGTCCAAGCAGGGAGAATGTTTTTAACATGATGCCTCCACAGTGACTCAAAACGGATGGTCTCTTGGCTTCCCTGTAGAAGTTGCTACTAGATGTCACCTTATTATGGGCAATATCAGACCACAGTTTCCATCGCAGTGAGCTATGCTGCCTGGCCCTGTAATGTCCTCCGGCGGGGTAGCGGGACAGTCTACCCACGCTGGAGGTGACACACGAGCGCCGGCCCGTGACGCCATGCGCGTGAGATAAATAAAGGGGCGTGGCCCGGCTCCGGCAGTCAGGACCAATGCGGCGAAGCAACAAGTGTGTGGGGTTATTCATTATGGCCGCTGCACTAATTAGTCACCCACGCGCGGCGCCTATTGCACTGGCAACGAGGAGGTAACGAGCCCTAATCACCTCCTTTGATCTGCTGACATCTATGAGTGGCCTGTGCCATCCAACCACGCCCTGCAGCCACATGAAGAGCCAGCTGAGTTGTGCAGGCCTGCTGTCACCTCTTGCAAGCCTGCTGCCACCTGTGAAGGCCCTTCAGCCATTGGGAGTGCCTGTGTGGAGCATTTGGCCCACCTCCAGCCCCCCCTTCTGCCTGTGCCCATGCACGTGATTGTCCCCAACGCCCTGGAGGGGTGAATGTGAGGCTGAGTACCCACAGTACCCACGGTACGCAAGAAACAAGTCCCGACTGCGCCACGGTCACTCTCGGACAGGCGGCTGCCGCCCCACCCAGTAAGGAGGCAGTGCACGTGCCGCGAGGTGTGTCCACACCAGCGTCAGGATAGAGCCCTTTGTTGTGGATGGTGCTCCCTCCTCGATGGACTGGATCGACCATCTCCAAATTTATTTTGAAGGGGCAGGCATAGCCCGGGACAGGCGCAGAGCCCTACTCCTCCACCTAGGGGGCAAGGACATACACCGCATTTACAAAACACTAGTGGAGGCTACACCCAAGACGCTGCTCAACGCTCTCAATGCACACTTTGAGCCAATGGCGAACAGAGTCTATGAAAGGTTTATTTTTCGCCAGGCCAAGCAGGAAGCGGAAGAGTCTTTGTAAGTGTTCCAGGAACTGGCCAGCACGTGTGGTTTCCAGGACGAACAAGAGGAGATCCGGGGTCAGATAAAACAGGGATGCTACTCGTCCAAGCTCAGAGTGAACATCCTCCAGGAGTCTGGTAAATCCTTGGCTGACATCCTCACCACTGGGTCAGTCAAAAGAGCTATCGCAGGCCAGAGCATCCCACATGGAGGCCGCCCTCCACCGCCCCATCAAGACGGAACAGGTAAACGTGGCAGAGAAGGTGAATGTAGTGAAATCCAAATCACGCCAAAGCCCAGGAAAACGGTCGCAAACCAAAAAGAAAGAATGTGGCTACTGTGGAGGCACGCCCCACCGCATGCAGGACATCCCAGCGAGAGGGAAGCGGTGCACAGCCTGTGGGTGGATGAACCATTTTGCAGCAGTATGTAAGTAATAGAAGTCCAGGAAAGAAGCAGCACAGACGGTAGCAGAAGCGCAAGATAGTGAAGACATGGACGACGACACGGGAGACTACTCTGTACACTATGTATTTGCGGTGGACCAACCACGACGGAAGAGACGACGACTTCCAAGGTGCAGGCTCAAGATTCACCACCAAGACGTAAGAGCCACCATAGACACAAGGGCCTTGATCGAACTGATGGCTGCCAATGTATACAACCAATTGAGCCCACGCCCACCTTTGCGCAAAGCAAAGATTCGGGTATTTGCCTATGGACAGAAGACCCCCATCCCACTGCCGGGATATTTCAGAATGGAACTTAGTCACCAGGACCTCAAGATCCTGACCACAGTGTATGTGACCGAAGAAGGAAGTGGAATGCTGGTAAGCGGACAGGCAGCAGAAGAGCTGAACCTGATCTCATTTGCCCTGGCAGTGCAGAAAGAGGAACTAGCGGCTATCATGGAAGAACTTGACAACGTCTTCAAGGGCATTGGATGCTTAAAAGGGAAAGAAGTATCTCTCCATATTGACCTGTCAGTCCAACCGGTAGCGCTGAGGCACAGGCGCATTGCATTCCACCTGCAACAGAAGGTCAAAGAAGAGCTGGAAGCACTGGAGAGGCAAGGGACAATAGAGAAGGTCAGCTGGCCCACTCCGTGGGTGTCCCCGATCGTGGTGGGAAGGAAGCCAAAACAGCCAGGGCAGGTCCGCATCTGTGTCGACATGCGCCTCCCAAACGCAGCTGTAAAAAGAGAACCCCACCTAACCCCTACCATCGACGACATCCTGAGGGAACTAAACGGCGCGTTGTGGTTTTCAAAGATGGACCTATGTTCCGGATATCACCAACTGCGCTTCACACGGACTCTCGATACATCACTACCTTCTCTACGCACGTCGGCCTCAGGAGGTACAGGCGTCTCAACTTCGGGATCTCAAGTGCCACTGAGGTGTTTCGGAATACCATCTGTGAAGTCCTCAGCGGACTCCCTGGAGTCTTGAATGTAGTTGACAATCTGTTGGTATATGCATCGTCAATGAAAGACCACCACTGTCGACTTCGCAGTGTTCTCCAACGGATCAAAGAGTCTGGACTTACCCTGCACAAAGAAAAGTGCCAGTTCTTGAGGAACAAAATCAGTTTCTTTGGCTACACGTTCTCAGATAAAGGAGTAGCCCCAGACCCCGACAAGGTGCGAGATGTTCAGGAAGCCCCGGCACCCTCCAACATCTCGGAAGTACGGAGTTTCCTAGGGATGGTAACCTTCTGTGGGTGTTTCGTCCCGGACTTATCCGACCTCACAAAACCTCTCAGGGAGCTGACGAAATCCACCACCACGTGGCAGTGGGGCCCTGACCAAGAACAAGCCTTCAAAGACACCAAAGCAGCCCTTTCGGCAAACACCACACTATCATAATTTGACCCGGCCCACCAATGTCGCCATTGATGCCAGTCCCTACGGGCTAGGGGCAGTGCTCACGCAGCTACAACGCAATGGTGGATGGGCCCCGATTGCATATGCGAGCCGCTCCCTAACAGACACGGAACAGCTATACTCTCAGATAGAGAGAGAGGCAAGCGCCATCCATTGGGCCTTTCGGCATTTCCATGTCTACGTGTATGGACACCCATTTACGGTCTCCACCGACCACAAGTCTCTCATCCCCCTGTTTCAAGGGTCTGCATCAAAGCATCCCCCGAGGATTGAGAAATGGATCCTTCAACTGCAAGGGTATGACTACCGAGTGGAATACAAATCAGACTCATCCAACCCTATGGATTACCTATCGAGACATCCGAGGGCCGCAACTAAAGCAGAGGAAGAGGATGCCGAAGACACTGAGGAATACGTCCGATTCATAGCAGAAAGGTCTCAACCACTTCCGATAAGCCTTGAAGCTATAGTGGAGGCCACCCGGGAGGATGAATGTCTGCAACTGGCTATCACCGCAGTTCGGGTAAACGACTGTCACCCTATTCAGACCATAATGAACCGACGGACTCCCCAAGCGAAGACTATCCTAGAGTCCATCATGCGGATCAAGGATGAACTGTCTGTCGACAGCAGTGGTTGTCTACTCAGAGGTCGGCGACTGGTGATCCCATCAAGACTTGCTCAACAATCCGTGGACCTTGCACATAGAGGGCACCAAAGTGTGGTAAAAACAAAGGGTCGGCTAAGAGCAAAGGTGTGGTTCCCAAGGATGGACCCAATGGTCGAGCAGACGGTCAGAACGTGCCCATGGTGCCAGGTATCAGGCCAATCGGACCGTCCTCACCCCGTCATCACTGAAGACAACCCCCAGCAACCGTGGGAGTGCGTAAGTGTTGACTTTTGGCATCTTCCGGATGGGCGCTATGCCCTCGTGGTCATTGATGATTACACGAAATTCCCTGAAATAGAAATCGTGGGAAGTCAAATAGCCATGGAGGTGATCACCAAGATGGAGAAAACCATTGCAACTCACGGGATCTTTGAGGTGGTGAAGACGGATAATGGTCCGCCCTTCCAGGGGCAAGAGTTTGTTGACTATCTCAAATCCTGGGGCATTCAACATCGGAAAGTGACTCCGCACTGGCCCCAAGCAAACGGGGAAGTAGAGAGATTCATGCGCACTCTCAACAGGTGATACGCATTGCGCATGCCGAAGAAGCACCCCTGGAGAGAGCCATCTACAGTTTCCTGAGAGAATACAGATTGACGCCTCATCTCACGACAGAGACAGCTCCGGGAACAGCAAGCATGGGTCGAGTGGTGCGAGACACCATCAAACTGGGCCCCTTCTCAGATTGACACTGAAAAGATCCTAGCCAAAAGGACCAATACCAACGACCAAGCCAGCAGCAACCGACGAGCGAAAGTGTCGATCATTCACGCAGTGGACAGGGTCTATGTCAAAGACAGGCACCCAGGGAGCAAATTCTGTCTCCCATTTGAACAGCGCCCACGGACAGTGATCTGCCGAACCGCCACGATGGTAACAGCCCAGAGAGGAACAGAAGAACTCACACGCAATATATCTTTCTTCAAAAATGTCAATGCTGGAACTCCTGACCGGTCAATACTGGATAGTATGGAAGCGAGGCCAAGTCAACAGTCAGTGGATGCAGAGATGGACGGTGGCCAAGGGACGATCCTTATGGATGATCCGGACGGATCTGACCGAGGCACACCATCACTGCTCGGAATTCCAGACAGAAGACTGCCGAGCTCCCCGGTGAGGTCCCCGGAGGGCTGGGTCTCGCAGGAAGTAGCCCATTCCCTACCATCCTCACGGGGAGAGTATTCCAGATATGGCCTAAAAAGCAATCCAGCTCCCTCCTCCCACCTGACAGGGTTCATGGTGTGAGAAACCAAGGACTTGCAGCGGACTGTGACCTGTAACTGAGTATGAGCTGGTAACAGAAGGCACGCCGGAACTGGTAACAGATCTACATGTTGTTGTTTTTTTTATTGTTTAATAAAGGTTGGAAAGAATGTAATGTCCTCCGGCGGGGTAGCGGTTCAGTCTACCCGCGTCAGATGTGGTGCATGAGTGCTGGCGCGTGACGCCATGAGCGCAAGATAAATAAAGAGGCATGGCCCGGCTCCGGCAGTCGGGACCACGCGGCAAAGGAACAAATGTGTGTGGAGTTATTCATTACAGCCACTGCGCTAATTAGTCACCCGCGTGCGGCGCCTATTACAGGCCCCATCTGCGCTGTTGTCTCCCACAGCCCCAAGAGAGCTCCAGGAGGGATTCCCTGGAGCATGGCATACATCCACCAGGTGATGCGTCCACTGTCCTTTTAACTGGACGCTCTGGACTGGTGTCCTCGGGTGTCACCACCGTGTCGTTAGTAACTCGAAGAAGCAAACCATCCGCATCGCTGTGGAAGGAATTCCTACTCAAACTTCTAGATGGCGATCTTCTCATGAGGCGGTATGCAATGCTTTTTTGGAGGTTTCCTCCATTGCCTCAAGAACTTGTCCTGGTGTGATGCGTGCAGTGAAAGCTCAGCAGGGATGGGACCTGAGCTGTTAAAATGTAACGTCCTGCCATATGGTTAGCTGAGGCTCTTCATACCACGAGTTTGCCTTGATGTTGGTAACAACCCCCCCCCCCCCCCCCCCCACATCACCTTACTGCAAACAGCCCTGTGAGTGCCTTTTTATGTCTGAGTTTTACTACAATCTCTGTTGATATCTTTGAACATTGTGACTGTCTGGACACTTGGTTTGCTCCTGGGGCTGCTCCATTGCTGGCACAGGTACTTTACGATTTGAAATGTTCTACAGCGTTCCAACTTGGTAGCTCCAGAGAAGGTTTGAATCCTCTGACCAGCATTAAAAATGAAATAAAATGACAGAAAATGACATCATTGTGAATGAAAATAAGTGGAAATGAATAGTGAATAAGGAATTGATAAAATGAAGGATGTCATTTCCTTCAATGCTGTGGGACCACTGTGAAGACAGACACCTGCACCAAGCACTGGCATAGCCAATAGGTCTTGCCTCTGGGACCTTATAAGTATTTAGTTATGCACCCCTCCGCCTCTCTCTCCCGCTGCAGCGCGAGGTTTTTACACTAGAATTTTGTCCACTCCAGTGGCGACCTTGGCGAACACCTGGCTCGAAATTTGGACAGGTCGCCAAGGCAGTTTAACTTTGTTACCTTTCTTTTTCTGCTCTCACATTGTTCCCTTTTCTGTCCGCATTTGTCTTTTCTTCTTCCTTTCATCTCTCTTCCACCTTGATTTTCGCTTTTTGTTTCACTCTCTGTCCCTTCTTTCTCTCTGACCTTATTGTCCTTGCCTTTTTCTGGTTTCTCCCTCTGACTCATTTATCGATATTCTAACTGCTTATTTCTCTGTCTTTCCTTTCGTAACCCTTCCCTCTCGATCCACTTTTTCTCTTGTGCTCTGCCCCGCGTTCACATTTCTCTCTTCTCCTCTTTCTCTCACCCTCCCTCTCTTCCCTTCTCTGCACCTCCTTCACTCATTCCCCTACTCTTTATACTTTCTCACCTCTCTCGCGCACCTATTCTTGCACTCTTTCTTTTCTCGCCCTCTCTTCCTCTCTCTCGTCGGAATGCGCTCCCCCCCCCAACACTGCTCTCTCTGACTTTTCCCTTACTTCCGTAATGTCTTATTTTCATGGATAGTGGGGTTTCAGTGGCAGCCGCAGCAATACGGTTTTTCTTCATACTTCATACTAGTGAGGGTCTTGCTGTTTTGTTTCTTCAGCGACATCCAGAGGTCCTAGAGTAGTATTCGTGTACTGAAAGCAAGATTTGTGGCCATATGAATAATAGCTTTAATGTTGACACTGATTGGTTAATGGTCGGCATTTGGGATAGGCATTAGGGAGCACAATATAGGTATCAAATTGACATAGACCATTTGTAATACTAGCCTAGCCTAAGGGATAGCGTTGCCTATCTATAGGGCAGCGAAGCACCTGCTGTGCTCTTCTGGGTGTCTTTTAAGGACTCTTTGTACAGCGTGCTTTTAGTACACAGAGATTGTTTTGCCGTTTCCTTACACCCTCCTACCACAACATGCTTGAAAGAGTGGGGCTTGCAAAACTGTTGGATTACGGGTCTCTTCACATTTTTAGGTCTCGCCTGAGCCAGTGCTTTAGCGCTGCTCTCGCGAGAACTTTTGTAAAAGGGGGATCTGGAAGTGCAAACTAGTGCTTTTCAGGCCTCCAAATACAGTGCATGTGCGCCGGGTGCGAGCACCATTTGACAGCCTGAAAAGCACTGCCGCTTTGATGTCCTCAGTGAGCCGCGCGGCCACTGAGGACATCAAAGCGAAGTGATCACCATTTGCCACCCCCTCCCTTATCTCACTTCCTGCTTGTTCCCCATGTTCCCTGATCTTTTTCACTGGGAGTGAATGATTTACCTCCCTGCACCATGCATTTCGCATGTCCGTAGTGAGGGGGGCGGATGGTAATACTTTGTGAACGTGAAAAGCCCCCCCCCATCTATCTCACTCCCAAATATGTAAAAAAAAAAAAAAACTTCCAGAATCTTGAACGACAAAGACTCAGTAACCCTTTTGCGTCCTACGTTGCGCATTTTTTAATACACATTAAAATGCAGTCATTTAATATCCTGGAGTCTGTGTGCGTGGTTTATGCAGGGTGCACACACCGCAGTGTCCACGAATCCCAGCAGTATGCTTGTGTACGTGCGCGCGCAGTCTGTGAACCAGCCCTTTGAGACCATCTCCGTGCCATCCTCGCTGCGGGCCACAGCTACCCACCTCTGCCACGCTCTGACCCGTCCCCAAAGAGGCGCGAGCGGGGAGTGTGCATGGGGGCAGAGGGTGCCAGGCCGTCTGTTGACCGGTTGCTGTCACTGTGTGTTCATACTCCCGGAGCACGGCGTTCCAGAAACGGTTGCGTCAGGGGTGTCGGGAGAACGTGACGTTCATAAGCATCAAACATGTTTCTTCTGAAGTGTGAAATCCCCCGACATTTTACTGTGTTTTGAGTGTTCTTTGAATAGAATAAATGGTGATGTTTCCTAATTTTTGATTTGTTGTCTGTTGCTCTCCAGCATAGTTTGGGATGAAAAGGAAAGCGCTGTATTGTCTCGAATAGGGGAGCTGGCTTTTGCAGGCTTCAGGACTGTCATTTCCGCTCTGATCTAACACTATGCCTGATGGACTTTCCTTTTCACGGTGGTACGTTAGTGCGTTCTGCAGCTCAGGGCGCATTTGGATGACAGACGGAGCACTTATATATGACAGGTGTTTTTACGGTACTCATCCGAAGTTGGAAATTACAAATGTGTTAACATATCTCGGAGTTTCGGGCAATTGGGCGCTTGTTTTATATGTAATGCGTTTCATTAGCGTGGGTTATGTTTGAGAATAACATGACTGTCTTTGTAAACTCCTACCTGACACATATTATATATACACCATGTTTACTATAAACCTCACTAGGTCTGGCGCGAGCCTTACCAAGACCGGGGCAGTTCTTTTATAATGCCTTTCGCCCCCCAAGGAATGTTGCCCCGGTACCGTCTACTCTTTAATGCGTGGTTTTACATATACCTTACAATGCACTCTAAATAAACCAGAATGCAAACCTTCATGAAATACCAACACATTCTATAAAATATGTGCAAGTGCATTTCGTCGTGCGCTTCCTGGCAATTTAAGCGTTCGGTGTTCTCAGATGTCGGCGCTTGCAGATTAAATTTGAAATATTTTGACATTCGCAGTTTCGGCCCACGTAGTACTCGACATTCACCAAAGTCTGTGTGTGCTGGGATCCTTCTAACCAGGCACGTGCCGGGATCCCTTCGCAGCGCTGTAAAGGCGATGGAGTGTTTAGGATTTCGCAATAAACTCGGGGTCGAGGGTCCCCCGCAGGCAAGGGATGCTGTTTACTCTCAAGGTCCGGACACAGTCCGAACTTGTGTCCGACAGAAAGGCTCTCGCCTGGTTCTTTCAACGGGCCCAATTAGACTGTCAGAAGGAATCAACAGCCGAGCCCTGTTGGGGAGCTCCGGGCCTCTCGCCTTACTGATTGGGGATTAGGTGGGGGCGGCGGTGGGCGGGGAGCAGGCTGCGTCCGACTGATCAGGTTACCGATGAACCGGTGCTTTGTTCATAGTACGCGTGCCGGGTGCAGCCAACGTGCTGTGCGGCTAGAAGTTGAAGTGGTACTCAGGTGGTGGGGGCTATTGTGTGGCACCATACGGAAGCCACTGTGGAGGGGGCGCCAGGATTACCCTTGTGCTCTCCGGGTCTGCAGTACTTCCATCGACCATAGCTCAGAGGAGGAAGGCGCTATTTGCTTTTATTTTGTACATTGTATAGCATTCTGACATTACAATAAATTACATAAATATACCAACTTCAATAAGTTGTATTACTCTTGGACGTATATGTTTCCGTTATTGCAAAAAATAACAAGGGCAAAATAATTAGCGCATATATTTTCTTCCTTGCGTTAGTTGCATTTCTTCATTATATATTTATTTTATAATACATCTCTATGGTATACATTAGTTCTGCTTTATCGTTTTTAGGTCTCGCCTTGCTATTGCGTAAGCGATCGCAAAGCGAGACTATAGAAAGCGGGTTTGAAAAGTGCTCCCAAAAAGCGGATTGCATTGCTAGCACGCGCACAATCACGCGCATCGTGCCGCCATGCAATCCGCTTTTTGGGAGCACTTTAAAGGGTCCGCTCCCCCGCATGGAATGCGCTCCCCCGCCCCCAAGCGCGCGCGCGCCACGTTCTGCCGGGCTTGTTTACCATCCCTTGTTCTGCTTTCTCTTTCGTCTTTGTTTTTAGCGAAGCTTTAATCAAAATTACCGTAAAGGCTCTAAAACGAGCCCTGATGATTTTTTTGTTCACTGCTGTAGCGGTGAAAGTGCGTATCCTGTAACTAACGTAATAGTATTATTTTTATCTTCAGACAGCATTTTACTATATGTGCTTCTGGCCTCTGCTCATTCAGCGGCTGTTTGGTCACTAACAAGTAACAGGAGGTTATACGCATTAAGAGACTTTTGAGCCTCGATAAACAGGCTTTGTTTAGAAGAGAGCAGACACTTAGCCGAGGCTCCGTTAACCCAAGGTGCGCAGCCAATTATTTTATGGAAAGTTGTTGCCTCGATGCACCACGCGTTCGCTTTAACGCGATTATACGGTAACATTTTATCGTTCCCTTTCAGACTATTGGCGGGGTCAGACGGGAGTAAATTGACGTCACCTGATTCCCCGGATATTGGCGAATCCCTCTGTATCCGGTAGAGCAGCCCCGCTTCTTTAAACACTGGTAAAGCGTCGCCCCAAGCTTCCAACCCACCGGTAACAGGGAGTGGGGGTTTGCGAATCCCAGCTTCTTTGTGCTGTGTCCGCTCTATGCAGCCATCCACCCTTCCCTTGTTGATGTGTGTGCACAGGGTGTAGTGACGCACCGGCCAGGCCGGCTGATAAGAAGGCTTTGTGCATTCACACACTGAAAGCGTGAGGGTGGCAGAGAAAGGGGCTTGAAAAGACGCAGCTGTGGGGTGTTTATTAAAAGAATAAAGTGTTTGTTAAAGGACATGTTGTTCTTGGAAACTTTTCTTGGAAACTTAGACACGGATGCGCTTACTTTTACTCAAGAACGGTGTGAGTTTTGTTTAATCCACGTGGAGTTCACGAAGAGTGGCAAGATAAAAACAAGCATTTGCAATGCATTAGGTCTCGCATTTACGCGAGTTTGAGCTATTGACATTGCAAATAACAATGCCTATTGGCATTGTCATTTACAATGCCAATAGCTTTAACTTGTTTAACTGCGAGACCTATTGCATTGCAAATGCTTGTTATAAAGCGCTGCATGCCACAAGCATTTCCTCACAGCACTGTTTCTACTTGAACAAGGTCCTCGTAACGGTCTCTGCACTGCACTTATGGGTCTTTGTCCTTTTATTGCTACGGTGACTGCATAAGCTGCACCCATCCCACTAACTGTGATTTAAAACCATGAAAGGCCCCACTCTGCATGGCCTACCCTACACCAAAATCGAGAGACAATTGGCAAGTGATAACAAGCCTGCTGGCAGTGACACAGGCTTTTGGTGCATACAAATAACCTGCAGACAGTAAGGGTTAAAAACTGAGGCATGCGGTTTAGCCTATGTGTGCACGTTTTGTTCAGCCAGCTTCTTGTTGCAGCAGTTGTTGTTTAATTACATTATTATTATTATTATTTTCTAGTGCCCTCAAGTAACCCAGATGCACCTTTCTTTCAGACACAAATGCCTATTTTCATTGTTCATATTGCAGCACAATCTGAAATCCTTTCATTTTCCAGCTCCGAGGACGCTGCTCTGCGAGAGCTGCTGTATCTACTCTGTCGCCATTTACTACCAGATGGAGTCCAGATGTTCATACAATATTTGGAAGTAGGTTTTCCTCTAGGTGGTTATATTCTGCAACTACAGTGGTTATTGCTCAGAGTTTAGTTATTGCTTGCCTCTCGTTTGTTTTCCATTGTTTATTTTAGCTTCTCGTCCTATTTTTATTTCAAAGGGCAATATTTAGAGTACAATTCAGTTAAAGGCAGCTTATATTTTTATACCCTATCAGTTTTCAGTTTCTTTGGCTCCAACTAGTTGCTCTACAACATACATTAAACACATTGGCAAAGCCAATAGCTCTACCCAAACGCTTATAAGGTCCCAAAGGCGAGACCTATTAGCTATGCCAATGCTTGTTAATGCTGGGGGCTGGGAATGCCATGTTTCCTGCAGCAGCGTTTCACCGCTTTAAATAATAACAATGCAAAACAAATGGTTTTAAAACAGGCGTAGTCAGACCACGCTTGCTTCAAAACTATTTAGTCTTAGCGTTTGGGTGGTTTCTATCCTCTGCACGGTGGCAGTGAGGTGCGCTGACCTTCAATGCTTTAGGGGGAAAACGGCAGAGGGGTTAGGAGCCTGCTGTTGTTTCACTCAGACAGTCCCACCAGGATTTAGCGACAAAGGAGGGGGTTTGTTTATTTACTCACCTACCTGCTGTTTCGTATTCTGTACCACTCCTGGAGAGCCCCTTGCCTTGCTGCGACCTACTGCTCAGAGGAGGAGGAAGACTGGTCAGGACCTGCTTGAGTGCGGCCCCGACCCAGAGGAGAGAGAGAAGGCTTCTCGGAGACCCATCGGGGCACACAAACCTAGAGCAGATACGTTTTTTTTCCTCCCGGGCTTCCTGCAGTTTTAATCTCTATCTCCTCTATCATGGCCCGTGCCCCCTTCAATTCCCTCACCTAGGGCACCACATTCTCTAGGATTTCTAGAGCCTTGGGGAGGAGTTAGGTTCATATTAGGAGGTGCAAAAATGATTTTAAACAAGGTTTGCCACCCATGGGGCATGCAACGGGCCCTGGGAACACGAGACATGTAAAACTGGGCTGCCGTTCATGGGGCATGCTGCTGGCCCGTGGAGGGGCACAACAAATTTAAAGTTGTGTCCACCACCCATGGGGCAAGTGGCAGGCTACTGCGTGACAAAATGAATCAAAATCAGGCCTGCTGCTTACAAGGTACATGGTAGACCCGGGTGAGTGGGGAGGAATTATACGGAAGCTGGGGCTTACTGCCCACAGGACACACAGTAGGCCCCACATAAAGTGATAAAAATCGAGTTAGTCACCCATGGGGCATATGTTGGGTACGGGGAGCAAAAATAATGAAAATCTAGCCCACAGATTACCACTGCCTCTCCACCACCCCACCACCTGCCACCCATTGGCCAATAGAAGGCCTCAGTCACCCCTTTCCCAACCACTAAAGCACCATTGTCCCCAGCATCACCCAAAAGTAATTTCGGCACATGAGTGTCCCTGTCACTCCCACCCACCCACCCTGAAGCACAAGTGCCCACTCCACCCACCACCACCCAAAAGTAAATTGGGCCCATCATGGCCCTCACATGCACCCAAAGCTCCAGTGCCCCTTCCACCCACCACCACCCAAAAGTAAGTTGGATCCACAGCTGACTCACTCACTCCCACCCACCCAAAGCACCGCTACCCCTCATCCACCACCACCCACAAGTAAGTTGGGCCAGGGGCTGGCCCATGCACTCCCACCCACTCAAATCACAACTGCCCCACCCACTACCACTCTAAAGTAAGTTGAGCCCATGTCTGGTTGAGTTACTCCCACCCACCCACCTAAAGCGACAGTGCCCCCTTTACTCACCACCACCCACAAGTAAGTTTAGCCCTTGACTGGTCCAGTCACTCCCACCCACCTAATGCATAATTGCCCCCTCCACCCACTGCTACCCAAAAGTAAGGCCTTACTTTTGTGGGACCAAAAGTAAGTTGGGCCCACAACTGCCCAGTCACTACCATCCCCCAAAGCACCAGTGCCCCTTCACGGCCCAAAAGTAATTTGTGCCCACAGTTGGCCCAGTCACTCCCACTCATCCAAAGTGGCAGTGCCCCCTCCACCCACCACTAAACAAAAGTAAGCGGGGCTAATGGTGGGCCCCCAGTCACTCCTACTCCAGCCGGACTAGAATCAATGTTTGCTCTACCCTGAACACCTAAAAGTAGGGTTGTGTCGCTGCCCACAGAGCCTCTGGTGTGCCTCAAATCAACCCTTCTCCACCCCGTACCCGCTCACCAGTGTTTGGTTGTAGATAGCCAGGGTAATGGTGGGGGAGTATTTTGGGGTTAGGGGCCAATGTGTTGAGAAGAGGATGGTAGGGGAAAGGGCAGTGTTTTGGTGGAGGCAGGCAGAGTAGTGATTTTGTGTTTACGTGATAGGTGGCAGTTTGTAAATAGAGTTTTAAGGGTATGGTGGCTGGGTAAAGGGAAGCATTTCTGGATTTGGGTGGCAGGGAAAGGGGGTAAGGGCCAATGTATGGGTGGGAAGGGATGGCAGCAGTAATTTGGGAGCAGAGGCAGTGTTTTGGGGGAAAAGGCCTGTGTTTTAATGGGAAGTGTGGGAGGTTAGGTGGGAGTGTTCGGGGATAGGGTAGCAGGGAAAAAGGGTAGTCTGTTCTAACTCCTTTTTAGGTCTCGCCTTGCTATCGCGTAAGCGATCGCAAAGCAAGACTATTGTAAAAGGGCATTTCACAGTGTTCCCAAAAAGCGGATTGCATTGCTAGCACGCGCACAATCACGCGCTTGGTGCCGCCATGCACTCCGCTTTTTGGGAGCACTTCAAAGTGTCCGCTCCCCCGCCTGGAATGCTCTCCCCCGCCCCCACCAAACGCGCGCGCCAAATTTGCTTTCACTTTCGCGCCGCGAGCAGACACGCCAAATTTGCTTTCACTTTCGCGCCGCGAAACGCAAATCATAACTAAGCAAATCATTTAATATCACCGCGCCTCAAAATGAATGGGTCTGTAATGCAACTGGTGCCCATGTAAAGCGCTGTTATACCTTCGGGTCGCGTTCGCGCTATATAAAACTTCAACAACAAAAAAACTCGGAAAAACCATCGGAAGCAGTGCTTCCAGTATTTTAAACGATTCATTTCGAAACCACGAGGGGCTTTCGAGGCACTTCCTCCGGAGGGGTGTAGACGAGTATGCACATAAGAAACATATTGCCCGTTAACATGTCTAAATAGGGGTGTGGGTGGGTACGAACAGTAAGGGACAGTGCAGATGACTTCGAGCCAGGCGCGCAACGCACATTGGGATCAAAGGGCTTCAGCCCCACTCCCCTCACGTCATGTGTGGCAACCCAGGCTGAGTTTCCAGCACCAAAGTCGGCAGTTTAGCCGACGGACCACATCCTCTTCCCCAAGAAACTTAACGAAACCCAAATCATAACTAATGCAAATCATTTAATATCACCGCGCCTCAAAATGAATGGGTCTGTAATGCAACTGGTGCCCATGTAAAGCGCTTTTATACCTTCGGGTCGCATTCGCTCTATATAAAACTTCAACAGCAAAAAAACTCGGAAAAAATGAAAACCATCCGAAGCAGTGCTTCCAGTATTTTAAACAATTAATTTCAAAACCACGAGGGGCTTTCGAGGCTCTTCCTCCGGAGGGGTGTAGACGAGTATGCACATAAGAAACATATTGCCCGTCAACATGTCTAAATAGGCGTGTGGGTGGGTACGAACAGTAAGGGACAGTGCAGATGACTTCGAGCCAGGCGCGCAACGCACATTGGGATCAAAGGGCTGCAGCCCCACTCCCCTCACGTCGTGTGTGGCAACCCAGGCTGAGACGGCTTCCTGGGCACCCGAGTACTTCACAGGTCTTTAAAAGACCATTTGCTTGTGAATGAGGCTTTGCTGTTTTTCACCCCTTCTCAGAGCCCCTGCATCTCTGCTCTTAACTACTGCTGGAAGAGTCAGCCCCCCACCCGAAATTTTTTCTTAGCCCCCTCGAAATTTGGCTCCAGTTGCGCCCCTGCTACGAGTGTATCTAAAGGGTGATGGTGACCAAGCATGCACCACTGAGCGCCGCTCCTCTAGATGTGTGCACGAGGGTGCTGCTGCTCTCATGTCTGTGTAAACAAGTCTGGTGCCCGCCCAGCGCGGGCTCAACAACCGTCCTTTGTGGAGGGTGCCGAAGCCACCCGAGTCTGCGCACATCAGTAGTCCAAGTGTGTGTGTGTGTGTGGGGAGGGAGGGGTCTGATGGGCACGACGTGCCCATAATTGTAACAAGCATTGGCATAGCCAATAGGTCTCGCTTTTTTGGACCTTATAAGTATTTAGTTTTGCAGCACAATATCTTTTGCGCAACACCATCAGCTGTTGAATGGCTAAACCTTGTACCTTATAGGTGTGTAGCCATGCAACAGTTGATGTTGTTGCACCAACGATATTGTGCTGCATAACTAAATACATATAAGGTCCCAAAAGCGAGACCTATTGGCAATGCCAATGCTTGTTTGTTTTGTAGAGTTGCAGGGAGAAGAACTTTCCAGTTCTGGAGGTGTTCAGCTGTCTGGTAACTACAATATGCACTTGCTACTAAACTTACTATGTCTCAGGTAAGTTTGGGGTTCTCCAAACCTTGCATTGATGGTAATTGTCCGAAGAACATGTAGTCTGGGTCGATATTTTTAAAGTGCCACTTTCTATAGGTTACCTGAATGCTCCTACAAAGTTTTCACCATTGCAATCCTAGACAATCCTTGCAAGGACCCCTGTCACAGAAGTGGTCTAACTTCAGCTTGTGCCTTTGTGTTGGGAGTTTTGTATTTTCTAGTTATTGCTTTTGCAAATTATTTAAATGTTTTGGGGTTTTAAGTGAAACAAGATCGATTTCACAACATTCTGCCATTATTAATTTCAAATACTATCCGGTTGTGATTTAGCTCCCATCCATCCATGTTTCATCCTTTTACTTCTTGAGCTATTTAGTCAAAACAGCATTCCTTTTTAGGTTTCGCCTGAGCCAGCGCACATGCGCTGCTCTGCGAGGCTTCTAGTAAGGGCTTCCAACTCGGACCACACGTGCGTGTGTTTTTTTTTGGCTCACACGCTATTGGCCTTTGCGTGCGTCTTTCTAAGAAAGACAGCACGCAATTGGCCAAAGGAGGGTGCATGTCCCGCCTTCTCTCTCCCCTGGCCTCGGGACGCTGCCGGGTGCCAGTGCATACGTCACATTCCTTTCACGACCGTGTGGCCGCGCTTGTGTTATTTGCTCTGATTCCAATCATTCCACATGCGTAGGACAAAATGTTGGATGAGTGTTCACACAAATGTCACACTCATGCATGCACTTAGACACAAACACACAGGGGTGTTTAAGCGCTTTACGTATGATGTGAGGAAAGAGGATACGCGTTTGTTAATTAAGCAAGAGTAGGGTAAGACTGCTTTCTAACACTGAAAATCAGTGACAGATCGCGTTTGGCAGTCAAGAGGTAGGCACTGCGAATGTACAATGTATTTAAATACTTTTAAAGTATAGGCGCTCCTTCCAGAGAGCGACACATGCTTAAAAGTGGCAGAGCTCCCAAAATACTGAACTTCACAACTTTTCCCACTAAGGAGGAATTTCACAACTGTTACCCCCAAAATGTTGAATTGATTTCAATCTCTCCTTCTCTAAAATGCCACTATTACCACCCCCGACGGACAGTTATCAAAATAACTCCCTTAGGTGCATTCACATGGTGACATGTATGACCCGGTCTCGGCGCACTAATTACACATGCATGCACGAAGATACACGCATACGTTGACATAGCATGTCCTGCGCACGAACACTCCAACACCCATTCACCACAAGCATGCTTGCACACACCACACGCAAGGACCACAAAAACACCATGTGCACAGGTGACACAACAGGTCCACGCCATGAACACAAGACAGCCACGGGGAGGTCTGTGGTGTGTCGCTCTGAAACAGATGGAGGCCTTCCCCAAAGGTTACGATAGTTTTCTGGGGGTCACTCTCCAGGGGGTGTGGATGCCGTCATGGCTGCCATTGTGCGCCTACAGAATGGGTTCAGGAAGTGCATCAAGGCACTTTGAATAGCCACGTCGATGCCAGCTGTTTAGGGGCTGGGCCGGGCACACCATCTTGTGCCATTATATGGTTACCTGGCGAGGAAGGTGGAACGTGTGGGGGGGGGTTGCGGTGGGGGCTCAGAATTGTTTTCCTTTCTAGAGCCCATAGCCTGGCACAGTACATATGTGCTTTCCCCGAGTCAGCTCCTTGGAGGGGTGCGGGCACAGAGAGACGGGGGCGCCCGGGTGTGAGGGGCATTACCATCACAAATGGGGGACTCAAGTGGAACAAACCCGAGGAGCTGGGTCAGACATGTCACCCTGCTGGCTCGCTCCCCTCTTTGTCCTGCCCCCTTTGTCCGATCCGTTCCAGAGGGGTCTGGCTCACAGATGCAAATGGCACCCCCATCCGCAAGAAGAAATTGGTTTGGGGGGAGCAAAGGAAAAGGAAGTGGGCATGTCAAGTCAGACAGGCTACAATCAGAGCTCCAACAGAGGTGTAGAAACTCAAGAAGTAGGCCGAGCATCGGCTCTTGCGAGCTTTACGGCCCTCATGGGGGGGGGGGGGGTCAGACTTTCCAGAAGGTTACAATCTAGCGAATGTATACAGATGAAAATTGCAGTAAATGTGATTTCTGAAATTATGTTTACTTTTTTTTCTTCCTGAAAAGGGACCACGAGCGATGGCTGTGGGTTTCTGTTTGTTTTCTGGCGTGGCACCAGCCCGGCTGGTTTTAAGGGATTTGGCCAGGCTGCCCTCCCGAGTCATTAAGTATTTAGTTCATGTCGGGGTTACACCCTGTTTCAAAATAAGAAAACATCTGGAGGGAGCTTCTTGCACTTGTAGGCCGGGCGGGAAGCACAGTTCTTCAGTGCCCCCCTCCACAGGCAGCTCGTGGACGTCATTTCCACAACCCGCCAGGGGCAGCGGAAGTGACTTCACGCACCCTTTTACCGCCATTCACATGACAGGCCTTTCACCTCGTTCCCTCCTCAGCCTCCAAAAAGCTGCTGAGGCGCCAGTGAAAGGGCAGGGAGGTAAAATGGGAGAAAGCAGAATATCAGGACGAAAGAAAACTGAGGACATTTTTTATTGTAAATACTTTTTTTTAATATGGTCGTGCAGTTGTACATAAAGCCTTCTTGGTCATATATAACATAACAAAATGCTTCTGACACTTTTTTATTATAACTTTTCAGCATGCTGCACAGCAGCCACACTTCTCTACAGCGTAGCTTAAAGACATTGGCAAAGTCAATAGCTCTGACTAAACACTTATAAGGTCCCAAAGGCGAGACCTATTGGCTATGCCAATGCTTGTTTAAACTGTGTTCATGTTTATTTAAACTACTTTCCGAAAATTTTGATTCAAAACGTTAGTTTGTTTTCTTCTCAGCCTATTGTTCTGTTTTTAACTTGTATTCGTGGATCTGTTCCAAACTGTTTCATGTTTTCCGTTATTTGGAGCCACCTGTGTTGCATTGCAGTTGGGTGTCAGCGTTTAGTTTAGTTTATTATTGCGCTTGCTTTAGAGAATATTATGGTGCTCGTTGGATTTTTGTTACACGCTTTTACTCTAACTTTTTTCCTATCACATTGGGTTACTGTAGATCAGACTTTGTATTTTGAGTTCAATTTACCCTTAAACACTGTTACTGGTTTTATTTTTCCCCCAATTGGGTTATATAAAATAACATTGAGTGTGTATAGCCCAGTCTACCAATGGTGCATCGACCCTCACACATTCCTATATTGATCTGACATCTGCGCTACCTTATATGTTGGGTCGTGCAAAGTTGTTTCAAACGATTTCAGGTTTCTCTTTCTCTGCAGCTGACTGATCCGGTTTCAAAAAATGTTTTGGGCTATAGTTGCATATATATTTTGATTAATAGCAGATACTTTAGAGTACACTTTGGTGCTTTTTGCAATTACATGCTGTACATTTATATATTTTTTTATGCCTATGCCGGGTTTGCTGAGTTTTAAATGTAACTCTGCAAGTCTCCTCCTGGTTCTCTTGAATATCTGCAGAGGATTCTGAACAGCAACAAGAACTACATTACAGTTCAATGGGGCACAGCATCAGGCAAATGTCAAAACATTTTAAGTTTGATGGTCCTATTCAGCCAGACACTAGAGACAATGAAGGTGTATGATTATCTGTAGGATCTATATATGATCATCACAAATCACCACTCACTCTGGAGTAGCTGCAACCATTACTTGAGACTACTGCAGCTGCAAAATTTACACTGGCTCAGAAAAACAGAACACCACCTAGCTCAATGAAGCATTTTAAAAAATGTCCTTGAAAAGGTGAACAGGTACATGGATGTGGCTCAACCAAGCATCAAATTCCTAAAACAAGTATGCCTTTACTGCACATCCTACCCCAGGACAAGAGTGCCTTTTTGGCCATTCCTGGTTTGAAGAAAATGGCTGATCAAGAGCTTCACCTCTCCTTTGAACACGTAGACCCAGAAGCAGTACAAGCATTGATTTTGGGGGTGATGAACACTGACCTCTTTTGGTGTGGGATGGCTGACCTCATTCCAATCCTTTCACATGTGGGATCTGTGTACAAGGACTTTGTGGCTAAATCTGCAAATGCTGAAAGGAGCAAAAACATCTAACCTCACAGATCAATCCACCCATGCATTATTGTTTTTACATCACGGTGAGCAGTAGGATGTTGGGCTAGATTTGGACTGTTCAGAGTAATTTTAAATAAATGCCCAAGATGAAGACCTGACAGCATAAACGCTTTAAATAATGTCTTGGTGTAGAGTTTCATGCTCCAACATACTTTACGTAAATAAGGTTTCTGCATTTGGTGTTGAAAGTATTGTAAAATAAACTGCTGCAAAAATGCTGCAAAATTTCCATTGTGATTCTGCAAAATATCCATTTTGGTGGAGTAAAATTTGCTAATCTATGTAAAAATATCCTGGGGGGGTCTCTCTCAAAGAGTATAATATATATGATAGACGCTTCAAAATTTAAAACAGTGTAATTCTTTATAATGTCATCGTTGTAACACATTTGAGTTTAGTATATTGAATATCATCATGACATTGAGAGGCAGAAGAGATAGATTCTAACAAACTCACCCACCCCTGTCACACCAAGAACTACGCTATTAGTAAACAAATAGAAGAAATACAGTTTTCTTTTGCCCACTACATGTGGCCTGGGGTGTTACTATAGATGTAGTAGCTTTATAGACTTTTGCTTTTGTGTAGCCCGCACATTGAACTGATGTATTTCATGATGTTCTCATATGATGATAAAGTAAGAAGAGGCACTGTGAGAATTAAATTAATTGTCTAGGAACACACAAAGTGGTCAAGTGGAAGCTGGGATTAATGTAGCGATTTATGGTTTCAAGTGTGCAATTTGGTCCCTACGTGGTTTTCTCTTTCTCTCTCCAGCTTTACATCAAAATTTAATGCTTTGTGTTAAATTCTTTGAGTCATTAAAACACTGCATTGTGTGAAATGCTTCCAAGCTATGAACGTTTCACCAGGGGGCGATTACGATGGTGGGCGGACTTGAGTTTGCCCGCCATCGTAGTGGGATCGGGACCACCCGCCTGTAAGGTGGCGTTCCCGCACCCCTAATTACGATGCGGCCGCCACGGTGGCGGTCGCATCCAGCAATTTAACATTGCGGCGGGTGCTGCTGGCTGCAGCACCTGCCGCAATGTTAAATAGCCATGTCGTGCATTTCCCTGCGGTGCCTGCCACCTTGTGCAGGGATATATAGGGGGGTACCCCAAGTGCACAACTGGCTCCCCCAAAACAGAGGAGGCCCGCAACGGGCCTCCCAATCTAGACTCCGCCAGCCTTTCCATGGCGGTTCCACCGCCATTGAAAGGTGGGCTGACGCCAGCATTGTAATCTGGCGGGCGGTGACTGCTCGGCACCGCCACAATATCCCCGGTCTTATCCACTTCTCATTACAGTTACACCACAGTAGGCATTTTTTTAAATGAATTCAATATGGTCATTAAAGCCGTCCATAGTGAGCAATTCAATTTCATCTTTCTTTTTTCTGATTGTCTTTCAGGTTCCCTGAAACCACATTAACCGATGTAAAAAGTGATAAGTGCAATCTTTAAAAACGGAATCCTATATATTCGTAATCAGCAACCTATTAAAACAGTATATAACTTCAATAGTGTCTTCCACATATTTCAAATGTACTGCTAAGTCATCTTCTACAGTGAGGCTTTCCAGTTCACGTGAATTCAATTCTAATGGATAACACTGATTCCAATCTCCCCAGTGCTAATAGTCTACCACCCTAAGTATGTTTTTTGGACTGCAATCACCTAATTATTACTGAAACAAACTATCTGTCCATTCATGGAATGTTTGGACATATCTTTCTACTAGCTAGTTAGTATCGTAATTTCTAATGGCCCTTAAGTATTGCAATATTTTTTATGTGCATAAAAGACTATGCCACCAATATAGTTCTCTAGAATAATCTTCAGTGCAGCCCCACCAGGCATACGGAGTTGCCAGCTTCACTCTGCATACGGGTTGCAACCTGATCATTACAGCAGAAATCTTCACCCCACCTGGCACACGGAGTCCCCGACTTTACTCTGCAAACCAGCCATTGTCTGATAGTCATGGCAGCAACCTTCGCGGCTGCCCCACCTGGCATACGGGGTCACTGACTTCACTCCGCACACGGGTCATGGCCTGATTGGCATAGCAGTAATCTTGACGGCGGTCCTACCTGGCATACAGGGTCGCAGATTTCAAACCTGCACACAGGCAATGACCCAATCAGAGCAGCAACGTTCACAGCTCACTTCAGGGTGGCCCCCTTTTGGCATACGGGGGTACAAACTTTACCTCACATGGGCCATGACCCAATTACACCTCGCTACACCGATCCAATCGCCAGAATCTCCCACTGGACCTCTCTTTCTCCAGTGCTCTCCTGTTCCTCACAGGGCATACTGATCTTTGCAGGTAGGCACTGTGATCAATGGGCTAGGGGCAGGTGATCTTGGATTTCCTGGGTGATGTTCCCTCCCCCTGTTGGGAGACTTACAGGTCTTGGCCCCCGGTCCAAGTCACAGACAGAATTCTTGCAGACCTTCTCCTCCTCACACAGTCTGACTGGCTGCTTGACAGTTGACAATTTTCAGGGCCTCCAGTTCCCCTTCTTTTAGTCCATTTCCAAACGCCAAATGTGATTTAGAGTCTGGGTCTTTAAAATTTGTTTTGGGGGACTGCTTCTTTTTGAAGTGCCCTCCACTCTTCCCTGCTCTTCCTCCGAAAAGCAGTTTGTCACAGCAGGTGCGTCTCCAAATCTGAAAGCCCCACAACAGATGCTAGAGGTTCACACCTGGATGTCATCCACAGTGATATGTGTACCAAATGTTTCCCCAGGGCCTCAGCCCTACCTACTCTTTATGATTCTCTTATTAGCCCTATCTCCTTCCTGAGATGTGCCCAGGCCCCTTCCTAGTGACCTCTCTGTGAATCAAAGAGCATGCTTTGCAGTACATTGAAGAGCCTGGCTCTCCCTTCCTCCAGTGTGTCCCACGTAGCTCACACAAATGCATCAATCCACAAATTTGTCCGGGGAAGGGGGGTTCCTCTACCTCTTTATGATCTTCCAGTTAGTCCTTGGTCCCTGAAAATGTAACCACAAAACATCCATGTATTTTACCATTAACAAGCACACATACACCCAGCACGTGCATATAAAACACACGCATTGCACAGCACTGCATCATCCCTGCATTGTACCATTCACAAGCACACATAGACCCAGCACATGTATAACAGACATGCACAATGCAGCACTACACACCAACCTGATGTAGGCCAACGGTGGTTTAAGCTAAACTCACTGGTTTCTTTAAAATTAACATAAATATCTCACCTACATACAGCGAGACACCAAATACAGGAGGTAGTCTTAGCTAGGGTAGGCTAGATGGACCTTAAGTACTAAAGAATTGCCTCAGACCCACTCAGTTTATAACTAGACAAGAAACATGTCAACCCGTAGACATTTAGGGTCATAACTAGCCCTCTTGTTATATTTGCTGCAGGGAAACACCAACATAGAAATATATTAGTATACATTTAGGCAATTTAAAAAACCAAGGTCCCATACTGCTTCTCAGGACACTTCACAAGCCTGGAGATAATGCAGACAGCCATCTTTGAGGTACTGTCTAAGAAAAGACTTGGTGGCTAATTTAGATCTGGGTGAATGGAATACTCTGTCACAAACGTGACAGATATCCTGTCACTGTATTACGATCCCCATAGCAGATCATGGGACCGTGATACGGCGGACAGGATATCCGTCATATTTGTAACTGAGCATTCCCCTCTGCCCAGATCTAAATCCCAGTTATTTGAGCCCACCTCAGAAAAATCCAGTACCTGTAAGTGAGGAGCAGGCTTGAGGATGAACCATGCCACTCTATGTGGGCGAGGGCCTGAAGTCCTAAAACCAAATGTGTCCTAGCCGTACCATCCACTTCAGTCACCTAGAAGATGCCTAAATGTTTGGCTACCACATAGGGCACCACATTTAAGCCTGCAGTTTCTTTACTTTTGTGTACATTCTCCCTTATCCACTTTGGTTTTCATTATTTACAGTACGTTTTTTTGCTAGTGTACAATATAAGTTTATATAACATGAGCCACTTATGTTGTTTAGTTATCTGGCTGGAACAATGAGACCTGAAAAGCAAAATCATTTGCAAAAACAGCTTGTTGCAAATTACATTTGTGCCTGGTGCTCAAAACCTATTTGTGTCCGATTTGCCACTTGAGACTAACAAAAGCACAAGATCAGCAATCATTTTAGGTCTGTTTTGCCCTCCCTTTTACCAGCAACAGTAGACATTGAATTCATAAGAGCACAGTTTGCACTCAGGTCATAATGTGCGTACGTGCAAAAATATGCTTACAACTTTGGGAATGCTCTTGTAGGTGCACTACTGCATTTTTCAATGAATGCCAATTTTAAAGAAAAAAGTTGATGCACATTAGATTAAAACATACAATCAAATACACATGCTTCTTTTCTTTGTGGTATAGGCTCATTTAATTGTATTCCATAGAAATGTATTTATTTATTTATTTAGTTAAGACACTTATCTGTAAACAACTTGAGTACATCAATAAGTACTGTTAATAACTTACAAAAGGAGAAGTCAAGCTTGCTGATTGCACAATCCTCTGTTATATAAAAATCTATGGGCCTGATTTAGAGTTTGGCAGGTGGCAGTAAGTCTGCTGGTATGGCAGAGGATGTTACCTCCAAGGGTGCTCTATCTGCCAAATTGAGAGCTACCTGCATGCAACTCTAAACATTGGCAGTGATGGAGCAAGGACTCGTATAAAGGAGACTTGCTCGGAAGCAATTCCCTCAAATAACTCGTAACACCGTAATAATTGTGTTTGCAAGTACTAATCTGCACCAAAGTTCGTACATTTGAATCTAGGGGAAGCTTGCCAATGTGTTTTACTAACAAGTAACCCGAGTGTCTCTAAAATGGCTGCTAAACGCGGGATTCTGCATTGTGCATGCGTCTACTGCATCTACGTAGTATGACGTGCTGTCGCTTGGAGGGAAATCTTTGCAGCTGCGCAGTTGCTCTTTAAATGGCCGCTTGAAACCCACATGATAATGTGCATGCTTTCCTGAAACTAAACCATGTAAGTTTACTAAAATGCTAATGCGAAAGATAATTATAAGTAAATAGGAGTAGAGTAGAGATAGGTGGTATACTGTGAAACCATTTATTTTTGATTTTAATATTATTTTCTTTGACCTCTCTATTAGTTCGTATTTGGGCCTCCAAGAGGGACTGAAGCTCATGTACCATGTGATTAGTTCACATGCGTAGTAACAACAAACCAGGAACCGGGATTCAAAGCCTTGAATGCCATCCAAAAGAAAGCAGCAACATGTCCTGGGAACAAGCATGATGTCCTGTGAACAGGAACCAAATTGCATACAATGTATTGATTAAGATGTGAATATGGGTGGGAAATAAAGCTTGGGAAAGTAAATTAAGGGATGGGAACATTAAACAATAAGCCTTAGAAAAATATTAAACTTTAGTATGGTGTGATGATCATCTCCCCTTGCTTGTCCAATCATAGTTGAGCGTTTCATGAACTTGAAACATTTAGGGGTGGTGGTTAACATTAGAAGACTATAATTGAGGTAGTTTAGTTAGTTAGATACCGTTCATGAGAGACCGAGATGCTGACCGAGAATTGAGCAGATCCTAAAGAAGAACCGAACTACAGAACTTAGAACCAAAACTCAATTAGAAGAACATCGCGAAAGAATCGAGGAGGGAAGTAGGTAAAGAGCCAGAAGAAGATCGCAGAAGAATCGAGGAGGAAGAGAGTATCAGAGAGGGTGCGACACAGGCGTCGGATCTAGAAGAGGTCACCTATCCTGTCCTGAATCCTGTCCTGAATCCATTGGTCTCCTGACCTGTCCCAGGGGACCCAGTCCTGCTCCTAGGTCAAGGGGTTGGTTTCCACACCTTTCTAGGTAAATATAGTTCTGTGTAGTATGTCATTGTACTGCTCCCTCTGTTTTTCTCCTTTTTCAGGTACTGTCATTATTATAGCTTAGTCTGAAATCGCTGACTTAATTTGATTTCCTTCCTTAAAGAAAACGGTGTTCGAGCTGTACTTTGTATTCTTTGGTTCACAGAAAATTTACTATAGAAACATTTAAAGCTCTCTTGAGTCAGTGGTTATTTAAAGTATATATTTTGATGGTAATACACCTATACTGCTAACAACTAGGTCCATTGATCAGAGGAAATTATATATGGATGAAGGGTTTGTAAGAATTGGTGAGGTAAATTCACCTCGCAGGTATGATCACACTAAATTGATCAGAGCGGAGCTTACTAGCATTTGTATGATTGTTTATGGGCCCAGGTGAATATGTGAATTGTGTGTATCTCTAGCTGGTAACCGCTCCGCTCCATCAGTTTTTCTGGTAGCAGAGAGGATGGTTAGTTTTAGTTAAGTTAGGTGTAAATATTGAGATCTGAATTTAATGTATTAACACACCCGTTTTTGTATCTTATTCTATGTTGTCTGGAATTTCCCGGGAATAGTGAATAGCGGGTGGTAACTGGAAGCCACACTGCAGTGAGGTTACTCGTATGTGTAAGGTAGCACTGAAAAGCTATGCAGGGCTGACAGTGTTGAGTTAGGGATTAATTTGTATAAAAGTGAGAGTGATTGACAGCAAAGAGTTCACTGGTGAAACTTTGGTCTTATATCCCCTAGAAAGGGTAATTCCGAAGGAGTAGCAGGTTTATCAATGCTTGAGTGAAGAGTAGGTGGAAGGTTTTACTCGTAGTGTGTGAAAAGTAAGCAAAATAGTTTTACTCGCAGTAATAAATGTAAATCGATTGTCTGATTTTTTTAGCAGAAGCAAACAGAGGAGCAAATGTTTTATGTTGTCATTTAATGAATCTTTGCATGAAAATTATAAGAAAAGAAGTAATTTGTGTTACCTTGTAAAGGAGGGGTCAGTTGTGAGTACTGCACTGACGTCACAGGGGGCCACGCTGGGATTGGTTGGAACAGTGGGCGTGTGACTAACGCGAAATTTGTAAAGGAGGGGTCAGTGGTAAGGAGTGATACTGGCATCACAGAAAAGTTGCGCTGGTAGTGGCTAAACCCATAGCGTGAGACGGAACTTGATTGGTCAGAAGAACAGAAGCCGCGCTGGTATTGGTCAATTATTAAAGTAAAAGCGAACATTTGATTAGTTTGAAAATAGAAGCCATAATAATAATTGATAGTGGGTTTTGCATGTGGAGACACGATCCAACTTTAATAGGGAATCGCCCAGACAGAAGGTATTTAGGATTTGCTAGAGACCTATATATAAAAGGATCGATGACAAAAATATACGGGGAAAAGAAGATGACATTTATGCAGAAAATTAAAAATGTATTTAAAAAGGATAAACCTCTTAAGACTAGTGAGGGAATTCTTATTCCTCCCCCGAAAACGCCCGCATCATACATGATGATGGAAAAGCTATCATACCTGTGTATGGTTAGAACATTGGATAGAATATACAAAAAGTAATGGAGTGCTAGCTTTCCCAGTACATAGCACATTTAATGGGCACATTTTACATAATCTGAGATTGAGAATGAATGAATTTGAGCCCAGTTCTAGATTAACTCAGTATGGTTCCGCATTTCCATTTCTGCCATATGCTGCCTAACACTCATGCTGCAATCTAGTTTCCTGATCGGTCCGAGGGGACCGCAACGCTCGTTTTCTTCCTGGGCCTGCCAGTCCTAACTAGCATTACTGCACAAGGGGACTACAATTCCCAGGTTCCCCTCGGAGGCGCACTGCCATCAGCGTCATAAGGAAGCGTCAGGAGGCGCTTCAAAAGCGGGCGCGGCATCCCGTTCCTTGGGTTCCGCATTTCCATTTCTGCCATACACTGCCTAACGCTCACAGCTGCAATCTAGTTTCCTGATCGGTCCGAGGGGACCGCAACGCTCGTTTTCTTCCTGGGCCCGCCAGTCCTAACCAGCATTACGGCACAAGGGGACTACAATTCACAGCGTCCCCTGGGAGGTGCACTGCCATCAGCATCATAAGGAAGCGTCAGGAGGCGCTTCAAAAGCGGGCGTGGCATCCCGCTCCTCGGGTTCCGCATTTCCATTTCTGCCATACACTGCCTAACACTCACTGCTGCAATCTAGTTTCCTGATCGGTCCGAGGGGACCGCAACGATTGTTTTCTTCTGGGGCCCACCAGTCCTACCCAGCATTACGGCACAAGGGGACTACAACTCCCAGCTTCCCCTGGAGGCGCACTGCCATCAGCGTCATAAGGAAGCGTCAGACGATGCGGTCCTAATGTCCCGCACCCAAGTAGGTTTACAACGGGTCTTAAATAGCATCACCAAGTTTTTTTGGAAGGCCGCAAAATAGAGCACACAAATAGTTTTGCCTTATTTGGGCATACTCTTTGACCGCAATGAGTCATGGACACGAGCCATTACGGCAAAAAAACTTGCATTTGCCAGATCAACAATGGCCCTCGCTAATTTCGCAAGGAAACTTGGGAGAAGACCACCATTTGAATTAATATAGATCTATAAAGCGAAATGCATTTCTGCAGCTATGTATGGAGCGGGTGTATTTGCGGACACACAACCACTGAAAACGGTGGAAAATATATTCTTGAGATACATCTTAGATGCCCCCAGCAGCCTATCTGCGTATGTTTGCCACTCGGAGCTGGGGCTCCCTTATATTGCAGATCTAATAAAGATGGAGCCCATTCTCCTATGGCACAGGATATGGACAAAACCTGAGACAAAGTTAAATCAGGATATTCTAGCAGATAGTCTACAACTTGAAGGAGCCTTACTGATTCCATGGCTGAGGTTTATTAGAAATTATATGTCCGATCTCAGTCATTTGAAATATTACAGCAACCCAAAAACCATGCAATCTATTAGTAGAAAGGAGCTAAAAAGAGAGGGCCTCTTGCTTCTGTACTCCATAAGACTATCAGCAGAAAGCCCACTGTTATGCATAATCAATTGGTTTTAACTTCTTTTAGTATTCAGTCTTATCTATTATTCGTACCTGGTGGCTATGACAGGTTTTTATTAACTCGTTTTAGGTGTAGTATCTTCCATAGGCTTGTGAGCTTTCCTGTCATGAACGATTGGTCCAGAGTATTAAGACTGTGCCCATGTGATAACTGCTCAGAACAATCGACAATACACGTTATTCTTTTTTGTAGATTTTATAGTAATTTAAGGAAAGTCTGGATTGTCCCAATATTAAAGATGCTGGGGAGGAGACAATGCCGCCCAGCATTACTTGTGCTACAGCTTTTGGACGATGCACATAGGGTCTGGAGGGTAGGCATGTTTTTTTTAAAAGTGCTTAGCCACAGGAAATCTATTACTTAGTAATCATGGAGACTAGTATGATTGCTTGTCTGATCAAATCTTTTAAATGTAAATATGCACTGTATATGGAATTTTACTGTACTTAACAAATGAATTGTTTCTTTTATGTACTTTTATGATTGTCTCAAAAAGCAATCGAATAAAGTCTTTTGAATTGAATTGAACTCAGTATTAGGCATTAGAAGAATGGGAGACTGAAGCATTTGAGCAGGATAGATCTAGAAGTAGCAGAAACCTTAGTGGATTTTATCCCAGACTAAAGCGTGAAACTCGAGATAGTCAGATAAAACAATGGAGACAAGCGATGGTAGCTGAAGGATTATATCCTGTACTGATGGCAGAGGAACAGTCAGGAGGCAAGTGCACAGAGAAAACAAAACATATAACGATGACAGGTAGTGGAGAATCAGAAGATAATTTTATGGAGGATATTTTAATGAAAAACCCTCCGCCATATCACAATGAAGCCAGTGGAACTATTCCTAGTGCCCCGGGTTTGGGAATACCATTGGTTCCACAAGTTATACATGATCCAACGAATGGAAGGGCATTTCAGGAAAAAGAAAGAGAGGCGATGAATAACAACAGAGAAGAATTAATAAAGAAAATAACCCATTTGAACACCCATCCCGAAGCATTAACCATACCAGTTACTATAGGTCCGGTTGTTCCACTGTATGGGGATAAAGTGATCGGCCCCAAACCTCCAGTAATGTCCACACCTGTAATTGAACAGAGAAAGGAGAAAATAATAGTTGATGACCAAGGCAGTGAATGTGAGTCAGTGATTTCATTAATGGATTTACCAATAAGAGGACAGATAAATGAAACTCCAAGAAGAATTACACCTAGTAGTTCAAGGGAAGTACAGATAGAGACTTCCACAGGAGTCAACAATGCCACAATAGTATCATCAGAAGAAATAGAAAGGTGGGCACAGGGAATAGACAAGCCAAAACCGCCACTGGAAATTTTAGATATTTACAAATTAAAAGTAGAATTGGAAGAAATGATAGCTGGAAATGTGGGGCTAGACAGACTAAATACAGTGAAGAAGAATTATGTTAAAACGAGGAATGATGCGCAGGCAATGTCGTTGTAGGTAAAGGTAGTTGATTTATTCTTCAGGTTACATCACAGGTTACAAGTTACAGGAAGATGTTCTGATCCATAAAAGTGCCCCACCAGGAGCAGCCTCCTCGCTGCTCAGCCCTTCCACACCAACTGATTCTCCCTTCAATCCAAACCCACTGAACATTCTATATAACATCATCATAGGCTGAGCAGCAAGGCTGAGAACTACTGTAAGGAGAGTGCATTTGGTAATTAGTACATCACAACACATCTCTCCCCTTATAATGATCGAAAACATTAAAAAAGGACTGAAAGTGATAAGATACACGTCAGCAAAGGAGGATGCATTAACAACAAAATATTATAACACATCCGTCCCCCTGATAACGATCCTATACATTCAAAAGGACTGAAGGTGATATAACACACGTCAGCAAAGGAGGATGCATTAACAACAAAACATTATTACACATCCTTCCCCCTGATAATGATCATAAACAACAAAGAATGCAAGATAAAGAGATACATTCTTAAAAACAGTGGATGCTCTCCACCATGCTATCTAATGGTAGGATGGTCTACCTCAAAGAAGAGGAAAATGACACCACCCATACCAAGACTGGGTAACTATAATCCTGAAACACTCTAAAAACTAATATGGATATCTATAAACCCAAAGTAAATCCAGGGTAACCTTAGACCCGAAACACACTAAAAAATATTCTATGGGTAACTAAAAACTCAAGGCAATTCAGTGTAGATTAAACCAAGACATACTTGCCAAAACATGGAATTCAGAAAAACTAGCACAGATGCGCACAGTCAAGACACTCACACAACATACTATGGATATCCTTAAACCCATGACAATCTACGGTATTCATGAACCCAAAACAAACTGGGCAAAACATGGAATGCAGAAAATCTAGCGTACAGTAATGACACTCACGCAACATGCTATGGGCATTCTTAAACCCAAGACAATCAAATTATGGGTATCCTTAAACCCAAGGCAAACATATTATGGGTAACTCTAAACCCAAGGAAAACATATTATGGGTATCTCTAAACCCAAGGTAAACATATTATGGGTATCTCTAAACCCAAGGAAAACATATTATGGGGATCTCTAAACCCAAGGTAAACATTATGGGTATCTCTAAACCCAAGGAAAACATATTATGGGTATCTTTAAACCCAAGGTAAACATAGTATTATTCAGCACAAGAACGCATTAATAAAGTTAAATACTTGAAAAACTCATAATGCAAACAAGAGTAAATGGTACATTGCAACAGACATGCAACAAAGCAGTTTAAAACATAACAAGTTAAAACAACAAAAGTAGTCACTGTAGTCGAATGTTCCGACGTTGAAATCCCACAGATTAAAAAAAACAAGGATACAACACTCTTTCACCCCTCTCTTAGGAAATGGCATAGTAGGAAAACAGAGCAGACACCAAGACATGCAAAAACAATATCGAGCATGTGCACCCAAGAAAAACCAAAATGTCCACTATTACCACCAGTGAGCGAAATCTCACTCGAGATGACCTCCACAAACAGCTTGAGAAAGTCCTTACTGACGAAATTTCCCTCCACAGAGTCAAAACCAGAATCTTGCCTTGAATGGATAGCGACAGGGACCGCAAACAGCGTTACTGACCCGAAGTCACCATTCCGATTCCAGTTGTGGTTGGCAAAATGTGAAAAACATGGTTGGCAATGCGAGAAAAATTGCAGGTTTAAAACAGCACGACCCAAGAAGATCTGTATGGTAAAATGGCGGCGCGCTGATTGACGTGGGGCAGGATGTCTCCCGGCATGCCAAGGCTGGAAAACGTCCCCCAAGTAGTCACCAATTACCAAGGGAAAGTCCGGAGTTACGTCGCCAAGATGCGTCTCACTATGACGCGCATCGGAGAGGAACTTGCAGGACGGCTCAGCTCGTGGGAACCCACACTCCAGGAGAACCACGCGCTCACCACAGAATGCCGGTACGTGTTTGAACCATAATACATGCAGAGGCTGGCACACAAATTCAACTGCTGACCGTTATCGCCACCATCTTAAGTCACTAATGTACTCCCACAGTTACTGCTCACCAATACTCCATGCGAGCGTGAAGTTCAGCCTAACACTCCTTGGGGCTCGACTTATGCCCCCAACATAGGAGTGTCCTTAGATAAGCACACATTAAAGTTAATCCACAACGTGCATGCATGGTGTTGGTTCAATGCATCTTGAAAGCTGTAGATTAGTTTTAAAATCAATGGTGTTCAAACATTTACTTGCTGCCAGCTGCTGACAAACTAACACTGCGGGTTTACTCCATGGGAATCCAGACCACAACACAATCCATAACGTGCCTCCCCTCAATATTCCAGATGACTTCAGATAGTTATTTAGACAGGTTAAACACTCAAAGCTCAAAAGTCTGTTGGTAGGCAGATTTCAAACAAAAGGTGATACTATAAATCTTCTGCTCTGCAAATATGTGGGCTCACTTTAGTCAAGCAGACTAGGAATATCAGGAACTTATGTTAGTCTAGTTACTCTTATGGGGAACACTCACCCAAGTTCAGCAAGCACTGGCACATCCACGATGGGGCCGACCTATCTTTTGGTCACTGGTGGGGCTTCTGGACTGCCAGCTTGCTTCTTTTAACTGTGCTTCTTCAGTTTCTTAGGTATACAAGTCCATTAAAGGTAGCTCACGTAGGTTCTTTCAAGTCGTCGCCAGTGTTAAAACGAGGAATGATGCGCAGGCAATGTCTTATAGGTAAAGGTAGTTGATTTATTCTTCAGGTTACATCACAGGTTACAAGTTACAGGAAGATGTTCTGATCCATAAAAGTGCCCCACCAGGAGCAGCCTCCTCGCTGCTCAGCCATTCCACACCAACTGATTCTCCCTTCAATCCAAACCCACTGAACATTCTATATAACCTCATCATAGGCTGAGCAGCAAGGCAGAGAACTACTGTAGGGAGAGTGCATTTGGTAATTAGTACATCACAACAAATGACTGTTCATTTGTAGGAGTATCACCAGAAATACAAAAGTATTCCATGAGAAATTAACAGATTTAGCCCATGAAATGGGAATCGAAATAGAGAAATCCAAGGTATTACAGAAACTATACAGAGCAGAATTCAGTGATAAAGACTTAGAAAATATGAATGTGTCTGAAGAAAATTACAGGTTAAAGAACATCCTGCAAACGTGGTGTGATCTAGACAAGTTGAAAGCTAGATGGATGAGGAAAAGGAAAGAAGCACAGGCAAATAGAACAACCTCTGAATATCTGTTGAAAGAAACAGGAAAGGTTGAAAGACTGTGTCCCATAAGAGCGGGACCAGGAGGAGGATATGTACATGTTCCATGGACAAGACAGGATATTTTGTCATTTACTATGGATTTCCCGAAGCTAAGAGAAAAACCAGTTGAATGGTACAGGCAAGTTGAGATATGTGTGAAAGTTTCAAAGGTTTTGCTAAAAGATTTGGATGGTCTGTTTGACATAGTAGTACCTGCAGATTTGTGGACAGAATGTAAAATTACCGTTGATTCGCCTAGTGATGAATACCGGAGAGATGAGAAAACAGGAGCTCCTTCAGAAGAAGTAATTAAGAAATATCACCAGATGATCACTTTCTTGAAAGGGAAAATTCCTCTGAAAGAAACAGATTGGGTAAAAATAGACAGAACAACCTAGGATGGAAATGAGTCGGTACATATTTATTATGAACGACTGCTGCAAGTGTTTAAGAAATATAGCAGATTTGAGAATTTCAGAGATAAAGATATGGGACATTTTGTATAGCGATTTGTGACAGGATTAAACCGAGAAATTGGAGACATGATTCGCCAATACATGTTGTGTTGGCAAGCAAGGCCAATAGATGATATACTCAAGTACGCAAAGTACTGCAGAGATTAAATTGACAATAAACGAAAAAAGTTAGAAGAAAAAGTGATGTGGGCCCAAGTAAAACTAGCAGAACAGTAGGAACTCCAATTAAATAGTCAGACAGGAAATCAGAGAAAAGGGCAAGATCAATGTGAAAATAACGGGGAAAACCAAAAGCAAGAATGAGTAGAGAGGAGGCAAAGAAAAAGTTTCCCTGTCATGGGTGCGGAAAATTGGGGCATTGGAAAACAAGTGTAAAAATATACAGAATAATAATGGCCCAAATCAAAATATAAATCCACAGACGCAGAATGAGGTGATAATGAGCCAACCGCAGCAGGTTGTTAATCTACAGAGTCAGTTGCCATCTGCCCCTATGCCTAATTTTGTGAACCAAGCCAAGTACAGTGCGGACACCGGATTTCAAGGAGGAAGTGATAAGAAAAATTCTGTAACATCACAATTCCTTTTGCAGGATAATTATTTCAGTGATAACGATCAATGACAGTGCCTGAGGGGGGAGGAAGAGGAGTGTGTACTTGGCGCATCCTTACCGGTAGATCAGTCAGGTCCATATATTGATGGTAAAGTAGACGGAAAATATATTACCTTTTTGTTGGACAATGGTGCTACCCGTTCTACTGCGAGTACCGCAGACATTCCAAACCTACCCCTCTCGGGAGATTCAATCCAAGTTGTGGGCGTTTCCAATAAGCAAATTAGAACCCCTAGTACAGAACCCATTGAGGTAAGCATTGGCAATTTCAGGGAAATGCACAAATTCGTATTGTGTGACTCCAGTCCTGTAAATTAATTAGAAAGAGATCTACTATGCAAAATGAATTGCACAATATTTTGCACACCGGATGGTGTTGCAATCCAAACCCCAGATGAAGACGGAGTCTACAAAATCATGTTAGCTAAACAAGGCATAGAGGTAGACAAGATGTATTCTCTGATGACAAAAGATGATGTTGCCTGATGAGGTCAAATTGACAGTCAATCCAGATGTGTGGAATTTTACAGGAAAAGACGTAGGACTAATGGCAAATGTAGAACCAGTAAAAGTAACCGTGAAGGAAGGTGCAGTCTATCCTAACACTCGACAATATAAAATGAGTCCCGAAGTTAAAGCTGGTGTAGCAGCAGAAATTGATCGAATGGTGGAACAAGGCATTCTAAAAGAAATAATGAGCAGTCCATGGAATTCACCTATAATTGGCATTAGGAAACCCAATGGGAAATTAAGGGTGGTTCAAGATTTACAAAAAATCAATAAGATTGTTGTACCATGCTGCCCTGTAGTGCCTAACCCAGCTGTAATTCTGTACCAGATACCATGGAAGGCAGGATGGTTTACTGTAATTGATTTATGTCACGCTTTCTTTTCTATTCCATTGCATCCTGATAGCCAATATTTGTTTTCTTTTAAATTTGAGGATCGTATTTTCGTTTGGAATCGTGTTCCTCAAGGGTATACTGAAAGTTCTTCAATTTTTAATCAAAATTTGAAAAAGTGTCTTGAAACTTTAGTGCTGCCTAGGAAATCAGCCCTGGTGCAGTATATTGACGACTTACTAGTCGCATCTAAAACAAGAGATGACTGTGTTGCTGATTTGATTGCCTTGTTGAACCATTTGGCTGAAGGTGGACATAAAGTGTCCCCAGAAAAATTACAGTTTTGCCGAACCGGAGTCAAATATCTTGGACACCAAATAGAACATGGAGTGACGAGAGTGACTCCCAAGAGAATACAAATAATAAGACAGATGAAATTGCCTGAAAACCAGAGAGAAATAAGAATGTTCCTTGGAGTTGTGTGATACTGTATGCAGTGGATTGTAGGGTTTTCCTTGCTGGCCAAACCCTTAATACAAATGACCAAGAAACGAGCAAAAGATCCAATAGAATGGGATGATGAAAGTATGGAAGCATTTGTAAAATTACGAAAATGTCTGTGTGAAGCTCCTGCCTTAGGTATGCCAGATTATTGGAAAGAATTTGCACTTTTTTGTTGTGAAAGGAATAGTTGTGCACTTTCCGTTTTAAATCAGAGACATGGCTTGATGCGACAACCAGTGGCATAGTTTTCTCCTACTTTGAATCCTGTAGCCTCGGTTTTTCCTGGTTGTTTAAAAGCAGTAGCTGCAACCTGTACAAGTCTAGAGCAAAATGAGTCAATTGTGATGGGACATCCGGTAAAGGTGCATGTTCCACATTCAGTTGAGATTTTGTTGACAAGAACTAGAACTCAGTATCTTACCCCTAGTCGGATGACTAAGTATGAAAGAATCATATTAGGTGCTGAGAATGTGACAATAGTCAGGTGTACCGTTCTAAACCCAGCCACCTTGTTGCCAGATGTATATGGAGAAGAAGTGAGAGATGAGGTCGAGCATGACTGTCTGGACGTGACTGAACCTTGCACCAAACCCCGTTCAGACATACAAGAAGAACCCCTGAACATGAGCTGTTTGTAGATGGTTTGTATATGCGTCATGAGGAGGGAGGATTAAGTGCTGCTTACGCTGTGTGTACATTGGCTGGAATGGTTGAAGCATCCTATTTACCAGGAGTCAAATCTGCACAAGGAGCTGAATTGGTAGCTTTGATTAAAGCATATTAAATTGGGAAACATTGGAAAGTAACCATTTTTACTGATAGCCAGTATGGTTACGGGGTTGTGCATGATTTTGGCCAGCTCTGGATGCAGAGGGATTTCTTGACTTCTTCAGGATCCCCAATCAAAAATGATAAATTCGTAAAAGAACTGGAAGCAATACAATTGTCAAAAGAAGTGGCAGTGGTCATGTGTGCCGAACATCAGTCAGGAAATGACTATGTGACAGCTGGTAACAGGTATGCTGACCAGGTTGCCCAACATTGTGCCAAATATAAAATGGCAGTGAACAAGAAAATTGAAACAAGTGGAATCAGCTGCCAATTTATGCTACTCTCAGGATTAGAAACATGGGAAGAAGTAAGACAACTACAAGAGGAAGTAGAATTGAAAGAAAAGGAAGAATGGGTGAAAGAAAGATGCGAGAAAAGGTCACAAGACGATGTGTGGGTTTACCTAGATGGCAGGCCAGTAATGCCAAACTGTATGCTTTCACAATTTGCTAGGATGTACCACGGTGACACCCACATAGGCAGGGATGCCATGTTCAGATTTTCAAACAAGATTAGTATAACCCAAGGTTTAGGAGTATAGCAGAGAGTCTATGCCAGAGATGCTTAATTTGTCAACAAATGAATCCAGGTCAAAAGACAGTGGTCAGTACAGGAACAATTGGAAAAGCCGAAGGTCCGTTTAGAAGGTTACAATGAGATTTATCCAATTACCACCTTGCATAGGTTTGAAGTATATACTTGTCATAGTTTGTTTATTCTCACGGTGGGTGGAGGCATACCCTACGAAAAGAAATGACAGTATAACAGTTGCCAAATTATTAATGAGAGAACTGATTCCACGATTCAGTTTTCTAGTGACCTTGGAATCAGGTAGAGGGTCTCATTTTAATAATGAAGTGATTCGACTAATCTGTGAAGCATTTAAAATTGTACAAAAACTGCACTGTGCATATCGCCCAGAGGCTTCTGAAGTGGTAGAACAACTGAATGGCACTATAAAAGCAAGAGTGGGAAAGGTGTGTGAATCCACCCCACTGGACTGGCCTGATGCGTTACCTCTTGTTCTGATGGGGCTCAGAAGCATTCCTGATAGGAACACAGGGTTGAGTCCCCATGAGATGCTCATGGGAAGAGCGATGAGGCAGGCATGCATACGAGGACACAAACTGTTGAATATATCTGATGACTTGGTATTGGAATATTGCAAAGAACTGCCTGACCTAGTGCGTTCTATCTCTCACCAGGTTGGAGAAGACGCAATTGCCAGGCAGCCGAATCAAGCACATGATTTGAATCCTGGTGATTGGGTGGTGGTGAAGGAACACACTCGAGAGTCGTGTCTAGCACCCAGGCGGGGAAAACCACATCAGGTTATATTGGTTATGACCAATGTGCAGGCTAGCCTAATTGGAATCATGTACGCCATACCAAGAGAGTACCAGCACCTGACACAGAAGGTTCGCAACTGACACAAGCGGTTGAGGCTACAGAAGGTGGTACAGCTGAAGGATCTAAAATATCAGATCCTGAAATAGCTGATCGAGAACAACCGAGCACAAGTCAGGATGACTGGATACCAGTGGTTGACATACCTGAAGTAATTGTGAGAACAAGCAGTCAAACAAAGTTAGAAAGGCAGGAAATTAATGAGGGCCAGATAGGTGTAGAAGAACAAACTCAGGAAGGTGAAAATACAATTATTGAAGAACCTGAGCAGGACCAGACAAGGAAAGAACAATCTACTCAGACTGAAGTGGATGAAACCATTCACGAGTCTGGGAAGGGACAGCTAGGTCTAGAAGAACACGATCTGGCTGCAGAAACCCAAAGTGTAATAAGACCTGAGCAGAACTAGACACGAAAAGAAGAACAAGTTCAGGTAGAAGAAAAAGAGAAAAATGAAATAAAATCCTGAACAGGGTCAAGACAGGGAAGAAGAATTCATCCAGGCAGAAAAAGACATTGCAAAAACAAGCCCTGGACAGGGTCAGACAGAAAGAGTTTCTGAAACCGAAGATGATCAAATTGTGCCACAACTTAATGAAAATAAAAGAACACTTGAAGACAGTGACAGTGCAGTACAAGCATAAAGGGTCTGAAGGGGTGATAACTAACTAAGTGTTGTGAAAAGGTTAAAGTATCATTTTAAAACAATTAATCAAGAACCTGACCAAGTAAACGAAATGTCTAGTCAGTCTGGGACATCTGCTGAAAAGCCCAGACCACAAAGTCAAAGACTAAGAGTATTGAACAATAAGTTCAAAGGTCTTAAATGGACCTATGTAATTCTTAAAGATTTTGAGAATTTAGATTTAAATGAAGAAAGTGATGAAGAAGTAAGTGCAGAACAGATTGCCGAAGAAAAGAGACCAACTTAAAAATTTCCCAAGAAATTATATTTCAAATCATAATCTGAATTAAAGAAGAGAGATCTTCTTAGCCCAAGACGGCTGATGATAGGGCTGCTGGAAAACCGAAACGAAGTTGTGTACAAAAATGGTGTAAAATATGTATATGTAGTATATTTTTAGTGCTCATAGTTTGGTTAGTACTGACAGTAGCCATTCCTTATTTGATGGTTACAAAAGAAAAGAATAACACAAGTACGCATGAAAGGGTAGATAACATTAAACGAGATAGGGTAGAATTAGAAGCTCCGAATGAGTCCAAGACTGAAAGAGATAGAGTAGATTTAGGAGCACCAGATGAGTTAGATGTACACCACACTGTGACAAGTAATGACACTGCTTTAAATGTTTTCACAAATCTATTAGCGCAATATGTAGACACTATGGAAGTGAGTGATTGTTATGTATGTATGAAATTACGAGCATCAGTAGCGGAAGGTGTAACATACCACCATATTCCCTTGACCTATGGTATTTCCTGTAGCGTGTTAACAAGTTTGTTTTATAGAACAGGAAAGTTACAATATTATTATTCTAATGTAGATGTGATTTTCTCTGAGGTACCTATGCGAAAGAGCATGAACCCAGTTCTTAGTACAATGGATGCACAGTTTATGGGAGAATATTTTCTAACTATGAAAACAATAGATATAGCTGAAGCACATAAGCACAACTTAACATGTAAATTACGTGAAGAAGAAAATATATTTTTGATTTTAGTTGAGCAAAGGAAACAGGAATTCCAAAGAAAGGCCTCTGAACCGAAACCTCAGATACCTCAATCGGCTGAGGAAGAAAATATGTATACAGCTGGCAAAACTCATGCCGCTATGTCCTTATACTTTGAAAAGAAAGGGAAGATCTACCTCAATAGGTTAAAGACTGAATACAACAATGTATTTATTGGTTCCAGTGAATGTGAACATGATTTTCTAGTAATTGGGGGATGGGGACTAAAAGGTGGAACAGATCCAGTATTTCCTGGAATTTATTATGTATGTGGAGACAAAGTATAGTTTAGGCTGCCTGATCATTGATACGGGAGTTGCTATTTTGGAATAGTATTCCCAAAAGTGTACCATGTGAAAAGAATCACCAGAGCAATGAAAACGCAAAGGAACTAACACGTACGAAGAGAGCTAGTTTTTCAGAAATAGTAGGTGATATATTCAGTGCATTGATACCTTCAGTGAGAGTAATTCTAAACTCACGTAGGATTTGTCAATTATCTACAGTGGTTAATCGTCTATCGACTGATACTGCTGGAGGATTCTTAATGATTAATACAGAATTGGTTGCAATTAGATCTATAGTTTTGCAAAATCGACTTGTTCTTGATATATTATTGGCAAAAGAGGTCGGAGTCTGCAAAATTTTGAAAGCGCAACATTGTTGCACTTACATTCCTGACAAAAGTGTCGAAATTTGAAGGTATATTAAAAACATTACGAAATTAGAGGAAGATTTGAAACCACTGGAAGCTGAAAGTGTATGGAAGAAATTAACAAATAGTATTACAACCATAGGCGGCTGGTTATCTAATTTAGGTAATAGTCTTATAGGTCAAATAATACTACCAGTATTAGGAATAACACTATTAGTTTTAGCAATATTTAACATGGTTCAAGTGTTGCAAGAAAAGGAAAAGATATACAGTAAACGAAAAGGGAAAGAAGAAAAAATACAATGAGATACAGTTAGAAGAGATGAAAGGAGATCTATACAAAAAGATGAAGAATTTACAGATTAATAATGAAAAAGAAAGAAAAGAACGGATTGAAAAGATTGAAGAAGGAATTGAGATGTGCTAAAGTTGGCATCTGATTTGGTGGTGGGAAATTAGTGCTGGCAATAAATGCCATCAGAAAGGGGATTGATGGAGCACGAACTCGTATAAAAGGAGACTTGCTCGGAAGCAATTCCCTCAAATAACTCATAACACCGTAATAATTGTGTTTGCAAGTACTAATCTGCACCAAAGTTCATACATTTGAATCTATGGGAAGCTTGCCTATGTGTTTTACTAACAAGTAACCCGAGTGTCTCTAAAATGGCTGTTAAACGCGGGGATTCTGCATTGCGCATGCGTCTACGGCATCTATGTAGTATGACGTGCTATCGCTTGGAGGGAAATCTTTGCAGCTGCGCAGTTGCTCTTAAAATGGACGCTTGTAACCCACATGATAATGCACATGCTTTGCTGAAACTAAACCATGTAAGTTTACTAAAATGCTAATACGAAAGATTATTATACGTAAATGGGAGTAGAGTAGAGATAGGTGGTATGCAGTGAAACCATTCATTTTTTATTTTAATATTCTTTTCCTTGACCTCTCTATTAGTTCGTATTTGGGCCTCCAAGAGGGACTGAAGCTCATGTACCATGTGATTAGTTCACATGCGCAGTAACAACAAACCAGGAAGCGCGATGCAAAGCCTTGAATGCCATCCAAAAGAAAACAGCATCATGTCCTGTGAACAAGCATGATGTCCTGTGAACAGGAACCAAATTGCATACAATTTATTGATTAAGATGTGAATACGGGTGGGAAATAAAGCTTGGGTAAGTAAATTAAGGGGTGAGAACATTAAACAATAAACCTTAGAAAAATATTAAACCTTAGTATGGTGTGATGATCATCTCCCCTTGCTTGTCCAATCAGAGTTAAGCGTTTCATGAACTTGAAACATTTAGGGGTGGTGCCATTAGAAGAGTATAATTGAGGTAGTTTAGTTAGATGGATACCGCTCATGCTGCATAGATGCTGAGAGACCGAGATGCTGATCGAGAATTGAGCAGATCCTAAAGAAGATCCGAACTACAGAACTTAGAACCAAAGCTCAATTAGAAGAACATCGCGGAAGAATCGGGGAGGGAAGCAGGTAAAGAGCTAGAAGAAGATTGCGGAAGAATCGAGGAGGAAGAGAGTATCAGAGAGGGGTGCGACGCAGGTGTCGGAACTAGGAGAGGTCACCTATCCTGTCCTGAATCCTGTCCTGAATCCATTGGTCTCCTGACCTGTCCCAGGAGACCCAGTCCTGCTCCTAGGTCAATGGGTTGGTTTCCACACCATTCTAGGTAAATATAGTTCTGTGTAGTATGTCATTGTACTGCTCCCTCTGTTTTTCTCCTTTTTCAGGTACTGTCATTATTATAACTTAGTCTGAAATCGCTGACTTAATTTGATTTCCTTCCTTAAAGAAAACGGAGTTCGAGCTGTACTTTGTATTCTTTGGTTCACATGAAATTTACTATATAAACATTTAAAACTCTCTTGAGTCAGTGGTTATTTAAAGTATATATTTTGATGGTAATACACCTATACTGCTAACAACTAGGTCCATTGATCAGAGGAAATTATATACGGACGAAGGGTTGGTAAGAATTGGTGAGGTAAATTTACCTCGCAGGTATCATCACACTAAATTGATCAGAGCGGAGCTTACTAGCATTTGCATGAATGTTTATGGGCCCAGGTGAGTATGTGAATTGTGTGTATCTCTAGCTGGTAACCACTCCGCTCCATCAGCAGTGGTTTCTGTCAATGTTTTTAAAGTTTGATGGATGCCCCCCCATCAAACTTATGACTTATTTTTGATTTTTCAAAGCAGAATTGTGTTTTTGAATAAAACAAAAACTAATGACACCTACACCATGGGAGTTGCCTCCCATTGTGTCTGTTACATACAAGGGTAAACCCAATTGTCACTGGGACCTGGGTATTGGACAGTACAATGCAAAGTGGTCTCAGTAGGCAATATTTCAACAACAAACAGAAAAAATATAAAGGAATTGGAAAACAAATTGAAAATGACCATGTTGTTTGAATGATGGGACAGTGTTATTTAATCACACTGTACATACACTATTTTATAGATCAATGATGTAGTAGAATACTTTAAAAACAGCAAGTGCCCAGAAGAAAACTGAAAAAGATCTGGGGACGTTTGGTGATTTGAGTGAGGATAAAGGGGTAAAAAACAGATAGATCTCCTACATGTCCCTTCCAAATAGTCACCTGATCAAAACCAGATTACTTGGATTAGATCCCTCAATTCAGTAATCTGAAAAGTAGAGGACAGAGAACCATTGCTATAACGGACCTTGGAATGCGCATAGACAGAGTTACGCAGAGCCACCACCCCCTGAGCCATAAAAGAAATACCTGTAGATTTCTCAGATTGCAGATTGGCCCGAGGGGTGCGCAGTCTAGAGATAAGGGGAAAGGAAGGAACCGACCTAACGCGTGTTCAAGTACTCAATTTTGATAAGCAGTGTGACTCAAAAATGTGAAGACACTCACCGCTCTAAGAGGGGATGCCGCGAAGTAATCAGGCGGCCCAGCGGTGCAAAGTTTATGGTTAAAAAAAAGACGAAAACGGCGATTTAGATAAACCGAAAGATGAGTCTGGTTACAGCTCATGTGCCTGTTTACAAAGGGGCAAATACAAAAAGCGCCCATTCAAAAAACTCACCGCTACTCCCGGGGATGCTTCTGTCTGTGAGGAGGGAACCGGAGCTAGATCACGTTTGTGGTTTAAATAAAAATGCTCATCCTCTCGATCGTATGCGTGACGTAGAGCTCGCAGCCGCTAGATGCTTGTCAAGACGTGTCAGAGCATCGCGTCTATTTCAACTAAAGGGAAAATAGACTTACGTGTGGTTTATGAGGATACAATGTGTGTGCAAGACATGTCATAGCATCGCTATTTCAAAGAAAATAATAAAATAGACGTACTTGTGTTCTATGAGATACAATTCATGCGACCCCTAATAAATAGTGATTCAATGATGTATAGATGCTCAAAAGAATTATTCTGATGTTATATAAAGAACAGTATATAAACTAAAACCACTCTCGCAGAAGGGTCTGCATTCGATATTGCAAGCGCGCAGCTTGGGATATGTGGAAGGTGTCTCATTGCATCCCAAAATATACATAAAGAAATCACGGTATGATCAAACCAGTGATCATTATTTGAACATGCTGATGGAACATACATCATATCCAGACATTCACAAATTAGGCCTAAAGTCCATCATATAGGAGATACTCTTATTACTGAGTGTTACAGAGTATGGGTACATTATACATCATAGCACACTTCAACTAGATTAGCAAATTGAGATTTAGATAGCAGAGAAACTGTATGGACACAGTATGTCAGACAGCACCTTACTCAGATATAAGGCAGGCAAATTAGGCATGGCTGGAATGTAGTTTGTTCAACCCATTCTGTATTGAGTCTAGGCATGACATCCATTTACACTCCCTCGTGTTAAGGATTAAGCCGATGTTGCCACCTCTTAGGCCCAAGGTGGCTTTCTCGAGGGCTACCTACTGGAGCTCATCTGGAGTATGTGTCGTAGCTCTAAAATGTTCGACGAGAGGCGCTCCTTGCATTCCACATCGTATTTGGCTGCAATGCTGCAGTATGCAAGCTTTATTTTTTGCTGTGTTTGGCCCACATATATTAGACCGCAGGGACAGACAATTCCATAAATCACATTATGACCACTGCACCTTCCGGCCTGGTCACCCCCACGCTCCTGTGCCTGTGCCTGCTCCCGCAGCCCCAGCCTCCAGAGGGCCGCCGAGCCCACACCAGCCTCCCGCATCCCCAGCCACCCGAGGGCTGCCAAGCCCGCTCCAGCTTTCCCGCCGCCCCAGCCCGTGGCCCCGCCCCCCCGCCAACCGATTGGCTCACGCTCCCGCCTCCCCGCAGACCCTCCCGACCGGCTCCCTTCTTATGACGTCCCCAGAGCGACCGCGCAGCGGACGCGTGCAGCGGGAGCACCGATTGAGTGCCGAAGGTGCGCCAAAGGTAAGCCCGTCTACGCCTGTCCGCGCCTGGACCGCGCCCAGCGCCAGGGCCCCTGGCCCCCGCAGACCCCAGCCCACCCGCCGGACGTACGACGCCGCCACCCTCAACGCACTCAACGCCGGCCGAAGCCCAGGATGCTACCGAGCCACCCCGAGACGCACCCACGGACCCTTCTGCTGCAACTCCTGCAAGTTCACCTGCATCCGGACCTGCACTACTCCAGCACCAACCAAGACCAAGACGAGCAACAGCAGCAGCCACCTGAAATGCATCCTGCTCAACACCCGCTCCGTCCACAGACACGCCGTCGAGCTCTGGAACCTGCTCGACACCACAGCCCCAGACGTCGCCTTCCTCACGGAAACCTGGATGAACGCCTCCTCAACGCCCGACATTGCCATCGCCATCCCAGATGGCTACAAGATCATCCGAAGGGACCGCATCAACCACACCGGAGTAGGCCTCGCCATCATCCACAGGAACACCATCCGAATCACGACCAACACCGACGACACCCTCGCACCCGCCGAGCACCTGCACTTCCAGGTCCACATCAACCCCAAGACCACCCTCAGAGGCACCCTCATCTACAGACCCCCGGGACCACGCACACAATTCAGCGAAGACATCGCCGACTTTATCAGCCCGCACGCCCTCCCCTCCACTGACTACATCCTCCTCGGGGACCTCAACTTCCACCTGGAGAACAACAACGACCGCAACACCACCACCCTGCTGGACAACCTCGCCAACCTCGGACTCAAGCAGCTGGTCACCACCCCCACCCACTACGCCGGACACACACTCGACCCCGTCTTCTCATCCAGCAAGGACATCGCCTTCAGCCACGCCACTGGACTCCACTGGACGGACCACAGCTGCGTCCACTTCAGCTTCAGAAGGACCACGATCCACCACCACCAGCAACAGGTTGCACGCAGAAGCTGGAACAAGATCACAGCCGACCAGCTCGCGACCGCCCTGAGCAAGAACCCACCCACCAGCGCAACGAACCCCAGCCAAGCGGCCACCAACCTCACGAAGTGGATCAGCGACTGCGCAGACGACCTCGCCCCTCTGAAGACCCCGACTAGCAGACCCGGTAGCAAGAAAGCCCCATGGTTCACCGACGAACTCAAGAGCTCCAAGAAGAACTGCCGAGCCCTCGAGAGAACCTGGCGCAGAGACCCAACACCGGACAACATGACTGCCCTCAAGCTCGCCACCCGAAAACACCACCAACTCATCTACGCCACCAAGAAAACCGCATTCAAGGAACGACTGGACAACAACGCACACAACAGCAAGGAACTCTTCAACATCGTCAAAGAGCTCTCCAACCCCAACGCCGGTAACAACGACATCACCCCTTCACAAGACCTCTGCAACTCCCTCGCCTCCTACTTCCACAACAAGATCGCGGACATACACAACAGCTTCAGCACTCAACCGACGCACGCCACGACCGAACCACCGCCCCCCACCACCACCCTCCGCGCCTGGACCCCGATCAGCACCGAAGACACCGTCCGCACGATGAACTCCATGCACTCCGGATCTCCTACCGACCCCTGCCCTCACCACGTCTTCAACAAGGCCGACGCTGTCATCGCACCCCACCTGCGGAACATCATCAACACCTCCTTCGACACCGCTACCTTCCCGGAGAGCTGGAAGCACGCCGAATTCAGCGCTCTACTAAAGAAGCCATCAGCCGACCCCACCGACCTCAAGAACTACCGCCCCATCTCGCTGCTCCCGTTTCCTGCAAAAGTCATCGAGAAGACCGTCAACAAGCAGCTGGCCGCCTTCCTCGAGACGAACGGATCCCTCGACCTCTCGCAGTCTGGCTTCCGGGCCAACCACAGCACCGAGACCGCCCTGATCGCAGCCACCGATGACATCCGAGCTCTGCTTGACAACGGAGAAACAGCGGCCCTCATCCTCCTAGACCCCTCCGCGGCCTTCGACACTGTCTGCCACCGTACACTAGTGCAGCGACTCAGCAACGTCGGAATCCAGGAGAAGGCACTGGAGTGGATCATCTCCTTCCTCGCCGGAAGGACACAGAGAGTCCACCTCCCCCCGTTCAGATCTGAAGCCACCGAAGTCATCTGCGGCGTTCCTCAAGGCTCCTCGCTCAGTCCAACCCTCTTCAACGTGTACATGAGCCCCCTCGCAGACATCGCACACCAGCACAACCTCAACATCATCTCCTACGCCGATGACACCCAGCTGATTCTCTCCCTCACCAACGACCCCGCCACCGCCAGAGCCAACCTCCACGAAGGTATGAAAGAGGTAGCCGAATGGATGAAGAACAGCCGCCTGAAACTGAACTCGGACAAGACGGAAGTCCTCATCCTGGGATCCTCACCCTCCGCCTGGGACGACTCCTGGTGGCCCCCCGCCCTAGGCAGCGCACCCAAACCAACAGACCACGCACGCAACCTGGGCTTCATCCTGGACTCCACCCTCTCCATGACCAGACAAGTCAACGCAGTCTCCTCGTCGTGCTTCAACATCCTGCGCATGCTACGAAAGATCTTCCGGTGGATCCCCACGGTCACCCAGGCCCTCGTCACCAGCCGTCTGGACTACGGCAACTCCCTCTACGCCGGAACCACCGCCAAACTCCAGAAAAGACTTCAGCGGATCCAGAACGCCTCAGCACGACTCATCCTGGACATCCCCCGTCGCAGCCACATCTCCGGACACCTGAGAGACCTGCACTGGCTCCCGGTCACCAAGAGAATCACCTTCCGTCTCCTCACCCACGCACACAAAGCCCTACACAACCAAGGCCCAGGATACCTCAACAGCCGCCTCAACTTCTACGCTCCCAAACGCCAGCTTCGATCGACCGGCCACGCCCTCGCCACCGTCCCCCGCATCCGAAGAGCCACCACAGGGGGACGGTCCTTCTCCTTCCTCGCCGCCAGGACGTGGAACTCCCTCCCGACCCACCTCCGCCTGACCCAGGACCACCTCGCCTTCAGGAAGCAACTCAAGACCTGGCTGTTCGAGCAGTAGCGGACCCCCCTCCCCTAGCGCCTTGAGACCCTCTGGGTGAGTAGTGCGCTATATAAATGCTTTGATTGATTGATTGATTGATTAGTGGTATTACAATTTGTGAAGGATTTAAGATTAATCGTGTGATGTTAGTAGATGAACTTCTTCATTTGGATAGTTGTCTGACATGCCTTACATTGGCCGCACTTAAAATGTCCCAGTGTAACTGGTAGATTCCAAAGGGATTGAAGTGGCGGTGCCTCTGGAGTTTCAAGAAAAGAGCGAACCACATGATCTTTCATGCTCTTAGCTATTTTGAAGGAGTGCATGGGTAGGTTGGGTTGTTCTATGTCGTCCGACACCAAACCCCAATGTTGATTGATCACCTTTTTAATGGCATTACTCTGTGAGGAGAAAGTGGTCACACAAATCATCCTCTGCAAAGAAACGTCTCTCTTATCTTTAGGTGTAAGTAGGGCTTCTCGAGGTCTGTACCACTCCCTCTTCAGTGCTCTTTTAATAAGCCTTCTGGGATACACCCTCTCTAGTAGTTGATTACTTAGATCCTCTGATTCAGCCATGTAGTCCACCTTCTTGAACAGTTTCTACGTATGCGGAGAAACTGCCCAACCAGTAGGTTGTCTCTCAAGTCTCGCGGATGGTAACTATTGTATCTAAGGGAAGAGTTACGTTCTGCTGGTTTGTGATACAGTTTAGTATACAGTTTATTAGTCCTCATTGCGGATGGTGATATCCAGGAAATCAATCTCGCTAGAATCGGATTGCATCGTGAACTGGATGTCCTGATTCTTCTGGTTAAGCCAGTCGTGAAAAAAGCCCAACTCTGTAGTGTCCCCATTCCAGATCATGAGTATATCATCCATAACCTCCTCCACATTGTCACCTGGTTGCTGTAGGGGTTACTGTTGTGGAAGATGAATGATTTCTCAAAATGGTCCATGAAGATAATGGCCAAATCCAGGGCGAAGGCTGCCCCCATCGCCACACCTTTAGTCTGTAAATAATAGCTGTCCTGGAAAAAGAAAAAGTTCTTCATCATGGGTATGGAAAGTAATTCGATGATAAATTCAGTAGGTACTGCGCAGGTGCAGGTCGTTGGTCCAGAGCGTGCCTCATTACTTCGAGAGCAGACGTTTGAAGGGATGCTCGTATACAGCGATACAATGTCGCACGTCACCAGGAGTTGCTCACTGGGATCAAAAGGAAACTGGTCAATCAGATTAATAGTTTGCATAGTATCTCTCAAATAAGCCTGTGTAGTTTCCGCTATTGGCTTCAGAAAGAAACCAATGTACCTACAGAGTGGCTCAAGCATAGATCCACACCAAGAAACAATGGGGCATCCGGGAGGGGTTTTCATGTCCTTATGGATTTTGGGCAGCGTGTAGATTGTCGTGAGCCGAGGTTCTCTTTGGTTGAAGTATTGGAATTCAAGGTTACTAAGGAAACCCTGCTCAAGACCATCCTTAGTGAGTGTTAGTATCTCTAGGGCAAGGTCTTTTGAGGGGTCTGATCGCAATTTGCAGTAACTCACTCCATCCTGTAATTGGTTCATGATTTCAGTCTTGTACTTGGTTATGTCTGTAGGAGAGTAGGATCTGCTTCCTATAGTTACCCCCACTTTTTGCTGATGTGACACTGTTTTCGACTTAGTCTGACTGGGATCCTGCTATCCAGGACCCAAGTCTAGCTGCTTTCTCCTCTTAATTGATTGCACGTACTTTAGGTACATTCCAGATTGGATTCTGGGCTACCCTTGTAAGTCCCTATTATATGGTATAGTATGTACCCAGGGCATAGGTACCCCAGAGGCCTCTCAGGGGCTGCGGCATGTATTATGTCACCCCTGGGAGACCATTCAAAATGACACCAGAGGTCTGCTACAGCAGCCTGTGTAAGGTGGTGCATGCACCCCTTACTTAGATATAGGTTCACTATATCTATCCTATATCACTGCACATATAAACCTATCAGTCACCTCTATGGCAGGCCTTACCAATCCTGAAGGCAGGGTGCTGGGTTTTATGTGAGAGGGTGCACCTGCATGAGCGGCCTTCGGAACCTATATTGCGGGGTTGTTTGTGATGCAGCCAACCATATATACTTAAGTGCATTATAACCTTGCGGTAAATGCTAACTTAAAAACGGCTGCATGGAAACTTGTCATGTTTGGTGTCAAACACCTTGGAATCATACCTCCACACTAGTAACTGCTGTGGGAGGTATGATTCCACCCTCCTAAAGGGACATATGCGACACACCAGTACACCCGGTACCAGCTTTCTCGACCATGGCATCACAAAATGGATGCTGCCAGCCACAGACACAAGTCTGCCCTCCTGCTGCTGGACGAAACTCCGGCAGGGGAAAGCTTGACAATAGGTTTCCTGTCACAGGGAGGTGTGACCACCTACCAGACAGGCTTAAGTGTATTGGGCTGGGTGGGTGCACTCTGAGAGTGCTTTGATGTCTGCACTGGGGGCACATTTGGTGTCCCTGTGCATGGTCCAGCTCAAACCGGTTGCAGGAGCCATTTGCTCCTGCTCTGGTGCGAAACTGGACAAAGGACATGGGTGTAGCCACCCCTCTGTCCTGACCCTGCCATAGGTGGGTCCCCAGAGTTTGTTCCACCCCTTCCTTGGGTATAAAGTAGGAACCCCTGACTACAGGACTTTAGATTTTACCTGGACTAAACTCTGCTACAGAAACCAAGTACTTCGACGATCTGCACGATGCTGGATGACTGAAGAATCTCCCTTGGAGTAAAGGAGTTACTCCCCTGCAAGACAGGCACCTGAAACGCATCTAACCGGTTTGCATCTCCCAAGCTCCTGAGGACTCCGAAGATTTCTGCAACACAGGAGGTGGGTTCCCAAGGTCTCTGAGGTTGATCTGTGCTCTCAGCAATTCTGAGGCCGGTATCCCTCGTGGGGCGTGTGCAACCCGAACCCCTGTGCACCGTGTACATTTGCAGCAGCATATGCTTTTTGGCGACCCCTGAGGCTGTGCTTCAGGCTACTTGTAGTCCAGACCCCGAGCAGTATTTCCACTGAAGATTTCCGGCCTGCACTCCATGAGTATTCCATGGGCTGGTACTATGTGATTCAGCTTGAGGTCCCTTTGCGATCCCTGGTTCATTGACCTGTGGGTCCCTGTGAAGGTAACTGTGACTTCCCGTGGGCTTTCCTGGTTGCTCTAGGCGTGCCCTGACTCTCCATTGCTTGGAGAGTCCCCACGACCTTGCTGGTCCTCACTGAAGCATCTTTCCTCTGCTCGCGTGGGTTGCAGTTGCCAAGGCTTGTTGGTGTTCAATCCGGTCACTGACCCCCCAGCACTCGATATCCTTCATGGGACAGCTCATCTACGAACTTTGGTCATCGTCGACATCTCCTGGTCCCCGTGGCTGCAGAGTCAAGCTTCACCTCTTCTCACCTGAAACACCCGACATCGGTGGGCATTCGTCTATTGTGCCCCTGATCACTGTGAAGTGACCCAGACTCTGTCCCCTCTGCTTTCAGGTTCTTCTCAGCTCTGATACAGGCTTGGATCACACCGGAAACATTTCATCTTCCCGGCAGCAGCACTTCTTCGCATCACGCCATAGAAATCAACGAGCATTTCCGACACCACTTGACCCCTATGCACCCGGCTCCTCTGGGATAGGTAACACGGGTACCTCGGTACTCTCAAGGGTGCTGGCCTTAGAACCTTCTATGTTCCAAAGGGTTTGCTTGAAGTTCTCTCCTAAGTGTCCTTAATCTTTAAATTTCCAACCGTGACTTTCCCATAGAGTTATACGGAGCTCGCGCCTGTGTTCACACAGTGCACCTGTCCTCCATGGGTCCCCTGTGTCACTACCTTGGGTGGTTTATTTGGGGTCCCAGCGATTCTACATGCTCTAGGCACTATGTCTAGTCAAGTCGGGGTCTGTTTTAAGGGCAGCACCTTGGGCCCAGAGGTGGCAACATCGGCTTAATCCTTAACACGAGGGAGTGTAAATGGATGTCCCGCCTAGACTCAATACAGAATGGGTTGAACAAACTAGATTCCAGCCATGCCCAATTAGCCTGCCTTATATCTGAGTAAGGTGCTGTCTGACATACTGTCTCCATACAGTTTCTCTGCTATCTAAATCTTAATTTGCTAATCTAGTTGAAGTGTGCTATGATGTAAAATGTACCCATACCCTGTAACACTCAGTAATAACAGGATCTCCTATATGATGGACATTAGGTCTAATTTGTGAATATCTGGATATGATGTATGTTCCATCAGCCTGTTCAAATAATGATCACTGGTTTGAGCATACCATGATTTCTTTATGTATATTTGGTGATGTAATGAGATACCTTGCACATATCCCAAGCTGCGCGCTTGCAATATTGAATGCAGACTCTCCTGCGAGAGTGATTTTAGTTTATATACTGTTCTTTATATAACATCACAATAATTCTTTTGAGCATCTATATATCATTGAATCACTATTTATTAGGGGTTGCATGAATTGTATCCTCATAGACCACAAGTAAGTCTATTTTTTCCTTTTCTTTGAAATAGACGCGATGCTCTGACATGTCTTCCACACACATTGTATCCTCATAGACCACATGTAAGTCTATTTTCCCTTTTGTTGAAATAGACGCGCTGCTCTGACACGTCTTGACAAGCATCTAGAGCTTGTGGGCTCTACGTTACGCATACGCTCAAGAGGATGAGCGTTTCTATTTAAACCACAGATGTGATCTAGCTCCAGTTCCCTCCTCACAGATAGAAGCATCCCCGCGAGTAGCGGTGAGTTTTTTGAATGAGCGCTTTTTGTATTTGCCCCTTTGTAAACAGGCACATGAGCTGTAACCAGACTCATCTTTCGGTTTATCTAAATCGTCGTTTTTGTCTTCTTTTAACCATAGACTTTGCACCGCTGGGCCGCCTGATTACTTTGTGGCATCCCCTCTTAGAGCAGTGATTGTCTTCACATTTTTGAGTCACACTGCTTATTAATATTGAGTACTTGAACATGCTTTAGGTCGGTTTTTATAATCGTTCCTTCCTTTCCCCTTATCTCTAGACTGCGCACTCCACTGGCCAATCTGCAATCTGAGAAATGTACAGGTATTTATTTTATGGTTCAGGGGGTGGTGGCTCTGCATAACTCTGTCTATGCACATTCCAAGGTCCGTTATAGCAATGATTCTCTGTCCTCTACTTTTCAGATTATTGAATTGAGGGATCTAAGCCAAGTAATCTGGTCTTGATCAGGCGACTATTTGGAAGGGACATGTCGGATATCTATCTGTTTTGAGTAAGTGTCTTTATTCCCCCGCGTCCCTTAGCTGACTTAAAAATCATCACCCCCCCAATATTGTTGCGTGGTTTCAATAAACTACACCTTACTTTAGCAGGTGCTGTTGTCCCGCTCTCATTCATTTGGAGCTTACGCGCCCTACGTTTTGTTAAACCGGCACTCCATGTAGGGCTGCACATGGTAATTCAAGGGACCAGTGCCCCCTTTTTTTACATCTTTTTAACTGTCCTTTCCCATTGAGATTATAGTTAATTTCTATACTTACTACCCAGATGACGCCTCCCCTTTCACCACTGTCCTGAGAAAGACCCCTTCGTAAGGAATTCAAGAACCTACATCAAACGTCGACACTTTATTCTTTGCCAGCATAACCAACACTGATTGGTCTACTGTGTTATTCTTCTCAATCATGGCTACACAATAATTTATGGAGAATGTTATGAAGCTTTTGGCTAAAGGATGAGCCACTGTTTAATGTAAACATGAATAAGTGATTTGCACAATACTCTTTCCTTTTTATACCCCTTTATCCTCACTCAAATCACCAAACTTCCCCAGATGTTTTTCCCTTTTCGTCTGGGCACTTGCTGTTTTTAAAGTATTCTACTACATCATTGATCTATAAAATAGTGTATGTACAGTGTGATTAAAAAACACTGTCCCATCATTCACACAATGTGGTCATTTGTTTTCCAATTCCTGTATATTTTTTCTGTCTGTTGTTGAACTATTGCCTACTGGGACCACTTTGCACTGTACTGTCCCATTGTGTCTGAGTCATTTACATTTTTTTACTGTCTTTTACTGCCATGTTTTTCACTACGCCACTGGAGTCAAGCTATCCTGGCTGATGACGGCTGATAGCCAGAAACCGGTCCTAGGAAGGATGCTTGATTCCGGTCCAGGGAAGACATGGCTTGGCATTTCGGGCTGGACTGTTCCCATGAGGCACAGGGTCAAGACTGATTTGCATATGGCCATGTCTGAACTGGGGTGGCGTAGTGGGCAAAAGAACGATGGATTTAACCCAGATCTCTTGACTGGGGGAGAATGTCTGCATTGTCAGCATTCCGTCCATCATTTGTTTGTTGTAATGTTTTTCACAGCAGATGGGGAAAGTGAAAATAGACAACTTGACCTCCAGGGTATTGGGGCCCAATGTCCTTGCTCGCATTAGGGCCCAGGACACCTTTGCTATGCCATTGGATAAAACAGTAATGTTGTGATACATCAACAATGATAATGCGCCATTGTTCTGATGTTGAGATGATGTGGACACTGACCTGATGTTAAAATTAACAAGATATAGGCGAGCTGTTAACAAATAAACAAATGTGTGACAAGTAAAGAAGTAAATTTACTCTTATGCTTTGGAGTAACTTTAGGACTTTTGGCTATTTACCATTTACTGAGGTAAAGGTTCTCGAACGTTTAGACTTACATGTCCCCACCCCATAAAATGGAGTCATGAATCATGTACGACTGTAATGTTACTGCAAGTAGTAACTTTGCAATCGTATTTGACATTCTGCGCACTTTGTAGAGACTTCCATTTGGGACAAAGATCGCCCTATGCTAAGGTGCAAAGGAAAATCACCAAAAACTTTTTTAACAATTATAAAAAATATTTTATGTTAAATATGATAGTTATTTAATAGTAGATATTTATTTTCAATGTAGAATAGAAACAATTACAGCATTACTAACTTAATTTTAAATTATAAAGTTAATTTAGAATATGATAAATTGAAATGCAAATATTTTTCTAAAGCTTAAATTAAGTAATAAAATGTTCTCCTAAAGTAAAAAAACTAGATTTCTATTATTTAAAAATAGCAGTTGAGAATTGTACGTAATGAACTATTTTTAATAAAAATGAGTGTTACATCAATTTTTTTAAAGGTAATTAAAATATTTAAAAGTAAAATAATAAATATTTAAGCTTTAAGCTTTATTTCGACAGAAATGTCATAAAAGATATAAATAAAAATACATTGCTATTCTTTAAAAAGGGAGAATACAAATATGCAGCTTTTTTGGTTTACACAGATATTGACGCAACGAAGTGATCAATTGAGCTCTTGTTACAATAATGCATATATTGTGTTCAAATTGTTAAAAATAAAAGCGGAGTAACAATGGTGAGTACACAATTTAGTTTAGTTTATCTGGTGCATATTTTCCTTAAAAAAACAGGATTCTATACATTCAATACTCCATCTTCATTTATCTTTCTGTGAAGCATTAGTATACTAAAAAGTAATTTAATTTTCCTTGACATAGCAGCGGAGATTTAACAAATAAAGTGCTTGTGCATAATAATTCTAGCAACTTTAATGTTGTAGCCTTAAAATTCCCACTGACATAATTTTGATTAAAACTATGGCTTTCTTGAGAGCGCTTTCCACCTTGTGAGCCACGCTTGTCCCAAAAATTTTGCTACGCAGCATGCATAAAACGGCCTGTGGTCGGACCTGAGGATACGTAGTGCTGTGTGATGGTACCATGTGCCCAATTGCTGACAAAGCGGTTTCAGCCATTTTGCCCGTGATGTTTTATACGCCGGGCAAGCAAACATTAAATGGGCGATGCTTTCAATCGGGGCCTTGCAACATGGGCAGTTTTTCCCATTGCTTGTGCGCCACTTTGCTGTCACCTCACAGACAGGGAGAGTTCCGAACCTAAAGTGCATATACAACATTCTGTCTCTTGGTGCCTTGATTGTATCCAGGAAGGGCTCGTAGTGTCTAGTTTGTTTGTCAGGAGTAGAATTATGTTGTTAGTTTGCCCACATTAGGTTTGCAGTTCTCTTGTTGATCCATCCATTCCCAATATAGGCGTCGATTCCGATCCTGGAGAAACCGGGTACGAACCGTCGGACGGAGCATTTTCTCCGTCCGACTCGTACCCGGTCAAAAAACATTACAAAAATGCAAGTACGATTCGCATGGAAACACTATTTCCGTACGAATCGTACAAAACACCGACCGACGAAAATAAACATACAAATGTGATCCGGGAAAGCGCCGACGTGACGTCGGGACGCATTCAGGCTGCGTTTCACGAACCAGGAAGTACGATCCGCACCGACGTCACCCCGCACGGATTAAATTCTCCGGCTGCCAAAAACTGCCGGGAAATCAGGACGACGCGCACAAGGAGCACCTGTACGCGACGGACAGCCATGGACCCGAACCTACGTGTCATCCCAGCACTCATAGCAGTCCACCTGCTCTACAGGAACCGACGCAGACGCCGCAGAAGGTCAGAACAACACCCAGGGCAAAGGAGGGGGCAGGGGCAGGACACATAACCCCCACCCAAGTCACAAATCACACATGCCCTGGACATACCTGACCTGCAGGACCTGGTCACCTCGAGGGGGTGGGGGCGTGTCCAGCAACGCAAGCGTCCGCCACAACGGAAGTGGATGTTGCCGCGAACCGGCAACACAACATTACCGGTACGTACCGTACCCACGCCTTAAGAGCTTGGGTACGGGTCGTACCACGCCCACCCCTACGTCACCCCAACAATGGTGGTACGGCCCGTACCCACGTTCTAAAGGCCTGGGTACGGGCCGTACCAGCATTGTTGGGGGGATGTAGGGGTACGCGTGGTACGACCTGTACCCACGCTCTGAAGGCCTGGGTACGGTGCGGACCCCCAATGGGGTGCCGTAGGGGTACACACCGTACCCAGCCCTTGAGAGCGTGGGTACGGGTCATACCACGCGTACCCCTACATCACCCCAACAATGCTGGTACGGCCCGTACCCAGGCCTTTAGAACGTGGGTACGGGCCGTACCGCCATTGTTGGGGTGAGGTAGGGGTGGGCGTGGTACGACCCATACCCACGCTCTTAAGGCGTGGGTACGGTACGTACCCAGGCCTGCAGATCGTGGGTACGGGAATGTACGGAGCGTACCCCCACCCGTGTATGAATGGAGCGTACCCACACCCCACCAGTGTATGTACGGAGCGTACCCCCACCCGTGTATGAATGGAGCATACCCACACCCCACCAGTGTATGTACGGAACGTACCCCCACCCGTGTATGAATGGAGCGTACCCACACCCCACCAGTGTATGAAAGGAGCGTACCCCCACCCGTGTATGAATGGAGCATACCCACACCCCACCAGTGTATGTACGGCGCGTACCCCCACCCGTGTATGAATGGAGCGTCCCCCCACCCGTGTATGTCCCGAGCGTACATGCCCAGACACAGGAGGGGTGGGTGCCTATCACTCCCAGCAGTGCCCAGACATAGGAGGGGTGGGTGCCTATCACTCCCAGCAGTGCCCAGACACAGGAGGGGTGGGTGCAGAGTCCTCCCAGCAGTGCCCAGACATAGGAGGGGTGGGTGCAGAGTCCTCCCAGCAGTGCCCAGACACAGGAGGGGTGGGTGCAGAGTCCTCCCAGCAGTGCCCAGACACAGGAGGGGTGGGTGCAGAGTCCTTCCAGCAGTGCCCGGACACAGGAGGGGTGGGTGCAGAGTCCTCCCAGCAGTGCCCAGACATAGGAGGGGTGGGTGCAGAGTCCCCCCAGCAGTGCCCATGGAAAGAAAAGGGTGCAGTACCCACAGATACAATGCCCACAATTGTCAGTCAGGTACTCAAAGACCCTGCAGAACACGTAATATGTGTGCGAGGCTGGGAGTACACACATGCATAGTGTGTAAAAGGGAACATGTCCACATGAAGTAACTTCAATATACTCCACACACAAGTACAGTGACCACCAAGGATGCCACAAATGATGCAGGTGGAGACATTGCCCAGCATGCATGGCCAAAGTTGAATGGATCCGTCACACACCAAGGATATGTAGACACAGCTCAGCACAACATTTAGGAAACACCCTGCAGGGAAGATGTCAGGGTCCACAGAGGAAGGAACACACCTTGGGACAATGTCACCATGCAGTAAGAGCTTACATGAACAAAGTTATTTCGCAAATACCTTGTGATGGCACACAGATACCAGGGTCCACCCCATGAGCAGCACACTACTACATTTCCCAGACACCTAACACATTATACCCACCCCAAATCATGGAGCAGCACCACCAACAGCAATACCAGAAAAGCAGTAGTGTGCAAAGGGAAAAAAACATTGCTTAATTCAGCATTAAAAAACATTTGTTATTAAAAGTTCAATATGTACAAGGCCCATAGGGCAATCCATAGTCCAATTCCTGGTGGGGGACACATAGGGACGCGTGTCCCCTAGCTTGACTGCACAGTTCATACCTCCTTTGCTTCAACAGGGGGGGGCATCATGTGGGGGGGAAGGACCAGGCACTGCAGGGACAGGAGGGGCAAGGGTAGGTGTTGTGGGTGCAGGGACGGAGGACTCCACCACAGGGGGTGGGGCAGCGCCAAAGGTGGAGGTGAGAATGGCGCTGCACACGGTTGCAAGGTCCTCCAGCGTCTCCCCTGCACCCGAAGGAACCACAGGCCCCAAGGAGGGGGGGGTGTCGGAGGGATGGGTCGCAGCGCTACTGGGGGAGGGTGTGGACAGGGGGGGGACTCAACTACCCTGACCAGGGACTCTTTCGACCGCTTGCGGGGTGGTGTCACACTGGGGCTCAGGGACAGAGCGGCCAGGAAGGATTCTTTGGTGGAATCTTGGCCAGGAGAGCTGAGGGGAGTGGATTTGGAGGGAGTGGGTTGTGATGAATGTGGACTCCCACTGTGGCTGCGTGTCTTCCGTTTGCCCCCCGACCCAGTGGGTGTTCCTACTTCACCCTGTGTGTGCGTGACAGGAGGTGTGCGCTTGGCCTTCCCTGGTGGTGTGGTGCCTGTGTCTGGTGGGGTGCGTGCATGGGTACGTCTGGGTGTGCTTTGGACAGGCATGGGAGTGGGAAGTGTGGATGGTGCAGGGGTAGGGGGGGGGACGTAGCGCTGCAGGAGACCCACTGCTGCAGTCAGTGTCGAGTCTATGGACCTCAGCAACTGGCGTTGGTCAGACTGTGCAGCTGAGATGCCCTCCATGTATGCCTCCATCTGGGTGAGCACTCGTGTGTGGCCATGGAGGACATTAAGCATCGCAGTCTGACCAACCTGCAACTGGCGCAGGATGTCCACAGACTCGGCATTCACGGCAGCAGTGGAGACAGGGGCAGGGGGTGCGGTGCCTGGCAAGAAGGAGACACGTGGTGACCTAGCATGGCGGGAAGGGACCAGAGCAAGTGGGAGGCCGGTGATGGGAATGGAGGGGCGGGTAGAGATCGAGTGCTGCTTTCAGCTGTGGGAGCAGCCTCCGCCCCCTCTGGGAGCTCAGCCTCGGACCCATCAGCGTCATAGTCGGTGGTGGTACTGGACAGGTCCTCCGCCTCACTCCGCTCGGCCTCCGTGCCACTCGATGCGCCAGACAAGACAGCACTGCTGCCACTGGTGCCTGCTCCCTCCTCACGGTCCGTGCCAGTGTCTCCCTCGGAATCCCCCGACGATGCTGTGGGCAAGGTGAAGAGACAGGAAATAATCAGACACCTGTATACATATGTCACATGAGTCAAATCTACATAGGTAACAGTGCATAGCCTGAAAAGCAACAAGAGTAACATCTACAATACAAGGTACATATGTAGGCCTGCAACACACAGCTGGTTGACCCACCATGCCACTGAGAAACAATGGAGAGCATGACCCAACAGCAAATTACTTGATATCAAATTGGACAGAGGAGCCAGGCTCTGGGGACAATCGTGCACAGCATCTGTACCACACAGCGTTGCCAAAAAAGGGACGAGCAGTAACCATGTCTATTAACTTTTTGCACATGCTGCAAAGCTAATACATTAAAACATGCCCAACATGACTGGGTCACTGCACCTTGAGTGTATGTCCAGACAAACATCACACACAGGCCAGACCTAGCGGGGAGACTTCAGATTTGGACATGTAGGCCTTGCCCGCACAAACCACCCCCTACCTGAGACAATGTGATTGAGACAGAGGAATTACTTACACCTCTTACTCTGGGATAAAAACACATGGCCTGCACTAAATCCTGATTGTACACAAACTACCCCTGGTGCGCCTGTCCACATATATCATTGACAATCAACCATCATCAGATTGTCGTTCCAAGAAACACAGGCACTGCCCACTGTGAGTATGCACAAGCAAAATTGGGTCACACTGTACAGTGGACACATGTAGCACAGTTTACGTCAATACAGATGAGGCCAGGGTACAATGCCACAGAGCCCAACCTATGCTGAAGACACAGAGAATGTCCACATTGTTGGATGACACACATGATACCTAGGAAAAGGTGCCCCAGGGCACGGTAGTGGCCACACTCCTCCATGGTCCTGGATGGATATGACTGCAACTGAAGCAACCGTCCCTGCACTATGCATTACTCCCACTCATGCACATCATGTCAGAGGGCACAACATTGGACATGCATGCTGGAAGGCAGTACACTTTTAAGACACACTCCTATGTTGGGACTCAGCATCAGTGCCAACTGACATGGACCCCACAATGACTGAACTGGCCAGGGCACAGCCAAGGTCCCAAAACCTGTTACACTCCACCCCCACACATGATGCTGCAAGCATTGGGCACTTGGATTAACTGCCAGCCTAGATTACCTTGTGCAAGAGTGACTACACACAGACCAGGGAACACATGGCAAGGAGGGGAAGGGAGGAAGAACAGCACCGGCTTACTTTGGGGAACTGGTTATGCACTGCACATTTAAACCCTGGCAGTGTATCCATGCAACTGCGCACTTCCAAAAGCTGGTGACACACAACAAACACACATGTACCTACCCCCTTCCTGCTGCTGCTTCTCCTGTAAGCGCCTATCTAAGTCGGGGAAGACCACCGCCAGCACACGCTTATGGATGTGGGTCAGACGCCGGTGCCCAAGGTTCTTCTGGCTCTCAGGTGAGTCCCCCAGCAGGACCCATGCAATCCTCCTCGTCCAGCACCGGATATCCTGCCAGCGTTTCCTCACCTGGGCTAGGCACCGCTTCCGACCCTCCGTCATCCTCACGGCACTGACGGCTTGCTTCCATATCTCCCCCTTGGCATGGACGCCTACCTGTGAGGATGCAAAAGTGAGAATACTTTAATACACCTGAGCAATGACACAGAGACACACAAATTAACAATTTGTCTTGTATGAACAGCCCATGGTATGCAGGCAACTCATTGCACATTTGTCATAGGGACATAATCCTCTGTGGAAGGCAAAATGCACTACGTGGCATTGAAAGTACACAGGTGGCATGAGGGGTGCCACACAATCAATGATCCTGGATCACACTGTGCATCACAAGCTACACAAGGATTATGGACAGCACCTCAAAGCAGTCACATGCCCCAGCCCACTGACGCAACCTCAGCAGAGTACACAGACACACACAGGCACAGGACAATCACCTGCCATTTCCAACTGCGGGTACAAACCTCACTCTGCCCATGTGCCACTAGACTGGGGGGTGTCACAGGTGTGGGACTGGCTCAGCACGGCAGTCACACAGCACTGCTCCCTGCTCACATCACATGGGCTGGGTATATCCATCCCTCATGCAGCTGGTGTGCAACACTCCCCATATGCACTCACCCACATGACAGGGGACTTACACACACACACCAATGTCCAGGGGACGAACACATCATTTGGACACTCACAGCACAGGTACACTAAACAAACACACATCTATGGGTACTGTCACCTGTCACACTGGGGGGACCACAGAATCACATCAGGACTGTAGCAACAACATTCCCAGGAGGAGTAGCCAGCCAGAATGTGGCATGCACCATGCATTGATTGTCACAGTAAGCACTATGCAAGTGAGGAGTGCACACAGGAACTACAGCATGCTCTGCATGGGAGACATGAGGCCTTCCCCACCCTGGGACCCACTCTAAACAACATTGCATGTCTGTCACACAGGGACACAATGCCAGAAGTCACAGTCACAAAAAAGGGGCACAGTCTAAGCTAGTGGAGTCTACACTCACCTGCTGGCGTATGCGTACGCCATAGTGATACGGACCATACACGTGTGTGTAGGGTCCCTATCACTATGGGAGTGCTGGCGTATGCGTACGCCATAGTAATACGGACCGTACACGCGTGTGTAGGGTCGGTCCGTATCACTATGGCGTACGCATACGCCAGCACTCCCATAGTGATAGGGACCCTACACACGCGTGTACGGTCCGTATCCCTATGGCGTACGCATACGCCAGCACTCCCATAGTGATAGGCCAGCACTCCCATAGTGATAGGGACCCTACACACGCATGTACGGTCCGTATCACTATGGCGTACGCATACGCCAGCACTCCCATAGTGATAGGGACCCCACACACGCGTGTACGGTCCGTATCACTATCGCGTACGCATACGCCAGCACTCACATAGTGATAGGGACCCCACACACGCGTGTACGGTCCGTATCACTATGGCGTACGCATACGCCAGCACTCCCATAGTGAAAGGGACCCTATACACGCGTGTACTGTCCGTATCACTATGGCGTACGCATACGCCAGCACTCCCATAGTGATAGGGACCCTACACACGCCCTCAGAGCGTATGTACGGTGCGTTTCACACCTGACAGTGGTGACAGGCGGCACACAGACAGGAATAGAGCTGTCATACTTGGCCAAGGCTGGACATCAAGGCATTGTCTGTGCAGTACTACATGTGTCGGGCACAGGTGGGTCAGGCTGTGATGTGGCACTATACTCCTGAGGTGTGAAGCAAATAAAAGTATGATGAGCTGTGTACACATGTCATGTGTGATGGTGCCCTATGTGCACACATCCCCTTCACTCCTTTGACATGTGTGCATGTAGTACAGACTTGTTGAGCCATGCATCACTGGCATGGCACAGTCACCGACACCCGCAACTCTCCCCTGATGCCAGGTACATGGAATATTACCCCTGACATGTGAATGCCCGCGTTGCACGCTGTAACTATGTCATGTGTGTGTCATGTGCTCCCATAGGTTTGCTGTAGGTGTTTGGTCAAATGCATCTGCAGTTGCTGCAACCAACATGTGTCTGTGTGTAGATGGGCATGGCACACTGTTACGCACACCAGCCCACGTGTGTAATCCGACGTAAGGTGTGTATGTATGCATCGACACGGAGTTTCAAAACAAGGACATATCTGCATACTCTCAATGTATGTGTGATCAGTCTTGACATGTACTCCTTCATGGCAAGGTGTGTGGTCTGTCCTTTTTCTATGACATGTGACCTGTGCCTCTAGTGTTCCGCAACCTGTCTGTACAATAAACATCCTTCTTCTGCACATATGTGGATGCCTGTAACTCCTGTAATGCGTCTGCCTGTTCACTTACACTGGCCCACAGCTAGTTTCATGGCATGGCATATTGAGGTTGAGAATCAACGTTTGTAGCTGGCTCTTGGTAGGAGTGTCACCTGCCTGGCATACGTGTCCAGGGCATATTGCACAGACCTGACTCTGTATGTAGCATATGTGTATTGCCTGTTGAACATGTGCTCAGTACATTGACATTGGTGGTGTACTGTACTCACTCTTTGTTGTCCCTTCAAATTCACTGCAGGGCTCCGCCTCTCCCGCGACCAATTCCGGACTTGGCCGACCTGAGGGAACATGACTATATACGCCGCTACCGCTTCCCCCAACAGTTGATTGAGGACTTGACGACACGGCTGGCACCACACCTCCAACCGCTACACAGGTATCCTACTGCACTGACACCCAAGATGAAGGTGATGGCAGCCCTACATTTCTTTGCCACGGGTACCTTTCAACATACCATTGCTCATGTTGGTGGCATGTCCCAAACCATGTTCAGCCGTGTTCTGCATGATTTTTTAGAGGCCATGTTGGATCACCTGGATGAGTTCATAAAATTCCCTACTCCTGAGCAGTTGACAGGTGTCAAGCGTGAGTTCTATGGCCTGGGAGGGATGCCCCATGTCATTGGGTCCATAGATGGAACACATGTGGCTTTGGTACCACCACAGGCACAGGAGGTAGCATATAGGAACCGCAAGCATTACCACTCCATTAATGCCCTTGTGGTGTGTCTTGCCAACATGGTGATTTCACATGTCTGTGCTCGTTTTCCAGGATCAGCACACGATGCCTACATCATGAGGCGTAGCAGGGTGCCTGAAATGATGCTGCAGCTGCACAACGAACGAGCATGTATTGTTGGTGGGTATACTCTGGCAGTCCTGTATTTAACGTCATCTTCCTGTCTTACTGCTTCTCCTGACCCACTTTTGGCCATGATGTTTCCATGTAGGGGACGCTGGCTATCCCAACATGCCATGGCTGATCACGCCTCTCCGCAACCCAGCACGGCTGTCGAGCACCTCTACAACAACGCCCATGGGCGGACCAGGCGAGTGATAGAGAGGACGTTTGGCCTCCTGAAGAGCCGATTCCGATGCCTCCACAAGACCGGTGGCGCACTCCCATATGCACCGGTGAAGGTCTGCAAGATCTTCCTCGTGTGCTGCATGCTGCACAACATGGCAGTGGAGAAAGCTGTGCCACTCATCCTGGATCCAGATGAGCAGGACCATCCACCCGTGGAGGATGAAGGGCTTGGTCACGAGGCAAGTGATGTGGAGGAGGAGGAGGCGGTAGAGGACATCCGGAGTCGGCTCATACGCAACTTCTTTGCTTAGTGGTGAGTTCCAGTGTCTGAGTGTGCACGCATTGGGCCGTGTGTGGCATGTGTTGCAATGTGTGTGTCCATCTGCATGTCTGCCAAGTGAGTCAGAGGTGTGTTTGGATGTGTCACTCGAGTGATGGTGCAATAGAAGAATGTTTTTCCAGAGTCATCATTGTCACCTAGCATGTTGACAACCTTATACGTGTCGAGTACATGCACATGCATGCAGATGTGCTTCTTTTGGCTGACTTCTGGTGTGTCTCTCATCCACAGGTACTTGCGCATGCTGTCTGCTGGTGGCATTGTTGTGCTCCTGCTATTCCTCATGAACACAGCAACATGTGCTGAATCAGCGTTACATGCACAGACAAGTTTGAAAATCTCCTTAGGGTAAGGGATGCAGCACGGCTTTTTGGGAGTGGTATTTGTTTTGAATGTGTGTGCACTGCTCCTGTTCATGTTTGGATACTTTACATACATGTAGAATTACCATGGGGCACATGACATGGAGCTGAATTCAACCTAACAAAATAAGGAACCTAGAAGGATCCTAAAAAAGCCTACCTGGACAAAGATAGGTGCTCCATAATTAATAGAGTCCTACACTAGAAAAAACCTTTTGTTTTTCTATAGTCCCCTCACTCACCTAGGGTTGCCCCAGGGTGACATGCTTCATCATAGGGGTCCTCCCAGGCATCTACTGCCTGGGGCGTGCTGCAACTTGGCGAAATACGCAGGAGCACTTATATTTTCAACTATGTGTGGTGATGTGTTGTGCTGTGCTATGTGGAGTGAAAAAAAGAAAATTATAATAAAAATTACCTGGATAGTGAACCCTAATTTTATTCTGCTCCTATCCGGTAAATGTAGATTAAAATAGGGCTAGTAATAGAGTACAGTAACGTTATGTGTGCCTGTCCCTAATTACTTGGTCGACATGTTTCGTGGTTACCCCAACCACTTCCTCAGGACCGCGCAAGGACCAGCCTTGCGTGTACCACTCCGAGTTGTTACAAACAAATCACTAATTTGTATTGTTATTAAACTATTTGTTAATCAAATACGATACCCATAATACCAGGATTTCTTTCGAAGTATTGGGTCGTAGTTTCTGTATAGAAATACAATGACACAAAAGGTTAGTTGCACTCCCAAAGTCCACAAATTAATGTGGACTAGGGACCAAAAAGTACTTTACATTAATTATATACCTAAAATTGCTTATGAATCTTAAAAAAGTGCAGATTTACTAAGTGCTTAAGTGACTATAGTGCAAACACACAGATACATACACATACAGACAAAAAACACAAGATTGCGATAGATTACACGAGTAAACCTACTTTTCAGGAGGGATAATTCTACTCCATGGTGTTTGCTGGGGCAAGGAGGCTCTAGATATCTAGAAAATGATTAAGGAAGTAAGTTTAGGCGCAGATCTTTCTATTCGATCCGTGAAAGTAAATCGAAGGGATATGGTCCGGTATTTTTTCGCCAACTTACTTGTCTAGAATGCACCATCAGCTATTGAACCTAGTGACTCCCAGGAACACCGCATACTGGTGTGGCTCTATCGATGCTTGCTTTTAAATGTTACTACTGGCGGGAAAATCTAGTGAATGATTCACAGGTGTGGATGCCCGTTTGGTTTTGGGCGCCATCTTGTAATGGTGAATCGATACATAATTAGATATATTTAGGACAAAAATGAAGCTTATTGCCATCCAGATCTCAAGTAACACCTCATTCTTTTGTCAGGAAAATGTACCAAAATTGTAGATGACCCAAAGGACGAGGTTGTATCTGTCATCCAAAATGAAAAGATAGTTATTCTTCCATATCGTTTTTACGCGCCATCTTGGAATGGTGGATAAATCAAACTTATATATTCTCATTTTAGCTCAAAAGCTAACATATATTTCTTAATGTAAGCGCATTTGTACTGTGATTTGAGATCTACACGTTCGTGTAAAATCCAAAACACCGATGTTGAATTTATCAAGCCTGCCCACATCGAAAGATAATTATTCTTTCGTATTGGTTTTTAAGCGCCATCTTGGAGTGGTGGATGGTTAAGTTAAGATATTGGCAACTAGCTAAGAAGCTAGCAAGTAGTTTTGAAACAAGGAATTCATATTGTAGTTCAAGGTAACCTCATTTGGACAAAACCCAAAGAAATCAAGGTTGTGCTTATTGAATGAAAAATTGATTATTTATCCGTAGCGTTTCTTAGGGGCCATCTTGGAACGGTAAATGAATCCTTCTTATAGATGGTACATAGGGTCCAACACATAAAACTCGTGCCAGTTCTCTACATACACGGATAGGTTTATCCTCAATTCTGTTTAGGGATATTTAATTTATTGTGTTGAAACAGAGGTTTTTACTTGTCAGCCCTATGATTTTTCAGGGGCCATCTTGAAGTAGTGAATTAGGCTTTCTTATACTGGCAGTTATCACCCAACATCCAATTTACTTTAGTCATTCGAATGTTTGTCAACATGTGGTCTTACTCATGGGTTCAATGCATTCCATGGGATATTATCGTTGAGACCTTGGGTGTCCGTATGTAGTTTGTACACCCATCTTTGTTCTTTTAAATGCAGACGTTGCTCAAGATTATCACCCGATCTTATTTTTTCAATGATGATCCATTGCATATCATTTGGAGAATGTTTCTTCTCTAAGAAATGATTAGTCATTCTTGTGCTTGATCTCAAACATCGGATGGTGCTGCGATGTTCACTAATTCTGGTTGTGGTTTTCCTGGTGGTCATTCCCACATAGTGGAGGTTACACGGACAGGTGATTAAATATACTGTTCCAGTGGTTTGACAGTTTGTAAAGGTTCTGAGATCCCAGGTTGCCCCTGTATTGAAAGTAAATCTCGTGGTTTTCTTGGTTAAATGACATACACTGCAATTACCACATGGATGGTGGCCTTCAGGGAGATTGCTTATCTGCTGGTTAATTTGTTGTGTCATTGGACGTGTATGTACCAGAATGTCCTTCAAGTTTTTACTCCTCTTATGCGAAAACATTGGTAAAGGTATGTTAAGACCACTGCTAGTGAGGGTGGACCAGTGTTTCTTCACCACTTTTGTTACTTGGTCCGACATTGTGTTGTACGTTGTTATACAAATGGGATGTTTGGGTTGTAACGATACTTCTTTTTCATATGTCTCCAACAATGCTTCTCTGTTATTGTTGCCTGCCCTCTTTTGTGCTTGTCTTACAATAGATCTTGGATATCTTCTTTGTTGTAATTTCAATTACAATTCTTTTGCTTGTTCAACATAATCGGTTTTCTCTGAACAGTTCCTTCTCAGCCTTAGGAACTGTCCATAGGGTAAATTGGCTTTCAAATGTCTGGGGTGGAAACTGTCATATCTGAGGAGGCAATTTTTTGCAGTGGATTTAAAATGAGTGGTTGTCCGCAAACCTTCACTGGAAACATGAATGTTGAGGTCGAGAAATACTAGTTCCGATCTACTCATCGTATGTGTAAATTTTAAAAAACAGTCCTGTTCATTAAGCCACATGAGGAAATCCAGTGCTTCATTTTCAGTTCCTTTCCATATCATGAGTATATCGTCAATGTATCTCCACCATCCTTGGATCTTACTTCGATGGGGGTTGGCGGCATTCAAGATCTTATTAGTTTCCAGATGGTGAACATAGAGGCCAGCCACACTTGGGGCAAAAGTGCTTCCCATGCTGGTACCGTGTTGTTGCTTGAACATGAGATGTTCAAACCTAAAGAAATGTTCTCGTAAGGCCAAATTACAACAGGCCAGTACAAAATGTTGTGGTGTCTTATATGGCCATATATTCTGGTATAGAGTATCTTCTAGTATTCTCATAGTTTCATTGTGCGGAAGACTTGTATATAAGCTTTCCACATCAAGGGAAACAAGAATGTTTGTAGTTGGATCAAAATTCAATTCCTTCAGTAGTACCAGGGTTGATTTGGTATCTTTAAGATAAGTACTTGTTGCTTGTACAATAGGACGTAAGAAGGCATCAGCAAATTTGGATAGTGGTTCTAAAATTGAACCAATACCCGATACAATCGGGCGTCCAGGGGGATTCTGTAATGATTTGTGTATTTTTGGTATGGTGTAAAAATACGGAATTACTGGATTTTTGTTGATCAAGAACGCACCCTCTTTTGGGGTTATCCAGTCATGGATCAAAGCTTCCTCTACCATACTTGTGATGTTAACACGTAACCTTTCAGTAGGATCAATCTCAATTCTTCTGTAATTACGGTCTTCAGTTAGTAATCTTAGACATTCATTTCTATATGTCTCTGAGTCCTGTATTACTACTCCTCCGCCTTTATCCGCTGGTTTTATGGTGATTGAAATGTCATTAGCTAATGTCCTTGTTGCATCTTGTTCAATCTTGGTAGTATTATGGAATACTTTCGATGTTGTGGGATCCAGGTCGTCGAGTTCTCTCAGGACAGCCTTTTCAAATGCCAGAAGCTCTACTGGTAGCATAGCAGGTAGAGGCGTGAATGTAGATTTTTTGTGTAGGCCTGTGTCTCCTTTTTGAGAATCTTTAGATGTTTTATCTTGAAAAAATACTTCCAATTTTAATTTTCTTATGAATTCATTCATTTCGCAAATAAGTGCAAATTTGTCCAGCGTAGGAGTAGGTACATAACCTAGACCTTTTTCTAGGACCTTTGTCTCAACTGTGGATAACGTTCTTTTAGATAGGTTGACAACGATACTTATGGACTGATCATTGTTCAAATTGTTTACTGATCGGGGAGGCCCATGCTCCTGGTGTTCATCCGTGTTGACGTTAAGGGTTGTGCCCATTGTACGTTGTTCTTTCCTTTGTGACGTCCTCTTTGTTGTCCTCTGCCACGGCCTAAAAAAGGACCTCTTTGATTTAATCCTTCATTCTGGAACCCTGGATTCCAGAAAGGAAAGGGTTGTGGTTGGAATTGTTGAGGTCCCATCGTAGGGCCATAATAGAAAGGTGGAGCTCCAAAAGGTGAAGGCTGATATTGGTGCCATCTATGACCACCTCTGTTTCCTGAGGGGTTGTTAAAATGTCTCCGCCCTCTGTTATTGTTCCTTCTTCCAGTGCTATGGTCTGAACTATCAGAACCTGTGTCTGATACGTCTGAGTCAGTGTTGTAACCAGGATTCCTGTTTGTCGGTTGGTAATCTTCTCTGGTGTAGGGATATACTTGATCATGTTTGAAATTTTTTACATCTTTTTTGTATTTTTGATATTTCGACTCCTTCAGAGTGATCTCAAAATCGGCCATCTCCTTATTCAGATCTTCTAGCCTTTTCTTTAATTCTGCTGGTGTTTGGAAGGATTTTAATTTAACTTCAATTGTGTGGATTTCATCTTTAAGTTCGTTGGCTAGTCTGGTAGCTGTTTTAATAATTAGTACAAGCCAATCTCTCGTACAGTGCCAAGATATTAGAGACCAGTCTTTGATGAATGCCTTGTCATTCTGAAAAATAAAGGGTTCATTTCTCACAATGAGTCCTCGAGGAGCCGCATTAGATCGTAGATATTCTGACATCATTACGCCGTGTAGGATTGTTTTGACTTGATTTCGTTTCAGTTCTGATAGTTCATCCCAGCATTGGGTAGCTTCTGTACTATCTCTGGGATTAATACCTGAGAGAGGTCCCATGGTAGCAAGGACTCTTTCTACCTCCTCATCTGAGTAGGTCAGTCCTGTGAACTCCGCCATGTGTTCAAGCTAACGTGTGTCTATGTGTTATTGTGAAACTTATAAATTTAAGTGGGAAAGCACAGTGAATGGGTATTGGGAACTCCCGCAGCTTTCGCCGTAAATATAACCACTTTAAAGGAAAGGGAGTAGGAGGATAGGGAGGCAGGCTTTTTCCTCCTTTTATAATGTACCTAACAAAATAAGGAACCTAGAAGGATCCTAAAAAAGCCTACCTGGACAAAGATAGGTGCTCCATAATTAATAGAGTCCTACACTAGAAAAAACCTTTTGTTTTTCTATAGTCCCCTCACTCACCTAGGGTTGCCCCAGGGTGACATGCTTCATCATAGGGGTCCTCCCAGGCATCTACTGCCTGGGGCGTGCTGCAACTTGGCGAAATACGCAGGAGCACTTATATTTTCAACTATGTGTGGTGATGTGTTGTGCTGTGCTATGTGGAGTGAAAAAAAGAAAATTATAATAAAAATTACCTGGATAGTGAACCCTAATTTTATTCTGCTCCTATCCGGTAAATGTAGATTAAAATGGGGCTAGTAATAGAGTACAGTAACGTTATGTGTGCCTGTCCCTAATTACTTGGTCGACATGTTTCGTGGTTACCCCAACCACTTCCTCAGGACCGCGCAAGGACCAGCCTTGCGTGTACCACTCCGAGTTGTTACAAACAAATCACTAATTTGTATTGTTATTAAACTATTTGTTAATCAAATACGATACCCATAATACCAGGATTTCTTTCGAAGTATTGGGTCGTAGTTTCTGTATAGAAATACAATGACACAAAAGGTTAGTTGCACTCCCAAAGTCCACAAATTAATGTGGACTAGGGACCAAAAACTACTTTACATTAATTATATACCTAAAATTGCTTATGAATCTTAAAAAAGTACAGATTTACTAAGTGCTTAAGTGACTATAGTGCAAACACACAGATACATACACATACAGACAAAAAACACAAGATTGCGGTAGATTACACGAGTAAACCTACTTTTCAGGAGGGATAATTCTACTCCATGGTGTTTGCTGGGGCAAGGAGGCTCTAGATATCTAGAAAATGATTAAGGAAGTAAGTTTAGGCGCAGATCTTTCTATTCGATGCGTGAAAGTAAATCGAAGGGATATGGTCCGGTATTTTTTCGCCAACTTACTTGTCTAGAATGCACCATCAGCTATTGAACCTAGTGACTCCCAGGAACACCGCATACTGGTGTGGCTCTATCGATGCTTGCTTTTAAATGTTACTACTGACGGGAAAATCTAGTGAATGATTCACAGGTGTGGATGCCCGTTTGGTTTTGGGCGCCATCTTGTAATGGTGAATCGATACATAATTAGATATATTTAGGACAAAAATGAAGCTTATTGCCATCCAGATGTCAAGTAACACCTCATTCTTTTGTCAGGAAAATGTACCAAAATTGTAGATGACCCAAAGGACGAGGTTGTATCTGTCATCCAAAATGAAAAGATAGTTATTCTTCCATATCGTTTTTACGCGCCATCTTGGAATGGTGGATAAATCAAACTTATATATTCTCATTTTAGCTCAAAAGCTAACATATATTTCTTAATGTAAGCGCATTTGTACTGTGATTTGAGATCTACACGTTCGTGTAAAATCCAAAACACCGATGCCTCCCTATCCTCCTACTCCCTTTCCTTTAAAGTGTTTATATTTACGGCGAAAGCTGCGGGAGTTCCCAATACCCATTCACTGTGCTTTCCCACTTAAATTTATAAGTTTCACAATAACACATAGACACACGTTAGCTTGAACACATGGCGGAGTTCACAGGACTGACCTACTCAGATGAGGAGGTAGAAAGAGTCCTTGCTACCATGGGACCTCTCTCAGGTATTAATCCCAGAGATAGTACAGAAGCTACCCAATGCTGGGATGAACTATCAGAACTGAAACGAAATCAAGTCAAAACAATCCTACACGGCGTAATGATGTCAGAATATCTACGATCTAATGCGGCTCCTCGAGGACTCATTGTGAGAAATGAACCCTTTATTTTTCAGAATGACAAGGCATTCATCAAAGACTGGTCTCTAATATCTTGGCACTGTACGAGAGATTGGCTTGTACTAATTATTAAAACAGCTACCAGACTAGCCAACGAACTTAAAGATGAAATCCACACAATTGAAGTTAAATTAAAATCCTTCCAAACACCAGCAGAATTAAAGAAAAGGCTAGAAGATCTGAATAAGGAGATGGCCGATTTTGAGATCACTCTGAAGGAGTCGAAATATCAAAAATACAAAAAAGATGTAAAAAATTTCAAACATGATCAAGTATATCCCTACACCAGAGAAGATTACCAACCGACAAACAGGAATCCTGGTTACAACACTGACTCAGACGTATCAGACACAGGTTCTGATAGTTCAGACCATAGCACTGGAAGAAGGAACAATAACAGAGGACGGAGACATTTTAACAACCCCTCAGGAAACAGAGGTGGTCATAGATGGCACCAATATCAGCCTTCACCTTTTGGAGCTCCACCTTTCTATTATGGCCCTACGATGGGACCTCAACAATTCCAACCACAACCCTTTCCTTTCTGGAATCCAGGGTTCCAGAATGAAGGATTAAATCAAAGAGGTCCTTTTTTAGGCCGTGGCAGAGGACAACAAAGAGGACGTCACAAAGGAAAGAACAACGTACAATGGGCACAACCCTTAACGTCAACACGGATGAACACCAGGAGCATGGGCCTCCCCGATCAGTAAACAATTTGAACAATGATCAGTCCATAAGTATCGTTGTCAACCTATCTAAAAGAACCTTATCCACAGTTGAGACAAAGGTCCTAGAAAAAGGTCTAGGTTATGTACCTACTCCTACGCTGGACAAATTTGCACTTATTTGCGAAATGAATGAATTCATAAGAAAATTAAAATTGGAAGTATTTTTTCAAGATAAAACATCTAAAGATTCTCAAAAAGGAGACACAGGCCTACACAAAAATCTACATTCACGCCTCTACCTGCTATGCTACCAGTAGAGCTTCTGGCATTTGAAAAGGCTGTCCTGAGAGAACTCGACGACCTGGATCCCATAACATCGAAAGTATTCCATAATACTACCAAGATTGAACAAGATGCAACAAGGACATTAGCTAATGACATTTCAATCACCATAAAACCAGCGGATAAAGGCGGAGGAGTAGTAATACAGGACTCAGAGACATAAAGAAATGAATGTCTAAGATTACTAACTGAAGACCGTAATTACAGAAGAATTGAGATTGATCCTACTGAAAGGTTACGTGTTAACATCACAAGTATGGTAGAGGAAGCTTTGATCCATGACTGGATAACCCCAAAAGAGGGTGCGTTCTTGATCAACAAAAATCCAGTAATTCCGTATTTTTACACCATACCAAAAATACACAAATCATTACAGAATCCCCCTGGACGCCCGATTATATCGGGTATTGGTTCAATTTTAGAACCACTATCCAAATTTGCTGATGCCTTCTTACGTCCTATTGTACAAGCAACAAGTACTTATCTTAAAGATACCAAATCAACCCTGGTACTACTGAAGGAATTGAATTTTGATCCAACTACAAACATTCTTGTTTCCCTTGATGTGGAAAGCTTATATACAAGTCTTCCGCACAATGAAACTATGAGAATACTAGAAGATACTCTATACCAGAATATATGGCCATATAAGACACCACAACATTTTGTACTGGCCTGTTGTAATTTGGCCTTACGAGAAAATTTCTTTAGGTTTGAACATCTCATGTTCAAGCAACAACACGGTACCAGCATGGGAAGCACTTTTGCTCCAAGTGTGGCTGGCCTCTATGTTCACCATCTGGAAACTAATAAGATCTTGAATGCCGCCAACCCCCATCGAAGTAAGATCCAAGGATGGTGGATATACATTGACGATATACTCATGATATGGAAAGGAACTGAAAATGAAGCACTGGATTTCCTCATGTGGCTTAATGAACAGGACTGTTTTTTAAAATTTACACATACGATGAGTAGATCGGAACTAGTATTTCTCGACCTCAACATTCATGTTTCCAGTGAAGGTTTGCGGACAACCACTCATTTTAAATCCACTGCAAAAAATTGCCTCCTCAGATATGACAGTTTCCACCCCAGACATTTGAAAGCCAATTTACCCTATGGACAGTTCCTAAGGCTGAGAAGGAACTGTTCAGAGAAAACCGATTATGTTGAACAAGCAAAAGAATTGTCATTGAAATTACAACAAAGAAGATATCCAAGATCTATTGTAAGACAAGCACAAAAGAGGGCAGGCAACAATAACAGAGAAGCATTGTTGGAGACATATGAAAAAGAAGTATCGTTACAACCCAAACGTCCCATTTGTATAACAACGTACAACACAATGTCGGACCAAGTAACAAAAGTGGTGAAGAAACACTGGTCCACCCTCACTAGCAGTGGTCTTAACATACCTTTACCAATGTTTTCGCATAAGAGGAGTAAAAACTTGAAGGACATTCTGGTACATACACGTCCAATGACACAACAAATTAACCAGCAGATAAGCAATCTCCCTGAAGGCCACCATCCATGTGGTAATTGCAGTGTATGTCATTTAACCAAGAAAACCACGAGATTTACTTTCAATACAGGGGCAACCTGGGATCTCAGAACCTTTACAAACTGTCAAACCACTGGAACAGTATATTTAATCACCTGTCCGTGTAACCTCCACTATGTGGGAATGACCACCAGGAAAACCACAACCAGAATTAGTGAACATCGCAGCACCATCCGATGTTTGAGATCAAGCACAAGAATGACTAATCATTTCTTAGAGAAGAAAAATTCTCCAAATGATATGCAATGGATCATCATTGAAAAAATAAGATCGGGTGATAATCTTGAGCAACGTCTGCATGTAAAAGAACAAAGATGGGTGTACAAACTACATACGGACACCCAAGGTCTCAACGATAATATCCCATGGAATGCATTGAACCCATGAGTAAGACCACATGTTGACAAACATTCGAATGACTAAAGTAAATTGGATGTTGGGTGATAACTGCCAGTATAAGAAAGCCTAATTCACTACTTCAAGATGGCCTCTGAAAAATCATAGGGCTGACAAGTAAAAACCTCTGTTTCAACACAATAAATTAAATATCCCTAAACAGAATTGAGGATAAACCTATCCGTGTATGTAGAGAACTGGCACGAGTTTTATGTGTTCGAACCTATGTACCATCTATAAGAAGGATTCATTTACCGTTCCAAGATGGTCCCTAAGAAACGCTACGGATAAATAATCAATTTTTCATTCAATAAGCACAACCTTGATTTCTTTGGGTTTTGTCCAAATGAGGTTACCTTGAACTACAATATGAATTCCTTGTTTCAAAACTACTTGCTAGCTTCTTAGCTAGTTGCCAATATCTTAACTTAACCATCCACCACTCCAAGATGGCGCTTAAAAACCAATACGAAAGAATAATTATCTTTCGATGTGGGCAGGCTTGATAAATTCAACATCGGTGTTTTGGATTTTACACGAACGTGTAGATCTCAAATCACAGTACAAATGCGCTTACATTAAGAAATATATGTTAGCTTTTGAGCTAAAATGAGAATATATAAGTTTGATTTATCCACCATTCCAAGATGGCGCGTAAAAACGATATGGAAGAATAACTATCTTTTCATTTTGGATGACAGATACAACCTCGTCCTTTGGGTCATCTACAATTTTGGTACATTTTCCTGACAAAAGAATGAGGTGTTACTTGACATCTGGATGGCAATAAGCTTCATTTTTGTCCTAAATATATCTAATTATGTATCGATTCACCATTACAAGATGGCGCCCAAAACCAAACGGGCATCCACACCTGTGAATCATTCACTAGATTTTCCCGCCAGTAGTAACATTTAAAAGCAAGCATCGATAGAGCCACACCAGTATGCGGTGTTCCTGGGAGTCACTAGGTTCAATAGCTGAAGGTGCATTCTAGACAAGTAAGTTGGCGAAAAAATACCGGACCATATCCCTTCGATTTACTTTCACGCATCGAATAGAAAGATCTGCGCCTAAACTTACTTCCTTAATCATTTTCTAGATATCTAGAGCCTCCTTGCCCCAGCAAACACCATGGAGTAGAATTATCCCTCCTGAAAAGTAGGTTTACTCGTGAAATCTACCGCAATCTTGTGTTTTTTGTCTGTATGTGTATGTATCTGTGTGTTTGCACTATAGTCACTTAAGCACTTAGTAAATCTGCACTTTTTTAAGATTCATAAGCAATTTTAGGTATATAATTAATGTAAAGTAGTTTTTGGTCCCTAGTCCACATTAATTTGTGGACTTTGGGAGTGCAACTAACCTTTTGTGTCATTGTATTTCTATACAGAAACTACGACCCAATACTTCGAAAGAAATCCTGGTATTATGGGTATCGTATTTGATTAACAAATAGTTTAATAACAATACAAATTAGTGATTTGTTTGTAACAACTCGGAGTGGTACACGCAAGGCTGGTCCTTGCGCGGTCCTGAGGAAGTGGTTGGGGTAACCACGAAACATGTCGACCAAGTAATTAGGGACAGGCACACATAACGTTACTGTACTCTATTACTAGCCCCATTTTAATCTACATTTACCGGATAGGAGCAGAATAAAATTAGGGTTCACTATCCAGGTAATTTTTATTATAATTTTCTTTTTTTCACTCCACATAGCACAGCACAACACATCACCACACATAGTTGAAAATATAAGTGCTCCTGCGTATTTCGCCAAGTTGCAGCACGCCCCAGGCAGTAGATGCCTGGGAGGACCCCTATGATGAAGCATGTCACCCTGGGGCAACCCTAGGTGAGTGAGGGGACTATAGAAAAACAAAAGGTTTTTCTAGTGTAGGACTCTATTAATTATGGAGCACCTATCTTTGTCCAGGTAGGCTTTTTTAGGATCCTTCTAGGTTCCTTATTTTGTTAGGTACATTATAAAAGGAGGAAAAAGCCTGCCTCCCTATCCTCCTACTCCCTTTCCCTTAAAATGGAGCTGAATTCACCTGAATTGATGGTCAGACTTGGTGACAGTCATCTGTAATGGGATTGTGGATTGTGATGAAGCCATCAATGTGTGTAACACTGCCCTCGGAAACATACGGGTAGCACCGGGTTGACATGGTGTGTGAATTCCCCATTAGAGGCTCAATGGTGTATAGCAGCCTCTCCGTGAGCAGCAGGGGGTGTTTAGCTGTAACCCGTCACTTGTGTGCCAGTTCTATGGATTTCCAGCATCTGTGGTGCAAAGGGGGGTGCCAGTGTTGGTCCCACGTGTTCATCCACATGACCTGTGTATGTGTTGACAGAGTTGCATTAGCATTCCGACACACATGACTAATAAAGGTGTCCCTCTGCCTCCAAGGTGCCTCATCTCTGTCAATGGTGGTCTGTTGCCACTGTGCATGCGGCATGTCTGGCATAGTTCTCAGAGATGGTGCATATGAGTCTATGTGTAGAGTAGCAAGATGCAAGCTGTTTGTCAGGGATTAGAATCTGTATTGTGCATGATGTCCATGGCTGTGTAGGTATTGTGGCATGTCAGTCTGCACGACGGCCACTGTGCTGCATGTGCATCCATTGTGTGTGTGTGTGCCATGTTGAACCAGACATTCCTTCCTTGACATACACCTTTTGCATAGTTCCTTCCTGAGATCCTTGTCTTTGTGTGCTACTTGTGGCATTGTTTTCTTGACATGGCGCATGCTGCTGCAGGCCCTGCAGCAAGGGCACCCAGTGTCCACGCAAACGAGCTGGTGTTCATCATGGATTGCTTGCTGACATGTGCTATGCTGATCAGCAGCATCTGTGCCTCATGCTGCAGCACACTCTGCATTATGCACAAGATCCCCAGTTCCATCCACCTCAAGGCAAGAGAGACCATCCCCCAGGTCAACTACGACATCCGTGTCTAATCCTATACTGCACTCTACAGACATGTGCGTTACAACTCCCATGATACTTGTCCACATCCAGGGTGCATCTGCACAGCTCTGCTTCTACATCCGACGACCAGGCCACATCAACGTCCAACAGAGATGGGGGGAATGGATCACTGCCAGCTGCAGGATGACCTTCTTAATCCACGCACACACTCAGGATGCAGCCCACAACCACAACACAACCTTGTGGCACTGTGATCCAACACCCCATTGTGCCATCTCCATGCATCCAACCTTGGCCGGCCCACCATTCTCCACATCCACCTGACTCAAGCATGCAGGACATGGTTCTGCCACGTGTCTACACATTCCTGGGAGTAGCACCCCAGGACACTCCACATGATCCCTGACCTCTGCGCATGACTGTTGCTCTTCTAAATAGGTCTGTAGACACAGTTGTGCGGGCACCCCCTCAGCTGGTTGGGCCCATCACGGGTGAGTATGGTGCTCCATGTCTGTATTGGATGATACATTGTGACCCATGTGTGTCCTGTGCCAGACTCAGACCCCAGGGTATGGATGGTTGGATGGATGGTATGGATACCCCAGGGTATGGATGGTTCTGCAATCAGGCATGGTTTGACTTTACAACACACACATGTAGTGGAATAATGCAAAATGACGGAATCATCTCGTGATTGTGATGATTTTTATTTGTGGTGGGGTACGTGTTTGGGTGGATGACAAGAGGTGCTTGGCGGGAGTGTAGAATCCAAAGTTCAGAGGGGGAGTTGGTATCCTTGCCATTGGAAGTCATCAGAGTCTATGCCACAGTCTGTCAACATTGGTCAGACAGTGACCAGCAAGGCCATGTGGCAGAGAATGTCATTTGCTGATGTGCTGCTGTTCGGCCAGAGGGCCAGGTGCCAGGCCAGGTGACCTGGGAGATGGTGATGTTCCGCTGACTCTCACGGTCTTTTGCGTGGACGACCCACCTTCCTGCGGGGACCATCAGAAGCAGGCCGTGACGATGCTTGTGATGCTCCGTCGGATGAATCCTCCTCCTGATCCCTCCCTGTGGGTGGTGATGTTCTTCACCTGGTGGCACAGGGAGGGTTGCCCATGTTTTCGGCAATCCGACGGAGTACACGGGTCATGTCCGTTTGCACTGCCACGAGCTCAGCCTGTCTTGCCTCCATCCGTCCTTGGTGTCGCTGTTGACAGGCATGTTGCTCGGCCTGCAGGGTCTTCATCTCCTCGAGGGTCCCCTTGATGTCTGTGAGGGTAGATGCAATCTGGACCAGGCCCCTGGCGTCACGCCGGTATGTGTCCAGGATGTTGCTGACGTGTGACATTACCGGTTCCTGAGCCAACTGGTCAGGTTCGCGCCTCCGCCGTCCTCCACTCCCACCACCCCTGCCCACTTGCACCTGGCCTGCCGTTGTGGGCACATCGGGTCTCCGGGACCCCTGAGGGATGGCATTTGCGGTGTCGCCTGCCTCCTCCTGGGTGCCCGGAGAACCTTGTCCCTCCTGGACAGACTGGCTGTGTTGTTGTGTGCGGGCAGGGCTCCTGGGTGTCTCCTGGGATGTGGCAGGAATGGGGGTGGTGGTTGGCACAGTTGTACCTGATGCAGGTGCTGCAGGTGGTTGGACACCAGAGGGGCCAGGTTGGTCTGGGTCATCCACGGAGTGGTGAGAGTCGTCGCTGCTGGTGGGGTCCTCTTCACGCAGAGCCTGGACCTGTGAGTCTTCCCCCCCAGTGTTGGGGGGAGATCGACGACATTGACCTGTGTGTGAGAGAGACAATGTTAATTGTGTTACATGCGACATCCATGTTTCATTAATTTTTGAGTTGGCACAGTTCCTCTGGGTGGTTGGATTTGGCTTGCATTCCTCTCACAGTACACTTGTGCATGGGTATGTCCCTTTGCCACAGCTTTCGACCCTTTACCTATGTGTGACACAATCTTAGTTGATGCATCTTTTTGGAACGCAGTCAGCAGTGTAGTGAGCGGGCGTAGCAAGCCATGCAGAGCCGCCTTACGTGTTGCACTGTACGTGGCCAAATGGTGTTTTTTCCATGCTATTTGAGAATGCAGGTAGGTATCTTAAGCATTTGTGACAGGGTTCTGACAAACACAGTGGGTGGGTAGACTGGGTGTAAGGTTAGGTTTGTGCCTGCAGCACGGATGTACTCGTGCACAGATTGACACATGGCCCAGTGTTTATCAAAGGTTGAAGGGGGGGTTCACACACTACCAAACCTTGTATACATGCACACAGTCCACCTGCTGACGAGCGGACATGGCCACACCACCCAAGGGTGATTTGGTCTCCCTCTGACTCCCTTTCTCCCTCCCTCTGTCAGCCTCCTCCCTCTGTCCGTCTCCCTCTGTCTCCCTTTCTCCCTCCCTCTGTCACCCTCCTCCCACTGTCCGTCTCCCTCTGTCTCCCTTTCTCCCTCCCTCTGTCAGCCTCCTCCCTCTGTCCGTCTCCCTCTGTCTCCCTTTCTCCCTCCCTCTGTCAGCCTCCTCCCTCTGTCCGTCTCCCTCTGTCAACCTCCTCCCTCTGTCCGTCTCCCTCTGTCTCCCTTTCTCCCTGCCTCTGTCACCCTCCTCCCTCCCTCTGTCTGTCTCCCTGTGTCCACCTCTGTCTCCGTCCCTCTCTCTCCCCCTCTCCCTCCCTCTGTGTGTCACCCTCTGTCACCTCAGCCCAGCTTCCTGGGCACACAGAGTTTGCAGGTCTTTCAAAGGCCATTGGCTTGTTCATGTGGGTTTGTTTCTTATCTCCGGGCACCCATTGGGCGGAGTGTCTGAGTCTGCGCTGCTGCTGTGGCGGTGTGTGCTGACACTCTTTCAGAGTGATGCGTCTTCATTAGCTGCTGTTATGTGCAAATTGTGCCTTCATACCCATGTCATCCTGCAACGCGGCCACCATTTACAGGCAACACAGTACTGTGTGGGGACACACTGTTTGTATGGCTGTGCCCTAGGCCATATGGGCTGAGGGCATTGTTGTGTGCTTCAGAGTTGCTCTATGTTAGTTTTGAGGCCCACCCTCCCGGCATCGGGGACATCCTGTCTTGTGTTGGTGTTTTGTGTGGCCTGTGACTTGGCATGGCCTTGCTTGGGGCATGGGGCATGGAGGCGCTAGTGGCATGTGTGTGTTTTTGGAGTGTGGTTGTGTACGGTGCTGGCTTTGGGGGGGTTGCGTGCATGATTGGTATTTTGGTTGTGCATGGCGTTCCCCCCATGTGAGGTGAGTTGTTTGTGTACTCACCAGGCTCTCGGACTCCTTCTACTCCATCTACTCCCACCGGCGGCAGCGTGGCCATCACCTTCTCCTCCCAGGGATGGTAGTGTACCGGTCTGCGGGGCGGCCCTCCTCCAGTGATGTTCCCCTGGTTGTGATCGTCCGTCATTTTGCGGCGGACCGTCCTCCGCAGATCGTACCAACTGGCTTGGCACTCATGCCTGGTCCTTCTGGTGGACCCAACAGCATTCACAGAATTGACAATCCTCTCCCACATGGCTGATTTTTCGGCTATGCTGGTCCGTCTGACCAATGTTCCAAAGAGCTGTGGCTTGACTCTGACGATTTCGTCGACAAGGACCTCCAGCTCCTCCTTTGTGAACTTTGGATTCTTGTTAGTGGGCATGGTGTGGGGTGTGGGTGTGGATGGTTGTGGGGGTGTGGGTGTGGATGGTTGGGGTGTGAGTGTGGTTGTGCAGGTGTGTGTGTGTGAATGTGATGAGGGTGTGTTTGTGATGGTGGTTGTGTGAAGGAGTGTAAGGTGTATTGATGGATGTAGTATGCTGCAGTGCGTTGTTTCTGTGGTCTGGCAGTAGTGGATCTGTTGCAAAGGATCATGGTTTGTGTGTGCTGGGCCTTTTTATTGGTCCATTTGTGGGTGTGGCTGTGTTTGAACTTTGGGTGGGTGTGTTATAAGGAGTGGTTGTGTTTTGGGCCTCTGTTTAGCTGTTTGGCAGTTGCAGGTCAGTGTATAGGATGTATTTGGGCTTGTTGGACATGTTTTGTGGTGTTGTGTGCATCGAATTGACTCTCCTTGTGTTGTTTTGGTTTGTCCTGGTTCAGTACGAGTGTTTTTTGCGTCTGTACGGTGCGTACATGGGCCATGTTGTTGTACAGTGCTGTCCTTTGCTATGGCTTAGTACGACTCGTACATGCCCGATGTTGGGTGAGGGTGCTGGTGTGTGGGCCTGGGGTAGGGTGCGTACAGACACGGGCAGGGTGTTGGTCCGCACCGTCCATCGGTGGTGGTGTTTTGCACCGTACATACAGGGGGGGCTGGGTGTACACTCCGTACATACACGGGTGGGGGTACGCTCCGTACATACACTGGTTGGATGTGGGTACGCTCCAATCATACACGGGTGTGAGTACGCTCCGTACATACACTGGTGGGGTGTTGGTACGCTCCATTCATACACGGGTGGGGGTACGGTCCGTACATACACTGGTGGGGGTACGCTCCGTACATACACGGGTGGGGGTACGCTCCATACATACACGGGTGGGGAGTTGGTACGCTCCATGCATACACGGGTGGGGGTACGCTGCGTACATACACGGGTGGGGGTACGCTCCGTACATACACTAGTGGGGTGTGGGTACGCTCCAATCATACACGGGTGTGAGTACGCTCCGTACATACACTGGTGGGGGTATGCTCCGTACATACACGGGTGGGGGTACGCTCTGTACATACACTGGTGGGGTGTGGGTACGCTCCATGCATACACAGGTGGGGGTACGGTCCGTACATACACTGGTGGGGTGTTGGTATGCTCCGTACATCCACGGGTGGGGTTACGCTCCGTACATACACTGGTGGGGTGTGGGTACGCTCCATTCATACACGGGTGGGGGTACGCTCCGTACATACACTGGTGGGGGTTCGCAGCGTACATCCGCGGCCAGGGGGCGTTTGGCGCGTACATGCGGGGGCTGGGGGGGGGTTCAGCGCGTACATACGAGGGCTAGTGGGGTGTTCTGCGCGTACATACGGGGTCTGGGGTGGGGTGTTAGGCGCGTATGCGGGCACATGTCTCCATGGTTGCTATAGGAGCTCGGTCCGTACGGTGTTTTTTCCATACGGTTGTAAAATCGAAAGGACGGGACTGATCGTACTTGCGCGGTCGGACTTCATTTTTCCGATTCGTACGGTAAATCGTCCGGGGATGTGTCGGACACATTTTCCGACCCGAGGACGTGTGGGGAAATTTTCCCAATGCGATTCGTATGGACTTTTTCCCATGCGAATCATACTTGGCAGTTTGTACGCTACTTGTACGATTCGTACGGAAAAAAATCCGGATACAATTCGTACGGGGGAAATTTTTCCAGGATCGGATTCGGCCCCATAGTCGTTTGAGTTCCTCTCTCCTCGGGGGTTCCTGACTGGCCCAGCAACCAAGTCCTATGGCTGACAACGTTCTTTTAATGTCAAGGATCCAGCCTATTTTTCAGCTGGGGTCTAGGCAGATAATCTCAGTGAGGGCTTCTGCATAGGAAGAGAGCTCGGGTATCCGCCTAATACGAGCCCAAAAAAGTAGGAGGCGTAACCTAGCTACATCACCTATTGACCACCTACCCATATCCAGCAGTAAAGGGCCAAGGGGGACATATCCAGGTCTCTGAGAAATTTGTGTCCTGACCTACAGAGGTCATCGAGTTTGTCAAAACCCCAGACTTCTGCTCTGTAGAGGGCAGAGCTGACTGCTTTTGTGTAGTATATTTGGAGGGCTGGAGCTACAGGCCTAGTGTGTGAAAGGCGATGTTCTTTCCCTATTACTCCAGCCACTCATTTGTGTACCATCAGCATCTTTGCTAGGTAGGGTCTCCAAGACATTTTATCGGGGAGTCTCACATCCAGATAGTCAAAGGTGTCCACCTTTTCGAGGGGAACCCCACCTAGCAAAGGGCCGCTCCTGTATGACTTGTGGCAATTAAAGGCCATGAATTTAGTTATAAATCTATTAATGACCAGTCCTCGATTGTCGCAGAAAAGTTGGAATCTATTGATGAGGTGCTGTAAACCCTCTGGGGTCTTAGATATCAGCAGGGTATCGTCTTCGAACAACAACGTTGGTATCTTGTTGCCCCCCCAAAGTGGGCGAGGCTGAGGGCTCCTCCTGGAGGAATTCAACTACCCCATTCACATATAGAGAGAACAAAGTTGGGGCCAGAACACAGCCCTGTCGGACTCCTCTATTGACAGGGATGCGTTCTGTTAGTTGTCCCTGCTCCCCCCACCTGACCTGGGCGAAGTTACCCTTGTGGAGCCGTATCAATAATTTAATATGTTTTAATTATGAGCTTTTGTTAACATTACATTACATTCATTTAGATTTTTAAATAGCTAATATAGTTTAATTAAACTTAATTTCACATCAGTTTCTGTGGAGCTTTATTTTAAGTTCCACCGCCATTATTTTCTGTGAAAGACTGCAGTATTAGTGCCTGCTCATGTGTTGGGCTGGACTTATTCCAACTCTGACCGTTTTGTATCTTTTTTGGCTGTAGTAACTATAGAGGTGCAGTGTGTGAATAGAAATGGACCCCCCCATATTTACTAAAAAAAATATTTACTTATGTGTGCAGAGAACTCTGCAGTTGGGGCAGAGACCTCCACACATAAAAGATGGCGAGGCAGAGGCATAGACCTCCACACGTAGGTATGTGAATAGCATTTTGCAGTATGTTGGTCGTACTATTGTAATAATCCTAAATGTAATATAAAATGCAGTTTGTGAATAGGCCTCAACGTGATCTGATGAGTACTTAGAACCGGACACACCAAAACATCAGCAGGCTAGAGGGAGTTAGTCTGTGATCTCCAGAATGTGAAATCGGTGGAATTAAAAAGCAAACACACAGTAACATCTATGTTCTACCTTTTGAGTTGGCCCCATTAGAGAGAGGTATGACAACCTCCAGAGATTCTGACGTTTGTCCAAACACACCTGCCAACACTTGTTCTTTTATTCTATGATGGTAAATGAGATTTTATCGGCCAAATTATTTTGCACTTCCTCAGGCACTGGAATGGCATAATGTACCTTTGTTTACATACTGAGGTTCCAGGAACATGCACAACATCCTACGTTTTTTCAGTGATCCCAAGCTATTAACGTACTATGTTGGTACTTGCCCGCTCACAGCCTCTGATAGTTTTTCAAATTGACTTATTGTGTTTTTGATTCAATGGAATTATGCATGATACTGCTTGAAGTTTTTTTGTCAACTGATAATTGCTCTAAAACACAGGAAATGGGCCATTAATAATTTGATTCATTATGATTGATTATTCGCGTCATGATTAGTGTTAGTATTCATTTCCACACTCTAGAATGTCTCTAGGAGGCTCAACATAACACTTAAAACTGTCATATGGCTGGTGTTATGCCGTGCCAGTGAAAATCAATCTGCCCTAGGAAACATACTATTTGGAACAGGAACAAACTTGGTAGTAAATACAGCTTTAGACATTTAGTAAGAGAGAACAACATTCAAATCCCATTTTAGCACCACAATACAGCTCAAATGATTTTAGAGTACACTGCTTGTGGCCTCACATATTCTGTTCTAAAATCAGTTTACAGTACAAACTGGGGCCACCGTCACAAGGCCTATTTCATGTAAGTCCATCTCAGTGAATTAATTGAATCCCTTGTGCTTTCATTATGGTGAAATATCTTTGTAGTGAACTAAAAAAAATAGCAATACATAAACCATACATGTAGAAATGCAGAGTGTTGTAAGGTATTTATTACTATTATATTATTGTTGGTAGGGAAGGGGCATCATGACCTACTCGAGGTTTCACTTCATGCGAGCCATGGCCCTTTCTCACTTTAAATAATAGTAATAAATAGCATGTACCTCTCCACATGTCTCATTTATACTCTAATCTAATTGCAAGTTTGGGATAAATCAGTTCAGCATTGTTTGCTGTAGGCACAAGCAAACGTTCCTATGGGAGCTAAAATGGGAAGATTATATATGTTCATCCATCCCACCCGCAGATAAACTGTATTTGCCCAGAACAAAATTGTCGCGAGACAGCGCAAATGGCTACCAACAATCCAACATCTCGTGGAGAACGCGACCGGATCGGGAAAACTTGTCGGCGAACGCTGGGATTCAGGTAAGGCGATCGCGCGCACGCGAGAATGTATTATTTTACAGCGCGAGCAAGAAACAAATTATTGCTAAGCTGCGGAATGCGGACATTTTGACATTTTCGCGCTTTCCGCGGAACGCGCAATGCCAAATTATCGCAATTTCCGCGAACGGAACGGAATTTTGGCCCAGGCCTACCTTTACGCTGTCTTCGCAGCACAGAACCCTAGGGGCCAATTTGCAAAGGTAAATATACTCATGTTTATTTACTCATGTGTGTACTGCCACACATAGGTTCAACTCTCCACTTTGTTTGGCATTCACTATTTCATGGTGGAGACTTACACCCAAGGGCAGACGTACATGTCTCCATTCCTTCCTTTGAGGGGGTGGAGTCTCCCACAATTGTATTCACGACCATAAATCCACAATACATAACTTTATGACTGTGTTTTACATTCTACCTAGATGGTGGACATGTAGTTCACAAGGGCTTCAGTCTCCACCACAAAGATGGAGATCCGTATACTATGACAAAGTATAGGTACATGTAATAAAGTTTATTATTTTTATAAAAATGAAATATGAATATGTTTAACATGTAAAATAAATGTAAATTGGTTAAAACAAATTATTAATATTATCTAGAAATGATCAAATAACATTTTACAGCATTTCCTCAAATAAATGTGCGTTATAATATAATATAAACATATTTATTAAAAGTATCAATTTAAATTTGCCAACAATATATAAATCTCACTCTCATTAACATTTTCATTTTACATTTACTAAATATAGTTAAAAGCCTATGTATTTGATTAACTTTAAATTGTTTGCAGTTTGGGGGTAGTGGCCTGCACGGCTAGCATGGCGGACGCCCCTTAAAGGAGCTCTGACATCAACCCCCTAGTTATTTGTCATTATCCTGATGTGCATTGCCTACTCCGCCTGCTGCCCCCCTCTTACCACACTGAGAGAAGCAGCGGCATCTTCGCTGGGTCCGGTTGGCAAACCTGACCCCTCTGCGGTGGACACGCGCTGCCTGGGGCCTTTCCTGGTGATGGAGTGGGGCTGTGCAGAGCGAGCGGCGTCCTTCCACGGGACCAAGGGAACACGTATGCAGCAATCCGGAGCACTACACCTGCAGCGCACGCAGGATCTGCCTTCTGCTCCGAGGACTGGCTAGGCCCAGCGGTGACTGCTCGTGGGGACCCTGGTGCGGTTGCAGAGCTGGCGGCTGAGAGCGCTGCCGGACCTGGGTCTCCCTTACCTGACTGGGCGTCGGCAGAGCCTGACTGATCCAGGCCGGAGCTCCAACTCCCTTTGGGAACCAACGACGAGAGGCCTGGTTTGGTGATGGCGGTGACTCGACCCGAGGACGCTGCCTGCTACCCCCTCTGAAGCCCCTGATGACAAAAGACTGTGAGGTAGGGTGGGGGGAGTGGCCAGGAGGTGCTAACATCTGCCCTGTGCGGCGCAGACCTGCCTTTAGTCGGCCGCAGTTGTCTTGAAACTGCGGCCTGGGTGGAGGCTGCTTGATCCCCACCTGCCAAACTGTATATGAGCCGGGGTCATCTTTGGTGACTGGATATGATGCCCTCCCCCCTGCAAACGGGGAATGGTGAAGTAAGGCCCACCCATGAATACATTTGCAACCTGCTTGATGGTCTGGTGAGGAGCAGAATATTTGAATTCATCCCTGCCTGGAACAAGGTGGTGCTACCTGTGCTGTAGACAGACCACGGGGAGACTTTGGATCCTCCCCTCACAAGTAAGGGCCTATAAACTAGACACACAGTGGGGGCTGGGGTGGGGGTGTCCAGGGACGAGCTGAATCTGCCCACTGCTGCACTGAATGCCACCAGCATCTCGATCATCACAGTGAGCTGCGTGTTTATTTGACCACAATCGTTGCTGTTGCTTATATGCCTCCCAGCAGCTCCCTCCAGTGTGGTGAATGGTGCCACCGATACATGCATGACTACCGATGGAGGCATTATGGGGAAAGATAAAGTGGCAAAGTCCACTCAGTCCAACAAAATAGACTACACGCAGATCGTCCTACCAGCAGGTACTATAGGAGATACAAGTACCGCAGCAGTCGAGCGCCCACCAGAGACAGTGCGATCAAAAGACCTCACCCTGCTGACCTCATGACGGCCATCCATGGTACCCACATGGAGCTAGTCACTAAGATAGACTCAGTGGCCATTGATGTTAATTTGCTGCGTGTGGACCTGCGCAGAGTGGCGGACCGTGTCACATCAGCTAAGGGCAATGTGTCCGACTTACAGACGGAGGTTGCTTCCCTCCGCAAATGGCCTCCTCTCTTCAAAAACTGGCTATATGCCTGGAGGACCATGTTGAAGATGTGGAGGGTCGCCCCAGAAGGAATAACCTCCGCTTTGTGGGGTTTCCAGAAAAAGTCGAGGGCCACTCATTAGAGCTGTTCCTCGGAGAATAGATTTGCAAGATTATGTACCCACAATCTCTATCCAAGTTCTTCACGGTCGAACGAGCACATCGAGCATTGGCGCCACCCCCCGCCCTGGTGCAACCCCGAGAGCCGTTAATACCGGGAAGTTCAATTATTGAGACAGAGACGCAATACTGCAACGCATCCGCGTGATGGGCTCTCCAAATGAGGGTCATCCAACCTCAGTGTTCCCAAACTACGCTATCAAAGTACAGGAACAACGATAAACCTTTTAAGCAGTCAAGGGAAGGCTTCAAGATCATAACCTATGCTATAGTCTGATGTTCCCAGCAAAACTGCGAGTAATACAGCAGGGCAAGGTGCAATTTTTCACCTCAGCGGCTGAGGCATCAGACTGGGCGGATAGGCTCCCGGGTCCTGTTTCCCAATCCTCTGGGGTCTCGACCACATGCACCCCTGCAGTGAGACGCAAATCCTTGAGACATAGGCACCACATTGCAAAAATTGCACAGTCTGCCACACAGATGGGGGCGCATTGAGGTCTGCTCAGATGCAACACTACATAACACAAACCCTCGGCAAATGATCCCAAATGCTCATTAGGACAGACAGAGTGGCACAGAGTAACACACCGACAGCACAGATGACAGCTGCTCCTAGCCCCCCTCCTTCCTCCTAAATCAGTGTACATGGACTCTGTTGAATGGCGAAGTGGCCTTGACCGCTCACAGACTCTGTTAAAATTGAGTTATATTGCTGCTATCCTCTTAGATAACGGATACTGTGTACTTACTGCTGTTGCTCTGAGGTGAGGGGGGGTCTGGTGAGTCTGATTATGGCCTTAGCATGATTGTTCTTTTCTTTTCCTCTTTCTGGATAATGTTGCATTGCAATGCACAGCTTATATATAAATATAGGGTTTAGGGGCCGTATGACATGCGGCAGGGTTGCGGGAGGGAGAGGAATCCCTTTTGGGTCTCATTTTCCTCTGGTTCCAGTCATGAGCACCGACTTCTAGCATTGCATTTTAGATTATTCACGTTGTTATCTTGATATATTTTTAACATAGAATTGGGTATGGGGCGGGACCATCAATTTTCAGTGTCGCTTGGCATGAGGCGTTGCGGGATGGTGGTACTGCCCAGCGGGTGGGGGAAGTTGGGGAGTTGGGACATTTGTTTATTGTTTCTACACACTTAGGTGGGAGTCTACTCAGATGGGCGAAGGAATCATTATGTAACAGGCCACATTAGAAATCTGACTGCACAGATACACCAGAATGGCGGATAAGACGTTTTAAATTCCTGACGTGGAACGTCAGGGGACTAGCACAGTCCAGCAAGAGACAGAGAGTACATGCTTATCTCAAAAGGTATCACATAGCAGTCACCCTCCTACAGGAGACACATGTCTGACGTGACTGCCTTCCCGCGCTGTGCAAGTGATGGAGAGGGTAGTTATACGCAACAACATATTCAGCGTTTGCGCAGGGTGCCCTAATATGGGTAGCCCCAGGGATACCGTTCAAATACAGAGGGCATGTAGTGGACGTGGAGGGATGATTTGTGGTCTTTGCTGGCCTATTGGACGGGTGTGAGCTCTGTTGCATCTCGGTCTATGCCCCAAACGAAGACAACCCCCAGTTCTTTACTGATGTGTGACAGCGGTGGCCCCCCTACCTAGATGGGGACGTACTTCCTTGCAGGTGATTGTAACTGTGCATTGAACCCGTTACTAGACCGTGAACCCCCCAGGGTACGCACTAAGTCCCATATGACATCACAACTACAAACAGTAACACTGTTGAGGGACACTCAAACACCCGTGCTTTCTCCTGCTATACACCTGCAGCACACCTGCAGAGAATACATATAGCAAACTGGATTCCTTTTTTCTTACCCCAACCATAGCCAATCTGGCATGTGAGTTGACATACCTGGCTAGATACCTCTTGGACCACTCCCCACTCTTGCTATCTTTGTCTCTAGAGCGCCCATGCCCTGCGGTCCCACAATGGCGCCTACGAGCTGAGGCACTCGACAATCCCCCTTTTCTTAATAGGGTATGGATGTCACTTGGGCATTACTTCCGAGAAAACTGCGGGAACTCCACGATTAGAGCCTATGACTGGGAAGCAATGAAGGTGGTACTTCGGGGAGTGTGCATAAACACGACATATGCGGTGCAGAAACAGCTGATTCATTAAATAGATTGAGGCGAGGCTAAGCTGACACAGATCGAAAAAAAGCTCCCAACACAACCTTCCAGGCTACAGGAATGGAGTCGCCTGCGTGGTACGGTGTTAAATGACTTGCACAGATTAGAGAACAATACTTATACCCCCCCAAGCATAGGCTACATGCGGAAGGAGACAAGATGGGGACCCTGCTGGCTATGCTTGTGAGGTGGCAGACTACCTATGACACTATATTGGCAATGCGAGATTCAGGAGGTGTGCTACATACATCCTAGGCAGCCATAAATCAGATAGCACAACAACACCTTGCAGAACTATTTACAACGACAATGCCACCGTCTGCGCTTAACCAGATGGAATTCTTGGCAGACCTTGATCTGCCGTGTCTGAGTCCTGAAGACAGGACCGAACTCGAGGTTGATCTGACTAGAGAGGAAGTCCTTGCGTCTCTGAAACACCAAAAGCCGGCAAAAACACTGGGTGGAGATGGCCTACCGGCAGAATGTTATCACAAATCAGCGGATATAATAGCGGAAAAACTGCTGGGGGTCTATAATGAGGCCGTACAAGTGGGAATCCTCCCTGACACTATGCGAGAGGCAACGGTGGTGCTGGTGCCCAAGCCAGGTAAACCAGTTGATGAGATGAAGTCATATTGGCCTCTCTCGATGCTCACTGTAGATACTAAGATATTGAGTGGCTTACTAGCCTGAACGATTGCTGCCCTACTTGCCTTCACTCATACACGAAGATCAGTGTGGGTTGATTCCTAAGAGGAACACAATGCTAAACCTCCGCAGATTATTCCATGTTCTCCAGGCCCCGGAAGTGTGCTTGTGTTTCTAGATATAAACCTAGCCTTTGACTTGGTGGCATGGTCATACATATGGCTGGTAATGGAAAAAATGGAGTATGGACCCAAATTCATTGCATAGGTAAAACTGTTGTACAATGCCCAGAGCCAGAGTTAAAACTGGCGACTGTGTCTCCGAGGCCTTCCCGTTATGCCGTGGCACGCGGCAGGGATGTGCCTTTTCGCCCCTGCAGTTTGCGGTGGCGATGGAACCAATGGCGGTGCTACTGTGACATAAACTCGCGGACTAGGGTATCAAAGCAGGGGGGCCAATGCATGTTGTATTGCTCTACTCTGATGATGCACTAGTGTACATGCGAAACCTGATGATGGCACTGCCCATACTGCAGACAGCACTATCTGTGTTCACAGCAATTTCAGGCTTAGTGGTGAACCCCCAGAAATCACAACTTATGCCACTTGGGATGCTAGCGGATATAGATGTATCAATGTTCCTGCAGCTACCATTGCCATGGAGCCGTGATGGGATCCGCTACCTGGGTATCAGTATAACCACAGATAAGCAGCGATTCCTGGATTTGAATATCCGTAGAGTCATGACAGGCCTCCAAGCGTCGATCCAGTTTTGGAAGGACCTCCCTCGGTCACTGATGGGTAGATCAGCCTTAGTCAAGATAATAATATTACCCCGCTGCTTATATCTTATGCAGAACTCTCTGTATGAAATCCCCGTAGATACTTCCAGTAGCTTGATGGCTTCCTCGTGGAACTACTATGGTCCACGAAACAGAAAAAAATTGGGCTCCGCATGCTACAGCAGACCGGGGAGAGGGGGGGTATAGAACTCCCTAATCTAGAATATTATTACTTAGCAGCAAACCTCCAACACGCAACCCATTGGTTTTATAAGGGGGATTATTGGGAGAAAAGGGTGCTGATCCCTCCAGATCAACATTGAGGCCTACTGGAGTGGAGTGGTGTGGCTCACTGGTTAGAGGCAGTAGACCCGGAAGCAGAGGACGGCCCGGGACCAGGGTTCAATTCCCGACGCGGCAGGGTCTTGGACCAGGGCCAGCGGACTCGATAATTCTCGCCTCGGTGCTTACTCTAACCAGGGATCACACTCGGCAACTCTGGGCATTAGCTTGCCTCATCTCCACAACGGCCCCCCACATTCGCCGGGGATGCCTGGTTTCACCTTGGAGATACCCAGTAGGGACCATCTCACAGGGATAGCCAGGACGGGTTCCCCAGCGGTCTACAGCGCCGGGACACTTCTGAGTAGCTGTGCGCTGAATAAATTAAAATAACATAACATAACATAACATAATGACAGAGGTGCGCATCCCGGACACTTACTCCTTCTTAATTAGACAGATGGGCCACATATGGGAACGGGTGGTCATAATGGTCCTACACAGGGCCCTATACGCTCGTGACATGCTGATATGGGCAGTTAAACCCTTTGCAGATATAGAACATACCATGTCGGTGAGTAAATGGAAAGCTGGTGGCTGCGAAGTATTGGGAGATCTGTATCTCGGGGGCCAATTTATAACTTGTGAAGATGCAGCAGAATCATTTATCCTCAGCGTAGGACAATATTTACAGTATAAGAAGATGTCAACTACTGCACGCAAACTCTGGCCTGGCTTCCCAGAGGAACCAGCCTCTTCCCAGTCTTTGACCAGACTACTGGACATGACGGGGGGAAAACTTATCAGAGCACTACACGAGGATGCCCTGCGAATCACCCCAAAAGCCAAAACCAGATGGGAGACAGGCTTGGAGTTAGATATTACCCTGCGGGACTGGCAAAAGGTCCACGAAGAAGTGCATAAAATCAGTACAAATTCCGGTTTAAACTAATACAGTATAACTATGTCCACCAGTTATATCTTACTCCTAAGACCCTGCATGCTATCTACCCAGCCTGATGAGTGCCCGAGATGTGGGACCCCTGCTGCTTACTTTCTACACATGGTCTGGCAGTGTACCTACATCGAATCATACTGGAGGGAGGTCCAACAGGCAATTCAACATGCTAGGGGATGGGAATTTAAGGGCACCCCACGCGAGGTGCTGCTGAGCTTGCTCCCAGACGCAGTCATAAGAAAGCTGAGCCGTAAATTCCTGACCTGGGATTGGTACTTGCCAAACGTCGCATCACAATCAAATGGATGAACGCAAATCTGCCAGAATATAGGGAATGGCTCTGGGACATGTTAGAGTGGGCAACATCCGAAGAGGTCAGAAGGAAACAAGTAAAAAAAGACGTAAAGCTAGAACATGACGTAAGGGCATGAAGAAAGATGTTTGCAGACTTATAGATGGGGACTGGCACATTGGGCACACAGCACACAGACGGCTAATATACTGGTGTACCGCATGACACATATGTTGTTCAGCACTGAATGCTGGAAGAGATAACAGGACGTATTGGTGATCCGTAGAAATTAACCTGTATCCTGATCAGGAAATACTATGTATCTGACCTGCCACAATGTTTTACTTCAAGCAAACCGTTATCGTCCAAGTTCTAGTTTATATCTGAGCACTGCAAACGGGGAGCGGGTGGGGGATGGGATGGCTAGATGATTTGTGGTGGCACATCATAGATGTTGAATAAGAGTATGTGTAAGTTATGCAATATCAGATGTAACAAACCATTAACGATAAAAAACTAATAAACACATTTTTTTAAAAAAATTGTTTGCAGTTTAAGAAAATATATGATTATATACATCCAGGTATACCACCAAGCATATAGATTTTTTTTATGTTTAAAACGTTTTTATTGAGACAAAACAAACCATGGGGGAGGGGGACAGGAGGCAGGATACGTGGAATACAGTCAAAGAAGAAGGGATGCATCTCCAGAGGGTTGGCAATAGGTGAAGCGTTGGCTCAGAGGGAAGAACACAGTAAATGAACGCTAGAATTACAAGCTGTGGAATCCCACGCGCGTATCCGACACCCAAAAGCAGAGCAATAAAACCCCCCCCAATCAACCCCTCAACAGAACACAGTCCCCCCCCTCCCATCCCCCATCCTCCCAGTACAAAAACAACAACACTCCCCCCTCCCCCCGTCCTATGGTCCCGAAGCAAAGTAGCCCTAACCAGGAAGCCCCGCACAGCCCCCCCCCCCCCCCGCCGGGGGTCCCCATCTCACATGTAAGCTAGTCCGCCGGGGTCACCGGCGGCCGCAGCCTGAGAAGCCTAAGATACCTCGGGCAGGTGAGCTCCCGGAATTCAGTGGACAGCAGCGCTAGAAAGGGTTGCCATAGCTCCTCAAATTGGTCTATCTCCCCCGCAACCGTAAGCGACAGCTTCTCCATCCCCAGCACATGCCAGAGTCTGTGCAACCAACCGGTGATGGAGGGGGCGGTGGATGTGCGCCAGTGGATCAGAATGTTCTGAACCGCAGACCCCAGCGCTATCGCAATCTGCCTACCCCTGCGGGACTTCAGTGGGTACATTAGGTCATTGGGGAGGCCCAGCAGGACATACGCCGGGAGGCGCGGCAGCTCTATGCCAAAGTGCTCATCCACCTCGTCCAGAACTTCCTTCCAGTAGGCGGTCAGCACTGGGCAATCCCATAGGATGTGTGTAAGGGTACCTTCCTGCCCGCAGCTCCGCCAGCACCCCTTGTCAGTGTGTCTATGCATTTCATACAGTCTCTCCGGGGTGTAGTACCAGTATGTGGACACTTTAGTGAAGGTTTCCGTAAGGCCCGTGTGGTATGCAGAGTGCCGCGCCCGATACGCAATTTTGTCCCATTCCTTGTGGCTGAGTGTCCTACCCAATTCCCTGTGCCAACGCTCCCTCCCCGGATTGTAGTAGTGAAACGGCGGGGGTTGTAGGTGTTTGTACAGATCAGTGATCAGTTTAGCGTCGGAGGTCCGAGTAGCCAACCACCGCTCATACGGTGTAATTGGACGGGCAGCGGCGGCACGCACCTGAGGCTGGAGGGCCCAATGCCGAACTTGCATGTAGCGCAATCTGTCCAGCTCCGTCAGGCCGAACTCCTGGCGGAGTTGCTGAAAAGGAACCACTCCTTCCGGGCCATAGATCTGGAAGAGTGCCCTGCAGCCCGCCTGCACCCAGTGGGAGAAAACCCCCGGCTCCATCCCAGGGGAGAAGTCCGGGTTGCCCGCAATGGGCGTGAGCGGCGAAGGGAAGGTGGTAAGGCCCCGGGCCTCACAGACCGCGTCCCACACACGCAGGGGGACCCGCGTAACAAAGGAAGCGTAAAGATTAGCGGGGCGGTGCGCGCGGCGCAGGAATGGAACCTCTTGTAAGGTGCGGCCCGCCACTGCCTGGTCTTGGAAGAGCCAATGTTTGTCGGACTCCCACCTGCTCCACTCCACCAGATAGCGGAGCTGTGCCGCCTGAAAGTACTTACGGAGGTCCGGAATGCCGAGACCCCCCGCTTCCGGAGCAAGCGTGGAGAGGACCCTCTTCATGCGTGGCCTGCGGCCCTGCCAGACAAAGCGGGAGATGTCAGCCTGCATTTGTCGTATCCAGCCCACCGGGGGTTGGAGTGGAAGGGCCCGGAAAAGATATAGTATCTGGGGCAGCACCGTCATTTTGACCGCCGCGATTCGCCCCAGCCAGGACAGCAGGCCCTTGTTCCAGCGGCCAAGCTCGTCCTTGATCTTCCTGCTGAGGGAGGCATAATTGGCCGTAACCATCTCCGACAGTGTAGGCGCCAGCAGAATCCCCAGATACGGCACCGTGGACGAGGACCACTGCATGGGGAAGAGCCGTTGAAGATCCCTCCTGGTTTCCGCAGCCAGGGACACGTCCAGTGCCATCGACTTGCTCATATTCATTTTGAAGCCGGCCACCCCCGCGAAGGCGTCCAACTCTCGGAGGCAAGTAGGCAGCGACCTCCTAGGGTCGTCCAAAGTCAGCAGGACATCGTCCGCATAGAGACTGACGGTGTGGACGTACTGGCCCATCCGGACCCCGACAGCATCCGGATTGTCACGAATCCTCTGAGCAAACGGCTCCATGTAGAGGGCAAACAGGAGCGGCGAGAGAGGGCAGCCCTGCCGCGTGCCGCGCTCGATGGCAAAGCTACCAGAGCTACACCCGTTTACCCGCACCGACGCTGAAGGATGCTTATAGCAATTAAATACCATGGTGCGGAACTTATCGCCGATTCCCAGTTTCTTAAGGACCCGCTCAAGATACGGCCAGTGAACTCTGTCGAAGGCCTTCTCTGCATCAACGGACAACAACATCCGCTCCCCCGAGATCCTTGAGGCCTTCTCCAGAACATGTGTCACCCTCTTGGTGTTGTCAACCGTCTGTCTACCGGGCACAAAACCAGCCTGGTCCGCCTCCACCAGGTCGGGGAGGTGTGGACCCAGCCTGGCTGCGAGAATCCCCGTGTACAACTTGAGGTCGACATTTAGGAGAGAGATGGGCCGGTATGAGCCGCAAAGGGCCCGGTCCTTCCCAGGCTTCGGGATTACCGCGACCGTCGCCCTCAGGAGATCCGGAGGGATGGCTCCCGGTGCGGAGAAAGAGTTAAACAGCCGCGTAAGGACAGGGGCCACGGCCGTGCAAAAAGTCTTGTAGAATAGCGACGTGAACCCGTCCGGGCCCGGGGCCTTGCCATGTTTCAGCCGCGCAATAGCTGAAATCACTTCCTCCACATGGATGTCCCGCTCCAAGTGGTCAGCCTGAGCCGGGTCCAGTACCGGGAGGGTCACCGACTCCAAATAGCTATCGGTCTCCCGTGGCGGGGAGGGCTCCTCAGCATACAGCGCCTCGTAGAAGCCGCGGAAAGACTCCGCTACTTCCGCGTCCCCGGAGACAACCTCCCCGTCCGCGCCCACCAATTCTTTCACGACGCTGCGCTGTTGCGCGACCCGGAGCCGGTGTGCTAGGAGCTTGCCACATCTGTCCCCCCCAGTGTAGTAGGCATGTTTCAAACGTAAGGCGGCGTACTCCGCCCTATCAAGATCCAGGGCCGAGAGGAGCTTCCTCGCTGCCTTCAACTGCCTCCAGACCCTCGGCGCTCCCGTACGGCGGTGGACCTGCTCAAGCTCCCGAACTTGAGCCGTCAACTCATCCCTCTTCAGTTGTCGCTCCTTATTCTCGGCTGCAGAGATAGAGATGAATTCCCCCCGTAGGACGGCCTTCAATGCCGCCCACTGTGTCGCCTGCGAGGTGTCAGTGTTGCTATTGTGAGTGAGATAGTCCTGTATGACCTCCCCGATGCGTTGCACCACCGATTTTTTGTGTAGAAGTGTGTCCCGGAGGCGCCACACCCCCCGAGAGGGGGAGGCCGCCGGCCACTGGAAAACGCCGATAACTGGAGAGTGGTCAGACAGGGTCAGGACCCCGATGTCCGCCGCCGTGGCAGTGGCACGCATCGGTCCACTCACCAGGAGGTAGTCCAGCCGTGAGTAAGTGCGGTGTGCGTGCGAGAAGAAAGAGTAGTCCCTATCCGTGGGGTGCAGGGAGCGCCAGAGATCATGCAAGTCCATGTCCGCAATTCGGGCCTTCCCAGCCTGGGACAGTTCCCCCGTCTGCGGGAAGCGCTGCGCCGATCTGTCCATCCCAGAGTCAAAGACAATGTTGAGGTCTCCGCCCAAGATAACGTGTCGGTCCGGGGAAGCAGTGACATCCACCAGCGCGGAGTCTAGGAAGCGCTCCTGGTGCTCGTTTGGGCTATAAACGGAGCCAACCGTAAATGCTATGCCTCCCAGGCTCATGCGATACGCAAGGAGCCTCCCCTTCTGTTCAGCACACTTATGCAACACCTCCCCCCGAAAGGAGCTCGCTAGGAGAATGGCTACCCCTGCCGTCTTGTTCGCTGCCGAGGAAAAGAACTGGGTGGGGAACTTAGCAGAGCGCATCCTGTGGCAGTCTCGGGGCAATAAGTGTGTCTCCTGCAAAAGGCAAATGTCCGCCTGCGTCCCCTCCAGCAACGACAGGATCGCCCTGCGCTTCACCGGGTTATTCAGACCCTGAACATTAAGGGTCACTACCTTTAGGCCCGGCATTCCTCGCAGGGATCGGGAGCGCCATGCAATGGGTAGGGAATCAGCGGGTGGGGCGCGCGGGGCCGCAGCGCGGGACAAGCCAAGACAAAGCGGGCAAAGACAACATCGGACGGGACCTTCCCAACCCCAAAACAACCCCCTCCCCCACCCAAAACACAACCTTGGCAACTAGCCATCCCCAAACTCAAACACCCCATAGTCTCAGTCAAGCCCCAAAACGGGCAAGTCCGTAGAAAATAGCAAAGTGGACGTCCAGCCACTCACCTCCGCCCGCTCCCCCCCAACCCCCCCGCCCCGTGCCAAGCATGTTAAGAAGCTAAAGACATCTCCCCCCGGAGTGTATGTTAGGCCGTCAAGGCCACGCTAGAGGAGCCGATCGAGTCCCCGGCCGCCGCCCTCAGGGCGTCTGCCATGTCCGCCCTAATGGTAGGGGAGTCCGGGCGCCCTGCACTGGTCGCTGAGCGCCGCCTCGATGACCTCCGCCGATTCCGTCCCTCCGAGGACCTCCACGACGGCGTAGCTCCCTCTTCCTCCGCTGCCGTGAGCCCCAGGACACCGCAAATGTCTTGCAAGGAGCGTAGCTGATGCAATACCCCGTTCCACCGAAAAATCAAGCGGAAGGGGTGACCCCAAGAGTACGGCGTCTCATGCTCGCGCAAAAAGTCAGTGGCAATCCTAAAGGACCTGCGTTTCTGTAGAGTGATGGCAGAGAGGTCCTGGTACAGCGCCACCGGCCGATCCCGAAAGGTCAGGGGCTGTTTCCTGCGGGCTTCAGCCATGATACGCTCCTTTAGTGGAAAGTCGGGCAGGAAGGCCAGAATGTCCGGTGGGGGTGCCGATGGCTGGCGCTGGCGGCCAACCCTATGCGCCCTGTCGATGCTGATGGGAAAGTCCGCGGCCTCCCCCAGGATTTCTCGGAACAGGGCCCGCAGATAGCCCCCCAGATCGGACCCCTCATCCGCAGTCGGCACGCCACGCACTCGGATGTTGTTCCTCCGAGATCTGTTCTCGAGGTCCTCAGAGTGGGCCTGGAGCTCCACACACTGTTCCCGGAGGCGAAGAACGTCCTGCTGGAGGTGGACTATCTCCTCCGCTCGCTGTTGGCCCTCCGTCTCCACCGCCTCCACACGCTCACCTAGGCCCTCCACCTCTCTGCGCACTTCTCGGACCTCGCTGGCCACCTCCCGCTTCAGTGTCTGGAAGTCCTCCCTGAGGGAGCTAAACAGTTCCTCCATGAAGGCCCTCGTGACGGGTGGCTCCCCTCCAGTCACATCCGCCGGAGCCCGGGAGGGCCCCGGCGAGGGCTGTGTCCTGTCCCGCAAGTGCTGGGCCCTGCCAAGCATGTCCGGCAGAGTACGGTCCCCTTTCTTCGGGCCTCCTTTCCCAGCCATCGTCAGCTCCGCAGTCGGGCCCCGATCCAGGCGCCCCAGAGATGCTCAGCCGCCGGCAAGCACTCGGGCCGGGGGATCCCCCACAAGTGAGGTCGCTGCGTCACAGGTGACAAAATGGCGGCCGAGCCCGGTCACCGTCAGCCGCAAGAGCTAGCGTGAGACAACCAAGGGGGCCGCAGCGAGGGGGTCCCAACAGCTCATCCCTCCGGTAGTCAAGACAGCAATATCGGGAGGTCGTGTGCAGCCAGCATCCAGGGCTCAGCGGAGGTCGCCACCACTGCTCCTTCGGGGACAAAATGGCGGCCGGGCGGAGCAAGCCACACCGACTAGGCCCGGCGACACCCCCGGGGCCTCCGAGGTGCCCCGCCGTGAAATAAGTTCCACCACCGGCCCCCGTTAGTCACGCACAGGGGGCCAGATGATCCGGCCCCAACAAGGAGTCCGCCGTACCTCGGCTAGGGGTCAGGGCCTCCGCAGTGCCAGGTGTCGCCGTCACCAGTCCGAGTGCCGGGGCACCCGTCCCAAGCCCTCCACACCGTCGGGCCCCTTCCCGCCAGGCTCCTTCAGTCACCGTCGAGCGGCGGGCCAGATCCCCTCCAGACCGCAGCTTTCAGCACCAGGCCCAACCGAGGCGCCCGGACAGCTCTCCAATACGCTCCGCCCCTCGGGCTCACCGCCGTCGTCCCCTGATCTCAGACGAACCCTTGGGGGGGTTCCCCCGGGGCGATCCGGACCAAAACAGCACCAATGTGTGCCCCTGATGTTCCGCCACGCTCCTCTCCCGCGCTGAGCCTCAGCGGGGGGAGAAAAGCATAACAAAAAGGCTTTAGCTTGGCCGGGCCGGAGGAGCTACGGGAGGAAGCGTCCGCTCACCCCGCCATCTTGGCCACGCCCCCCATATAGATTTTTTTTTATTTTTTTTTAAACACTTTATTTTCAAATAAAGGAAATAATTCACAGTGCATTGCAGAAAAGGTCGTCACATACAAGCCAAAACGTTCCTGACAGTTGTAGCGCAATACTGGACATCATATCAATCAGTCAAAATAGTAACACCTTAGTCGACACTTACCCCCGAACCTCCCCTATTACCTCCTCCCGCAACCCCCAATCCAAGTTGGCGCACTTAAGGCTGTCCGTGTCTTGCAATCGCACTGAGCACTACCCCACCCCTCTGTCCCGCAACGCCACATCCTATAGCTGTGTGTCTCCGGGCCTCACCTTCAGCCCACCCCCTCAGGCACAATACCACTGCCTGCCTGCGAGTTTGAAATCTGCTTGGCTGTGTCCAGATGTGCCCTCAGTGGACCCCAGATGTCTCTGGGGCGGGATGTCGATGGCAGGAGGCTGGCATATATTTCTGCATTGGTGTTGCAGCAAGTCAGGCTAGTCATCCAATTCTGCAGTTTAGGGGACGTCTTTCTGCCCCAATGAATAGCCACCACCCTCTTTGCCAACAGCAGCCCAAGGGAGGCCAACATCCTAACTTTCTTTGGAATCTGGGTTGTATACCCCAAGAGGGCAATTTCAGGGAGGGGGACAAGTGGGATACCAATAATCTTCCCCAGGGTCTCATGTACTGCTGCCCAGTAGGTTTGTAGTCGAGGACAAGACCAGGCCAAATGCAGAAAGTAAGCATGTGGGGAAGCACATTTTAAACAAGTGTGTGACTTGGAAGCATCAATCTTATGGGCCATGGCAGGTGTAAAATAGGCGCGACGAAGGAATTTAAAATGTAATAACTTATGCCGACTGTTGAGTGAGATGTCCCTGGTAACCTCACAGCACTTTGCCCATTGTATATCTGAGAATGGCCCTCCCGTGTCCGTTTCCCACTCCAGCCTTAGCTTGGAGTCATCTACAGGGAGCATCTGAGCACAGGTCCTGTACAATTTGGAAATTAGGCGTGCGTCGCTTGTGTTTTCAAGGATCAAAGTAAGTGGGGGGAATGAATCAGGCTCCACCGAATACGTGGGAAACTTAGCGCGCAAAGCGGATATCATTCTGGACATGTTGAAGCGGGTCAGGAAATTGCAATCAGAGAATCTGTCGTCTTCGTCTAGGGAGAGAACATGACCCCCAGGGAACAGGTCACCCACCTTCACTATGTCCGAGGCAGCTAACGTGCGCCGCATTTTGCCCTCTCCCGTAATCGGAAACCATCTAGCATTGGGTAATGGTAATGCCGAGGAGTATAGAATTGCGGCCCCGTGCGCCTCCTCAACCTTTCCCATGCCCAAATGGTCGTGGAAACCGTTTGAATGTCACTCCTGTCCCGCGGAAAACCACCCGGCAGCACCTCACGCAGCTTATCAGGGAGAACTAGGTCAGCCTCCGGTTTCAAAAAAGGGATACGAGCGTCAGGGTGGAACCGAGTGTGTGCATAACGGCACTGCGCAACCAAATAGTACAATTGTAAATCTGGAACATTAAAGCCCCCATTATCATATGGCAGGGTCAGAATGGACCAACGGACGCAGGGCCTTTTTCCACCCCAAACCATGTAGATTTCTTTTTACAACCATTTTTGAACTCATTACCATCCTACATCAAGGATACTCAAGAATCCCTGTTCCACTTTGAGGGCACTGTGTGGGAAAAGGAGTTTCTCATTATAACATTAGATGTAAGCAGCTTGTATACCAGGATAAGGCATGAGTGATGAATTGGAGCCTGCAAACATTTCTTAAACGCAAGATCACTATCATACCACCTCCATAATTAAATGTTGTTGGAAATGTTACAATTTGTCTGACCAATAAATATAATTTGTTTGATTACTCATTGTACAAACAAGTTCAGGGAGCTGCGATGGGGATAAAACATTACATTCCCTCAAAGGATCTGCTCCTTCTACCAACCCATGAACAGGATGGTGTAGCTGGGGGCCAAAGCTACAAAATCCTGTTCATGGGTTGGTAGATGGAGCAGGTCCATGGAGGGAATGTGATGTTTTTGGAACATGTGTACATTTTTGTTATATGGAAAGGCACAGGAGATCATAGAGTCCTTGAATAAAAATGACTGGAATTTGCAATTTCTTGGGAGAATCAGAGAAGTGAATGTGGAATTTCCGGACACTCTGGTGGAAGTCTGTGGTGACAGGTTGAAACTGAGTCTATTCTGAAAACTAATGGCTGGGAACGTTCTGATTAATGCGAATAGCATTCATCCTTGGAACATGATGCAGATTATTCCTTTGGATGAACTTGTAAGCTAAGAGAAACTGTAGCACTGAGGAAGGGTTTCAGAAAGAACATCAAATAATGATGTTGAGGTTTAAGATGAAAGGATACTCCATATCTGCATTAAAATTGGCAGTTTCGAGAGTGAGTAAAATGAATAGGAATGAGCTCCTTGTGGAAAGAATTAGAGAAGAGAAGGCAGATAATGAGATATGGTTTATTATTATATTTAGCACGCACAGGAGCCAATTTAGTCAGAAAAATACTCAGAAAGCACTGGTCGATTCGTCAGACTCATCCAGTGCTGTCAGAGATAATCCCTTATGGCCCCAAGATTAATTATGGCAAAAGGGCCTCCCTGAGAGACAGAGTAGGAACTGTGTTGAGTAAAGCTGCTAATGATGTACCATGGAGGAATGGATTTGTTTGGTGCAGAAAATGCAAGCCTTATAAATTCAGTAGTTATTGGTACCTCACCCCAGAGCAGTTGCACAGGATTGACCCCTCCAAAAGAGAGAATTGCTGGAGGGGTTGTGGGACGGTGGGATCTCTGACACACCTCCTGTGGGAATGTCCGCAGTTACCAGAATACTGGACACTAACACTTGATGACATTGATCGCCACCTAGACACACAACTTCCCCAATTCCCCTTTTATATTCTATTAGGCCTACCAAATCCCCTTACTTATCCTCTAAAATCCCTGCGGGGACGGCAAATTGAAATAGCTCTAAGGGCAGCTATGCAAAACATACTCTCACACTGGGGGACGACACACATGCCTACGCACCTGGGATGGCTTCATCACCTGTGGTATATCCTCGGAATGGAGAAGATCACACTCTCTACTACAAATAATGGGTCATCATATGGGGACCTTTGGAGGCCATACAAATCTCATCTATCCCGAGACTTTTGAGAACTGACATGTCCTAAATACCTCCATATATTGCTGCCCTCTTAACTAACTGCCACCTCCAGCTCAGGGACGGACTCATGAAATGAACTGGGAATTGTGAATAATATTGACGTGGAGCAAGCTGAGGGCCCGATTCACAGAACTAACTTAAGACAAAATCCTAAACTTACTACCATTTTGGTAGTCACAGAATGCACTTACTCATTTTGGTATTCACAGAAGACACTTACTCACTTCGGTATTCACAGAAGTTAGGAGTCTTAACTTTAGGACTCCTAAATGCCTTATGTGAATACCGAAAGTCTTAAAATTAGGATTTTTCTCAGTTTAGGAGTCCTAAAGTTAGGACTCCTAACTTCACTACTACTAAACTGAGACAAATCCTAATTTTAACGCTTTCGGTATTCACAGAAGGCATTTAGGAGTCCTAAAGTTAGGAGTCCTAACTTTACTACTACTAAATAGAGAAAAATCCTAATTTTAAGACTTTCGGTATTCACAGAAGGCATTTAGGAGTCCTAAAGTTAGGACTCCTAACTTTACTACTACTAAACTGAGAAAAATCCTAATTTTAACGCTTTCGGTATTCACAGAAGGCCTTTAGGAGTCCTAAAGTTAGGAGTCCTAACTTTACTACTACTAAATTGAGAAAAATTATATTTTAAGGCTTTCAGTATTCACAGAAGGCATTTAGGAGTCCTAAAGTTAGGACTCCTAACTTCTGTGAATACCGAAATGAGTAAGTGCCTTCTGTGAATACCAAAATGAGTAAGTGCCTTCTGTGAATACCAAAATGGTAGTAAGTTTAGGATTTTGTCTTAAGTTAGTTCTGTGAATCAGGCCCTGAGTGTTTTGGGGTGGGGGAGGGAGGGGTGGTGAGGGGGTGTTTTAATTGTTTTGTTACTGTTCACAGAAGCCGTGCCTTGTAGACTCGATGAAAACGCTGTACACTGATTGGCATTTACTCTGCAAGTGGGCATAAATGAATAAAAAGATTTGAATGATAAATTCAGTAGTGACATGAACGAATATGTAACACCTTTGGGACAGAAGGAAAGTTTTAAGAAATACCTCACATGTACGACTAAGTATGTAGTATACATTCTGGTGTGCCAACGTGGGAAACATTACCTTGGTAGCACCATATATCCAGTCAGGAAAAGAGGCCTGGAACATATGAGGGCCAAACAGATAACAGACTGTCATTATCCAGTGTACATACAAAGGAGGGAGGTGGTACCAGGCATAGGGACAGCGCAATAGAAATAGTCACTGCAATCAAATAGAACAGCACTGTATTAGGACGGTGCTACAAGGAGGAGAGAACCACCCACTTCTCCTAATCTGCAGCCTAGGCTGCAACACTGAATATTAGAATCAATCCTTAGCACACGTAGATAATCACAATTCAGTAAATGAGTAATAACTGAAGCAATATGAAAAACAAATAAAGAAACCACAGTTGACAGCAGGTTTTCTTTGTGTTCTTCACTCTTTTAATTGATATGACGAATTTCTTTTTGTAAGTCACTCATGTGACTGGTCGAGAATTTAAAGCCAAAGCCAACACGTGTTTCGTCGCTTTCTGTTTTATGTACATGCAACTTTTTCAAGGCTGTATACTTGAAAGTTCAAAAACATTGACGTGTGGTGTTAATTCCAACCCACAATGAAACTCCGGCGTGGGGTAATGAAAATTTCTATTCAGTAGGTGCAGCGAAATCCGTGCAAAGATCAGGAGTAATATGTTCCCAACGTGTAACGCGAAGCCGAATCTAATCTTGTAACTGCCACACCACAAGTCAACGGTATTGAACTTTCACGTATCCAGCCTTGAAAAAGTTGCATGTACATAAAACAGAAAGCGACGAAACACGTGTTGGCTTTGGCTTTAAATTCTCGACCAGTCACATGAGTGACTTACTAAAAGAAATTCGTCATATGTATTAAAAGAGTGAAGAACACAAAGAAAACCTGCTGTCAACTGTGGATTCTTTATTTGTGTTTCATATTGCTTCAATTATTACTCATTTACTGAATTGTGATTATCTACGTATGCTAAGGATTGATTCTAATATCCAGTGGCTAGACATTTTCTAGAGTTTGACAATTTCAACAGAGACATGCTCAGTTTCTATGCAATTGACAGGGTTCCCCTTCTTACAAGGGGAGGGAACAGAGAATGAATGCTTAGGAGATCTGAGCCCAGATGGATAGTTGAGCTGGAAGCTAAGGATACACGGGGTCATAACACATAAGAGGAACTGAGCGTAAAAGTGGGAACACTTTAAACCTAAAGCTGAATTTATTCATTTGAATGTTTGGCTACTTATTGGCTTAACTTTAGTTGTGCATTGAGTTTAATATTGAAGTTTTAACCGGTGTCATTTTTTTAAACAGGTAGTTGTTGGGGCACAAGTTGAGAACAATGGGAGTCTCTTGTGGAAGATAGGACTCTCCAGAGATCTAAAAACATAACGTTTATTTTTAAATATTCCCACTTTAGCTTGATATGTGGGGCCTCTGTTTTGTGACAGAAGAAAGTGGGGTTGAAGGTGCACACCGTGTTAATCTATTGCAACCTAGTTTTTTGGTAACTAAAATAATGGGTGCAACGGTACTGTATCCGCTGTCAATACGGATAACTAAACAATGAAGCAAGAAAGTATAGCAGGAAAACCTACTAAGTACCATGCACTGTTCAGTGGTTTGTATACAGCAAACCCATCTTAAAAATCAATAATCAGGACTAAGAAATTCAATGTAGTAACATTAACTATAGTTTATACATAAGTTCATCAAAGAATATAAAATCATAATGTTCACAATGTAACATAAAATAAGATTGCTGTAAATTCCTTAGCATTAATCAATCTTAATGCTATGTGCAAATCCATGAATAGGTACAGAAATACAAGAACATAAAGTTTCAAATCTTGATCCGTGTTTTTAGAGTGCGGCCCGATACATTTCGGGACAGAGAGGTCCCTTCGTCAGGGGCAAACCTACAACAAATATTATGAAATTACTCAAGGGGGTTGGTTTGTCACAGGTGGAGAGTATTAGCTCAACAGCTGTTAGTATGATGCTTTCGTAGTCAATGACAAGAAATTGTGGTAGACACTGTTTGTGTGCTCAAATGAGATACACTAATTGCAGAAGTAAAAACACCCAATGTGCAGTAAGATCTGAAGATGGATAAAGTTATGGTAAAAAAACACTGAGAGGTGCGTGCCAAAACAGAGGCCAACTAACAGGTGCGCAATAGAAAAAACAGACCCTATGCGAAAGGGAAACAAATGAAAAAATTAATAGAGAACTCACCATTCCACGTGGTGAGTACAATGGCAAACGAGCATATAAAGATTGAATCAATAACACTGGCGAGAAAAAAACTAAAATCGTGTAGCTGGGTTAACAGCAATAATGGAATGTGTAACCTTGATGTGCTGAAGAAACTGAACGAGCGTGAACACTCACCAATGATGTTATAGGAATGGTCAAAAAGCTGCTGTTACTTGAAAGCACGTGTGGAAAGTCGTGTACATAAACGTCTGAAATTAAAGAAAAAACGAGAAGTAAAGTCGATCGATGTAGCGGTGGATACCGTGCAAGAAGCTAGTGGAAGAAAAACAAAGTCTTACCAGACAGGAACTGGAGATGTCCAGATAGTAGGTACAAGTATGTGTTCTGTTGTCAGCGTGTAACTGACGATAGGACGCGTACGGTTTAAACCCAGAACCTAACAGGAAGTAACCATGTCATGTGATGAGAATGAAAACTGATGACGCACTGTCAGTAGTTTGTATGGAAAATCAAAAACTACTCCAAGGGGAGAAAAAAAGGAACGTACTAATGAAATCGTAAAAAACTAACAAAAAGATGAATATCCACGTTAAGATTGAAGACACTAGACTACAGCTAGCGATAATGTGTGGCTACCTTGGAGGAACGAAACAACACAAAGATACCGCTAGAACCAGAGAGATAAAAATCAGGTATGGAGCGAGAAAAAAAGACAACAGACCCACCAAGAAAAGACGTAATAAGAAGGGTTCAAAAGTGAAGGATAATGGACAAATAGGACCGGCTCAAGATAAAAACTGAACACATGTGCTGAAAATATGAAAAAAGAATGTCCCATGGTGGAAAAATGGGAAATAAAAGAATATAATGAAAAAATACACAGCAATGAGATGGGGCCACGATGAAGTGTCAGACGTATGACTAGTGCAAGTAAAGGAGGAGGAAACACAGTGGTATGAAAAGGTGAAATGCTGAGAGGCAAAGCAGAAAACCATCACCTTTGTTAGACAAAGAAATCAATAATAACAGTGAATAGAGTCATGATAAAGGTGTATGAACTCATAAGAGGTACAAATCAGATGTGTGGCAAAAATGTATCACAATTATTAAGACAGATACATTATTCCTAAACACATGTACAAAAGCATGTCACAAAGACAAAAAATTCATAGAAAACAATTCATGTCCAGACGGTCATTTAGCCCTAAGGGCATCATGGTATTAATATATTTGATCCAAAAGACTTCTCTTTAGAGAAGTTTTTTTTTATGTATTAACCCCGGGGTGCATTGTCAATGACTCGACAACTCAAAATCTCAGTTGTGAAATGATGTGTCTAGACTCATCCCAGTGTGTGGCTAAAGAAGATGTAGAACTATGATTACTGATTTTGCTTTTATGTTCAGTAATCCTAACTTTTATCTTCCTTTCAGTTTTACCAATGTAGGCCTTACCACAAGGGCATTTGATGCAATATATAACATTTTTGGAATTGCAGTTGCTAGTGTGTTTGAGGTTAATCTTTTTGCCAGTCAATGGATGGGTAAGGACGTTGCCAGTAATGATGTTGTTACAGTGAATGCAGCTATTGCATTTGACGGTTCCTTTATGATCGATACTAGTGGTTAGTTGTGCCACAGATGACAGTAATGTCCGTAAGTTGTTACCGCGCATGTATGCATGCAGGTTTTTTTTGTTGCAAAAATGCCATTAAAGTCAATTTCATGTTCTAACATTTCCCAACGCGAGTGGATGATCTTTTTCACAGATTTAGACGTTGTGGAATATTTGGAAACATAAACTAGTCTATCTTCATATTGTCTGGTTTGTGGTTGTAGTAAATCACTTCGGCTTTAAGTTTTGCTAGTTTTAGACAATCTTCAAGAACATGATCTGGGTAACCTCGGGCTTTGAATCGTTGTATGCATTCTCGTTCCTTTTGTGCGGTGGTCTCGGGATTGGTGCATATGCACCGTACTCGTATCAACTGTGAATATGGTAGATTCTTAAGTAAGCTATTAGGATGAAAACTAGTATAAGCTAAAGTGCTGTTGAGATCTGTAGATTTCTGGTAGACTGCCGGTTCGAGTTTCTGCTTGTCAACTGATTTAGTAATGAGTACATCTAGAAAGTGAATGCTATGATCCTGGATATTGTGAGTGAATTTAATCCTGGGGTCAATAGTGTTAAATGAAGATAGACTGGTTTATGTTTCCAAATATTACACAACGTCTAAATCTGTGAAAAAGATCATCAACTCGCGTTGGGAAATGTTAGAACATGAAACTGACTTTAATGGCATTTTTGCAAAAATAAACCCTGCATGCATACACGCGCGGTAACAACTTACAGACATTACTGTCATCTGTGGCACAAGTCACCACTAGTATCGATCATAAAGGAACCGTCAAATGCAATAACTGCATTCACTGTAACAACATCATTACTGGCAACGTCCTTACCCATCCATTGACAGGCAAAAGATTTACCTCAAACACACTAGCAACTGCAATTCCAAAAATGTTATATATTGAATTAAATGCCCTTGCAGTAAGGCCTACATTGGTAAAACTGAAAGGAAGATAAAAGTTAGGATTACTGAACATAAAAGCAAAATCAGGAATCATAGTTCTACATCTTCTTTAGCCACACACTGGGATGAGTCTAGACACATAATTTCACAACTGAGATTTCAAATTGTCGAGTCGTTGACAATGCACCCAGGGGTTGATACATCCAAAAAACTTCTCCAAAGGGATGTCTTTTGGATCAAATATCTTAATACCATGATGCCCTTATGGCTAAATGACCGTCTGGACATGAATTGTTTTCTATGAATTTTTTGTTTTTGTGACATGCTTTTGTACATGTGTTTAGGAATAATGTATCTGTGTTAATAATTGTGATGCATTTTTGCCACACATCTGATTTGTACCTCTTATGAGTTCATACACCTTTATCATGACTCTATTCACTGTTATTATTGATTTATTTGTCTAACAAAGGTGATAGTTTTCTGCTTTGCCTCTCAGCATTTCACCTTTTCATACCACTGTGTTCCTCCTCCTTTGCTTGCACTAGTCATACGTCTGACACTTTATTGTGGCCCCATCTCATTGCTGTGTGTTTTTTCATTATATTCTTTTATTTCCCATTTTTCCACCATGGGACATTCTTTTTTCATATTTTCAGCACATGTGTTCAGTTTTTATCTTGAGCCGGTCCTATTTGTCCATTATCCTTCACTTTTGAACCCTTCTTATTACGTCTTTTCTTGGTGGGTCTGTTGTGTTTTTTTCTCGCTCCATACCTGATTTTTATCGCTCTGGTTCTAGCGGTATCTTTGTATTGTTTCGTTCCTCCAAGGTACCCACACATTATCGCTAGCTGTAGTCTAGCGTCTTCAACCTTAACGTGGATATTCATCTTTTTGTATGTATTTTACGATTTCATTAGTACGTTCCTTTTTTTCTCCCCTTGGAGTAGTTTTTGATTTTCCATACAAACTACTGACAGTGCGTCGTCAGTTTTCATTCTCATCACATGACATGGTTACTTCCTGTTAGTTTCTGGGTTTAATCCGTACGCGTCCTATCGTCAGTTATACGCTGACAACAGAACACATACGCGTGCCTACCATATGAACTTTCTGGACATCTACAGTTTCTGTCTGGTAAGATTTTGTTTTTCTTCCACTAGCTTCTTGCACGGTATCCGCCGCTACATCGATCGACTTTACTTCTCGTTTTTTCTTTAATTTCAGACGTTTGTGTATACGACTTTCCACACGTGCTTTCAAGTAACAGCAGCTTTTTGACCACTCCTATAACATCATTGGTGAGTGTTCACGCTCATTCAGTTTCTTCAGCACATCAAGGTTATACATTCCGTTATTGCTGTTAACTAAGCTACACGATTTTTATTTTTTTCTCGCCAGTGTTATTGATTCAATCTTTATATGCTCGTTTGTCATTGTACTCACCACATGGAATGGTGAGTTCTCTATTCATTTTTTCATTTGTTTCCCTTTCGCACGGGGTCTGTTTTTTCTATTGAGCACCTGTTAGTTGGCCTCTGTTTCGGCATGCACCTCTCAGTGTTTTTTTATCATAACTTTATCCATCTTCAGATCTTACTGCACATTGGGTGTTTTCACTTTTGCAATTAGTGTATCTCATTTGAGCACACAAACAGTGTCTACCACAATATCTATGTCATTGACTACGAAAGCATCATACTAACAGCTGTTGAGCTAATACTCTCCACCTGTGACAAACCAACCACCTTGAGTAATTTCTTAATATTTGTTGTAGGTTTCCCCCTGACGAAGGGACCTCTCTGTCCCGAAATGCATCGGGCCGCACTCTAAAAACATGGATCAAGATTTGAAACTTTATGTTCTTGTATTTCTGTATCTATTCATGGATTTGCACATAGCATTAAGATTGATTATTGCTAAGGAATTTACAGCAACTTTATTTTGTGTTACATTGTGAACATTATGATTTCATATTCTTTGATGAACTTATGTAAAAACTATAGTTAATGTTACTACATTGAATTTCTTAGTCCTGTTTATTGATTTTTAAGATGGGTTTGCTGTATACAAACCAGTGAACAGTGCATGGTACTTAGTAGGTTTTCCTGCTATACTTTATTGCCTCTGTTTTGTGACATATTATGTTTATTGTCATTGCGGGTTAGGCCCTCACAAGATGTGTTCTGGGTTCCCCGTACAGCATTATTTTCATTTCACTATTTTTATTCCATAGGGCACATTTTTTCACAGCACTTGTTATTCAAGGAATTACATGGGACACAACAAACAAGCATTAGTAAATGCATTAGGTTTCGCTTATGTGATAAATAATACGCATTTTGTTGTATGTTGTAGTTTGCTGAGTAGTTGTGCAATATAAGTTATAAAAAGTCTGTTAAAGAGTTATGACTTGTTTATGTATAAAAAGGCAATATATGGGGGGGGCGTGGCCAACCAGGCAGCGAAATTGCCGCTCGGTGAGCGAGCTCCGCCGGCTGCACTTACTAATCCTTCCTAGATCCTGCCCTACTCACACACAGTGTCCTGATTTACATACCGGAGGGCGCCGTGTTGCTCAGGGCATTGTCGATCAGATTCTGGTGGCTGCCGGAGACCGAGGGGCTGAGCTGTGTCCCTGGACGCCCTGCCCGCGCAGATCCTATGGTGTGAGCCCGCTGCCATGGCTGTCGGAGGCGGACGGGCGTAGCTACGAGGGTCCGAGGCTGTGTGGGCCTGAGGCGGAGCGGGAAGCTGCGGACACCGAGCTGTGGGGCGCGGACAGGAGGAAAACGAGGCCGCTGGAGCGGATCAGCCCGGGGACCTGGCCGCTGGTCTCCACCTGCCGAGCTGTGGGAAACACTGCCGAATCTGCCTGCTCCTGGCCGAGGGAGTGGAGACCCGGACGGCGTGGGCGCCATTTTGTGTTCACTGCGGGAGTCGGGCGCGAGGCTGGCTGAAGCTGCGGTCTGACGGAGCCGGACTGTAGATGAGCCCACGCTACAACACACACGCCGCGGAGGAGGTCGGTGACCGCTGGAGGTGGGCCTGCGGGGGCGACTGGTGCCGGGGAGGCCGCTGAGCGCACGTTGCAGCCCAGGATCGTATGTGCAGAGGGGGCTGCGCGGTGCTGGCTCGCCTCCGTTGCCCGACGCCTGTCCCTGAGCTGCGGAGTAGACGTGGATGAGCCTGTGGGGTGCCCGGTGGCCGCTACGCCCATGCTGGGAACGCCTGTGCTGGTGTGATTCGACTGCGGCTCGCGTTGGAGGTGCCCCTGGCGTGCCTCGGAGAACTGGTGCTGGATCTCCGTGGCAGTGGGACTGTGCCTGGCGGGAGCCCGACCTGGCCTGAGGCGGCGTGGCGACACTCCTAGCCCAACCCTGTGAGTGGGGGTGTGTGCGAATGGATCGTGTACGGACCGGAATGGAGTCAGAGAGATGACTATGAGAAACGCGCCGATCCCGTCTATAAGCTGCAGATTGCCGGGCAGAGGACGCGGCGGTGGTTTGCAGGACCGGAGTGCGTCTGAGCCGTGGCGACGATACTCCTGTAGTAACTGGCGGGCGGAGCGGCGGCAACATTGAGGCTCCACGAGCTGGAACAGGTGCGAGGTCTATGGGCTGACAGCTGCTCGGATAACCGATCCCACGACACCCTGCGGTGGGGCGTCTGAGGCGACCCGGCTGGCGATCGGGACCGGCTTGTGGCAGCACGGCTCTGTGGACCTGCCCTCCTGGCCTGCTCCAGTGACACCTGTGGCTTTGCGCTGTGCCCCTGCTGGTCTGGTGACGGCGGAGCGGAGGCCGTGCGAGGTGGTGGCTGGGCCCCGGGGGTCACGGCCAGGACCTGCGGCACCGCCGACTGAACAAGGACATACCTGGCTGTATTTGAGGAGACCTCCTTTTACGTGTCCGGGACTGGCCCATCGCCATGGGGGGGAAGAACGAGGCGAAGCAGTCCAGGCTCACTTTTGACCACAAGCGCCAGGCTAAACAACAGGCGGTGGACCTGGAGGCGGCGGAGTCTTCCTCGCAGGGGACAGGGCCGGAGGGCGAATACCGGGCGCTGATGCTGGAGGTTCGATCAAGCCTAAAGAGCATTGATGCCAAGCTAGACGCCATGGCCTCCCAGTTGGAGTCTGTCAAGCAACAAGTGGACTCACACGAAACCAGGCTAGACAGCCTTGAGAACGAGCACACCGAATGCTGCGAGTTCAGACACGAAACCAAGAAACAACTTACGTCCGTGGAAAAAGAACTGGAATTCCTCCGGGCCAAAACAGATGATTTAGAGGCAAGGTCCCGTAGATCCAACATTCGTATCACGGGCATACCAGAGACGACGAACACTGGCAAAATGGAAGTATATGTGTCAGAGCTGCTCCACGAACTCTTTGATCCGGCGCTCTCCCCAGTGTTCACTGTTGAAAGGGCGCACAGATCGCTTGGGAAGAAGCCGCCGGTGGGGGCGGCGCCGCGCCCTATCCTGGCTAAGATCCTGAATTTCCAGGACAGGGACCTCATCTTACGCCTTGCTCGTGAAAAGGGGAAAATTGTACATAAAGGGAATAACATCTCCTTTTACCCGGATTTCACTCCTTCGGTACAGGCTGCCCGAAAGGAATTTCTACCTGCTAAAAAGCTGCTACTCCAGGCTACCGTCCCATATGCACTGTTATATCCAGCGAAGCTGAGGGTGACACACGAGGGTACCACACACTACTTCACTGAGGCAAAGGCGGCGTTGAAGTTTGCTAAACAGCTCGGAGGTGCTGCGGCGAGACGCACGTCGCCCCGTGCGGAGGTGGAAGATGGTCGCCTGAGTGACAATGACTGACCCAGGAGTGAGTAGGCGGCATGTACTATCCGCGTAGGGCATTGTACTTGGTGAGTGCGGTGCCAATCCCTTCCCACCCGCGGCTACTCTTGTGGCCCAGTTTTCAGTTTATGGGGAGACGTGAGGTGCCTGCCCCTGGCATGTGTGCTGGAATTGCCGAATTGAACCTCCATGACACGGTCCCTCACTGGGGTATGAGCTGCGGTCTGGGCAAGGTGAGTGACGCTGGTGTGATGCGGGGACCACTATAGTGCAGCCACCCTGGCAAACGGGGAGTACGCTTGGAGCACCACGCCCCATGGGGTGTCTCCCATTGTTTGTGGGTTCAAGTTGCAAACACGCTTTGCGTGTCCATGGGGGGGATTTGTCACAACCTGATTGGGGGGTTGGTGAGGGTGGGGGGCGGCGGGGGGTGTTGGGTTGGTTAACGTTAAGTATGTTTTGGTACGATGGATTTGTTTTTTCGCAGATTACCACGATGCTACCATATACATGGCACAGGCTGTACATTAGGAGGGCGATGCAGTATATTTACGGGGGCGGAGGAGGTGTGACGCAACATAGCTAATGGGATGGCAAGCGTTAGGTTATTGACGTGGAACATTAGAGGACTTGGGGACTACAAAAAGGCTCGGCTCATGCAAGGGTACCTCTCTCGTCACAAGGTAGATATCTGCTTTCTGCAGGAGACGCACGTGAACTCCACCCCCTCACTCAGACTGAAGCACTCACGTTGGGCACGGGTGTACTCCGCTGTTTATTCTAATTATGCTAGAGGGGTGGCAATACTCATAAGGGCCGGGCTGGACTGGAAGGAACACCACACTCTATTGGACAAAGAGGGGCGATATGTTATTACCCATGGCGTGCTACAGGGGAGGGAGATGGTGTTGGCGGCGGTGTACGGACCTAATGTGGATGACCCTGACTTCTTCAGGGAGCTATGGGCACGGATCATGCTAATAGATTGTTCCACGATTATCCTTGGTGGGGATTTTAATGTAGCACTGGTCGATGCGTTGGATCGTAGGGGTGCGGGAGGGCCTACACACACCAGAGCGCGGCAGGCCGTCTTTGATATCATGGAGGAGGGGTTGCTGTCAGATATATGGAGAGCCAGGCACCCTACTGATACTGTGGGGACATGCATAACGAGCCAGCATGCGGCTTGGTCCCTGCTGGATTACTGGTTGGTCTCGCCGGATGTGGCATCCTGGGTGGCCGAGGTGGACATTCAAGCCCGGTCACTCTCTGATCACGCCCCTTGCTTGTTGGTGGCGAGGGTACCTGATGCCCCTGCTCGTGCGTTCTCCTGGCGGCTGCCCCCGCATGCGCTTACAGACTCTGCTTTTACTGAAGAAATTAGAGAGGACATCGTGAAGTATTTCGAAAACAACACGGGGTCAGTGACTACCGAGGCGGCCCTCTGGGACGCATTTAAGGCGGTGATCCGGGGCCAGTGCATCTCTAGGCAGGCGGGGGTCCTAAGGGCAATACGCGGAACTTTGGGCTGGTTGGAGGGGGAGTTACGGGAGTTGGACGTGAGATTCTGCAATGACCCGTCACCCGCACTGGCGGTTCAGATGAAGGCTAAACTGCTGGAGTTCGGCGTTGAGGCGCAGTGCGAGGTGAAGTTCCTGGGCAAGCAGGCGGAGGCCCGTCGGTATGGAGAGGGGGATAGACCTAGTAGAACCCTGGCGCGGCTAATTTCTCCGCGCGCGCAGTCCAATTTTATAACTTCCATAAAGGACGGGGAGGGAGAGCTCCGGTTAGGGCACGATGCAGTTCTGACTGCTTTCGCTCAGTTCTACTCGACCCTCTATACTTCCAGACAGAATACAGCTCCGGAATCCCTGGACGCCTTCCTAGACTCAATCGCCATTGTCTGGTTTAATGACCACCACCGTCGATATATGGATGTCCCGTTCACTGCCCGAGATGTCGCGCAGGTGATAAAAAGCATGCCCGCGCACAAGGCCCCTGGCCCTGATGGGCTGACCACTACCTTTTATAAGACTTACGTTGACGAACTGGCCCCTAGGCTCCTCTCGGTCTTTGCTGAGGCCCAGGAGACTGGCTCCCTGCCGGACTCGATGCGGGAGGCACTAATAATTACACTGCTAAAGCCGGACAAAGATTGCCAGCTGCTGGACTCGTACCGTCCACTCTCCCTCATTAACGTAGACGTTAAAATCTACGCTAAACTGATCGCAGACAGGCTTCAGCCCTTGTTGCCGATGGTGGCGCTGCCCGATCAATCGGGGTTTATCCCCGGCCGAGCCACGTCGCACAATTTACGAACGATATTTTCAGTACTGCACTATTTACACCCCTCCATACAGGTGGCGGTCATTTTCTTGGACGCCACGAAAGCGTTTGATTCGCTGGAATGGCCCTACCTGTTTCGGATTCTTGGCAGAATGGGATTTAGTCCCCTCTTTATAAACCTGATACGGCCCTTATATGCCGCTCCCAGGGCACGAGTGCGGGTGAATGGGCTGATCTCCCAGCCATTTGGCATCTCTCGCGGGACCAGGCAGGGGTGCCCTTTGTCCCCGCTGCTATTTGTCATTGCCATGGAGCCCCTGGCGGCTCGGGTCCGCCAGCACCACACGGCCCGGGGCATCGGCTTCAGCTCTCGCAGCTTGCTAATTTCCCTGTACGCAGATGATGTAACGCTGTACGTTACTAACCCCGCCGAGAACCTGAACCCACTGCTGAGGGAGTTCGTCCGGTTCGAGGGACTGGCAGGAGTAGCTATTAACTGGTCCAAGTCTGTTGCTTTTCCTTTGACGGATGCCACCTCGGAGGTGACTTCGGATTATCCCTTGCGCTGGGAATCTGACTCGGTCAAATACCTGGGGGTCTGGATCAGTCGTAACCTGAGTGACTTGTGGACGCTGAATTATGGTAGGGCGGTGGACTGGCTGGAAGGGAAAATCGAAATCTGGAACAAGCTCCCCCTGTCTTTGGTTGCAAGGATCGCCCAAGCAAAAATGGTGGTCCTTCCGAAGTTTTTATACCTCTTTGTAAATCTACCGTTGCCCCTGACTGCGCATTTCCACGCTCGGGTGCGGTCACTGCTGTTGACGCTGGTTTGGGCTGGAGGCCAGGCGAGATCATCCTGGGCGCTGCTCACCCTCCCGTTGAGGCAGGGTGGTCTGGGGGCCCCAGATATGGCATTATACTCACTGTGTGCGCAAGCACAATTTCTGCACTTCTGGGTTTTCCCCACTCCCTACCAGCCGCATGTTGCGGTGGAGATGGCGGTTGCGGCTCCCTTGCCCCTAAGTGTGGCATTATACGGGAAGTCGCCCCGCCCCTCTAAAGATGTGGACACTGTGGCCTTGCTTCGCTGGACGTGGCGAGAGTTGCAAAGGAGGGCACGTCTCCCTCTCCTGTATGCGCCGGCTGTTCCCCTGAGGGGCAATCCATTGATTCCCTGCCTGCAGGACAGAGGGGGGGACGTCGTGATTAGAGGGAAAATCCTGCACACTTTCGCCGACATTTACACCGGTGGTACCTTCGGGGTTCCCGTGGAGGGTGAGTCTGACTTACCGGAGACCTTCGCAGATCTTTTTACTCTCCACAAGCTTAAAGAATCCTGTAAAACGCTGTGGCCTCAATTCCCGGATGAGCCCCCTCATCTCCAGGCATTACAAAACTTACTCTCGAAAGCATCTCCAAAAAAACTTGTGTCCCGGTTATACAACTTTATGCAGGAGCAATCCCCTGTCGTTGTGCCTTCATCGCTGCATGCGTAAAAAGCGGAGTTGGAGGCCCCTCTGTCTGAAGAACAGTGGACCTTTTGTTGTGGGCAACTGAAGGAACTATCGCCTAATTATAGGTTGTGCCTCGTGCATTTTAAGTTCTTACACAGGTACTATCGTACACCATGATCGTTGCATCGTATGGGTCTCAGGGAAGATGATACCTGCTGGAAGTGTGGGGCCGAAAATGCTACTTTTATGCATGTGGCGTGGAGCTGCCCACGCCTGGAGGAATACTGGTTGAACATCTTCACTGCTATTAATCAAATCCTCCATAGAACCGATACGCCGACTCCACATCTGGGGCTACTGGGTTATGTTAAAAATACCCCACCAAAGACTAGGAAATTACATGCGCTATTGCTCCTATATGCTAAGCGACAGGTGGCGGTGCGCTGGGGCCGCAGATCCTTGCCTAAATTTACGGACTGGGTGACAGATGTGACATATGGTAATACACAACTTGAATGCTATTGGGAAACGATGCCGGTCACTTCCCGTCCCAGGGACATCTGGGAGCCCTTTTTGCAGTGGGCCCGGGAGGGGGCTGGCTCCCCCAGCTCTACACGTTCATTGTCTGGAGAGGTTTCTGATGATATGGGTTGATATTGCTGGGGGTGTGGAGGTGTTCGCCTATGCTGCTGGGCTCTCGACGATTTCACAATTGGTGGCAGCCGGCTGTGTGAGGTGGAATGGAGGCGGGGCCTCGTCGTGGGTGGGGTGGCACGCCGTGACTGGCTAGTCCCTGTGTCCGTATGCAACAGGGCGGAAGCCCGCTTATATTACGCTGTGTTGGGGTCCGATATACACGCATGATTGCTACTGCTGTGTGCTACTTCATATGGGTTGCTCCCTTTGCAGGTTTCGCTCCTCAATTGCTAGAGTGCAATGTTTGGTTACTGCTGCTTTCCATCTGTACCAGTGGTTGTTTTGGTTATGGTTATGTAAAAGTGAATCTGGGTGTAAATGAAAACTGATTATTGTATACATGCTGATTTACAGTAATCGATTGGTTCAGAAATTGCCTGCTTTTGCTGTGGCTTTGTATATCTATAACTGTAATGTCATGGATTTGCTGACCTGAATAAACAGATTAAAAAAAAAAAAAGGCAATATATTGTGCTGTTACTAGTTCTGTTATAAAGTGGGGCGATAAGGTGAATGGTGGAGGCAAAGCGTTTGCCTGTTTCAAGAATGTGCAGTTGATATTCTTTATATTACATAACAACGAAGATACAGAAGGCTGTTTAAATTACTTTGGAGAACTCATACCCTTTTTAGCAACTTCTTAAGCTAAAATACCACGTGTTATAAGTATGCAAATAAATATGAATGCATTTTACATCCCAGGAAAGATGAAGAGAAAAACTCTCACTATTATGAAATAACTCCTGCTTCAGAGTATCGCATAATTACCACGTTGCTTTTTTATCTGGCCACAGGAAAATACAGCAAACGCTATAACATGTTTTTGGTGCTAGAACAATATATTCTGCACAGTAAAGGCCAGTCTGAAAAAAGCCAATCTTACCCCCTACCTGCATACTAAGCTAAACACTTGGTGTTAAAAGAATGGAAAACTCACACCAAAGAGGAAAAAAAACTTTTTTAATTTAAAAGTATTCCAAAATAATAGCCATCTTACGAAAAAAGAACAGCAGCACAAATCCCATGCAGTCACCAAACACGTTTGCTCACAAAGACAAGCTTTGACACAATGCGATAACAATGCCCAGCAGCTGGAATTTTCGAATTCACTGCTCTTGAAATTATACAGCCTCACTTCCCGGGCAGAAGAAGGAACAGGCTGCATTCACAAAACTCAAGGAACACTTTTAGAACAGGCACATGACCATGTTTACAATCCAAGACTCTGCAGCAGTTGTCTCGAGCTGTTATGTTATACAGAAACTGTCGAAACAGATAAAGGAGGTTTAAACATCCCTTCAGAGCACCATGGAGCATACACCATTCAAATTATGGCCTTAGTGCCTGAAGGATAACTGCATTTGTGACTGCCTGTTTAGTTGTAAAATATAGCAATAATCGGTTTTTAGTGGGGTGCCTCGAGCTTTTGGTACCATGCCACTGCACTTGCTGCACTATTGAAATCATGGCCCTAGTAGTGAAATGAAATGAAATGAATGAAATGAAATTAAAGGGGATTTATAGAGCGCGGCTGTTGCCCCAAGGCGTCCAAGCGCTGAGTAGAAAAACTGATTCACTGAGGGAGTAGTTGAGGGAGAAAGGAGTGGAATTAGTTTCTGAACAGGAAAGTTTTTAATTCCTTGCGGAAGGAAGGGAGGCTAGGATTGGATCTGAGGGATAGGGGAAGAGAATTCCATAGTTTGGCGGCATTGAAGGTGAAGGTTCTGCCTCCTGCTCTTGACCTCTTAATTCTGGGTACTGTGGCTAGAAAGGCATAAGTTGAGCGCAGCAGTTTCCCGGGGAGGTAGGGAGTGAGAAGAGAGTGATTGATCTCCGGGTTTGCTCTGTGAAATGCTTGATGGGATATGCATAGGGTTTTGTATTTTATTCTTTCCCTCACCGGGAGCCAATGTAGTGATCGAATTCCCATTTTGGCAGATTCTTTTCTCGGTATCTTAAGTAGAGTACGTGCCGCACAGTTCTGAATGCGCTGTAGTTTTAGCAGCACGTACTCAGGGGCTCCCAAATAGAGAGCATTATTGAAGTCTATCCGGGACTGGATGAGGCCCTGAATGACCACCTGTTTAGCTTCAAAGGGTAGGAGGGGCAGAATTTTTCTCAGCATACGAATGATACCAAAACATGTTGCTGAAGTTTTGGTAGCCTGGGTATTCAGAGTGAGTGATTTGTCAAGCCACACTCCCAGGCTTTTGATGTACTCCTTCGGAGTAGGTGGTGGGCCTAAACTAGGAGGCCATAGCCGGTCAAAGGCAGTGAGGGTAGGGGGGCCGAGGAGCATGACCTCGGTTTTATCCCCATTTAATTTTAGTGAGGATGCTGTCATCCATTTCCTAACCTCTTCCATACAGGCCGCTAGGTTATCTCGGGGGGACCCGCTGTTCTTCTGTGCGAGGGAGACCACCAGCTGGGTGTCGTCCGCATATGAAATGATTGTAATACCATGTTGGCGGACAACCCCAGCCAGCGGTCTCATATACACATTGAACAGCGTGGGGCTTAGGGAAGAGCCCTGGGGTACCCCACAATCCAGGGATTTAATAGTGGAGCAGGAGTCGCCGTCAAAGACCTGGAAAGTCCTTCCGCTCAAAAAGGAACTTAACCAGTCAAGGGCGGCCCCGGCTAGTCCCAGATGAGATAGCCGGCCGAGCAGGGTTTTGTGGCAGACAGTGTCGAACGCCGCGCTTAGGTCGAGGAGGACAACTGGCACTGATCCCCCTTGGTCCAGAATCCTTCTGGATTCCTCTGTCACGGCTAAGAGAGCAGTTTCTGTACTGTGTTTGGGACGGAATCCGTTCTGGGTAGAATCCAGTAACCGGTTCTCTTCCAGGAATTTAGTGAGGTGAATATTGATATGTTTCTCCAAAATTTTGGCTATCCAAGGTAGCAGGGAGATGGGACGATAGTTATTTGGGTCCTTCGGATTGAGGGTCGGTTTCTTGAGTAATGCTCTCACCATCGCCTGTTTCCAGGTTGGGGGCACTACGCCCTTAAGTATTGAGCTGTTGAGGAGTTCCAAAATAGTGGGGAGGATGATTTGGCTAACCATGTTCATTGTAAGGGGGGGTGCAGGATCGCGGGGGGAGCCAGACTTTATTTGTGAGGCCAGGGATTGGAGTGAGTCTGAGTCCATTAGTGGGAATTTGTTTAGCGTTGCTTGCACGGGGGATTCATTCTGCGTAGAGGAGCAAGGTTCAGTGGCTGTGGGTTCAGATGCAGGAGTTGAGAATGAAGAATAGATTTTATTTATTTTTGGGTAAAAAAAATCAGCTAACTCATTGCATCTATCGATGGGGTTTTCGTCTGGGACGGCCGGGGCGGAGATCTTAGACAGGCTTTTAACTATTTGATAGATTTCTTTGGTTTAGACTTAGCGGACATAATCTTAGTGCCTGTTAGATAGCTGCACTTATGACTGCCTGTTTAGTAGTAGAATATAGCAATATTTGGTGTTTAGAGTAGTGATGAAAACATTTTGGGCCAGGTGCCACTGCACCTGCAGGACCATTCAAATCATGACCCTATTGCCTGCAAGGTAACTGCACTTGTGACGGCCTGTTTAGTAGTAAAATATAGCAATATTGGGTATTTAGTGGTGTGCCTCGAGCTTTTGGTCCTGGTGTCACTGCACCTACTGCACCATTTAAACCAAGCCCTTTTAACTGCAAGGTAACTGCACTTGTGACTGTCTGTTTAGTAAGAAAATATAGCAATATTGGGTATTTAGTGGTGTGCCTAGAGCTTTTGGTCCCAGTGCCACTGCACCTGCTGCACCATTTAAATCTCACCGCTTTTAACTGCAAAGTTACTGCAATTGTGACTGTCTGTTTAGTAGGAAAATATAGCAATATTAAGTGTTTATAGGAGTTCTGACACCTTTTGAGCAAGGTAACTGCACTTGTGGCTGCCTGTTTAGTAGTAAAATAGAGCAATATTGGGTATTTAATGGTGTGCCAAGAGCTTTTGGCCCAGGTGCCACTGCACCTACTGCACCATTTAAACCAAGCCCTTTTAACTGCAAGATAACTGCACTTGTGAATGTCTGTTTAGTAGGAAAATATAGCAATATTGGGTATTTTGAGGTGTTCCTAGAGCTTTGGGCACCGGTGTCACTGCACCTGCTGCACCATTCAAAACATGACCCTATTGCCTGCAAGATAACTGCACTTGTGACTGCCTGTTTAGTAGTACACTATAGCAAAATGTGGTGTTTAGAGGTGTTCCTAGAGCTTTGAGCCCCGGTAACTGCACCTGCTGCACCTTTGCAATCATGATTCTACTGCCTGCAAGGTAGCTGCACTTGTGATTTCCTGTTTAGTTGCAAAATATAGTAATAATCAGTGTTTAGAGGAGTTCTGACAATGTTTGGGCCTGGTGCCACTGCACCTGCTGCACCATTTCAATCATGACCCTATTGCCTGCAAGGTAACTGCACTTGTGGCTGCCAGTGTATTAGTAAAATATAGCAATATTAGGTGTTTAGTGAAGTTTTGAAAACTTTTGGGCCCAGTGCCACTGCACCTGCTGCACCATTCAAATCATGGCCCTAGTGCCTGCAAGATAACTACATTTGAGACGGCCTGTTTAGTAGTAAAATATAGCAATATTAGGTGTTTAGAGGAGTTCTGACAACTTTTTGGCCTGTTGCAACTGCACCTGCTGCATCATTCAAAACATAACCTTATTGCTGGCAAGATAATTGCACTTGTGACTGCCTGTTTATTAGTTAAATATAGCAATATTTGATGTTTAGAGGGGTTCCTAGAGCTTTGGGCCCCGGTGTCACAGCACCTGCTACACCATTGAAATCATGACCCTAGAGCCTGCAAGATAACTGCACCTGTGACTGCCTGTTTAGCTGTAAAATATAGCAATAATCGGTGTTTAGTGGGGTGACTAGATCTTTTGGTCTGGTGCCACTGCACCTGCTGCACCATTGAAATCATGACCCTAGTGCAGCTAGATAACTGCACTTATGACTGCCTGTTTAGTAGTAAAATGTAGCAATAATGTGTTTAGTGGGGTCCCTAAAGCTTTTGATCACAGTGCCACTGCACCTGCTGCACCATTCAGTTCATGACCCGCCTAGTGCCTGCATGATAACTGTGTTTATGACTGGCTGTTTATTAGTAAAATGTAGCAATATTAGGTGTTGAGTGGTGTGCCTAGAGCTTTTGGTCAGGTGCCACTGCACCTGCTGCACCATTGTAATCATGACCCCAGTGCCTGCTAGATACCTGCACTTGTGACTGTCTGTTTAGTGGCAACATTTTGTAATAATCTGTGTTTAGTGGGGTCCTTAGAGCTTTTGGCCCCAGTGCCACTGCACCTGCTTTACCATGTAAATCAAGCCCCTTTAAACTGCAGGTAACTGCAATTGTATCTGCCTGTTTAGTAGTAAAATATAGGAATATTAGGTGTTTAGAGGAGTTCTAACAACTTTTAGCCCCTGTGCCACTGCACCTGCTGCACCATTCAAAACATGACCCTATTGCATGCAAGATAACTGCACTTGTGACTGCCTATTTAGTATTCAAATCTAGCAATATTTGGTGTGTAGAGGGGTCCCTAGAGCTCTGGGCTCCTGTTTAACTGCACCTACTGCACCATTGAAATCATGACGCTAGTGCCTGCAAGGTAACCGCACATGTGACTGCCTGTTTTGTAGTTAAATATAGCAATATTTGGTGTTTAGAAGTGTTCTGACAATTTTTAACCCCGGTGCCACTGCACTCCGCTGCACCATTTCAGTCATGACCCTATTGTCTGGAGAACAGGCTACAACCAATAGAAATGGAGAAAAGTAAACTGGCAAGCATACGGACCAATACAAAGTGAAGGTGGGATGTAAGCCCTTTTAAGATATATTAAAAACAATGGATTTCACAAGCACTGTGCAGGCAAAAGCTAAAAAACGGCGCTGCCCACTCTAGGCAGTTAGTGACCAGCTTGGTCGCGTGTGATAGATTACCATGCTTTTTACATGATCATATTACTATTTATTTCAAATGTATGTGCAACATGATGTTACATAATTGAACATAAAGTGATAGGTATGTGATTCAGGTGTATGGTTGAACAGCTGGATTACTACAAGATTATGATCAATGTTCTCAGGGGTACTGATGAATGTCATATGTACACACATGTCGACAGAGTATTATTTTAATTTTGTATTTGATTTATGTATGGATATTTTATTTTCTATCTATCGGTTGTGATTCTATTCTTTTGATTAGTACATGCATAAGGAAGCACATTTATTATTTATTTTAGATCATAAGCACTGCTTTAAAATGGTGACTGTCTTCTCCAAAGTGCACTGCAAGGCATTGTTTGTGTTGATGAATACATTGTTCAGATGCACTGATTTTCAAATGGACATCAACCCGTGATCAAGGCTGAGTCACGGCCGAAACGCGTTGGGTTTGTTTTGGTTTTTGCTCATTAAAATATCACTTTCACAGCAGCCTTGAAGTGCATGTCTGTTCTGTGCTGTGACAACAGCATACAGATTTTCTATATACATGATTTTAAATGTTGAACTAGTTTAATTAATTATACATTGGTCCTATTTTAATTACCTGACCCCATTAATTGATGTTGCAGTGTGTTGCAGTACCAGTGGATGGCCATGTGTGGTGCTTGACTAACTCCAAGACTGGGCTTGAATACATTTCCAACAGTTTTGACAACTTTAGGGTTGTGGTGAAATTTGAATTGTATTTTGTGAAATGCAATTGTCATTCTCTTCTGTGGCTGTTTGATTTGCCCCTCCCAAACTCCTCCATAAATGTCCCTATCCCCCTCCCATTTAGTAGTCACTTAGTAGTCATTTAGTAGCCATCGAGCAGACATTCACCCATGTCCCTCCCACATTTAGTGCTAAAGCATATACCTACTTTGTGCTCAGATCTGGGCACAGGTGGCAGCGACCTCCAAGCAGACAATATAAGAGAGGCAGAGCGGACGTCTCAGGCTGTTGGTTTTAACCCCTTGTGTGCCACGCCCTTTCCCCGCCCTGTGCCGGGCGTTGCATTAGCGGGCGGGGTTCATGACGAGCTGGACTCGTCATGGGCACAGCGCAACCGCGGCCCATGACGAGTCCAGCTCGTCATGGGCACACAAGGGGTTAAATGTCATTTTCAAGTACATGGGTACTTCTCCTGTAGTACTACTTTACGTGCTACAAAATGCTATTTATTAATCAGCCAAAAGTTTTTATTTGTTGCTGTACTGGGCACGGCTCCATGAAATCCACCTGATTAAGAATCCGGGAACATAACCCAGAAACCTGTGCAAAAGTACAACCCCTGTGTCATACAGAAAGGGGACATTTCTTTTTTCTTCAGTTGGTATCAGAGAAGGATTACTGTAGGAGGGCATATGTAGAGGAAACCAATTTTGAAACCACTGTTAACATTCACAAGAAACATATTTCTTATGGGCTATCTTAAATGTATAACAGAGATTTAAACAAACAAATTCAAGTCCCTAAATAACTTTTAAAAATTGAAGAAACTGGATTTGCACTATTTTTTGCGTTTGAAGTAATAACAACTAAATCTATGCCTCCAGCCTAATCCCATGTTTCACCTTTGAAAAAAAGCAGAGAACATGTTTTGCCTATTCTGCTTGGGATTTCATAACCAGTTTTACCGCAAGCACTGGCTCCATTACATCATTCACAATTTACTACGCAAACCTTCCCACGGAGATGCAGTGGGGACCACCAAACGTCATGGATTTCGTTCATGTATATGGTATTTCTATAGCGAGAACCAAGAAAGAATACAGCGGGGTGCTGTACAGGGTCAAACACAAGCATTGAGTTTGAGTTTGAGTTTAAAACATTTATATAGCGCACGTACACCTGGCGGTTTCATGGCGCTTTGAGGTACTGGGATCCGGAAGGAGGGGAAGAATATGATAGTTAAAGTGGGAAGGCTTTTAAAAAAAGGGAGGTTTTAAGCGACTTACGGAAGTGTGAGTATTGAGTGGAAGATCTAAGGTGAACGGGGAGAGAGTTCCAAAAGACAGGGGCAAGCATAAAATCAACGAGTGACAGGCGATGCAGGGACCTGGTTAATGCCTTTCATTTCACAGTACAGTTCATTGTTATAAGTACTGAAAGCTTTAAAAAATGCACAAGTGTCTTAAGTTGAAGCGGAGCAACTTGAACGTGCTGAGCTGCGTAGCCCAAACTGAATAAGCTGTTGATGGGTGCTATTTGGTCTTAGACTAAGATAGCTTCCTTAGTTTACCATGCACCAAAGGATGATTGGAAGGACAATTTGGCCAAGTGGTCAGCAAACTGATGGTCGGAAACAATGGCATTGGTTCTTGAACTTCACCATAGTTTTGATGTATGCAGTTCAGGAAGTAGGAGCCAGTCCCCTCCAGATACAACCAAGGACGGAGGATTGAGCTAATTCTTTTGCAGCTGCTCAGCTCTCTTTGAAAAGATCCTTCATGTTTTTCAGACGTGGGTGTGAATAACCATCAGAGTTACATTTGCTCATCACCATAACATAGGCCTACTCCAGAGAAGAACATATTTAAAGAGTAGATTGTATGTACATTTTGTTGCCTCCCTTAGCATTTCACAGTGTGACAGTTCAATCTGTTCACATCAAAACTCTTCAACTGGATCACATATATATATTAGATGGAACTGAGTATGTCATAGCTCCCACAGAACAAACCAGCATACTAAGACAGTAGAAGTTATATAGTGCCAGAATTTTGTTTTACACAAATCTTTACTGGATCTTCCGAAAACGCTATCATGATATTGCTGATGTTTTAATGAGGTTCACACTTTGCCTTTGATCAGGAGTCTGATAGCCAAGTTGATCTGCAGACAGATGTTCATACTCCATGCACAGTGCCCATCCTGTTTTAGAAAGAAATAGACATTTATTGAGGTACTTGGAAAATAATATTGCAACTGTCTTCAATTGGCATTCAACATCTCCTACAGCATCTCTACTTGAAGAAAAGAGAACTGTTTCGGATGCGAATTTTACAAATATGTATATATGTATATAGGTAATGATTGACCCTCGTGAACAAGATCTTTGTAAAGATTGAAACGCGTAGAGGATACTTTATTGAAATGCTGGAAATGTTGAATTAAATCGTAACATCACTGAAGAACAAAGAACTGGCTGTGTTCATTTCTGAGTGCGAGCGAGTTGGTCTCTGGCCAGAGACTCCTGTGTGGAATTCGTAACGACTTGGCTCCGTCGTATCGCGCACGCACCTGCAAGAGCGCCCATGTGTCAAAAATTGGGCTGCAGCTGAAAGGATATATATATATATATATATATATATAATATATATATTATATATATACATATATTCACTGAAAAAAACCAAAGGTTTCAGGCACCTTATAGTTAGGAATTAGCATTTAAAAAAACTTAGAATAGGTTTCAGGGGTGTTATAGTTAGCTGGACATTTCACTCGTACAAAACCATTGAAATTCCTCCGTTATAGTTAGTTCTGCTAACTATAACTCGCGCGCCCGCAATCCACTGCTGATGATGTCACATATTACATCATTCATGACCTGGTCAGTGACATCACTGATGACATCACTGATGACATCTCATCACGGTCCCAGCTGGCTCCCCACCTCCTGCGGGAGCCGGCATTGCTTTTCCACATGGGGAGCAGGTCCCCTAGGCACCCCATTCAAATATGCAGATTGCCCCGGGACTTGGCCCCCCAGGGGCTAATTAAGAAAAACGAAGCACGGAAGCACGCGCTTCATTTTTTTTTTCACTGCGGGATCCCACGACTTTTTTTTTTTTTAACTTTTTTTTTTAGGGTCTTGGGGGTCCTTGTGGGACCCTCTGAGCAGACCTAGGGGGTCAGGGTGTCTCTACCCTGCCCCATTTTTGCGTTTTTTGCGTTTTTTTCACTGCTTTCTTTTGCCTCGGAAACCGAGGCACAAGATGGCTGCCAACACTTCCTGGTTTGAAGTGTTGACAGCCAATTTGCATAAAGCTTGTGCTAGGGAGGATCCGCGGCCCTAGATATATCTAGCTTTGTACTTTTGAATATCTCAGGAACTACTGAACGGATTTACACCATTTAACCAAAAGGCACGAGTGTGAACCATGGGCTACCTCTTTGCCAAATTTGGTGTAAATCCGTTCAGCAGTTCCGGCTGTAGCTGCGACTAACCTATGGAAAATTGCATAGGGAAAACACGATTTGGGACCCCCTTTTTTCTCAGCCCCCGCTTGACGAATCACCCCGAGACTTTCGGGATAGGAGTGGACCGGAACGGGCCACGAGTTTTGAAAATTTCGCGAAGATTCGTCAACCGGCGCCAAAGTTATTCCAAATAGAATGTTGCGGATTTCCTATGGATAATAGGTCCTAACTATAACTACCTACTGGCCACCGCTAGTAGGTAATGTCTGTAAAAACTCTATGTGTATATATATATATATATATATATATATATATATATATATATATATATATATATCCTGTTTTGCTGCTTACTTCGCTCCCCAATCTCTGAGATACAAAGCAGGCACGGACTCGTAAAAAAAGCGATACAAAAGGGGGTGGTGATGGACGGAGCATCAGAACCAATAAAAACACTCACACCCAGTCAACAGATCTGGGTTTGATCCATCACCGTTCTTTAGCCAACTCTGCCACCCCAGTTCAGACATGGCCATATGCAAATCAGTCTGACCCTGTGCCTCATGGGAACAGTCCAGCCCGAACTGCCAAGCCATGCCTTCCCTGGACCGGAAACAAGCTTCCTAGAACCGGTTTCTGGCATTTCAGCCGTCATCAGCCAGGCTTGCTTGAATCCAGTGGCAAAGTGAGCAAGGGACTCACGTCTGAGCATACCCTGCCAACTTATGGCAAACAAAGCGATACAAAAGGGGGTGGGGATGGACGGAGCATCAGAACCAATAAAAACACTCACACCCAGTCAACAGATCTGGGTTTGATCCATCACCGTTCTTTAGCCAACTCTGCCACCCCAGTTCAGACATGGCCATATGCAAATCAGTCTGACCCTGTGCCTCATGGGAACAGTCCAGCCCGAACTGCCAAGCCATGCCTTCCCTGGACCGGAAACAAGCTTCCTAGAACCGGTTTCTGGCATTTCAGCCGTCATCAGCCAGGCTTGCTTGAATCCAGTGGCAAAGTGAGCAAGGGACTCACGTCTGAGCATACCCTGCCAACTTATGGCAAACAAAGCGATACAAAAGGGGGTGGTGATGGACGGAGCATCAGAACCAATAAAAACACTCACACCCAGTCAACAGATCCGGGTTTGATCCATCACCGTTCTTTAGCCAACTCTGCCACCCCAGTTCAGACATGGCCATATGCAAATCAGTCTGACCCTGTGCCTCATGGGAACAGTCCAGCCCGAACTGCCAAGCCATGCCTTCCCTGGACCGGAAACAAGCTTCCTAGAACCGGTTTCTGGCATTTCAGCCGTCATCAGCCAGGCTTGCTTGAATCCAGTGGCAAAGTGAGCAAGGGACTCACGTCTGAGCATACCCTGCCAACTTATGGCAAACAAAGCGATACAAAAGGGGGTGGTGATGGACGGAGCATCAGAACCAATAAAAACACTCACACCCAGTCAACAGATCTGGGTTTGATCCATCACCGTTCTTTAGCCAACTCTGCCACCCCAGTTCAGACATGGCCATATGCAAATCAGTCTGACCCTGTGCCTCATGGGAACAGTCCAGCCCGAACTGCCAAGCCATGCCTTCCCTGGACCGGAAACAAGCTTCCTAGAACCGGTTTCTGGCATTTCAGCCGTCATCAGCCAGGCTTGCTTGAATCCAGTGGCAAAGTGAGCAAGGGACTCACGTCTGAGCATACCCTGCCAACTTATGGCAAACAAAGCGATACAAAAGGGGGTGGTGATGGACGGAGCATCAGAACCAATAAAAACACTCACACCCAGTCAACAGATCTGGGTTTGATCCATCACCCCCTTTTGTACCGCTTTGTTCGCCATAAGTTGGCAGGGTATGCTCAGACGTGAGTCCCTTGCTCACTTTGCCACTGGATTCAAGCAAGCCTGGCTGAAGACGGCTGAAATGCCAGAAACCGGTCCTAGGAAGCTTGTTTCCGGTCCAGGGAAGGCATGGCTTGGCAGTTCGGGCTGGACTGTTCCCATGAGGCACAGGGTCAGACTGATTTGCATATGGCCATGTCTGAACTGGGGTGGCAGAGTGGGCTAAAAAACGGTGATGGATCAAACCCAGATCTGTTGACTGGGTGTGAGTGTTTGATTGGTTCTGATGCTCCGTCCATCACCACCCCCTTTTGTACCGCTTTGTTCGCCATAAGTTGGCAGGGTATGCTCAGACGTGAGTCCCTTGCTCACTTTGCCACTGGATTCAAGCAAGCCTGGCTGAAGACGGCTGAAATGCCAGAAACCGGTCCTAGGAAGCTTGTTTCCGGTCCAGGGAAGGCATGGCTTGGCAGTTCGGGCTGGACTGTTCCCATGAGGCACAGGGTCAGACTGATTTGCATATGGCCATGTCTGAACTGGGGTGGCAGAGTGGGCTAAAAAACGGTGATGGATCAAACCCAGATCTGTTGACTGGGTGTGAGTGTTTGATTGGTTCTGATGCTCCGTCCATCACCACCCCCTTTTGTACCGCTTTGTTCGCCATAAGTTGGCAGGGTATGCTCAGACGTGAGTCCCTTGCTCACTTTGCCACTGGATTCAAGCAAGCCTGGCTGAAGACGGCTGAAATGCCAGAAACCGGTCCTAGGAAGCTTGTTTCCGGTCCAGGGAAGGCATGGCTTGGCAGTTCGGGCTGGACTGTTCCCATGAGGCACAGGGTCAGACTGATTTGCATATGGCCATGTCTGAACTGGGGTGGCAGAGTGGGCTAAAAAACGGTGATGGATCAAACCCAGATCTGTTGACTGGGTGTGAGTGTTTGATTGGTTCTGATGCTCCGTCCATCACCACCCCCTTTTGTACCGCTTTGTTCGCCATAAGTTGGCAGGGTATGCTCAGACGTGAGTCCCTTGCTCACTTTGCCACTGGATTCAAGCAAGCCTGGCTGAAGACGGCTGAAATGCCAGAAACCGGTCCTAGGAAGCTTGTTTCCGGTCCAGGGAAGGCATGGCTTGGCAGTTCGGGCTGGACTGTTCCCATGAGGCACAGGGTCAGACTGATTTGCATATGGCCATGTCTGAACTGGGGTGGCAGAGTGGGCTAAAAAACGGTGATGGATCAAACCCAGATCTGTTGACTGGGTGTGAGTGTTTGATTGGTTCTGATGCTCCGTCCATCACCACCCCCTTTTGTACCGCTTTGTTCGCCATAAGTTGGCAGGGTATGCTCAGACGTGAGTCCCTTGCTCACTTTGCCACTGGATTCAAGCAAGCCTGGCTGAAGACGGCTGAAATGCCAGAAACCGGTCCTAGGAAGCTTGTTTCCGGTCCAGGGAAGGCATGGCTTGGCAGTTCGGGCTGGACTGTTCCCATGAGGCACAGGGTCAGACTGATTTGCATATGGCCATGTCTGAACTGGGGTGGCAGAGTGGGCTAAAAAACGGTGATGGATCAAACCCAGATCTGTTGACTGGGTGTGAGTGTTTGATTGGTTCTGATGCTCCGTCCATCACCACCCCCTTTTGTACCGCTTTGTTCGCCATAAGTTGGCAGGGTATGCTCAGACGTGAGTCCCTTGCTCACTTTGCCACTGGATTCAAGCAAGCCTGGCTGAAGACGGCTGAAATGCCAGAAACCGGTCCTAGGAAGCTTGTTTCCGGTCCAGGGAAGGCATGGCTTGGCAGTTCGGGCTGGACTGTTCCCATGAGGCACAGGGTCAGACTGATTTGCATATGGCCATGTCTGAACTGGGGTGGCAGAGTGGGCTAAAAAACGGTGATGGATCAAACCCAGATCTGTTGACTGGGTGTGAGTGTTTGATTGGTTCTGATGCTCCGTCCATCACCACCCCCTTTTGTACCGCTTTGTTCGCCATAAGTTGGCAGGGTATGCTCAGACGTGAGTCCCGTGCTCACTTTGCCACTGGATTCAAGCAAGCCTGGCTGAAGACGGCTGATATGCCAGAAACCGGTCCTAGGAAGCTTGTTTCCGGTCCAGGGAAGGCATGGCTTGGCAGTTCGGGCTGGACTGTTCCCATGAGGCACAGGGTCAGACTGATTTGCATATGGCCATGTCTGAACTGGGGTGGCAGAGTGGGCTAAAAAACGGTGATGGATCAAACCCAGATCTGTTGACTGGGTGTGAGTGTTTGATTGGTTCTGATGCTCCGTCCATCACCACCCCCTTTTGTACGGACTCGTAAAAACCAATGAAATTCCCCCGTTGTAGTTACTTCAGATAACTATAACTCACGCGACCGCCACTCTATCACAAGGATGATGTCATCAGTGATGTCAAGAGTGATGCCACTGACCATGTCATGAGTGATGTAATATGTGACGTCATGAGCAGAGGATTGCGGGCGCGCGAGTTATAGTTATCTGAAGTAACTATAACGGGGGAATTTCATTGGTTTTTTACAAGTGAAATATCCACCTAACTATAACATGTGTGAAACCTATGGTTTTTTAAGTAAATATATATATATATATATATATATATATATATATATATATATATATATATATATATATATATATATATATATATATATATATATATATATATATATATATTCAGTGAAAAAACCATAGGTTTCACACACGTTATAGTTAGCTGGACATTTTACTCGTAAAAAACCATTGAAATTCCCCCGTTATAGTTAGTGCAGGCAACTATAACTCACGCGACCGCAATCCTCTGCTGATGCTAATACTGTATTTAGACACTTATTTGCCCATGTCTTCTTCCATTTAGCTATACATATATTACAAATATTTTTTTTTCATAAAGACACATATGTCATCAGCAGAGGATTGCGGTCGCGTGAGTTATAGTTGCCTGCACTAACTATAACGGGGGAATTTCAGTGGTTTTTTACGAGTAAAATGTCCAGCTAACTATAACGTGTGTGAAACCCATGGTTTTTTCACTGAATTTGCAAGGTTTTTTAAATGCTAATTCCTAACTATAACGTGTGTGAAATCTATGGTTTTTTCAGTGACTTTGTACGGTTTTTTAAATGCTAAGTTACTTTACGCCGTTCGTGGCGTGCGCGCCCACTTAACGCAGTTCGTTCCGTCCGCGCACGGTGCGCGACAGTGTGTACGCGGTGCGCTTCGCGCACCGCGCGCCCACTTTACGCAGTTAGTGCCGAGCACGCACGGTGGGCACGCGGTGTGCTACGCGCACCACGTGCCCACGTTACGCTGGATGGGCCATGTACGCACGATGCGCTTCGCGCATCGTCCGCACACGGAGGACATATTATCCGCTTCGTTGAGAAACTTAATCTATTAATTGTTCCTTTTAATAATATGCCTGGCACAAAAGGTGCCCTGCGGGCACCTTTTGCACACGGGGGAGGGGTGAATGTGGATATTTTTTTTTTATAATTAATTTTTAATCGGCGTTTTTTCGAAAAAAAATAACATTGATTTTTTTGCCTTGGGGGGTCTTGTGGGGCACCTTAATCATTGCTAGGTGGTTAGGAGCTGTCTAACATGCTCCTTTACATATTTTCCACCTTTGTTTTTCCTCCCCACCCCTAAGAGTGCGAGAGAGAAAATGGCGGCCGCCGCTTCCTGGTTTCGACCGATTCGAATGTTTACTAAGATCTAACAGCCAATCAGAATCGCGCTCGCGCACGTCACCGTACGCGTACGGTAAGATTACGGTAAGCGCACGGTAAGCGCACCGTAAGCTGCCACAGATATATATATTGATTTAAAGGCTATTTTCTCAGGAACTACTGAACAGATTTACACCAGACCTACAAAAGGCACTTCCTTGACCTGTAGACTACCTCTCTGCCAAATTTCAAGTAACTCTGTTCAGCCGTTCGGGCTGTAGCTGTGTCTAAAGGTCCTATGGAAAAATGCATGGGAAAAACGCGTTTTGGGACCCCCCTTTTTTCTCAGCCCCCACTTGACGAATCCCCCCGATACTTTCAGGGTAGGAGCGGAGCGTAGCGCCCCATTAGTTTTGAAAATTTCGCGAGGATTCGTCGACCGGCGCCAAAGTTATTCCAAATAGAATGTTGCGGTTTTCCTATGGAAACAGGGTCCTAACTATAACTACCTACTGGCGACCGCCAGTAGGTAATATATATATATATATATATGTAACAAAACCCTCCAAAAGAAGAAGTCCAGGGTCGCACTCCGCAAAGGTTTGTGGTGTAAAAATTATTTTATTTCATTTCTCTGCCCATTAGTGATCACAGAAAATCCCCTAAATCAACACGTTTCGGTCTTGACCCAAGACCTTGATCACGATAATGTTCCCCCACTCAACTCTCAACATATAACAGTGTTTACAGAGCCAGCGGCATTTCCTGTCATGTGATCGGAGGAGCATTATGGGATTTGTAGTTTTCAAAATTCAATTTAAACACATTGAAACAAATCATCAAAAAATAATGAATGCATGGTTTACACAAGTACAAATACTGTTTGAAAAAATACAAATCAACATTAAACTAATTATATTAAGTTCCAAATATTTTTTGATGCCCATCGTTACATTCAATAACATTATTAATCATCCTGTTCTGTTAACATTATTACACAAATAGTCCAGAAATCTAATGCATTTTTTTGCATCTGTATGTCAAACCTTCATTATTTATTCTACTGATTATTACGTTTATACTTTTCAAAAGATTTATTTATGATTCCTGCACCTATTTATTGGGTCCCCTCCAGTGGGGTGTCCTGGTCTTACGTATGGATCTCTTCCATCTGCCATTAATGCATTAACCAATTGGCACCAAAATAATAATACGGGAAAGACAAAAAAGAAACGAACAAATGTCAGAAAATTTGTATCTATATATTGATGGTAATCAGAGAGTCGAAAAAAAGCAGTCCAGCTACATAAAGTTTATAGGGTCATGACAGAAAGTTCTCTTCAGAGGTGGCTATATAATTCCTCACTTTGATTAAGGCCATTAGGTGTTAATGTCCTGAGTTTAATGATGTAACGAGATTCTTTCTGGCGTAAGATTTTTTCTCTGTTACCACCTCTGATATTTAATGGAATTGTTTCAATGCCATAATATTTCAAAAGCTTCCAATTGTTCGTATGGGCTTGTTCCATGTGTTTTGCCACGGCGTTTGTAGTGTCCTTGTTTGTTGTTGCTCGTGCATGTTCTAAAATACGCTTTTTAAGTTCACAAGTAGTGCTGCCCACGTATTTTAATTTGCATGGGCATTCAATAACATAAATTGCGAATTGACTTTTGCATGAGATAAGTTGTCTGATTTGCCAGTTTTTACCATTTGCTAAAGTGAACTCTTTTGTTGGTTTGGCAATTTCACACACCTTGCAATTCTGGCATTTGATAAAACCATTGGTTTTTAACCATTGTATGTTCTTTTTTCCTTTATAATGACTGTTGACCAGTCGATCCTTCAAGTTTCGGGCTCTGCGATATGTGATCATAGGATGGTTACCAATGATTTTGCTCACAGTTTCATCCATTTGCAATATCTTCCAGTTTTTTCTCAAAATCTTGCTTATTTTTTTGGCGTCATTTGAATAATCCATGATCATTCTTATGGGTTCAATATCCAATTTAGTCTCTTGTTTGGGTTTCAGACATTCTTCTCTTGATTTGTCATCCGCTCGTTTCCAACATTTTTTGATCAGTGTTTTGTTGTATTTTCTTAGTTCGAATCTTTTTGCTGTTAATGGACTCTGATTCTTCCATTCATTTTGTTCTGTACAGATCCGGCGGATCCTCAAAAATTCACCATAGGGTATGCTAGCAATGAGTGAGGGTTGGTGAAAACTGGTTGGTTCCAACGTGGCATTAGTGGCTGTGGTTTTCCGATGTAATGTGGTTTCAATTTGGCCACCTTTTATGTAAATTTCTGTGTCCAGAAAGATCACTTTCTTATTGCTTATCTCATAGGTGAATTTGAGTTTTGCCATGATGGAATTTAGAATCTGGAAGTATTCACCAAATTCTGCTTTGGTTCCATCCCAAATTATGAGTAAATCGTCTATAAAACGGTTCCACATAATTATTTTGTTGACATACTGATCATGTTGTGGGTGCCAGGCTACTTCTTTCTCCCACCAGCCATCACTAGGCAAGCGTAGCTTGGGCTGAAGGAAAATCCCATAGCCGTACCCATGTTCTGGCGGTAAATTTCATCCCCAAAGACAAAGATGTTTTGCGTGAGGCAAATCGATATCAGTTCCAGCAGCATTTTGTTATGATCGCTGTAATGGATGTTTCTTTCCTTTAGAAAAGATTCACAAGCCTTTATGCCCATTTCATTCTCAATGTTCGTATATAGGGCTATGACATCCATAGTAATAAGGTGATAACTGTCTTGCCAGGGTGTGTCTTGTAAGTTTCTCAAAAGATTTGTTGTATCCTTTATGTATGAGCTTAATCTCACTACATAAGGTGCTAGGAAAAAGTCAATGTAGTTGGCTATGGGTTCCAGTAAGATGCCTTTAGTTGATAAAATTGGTCTCCCTGGTGGTCTTTTGGAGTCTTTATGTAACTTGGGAAGGAAATAAATGGTCGCAGTTATCGGAAATTGAACAGTAAGGTATTTCACTTCATCCTCATCTAACAAGTTGTTTCTGGCCCATGTCCATAATTTTTTGTCCAGATCTCTTTTTATATCAATTGTTGGATTCAGTTTTAATTTCTCATAATATTCTGCATCCTTTAATTGCCGGTGTGCTTCTGTGGCATAGGCGCTGCGATCCCAAATGACTATATTGCCTCCCTTGTCCGCAATTTTTATTTCAATTTGGTTATCCTCTGCGAGGCATGTAAGTGCTTCCCTTTCTGTTTTTGTCAGGTTATCCACATATTTAGATGTTCTCCTTTTATGTATATCTTGTACTACTGCTTCCTGAAAGATATCAACTTTGTTACCTGGTGTCATAGATATATATATATATATATATATTCACTGAAAAAACCATAGGTTTCACACAAGTTATAGTTAGCTGTACATTTCACTCGTAAAAAACCAATGAAATTCCCCCGTTATAGTTAGTGCAGGCAACTATAACTCACGCGGCCGCAATCCTCTGCTGATGCTAATACTGTATTTAGACACTTATTTGCCCATGTCTTCTTCCATTAAATTTTAGCTATACATATATTACAAATATTTTTTTTTCATAAAGACACATATGTCATCAGCAGAGGATTGCGGTCGCGTGAGTTATAGTTGCCTGCACTAACTATAACGGGGGAATTTCATTGTTTTTTTACGAGTGAAATGTACAGCTAACTATAACTTGTGTGAAACCTATGGTTTTTTCAGTGAATTTGCAAGGTTTTTTAAATGCTAATTCCTAACTATAACGTGTGTGAAACCTATGGTTTTTTCAGTGAATTTGAACGTTTTTTTAAATGCTAAGTTACTTTACGCCATTCGTGGCGTGCGCGCCCAGTTAACGCAGTTCGTTCCGTGCGCGCACGGTGCGCTTCGCGCACCGTGCGCGCACAGTGAGCACGCGGTGCGCGAAGTTACGCGAAGTTACGCAGTTAGTGCCGTGCACGTACGGTGGTCACGCGGTGCGCTGCGCGCACCGCGTGCCCACGTTACGCGGGATGGGCCATGTACGCACGATGCGCTTCGCGCACCGTGCGCACATGGGGGACATATTATGTGCTTCGTTGTGAAAGGTATTCATTTTTAGTTTCCTTGATTTATATATGCCATGCTCAAATGGTGCCCTTCGGGCACCATTTGCACACGGGGTGGGGAAAGTGTGGATAATTTTTTTTTTTTTAATAATTTTAACCGTACGCGTACGGTAAGCGTAATCGGCGATTTTTGGAAAAAAATTAAAATTGTTTTTTTGGCCTTGGGGTTTGTTGGGGGACACCTATATCGATGCTGGGTGGTTAAGAACTAAATATACTACCCCTTTAGATGTTTTTTGATTTTGTTTATGCTGCCCCCCTCAGAGTGCGAGAGAGAAAATGGCGGCCGCCGCTTCCTGGTTTCGACCGATTCGAATGTTTACTTAGATCGAACAGCCAATCAGAATCGCGCTCGCGCACGTCACCGTACACGTACGGTAAGCGCACCGTAAGCGCACCGTAAGCTGGCTCAGATATATATATTGATTTAAAGGGTATTTTCTCAGAATCTACTGAACAGATTTACACCAAACCTACAAAAGGCACTTCCTTGACCTGTAGACTACCTCTCTGCCAAATTTCAAGGAACTCTGTTCAGCCGTTCGGGCTGTAGCTGTGTCTAAAGGTCCTATGGAAAAATGCATGGGAAAAACGCGTTTTGGGACCCCCCTTTTATCTCAGCCCCCGCTTGACGAATCCCCCCGAGACTTTCACGGTAGGAGCGGAGCGCAGCGCCCCACCTATTTTGAAAATTTCGCGAGGATTCGTCGACCGGCGCCAAAATTATTCAAAATAGAATGTTGCGGTTTTCCTATGGAAACAGGGTCCTAACTATAACTACCTAAAGGAGTGATTTGTAACTCCGAAACGCGTCGGACCTGGTGTTAATAAACACGCATTCTATTGTGGCCTCGGCTCCAGTGTTCTTTCGTCCCGTGAGGGGAAAGTGAGACGCAGCGGTATCGAGTGGATATATATATATATATATATATATATTATCTACTGGTGGTCGCCAGTAGATAGTTATAGTTAGGACCGTGTTTCCATAGGAAATCTCAAAATTCTATTTTGAATAACTTTGGCGCCGGTTGACGAATCTTCGCGAATTTTCACAACTAATGGGGCGCTCCGCTCAGCTCCTACCCTGAAAGTCTCGGGGGGATTCGTCAAGCGGGGGCCGAGAAAAAAGGGGGGTCCCAAAACGCGTTTTCCCCATGTATTTTCCCATAGGACCTTTAGTCGAAGGTACAGCCCGAATGGCTGAACAGAATTACTTGAAATTTGGCAGAGAGGTAGTCCTCAGGTCAGGGAAGTGCCTTTCGCATATATGGAGTCAATCTGTTCAGTATTTCCAGAGAAAACTGCATTTAAAAGCACATACATATCTATAGCCGCGCACGGTGTCGTGCGCGAGTGTAATTCTGATTGGTTGTTACATGTCAGTCAACGTTCGAATCGGTCGAAATCAGGAAGTGTCAGCCACCATTTTGTTTGTATTCAGTGCGAGAGTGGAAAAGGAAGGTGGCCAACGTGAAAAGGGGGCAGGGTAGAGAGTTCCTGACCCCCTAGCCTTTGTCAGGGGGTCCATGAAGGACCCCGAAGGCAGAAAAAAACATTAATTTTTTTTTTTTTAAATCGCGGGGAAGCGCGCACCGTGCGCGCACCGTGAAAAACCATTAAAACAAAAATAACATTTTAATACGTAGTTTATTGAAAAATAAATATATATAAAAAAAAAATACATACATAACTTAGCATTTAAAAAACCATACAAATTCACTGAAAAAACCATAGGTTTCACACACGTTATAGTTAGGAATTAGCATTTAAAAAACCTTGCAAATTCACCTAAAAAACCATAGGTTTCACACATGTTATAGTTAGGTGGATATTTCACTCGTAAAAAACCAATGAAATTCCCCCGTTATAGTTACTTCAGATAACTATATCTCGCGCGACCGCCACTCTATCACAAGGATGATGTCATCAGTGATGTCAAGAGTGATGCCACTGACCATGTCATGAGTGATGTAATATGTGACGTCATGAGCAGAGGATTGCGGGCGTGCGAGTTATAGTTATCTGCAGTAACTATAACGGGGGAATTTCATTGTTTTTTTACGAGTGAAATATCCACCTAACTATAACATGTGTGAAACCTATGGTTTTTTAAGTGAATTATATATATATATATATTTGTTACCTACTGTTGGCCGCCAGTAGGTAGATATAGTTAGGACCTATTTTCCATAGGAAATCCGCAACATTCTATTTGGAATAACGTTGGCGTCGATTGCCGAATCTTCGCGAATATATATATATATATATATATATATATTTTACAGCAGCTTGTGATACACTCCCGCTTTCGTACGGAAATCACTAGTACAGACCAGCTTGTGCAGCATTATTTTTTTATTTTCTACTCCTCATATGTCAGGACGCGTTTCGGCCGTCCAAGCGGCCTTGATCACCTGATCGCACGTCACTGAAAGACCCGTTTTTAAAGTGCAAGTGCATGGATCAACAATAGACATAGATGACATACTCTGTTTTCCTTACTTTAGATCACTGAAAGTTGACCATCATTGATCATATTATAATTTATAAGGAAAACAATCTTAATTGTATAATACACATGTATGCCAATAGTGCAACTCAAAAAATTAAAGCCTAAATGCATTAGTACTCGAATATAAATATGCATGTCTAAGTGAGTTAACTTAGGGCAAATGTATAATGAGAATGTCATTGATTGTTAAAATTACACTTAAGTTGATTCATTGCATAATATAAAGTGCTCACCGAAATAAAGTGCTATAGTTATATCCTTTTAAAGTATACACAATACTAAAAAATAGATATACTATGATACAATTAAAACCATGAAATATGTAACATTGCAACAAACAATCAGGAACATGAAATTGGAAGAGAATACTTTCTAGAGGGATATCATATATGCATTACAATTTATCTATAGAGGATCTGGTGGAATACCAATCAACCATGCTGTTTAAAATTAATTCAATAAAACCAGCTTGGTGACGCAGTTAAAACAATCAATATAAAAAAACAAACATAGATAAAACTACCCATGAAATTCCTCTAAAATTGATTGTAAAAAACCAGCGTCCACATAAACATAGCCACATACAATACAGATAGCCATATAGTATAGGGCACCCTCTATTTCCAAATAGATATTAGAGTAGGGTGTGAAGATCTTCCGTCGTGTTTAAACCACCTGGCCATTTGCTATTAAACTCCAATATATAGTTGGTCTCAAGCCTACGGAGGGTAGCCTCCCTATCCCCTCCTCTTTTTGTTGTAGGGATGGACTCAATAGCAAAATAGTGAAGAAATCGCGGGTCACTATTGTGCGTGGCTTCAAAATGTCTAGCGACCGGGTAATTCTGATCTTTAAGTTGCACTATTGGCATACATGTGTATTATACAATTAAGATTGTTTTCCTTATAAATTATAATATGATCAATGATGGTCAACTTTCAGTGATCTAAAGTAAGGAAAACAGAGTATGTCATCTATGTCTATTGTTGATCCATGCACTTGCACTTTAAAAACGGGTCTTTCAGTGACGTGCGATCAGGTGATCAAGGCCGCTTGGACGGCCGAAACGCGTCCTGACATATGAGGAGTAGAAAATAAAAAAATAATGCTGCACAAGCTGGTCTGTACTAGTGATTTCCGTACGAAAGCGGGAGTGTATCACAAGCTGCTGTAAAGTGTTACCGGCGTGGATTGCAGCCGGTTTACAGACCCCCCTCGAAGCAAGAAGGCTTTACCAGAGGCAGTCCAATCGCCCTCAGGCGTCTACGGACTATCGACATTGCGGGCTCGTGGTGTGGATTTGGAGTGGACCCCGGGGGCACTAAGCATATATATATATATATATATATATATATATTCGCGAAGATTCGGCAATCGAATATATATATATATATATATATATATATATATATATATATATATATTCGCGAAGATTCGGCAATCGACGCCAACGTTATTCCAAATAGAATGTTGCGGATTTCCTATGGAAAATAGGTCCTAACTATATCTACCTACTGGCGGCCGACAGTAGGTAACAAATATATATATATATATAATTCACTTAAAAAACCATAGGTTTCACACATGTTATAGTTAGGTGGATATTTCACTCGTAAAAAAACAATGAAATTCCCCCGTTATATTTACTGCAGATAACTATAACTCGCGCGCCCGCAATCCTCTGCTCATGACGTCACATATTACATCACTCATGACATGGTCAGTGGCATCACTCTTGACATCACTGATGACATCATCCTTGTGATAGAGTGGCGGTCCTATATAGGGATATGGAACTATTGCCAGAAACAGACACATAACCAGAGATTCGGCAATGATGAGTGACTGCTGTAAAGCCACCAGAGCACTTTTTTTTGACATTGTTATAAAATTTTATTAGCACACTGTCCGTGCAGACAACACGTGACTACAAGCTATGGCACCTGGTTTTAATTTTCTTGGTGCAATGGGGACATGGCACTATTACCAGAAAGAGATACATACCATTAACTGGAGAATTTAGCAAGAATATTTAATTACAACGGGGGAAAACACGCGCCAATTTAGGACGTGTTCACATGATAACATGAGGTTAGAGAGTAATGAGCATAATTGCCCTCTCTCACACATCTTTACCAACTGCAATGCTCAGATTGATGAGAAGTATTCTTTTGAAAGAAACATTGTCTAATGTGTATGAAATCAATATATAAATAACCTTCGTGACCATTCCAAAATGGATGCTACTGTAGTTGGACTTGTTTCATTCATTGATGTTGCATACTTGATTGTCCTATGTTCATGACTGTGTATTCAAAACTGACGCTGTCCCGACACCCCAGTGTGTGAGCAAGACTGCTAAGACAGTCGAAAAGCGTTACTGGCAAATAAATACCTTGGTATTGTATTTATCCTGAGAGTGCGATCATTTTGTTCTAAAGGAATTCTACTTGTCCAGTGGGCTTCGCTGTCATTTTCGCACCACCTCTCTATGGGTTGAAGGAGTAGGAAGGAGCATTTGAAGACATCGACCCGTTTGTATATAAATATATACACTCCTCGTGTGCGTGCTCTCTTCTTCGGGGTCGATGTCTTCAAATGCTCCTTCCTACTCCTTCAACCCATAGAGAGGTGGTGCGAAAATGACAGCGAAGCCCACTGGACAAGTAGAATTCCTTTCGAACAAAATGATCGCACTCTCAGGATAAATACAATACCAAGGTATTTATTTATAGACCTGCTTGATCCGTGCACAATGTGTACAACATGTCTGAGGCGATGTGTGAGGAAATGGGGTGTATTATTTGGTGTAGTTGTGCAGCCTCACCGTGTAATACAGTTCACAATCCCTTTAAGACCAGTAGGTTTCATTTATCATACCTTCAGTTTAACCCTGGGTAGCTGTGTTGCTCTGAGCAGCAAAGCTTACACAAAGGAACAAGTGTAAACCATTTAAACAGCACCAAAACAATTGAAGAAGAAATCGACAAGACACTCAAGAAATCCAAGACCAGTTTTTTAAAATAGAATGTATTTTTAGACACCACAATGAAAAAGACCAACTGAAGGGTTCCGGAGATATAGAATTTATAGGAGGTACAGTAAATCAAAGCATTTCACTCAACCTTGAACAAGCAAGGGAAAATTCAATGATTTTGACACTTAAAAACGTTTTCACCAATAAGTTGGGCTAGTTGTAATGCAGTCACTTAGAGTCCTCTTAGACGACAAACTCCAGTAGGGAGCCAGTCACGGGGATCAGCAAGATCCTCAGAAACAGTTACCTCAGCAGTTGAAGAAGTCTTTAGTCAGTTCCAGGAAGCGTTATCCGTTGCACTGGTTACCTATGGAAGTGGTCGTGATGCAAAGGATGAAGGATGCTTAAGATGCTCAAGGATGTTGTGAAAGCAATGTGGTTGATGGGGGTCTTTCTGTGGACATTCCTTGTCCATGGAGTGGGTTCAGTCTAATACCTAGCTCTTCCCTGCAACACCGCCTCTGACATCAACCCCAGAAGACGAATTTAGTGATGTCCATCGAACTCTACACATGCAGATAGAGGCTTGAAACATAAAAAACAATAGTGAAACAGCAAGCCTTTAGAGCAACCACACCTCCCTCAACGTTACCCCACAATTAGACCAGAGTCCAAAAAGTTGTATAGCGTGCACATCCACTACTCCCGCAGCTTCCAGAGAGTGATCCCAGGGATCAAAATTAATTCAATCACGACTGTGAAGTGTACCACAATGAGTAAATTCCAAAATGATTCCGACCATCCAGTCAATATATATCCAAAATATTCTTTAATCTTCACATGAGTATTGAAAAAACAGCCGACGCGTTTCGTCCAACTCTTGTGGACTTCATCAGGGCTGTGGAACATACAAAAACATATAGTGTATAGTACAAAAAAAGACTGACAGTACAACAATTATAAGTCCAAGACAACACAATAATAAACCCACACGGGATAGTATAGAATTTCATAAATATACCTACAGGGACAATATAAATACACAAAAAATCATTGTGGTGACCAAGAAAGTGAATTGAGAATGGGAACAAAGGGGTTGCTGGGTTATTAGTCTATAATATCGGAGATCCTTGTTTAGTTCAGTACCTAACCATATTAATTAAGACCAATATGGAAAAGCATTTGACTAAGTGCTTGTTTGATCAGTCCAATCTTTGGTGTTAGTCACATGAACGTAACTACAGTTATTAAAAAAACACAGAGCTTTGAAACATGCGTATATAAAAATATTTGCAAACATTCTTTTTAAGGTTTGATGTAATTTGTTTTCCAACAAATGGACTAATCAAGGAGCTCTACCTCACCCATTTGGTCTAGAGAGAACAGTTGCATTGGTATCTAGATAGGGATCAATTACGACATGTTTGTCAAACGACAGGCGTACACTTGTGACATTATATAAGAGACATATACTTTACTCTCATGTGCTGTGTTTACTGGACAGATGACACACAAATGTAACAGATGTTGCTAGAACAGTAGAAGGGAACAATTCAACCCCATATATGCCTAGATTGTACAACTGTTTTGGTATCCACAATACACAACTGCTGGTCATCTAGATGCGAGCCCATTCATTATACAGATATTCCATAATCCCTAATCAGATGAACAGCTGCGTGATCCACAGATCAAATACATTATTTTCCTTTTTCTAGAATTTTATTCTTTACGTATACACGTTCGCCTATAACTGATATCGACAAAAGAATGCCTCGCTTTGGAAGAGGAAAGCCACTGTATTTAAGAGACATTGTAAGTAGTCTTTATTTGATGAATCCATTCGAGGTGCTTTGGTGAAGCTTGCTGCTGACAAAGAATGTTGTGAGCCTGGCATCCTTTGCTGCAGTTCAGAGGGTGAACAAATCAACAATGACACAGCAGAAGTCGGAGAGAGGAAGTTGGCACTGCCCTTGAAGTCTGTTGAGTGCCTGTGCCTCTCTGCTGATCTCTGGGTAGAAGCCTTTGGAACGTTTTTAAAAAGTCGCTGTATGATTTGTGATAATTAAAGTTCGCAAACCGTGGTTTGTGATGGTAATTTCGTTGCTGTATGTTTGTGCTTGGGAACATTCAAATGGAAAATTAATAAACAATTTTTTTTTACAGTTCCAGGAAAAGGGCCCAAACATCCATCCAGTTTCAGTCAAAGAATTAAAAAGTGTTCGAACACCCCCGCCTTCAGTATAATACTGTTCCCGTCATGGTAAACTCTCGCAAAAACATTGACGTCAATCCAGGTTTCAGATGCAAACTCTTTCTACAAGAAAATGTGTTAGTAAAATAGTTGAACATCTGGTTGAGCAGGAAACAGGTACCTCTTCCGCAAAGTTACAAGAAAAGGTTGGTGCAAATCAGGTTTCAACAGAATGGTAGAAAACATGAGTCTTTACAAACTTCACAAACGGCAACAAATCTGGTTTATAACCCCCCCGCACTTGAACCACCTCCGATTAGTACACATCCCACATATACATTTATGAATAAACTTACACCAGCCACGTGTTTGCATTATCTGAGGAAATACTTGGCTGCAGTTTTATTTCATGCATGGGCTCTACATTACATCATCGACCTCGTGAGTCACAGTGGTAAGTCCATAATTCAAGATGACAAGGCTATAAAAACATGTTTACAGTGTCAATACTCATTCTGATTGGCACAATTCACTCTGTCAGGATCATAAATCATAATTACGAGACAGGTCATAAATCATGTTTGACAGGCCATAAATCATTTGTGCCCTACATAAATCATTTTGCCAGGCTCATAAAACCTTGCTACATGACAGGTCTTAAAGCGCACTGCCTCATGAATGTACCTTCTGTAGGGGCAGCGCAGTCCTTTAAATGCCCTGTGCCCCGGCTGAGGGTGCGTTGGCTCCCCCCCCCCCCCCCCTGGGTGGTTCAAACATTACTTGTCAGTCCTGGGCCCTCGTTGGCCTGTTATCTCCGCACCAACCTTGGCGCGCTTTCATTCACCTCAGGTTGTGGGGGGAACGCCCTTCCACTCGTTGTTTGCCGCTAAGGCGGCTTGGACTGGTTATTTCTGGGGCCTGATGGCTGTTATTCGGGGGCTGCCTCTGCCACAAACGTTAGTTGGGGAAACAAGCATTGGCATAGCCAACAGGTCTCGCCTTTGGGATCTTATAAGTGTTTAGCCATGCAGCACACAAGCTGCGAGGTTACAAACATCAGAAAGTACATTCAGCAGCCCGTCACATTTTATGTATCAGCGGCAGGACCAGAATAATTCCACCCTGCATGCCCTGTGAGAAGGATTAAGCAACAGCATTAACAACAGAGATGTGGTGGGTGCGAAGGAGACATGGAAGGCAGCAAGGCAAGGGGTGCCAGCCAAGGCGGGAGCCTGGTCCATCAAACGGGAGGTGGTGACTTGAACCATGCAACAGGCCTCCTGCACTAATGCATGCACTCAGGTGATGCGTGATTTTTGGATTAAATGGGAAATCAATGGCCATTGATTTACAAGATGGTTTGAGTAAACTAAATTTGGAGTACTCTTTTTTTCAATATTAAATTAATGTGCGTCCAAAGAATCTAGAAGGCAGCCAGTCACCTGCTAATATCCACTGGCACTGGCATGATGAGATGCCAACTGAAGGCAGCCAGTCACCCTGCACCAGCTGCTGAAGACAGCCAGTCACCCTGCTTCTCTGCACTGGCACGGTGAGATGCTGACACTCTGCGCCGGACACACACACATGCACCGCACCTTGGCCTCTTTACTGAGACTGCAGACGTGGCCCAACCTAGGAGGGCAAGAGGTTCTGCATGGTTAGGGGCACAGAGGGTCCCTCTGCTCATGGACAGGGTTAGCAGGGTTAGCAGAGGCGAGACTCAAAAACATGCTTTGCTACCGCGAGAGCCACAAACACAAAATACATGGAAAACGAAGACGGCATTAAGTACAACATGCTTTGCTACCTTGAGGGAGGGAGGGTGATGGGATGATTGTGTGTCATGCAGCTACACAGAAGGGAAAGGGCAGAGGGAGGAGGCAGGAGCCAGCAGACAGCCTGACGCAGCTCTTTGTCTCATTCCCCGGCAGTGCCTGCTATCATGTCCAGCACCTGTCGGTTATACTGTCCGGGGATCTGAAGTGCACAGATGCTCGGCTTGTTGAGGAGTCTTTCTGCACATGTGCAGCGCATGATGAGAAGCCGCCATGCACGCGTGTAGTGCCTGTTAATGAGCTAAGCATACATCGACACAGCGAGTGAAAAAGCACAAACAAAAAAGTAAGTTAAAGCACGTTAGGATCACTGATAGAAAAAAAGAACAAAAGTGAAAGCTCATCTAAAAAAAGCACGAACACTAAAGTAAGTTAAAGCGTACGACAATGAAAGCTCATTTAAAAAAAACAGATGGCCCAAGTTAGTTAAAGCGCATGACAGTGAAAGCTCTTTAAAAAAAAACATATGGCCCCTGCGCGCGCTGCTGCTCAGATGGCCCAAGTTAGTTAAAGCGCACGACAATGAAAGCTCTTTAAAAACAAGCACGCGAGTGGTGCACACCGCGCGTGGTGCGCGCCGCTCTAATTAAAATCAGATTGTGTCAATAACAATGTCTTGAATGAAGAAGTTAACATATCTCCCTAGGGGTTCCAGGATGGAGTCACAGCCTGAAAGGATGGGCCTGCCTGGAGGGTTATTGAGATCTTCCATAAAAGGCCTTATACAAACATCCACAAAGGCCGCTGAAGAGGAAGGCTATATTAGCCACAATGAGTTTCTATTTTTGAACAACAAGAATCCTAGAACTCCAGTACTTTACACACTCCCGAAGGTTCAGAAAGATCTCAATAACCCTCCAGGCAGGCCCATCCTTTCAGGCTGTGACTCCATCCTGGAACCCCTTGGGTGATATGTTAACTTCTTCATTCAAGACATTGTTATTGACACAATTGCCTATGTTAAGGATACAACACACTTTATTAACATAGTAGAAAAAGAAACTTTTGACCCATCATGCGAACTCTTAGTCACCTTGGACATAGAGTCCCTTTATACCAACATCCCACAAGACAAAGGCGTGAAAGTCATTGAATAGCATCTCAACAATAGACCCAATCACACAAGGTACCCACTGAATTTATCATTTCCCTTCTCCAATTAGCTCTCCCTGAAAACTACTTTTTGTTTAAAGGGAAATACTATAAACAAAGAAAAGGCACGTCCATGGGGGCAGTTTTTGCACCTAATTTTGCAATACTGTACGTCGATGAAATAGAGAAAGAATTTATCCTCAATGACAGTAACCCACAGCACAATAAAATCAAAAGCTGGCATCGATATATCGATGACGTTTTTATGATCTGGCATGGCTCCACTCAGGAACTGGAAGAATTCTGCCTCTGGCTTAACAATTGTCAACCAGATCTAAAATTCACACATAGCTCCTGCAATCACTCTATAGACTACCTAGACGTAACTGTCATTCAATCTGAGGGTCGCTTATACACCACCCTCTACAGAAAACCACTGAACGCAATACCCTCCTACACTACAAAAGTGCCCACCCCAGAGCACTTGGAGATGGGCTTCTCTTCGGGCAATTCCTAAGAATCAGAAGGAATTGCAAGCTTAAAGAAGACTATTTTAATGAAGCTAACACACTCTGTGATAAACTGCTCCACAGAGGTTACCCTAGACGCCTAGTCAAATACTCTACGAAAAGAGCATGGTACTCTCACAGAGAAATACTCTTGGAGCCTAAACCCAAGAAAGTCCTCTCACGCATCACCTGTGTTACCACTTTCTGTCCTGCTACCAACAACATAACTAAAGTGGTTAAAAAACATTGGCCTAACTGACATCCATAAATATTACCAATGAAGCACCCCTCTTTTCATTCAGGAGAGGACGCAATATAAAAGACCATTTGTTTAGAGCCCAAAAACCTACACCTAAAAACAATAGAATACAGTCTTTTCTGGGATTGCCTCCTGTTATAGGCCATTTTAAGTGTGGTAATTGTGCTGCATGTCCTTTCACAAATAACACAAAAGTATTTCAATATGACATTGTCGTGCATCATTTGAATTTTTTCTCCATCTGTAACTCCACAAATGTAATCTACTGCATCCAATGCCCATGCAACCTTAAGTACATAGGCCAGACAACACAGAAAATCAAAGCAAGAATTGGACAACATAGAAGCAGAATCCGCTGTCAAGTCACGACAGCCCCTCTTGTCGAACATTACATGGAAATAGGACACACAGAACTGGATATTCAATGGCAAGTGATCGACATATTTCATCCCAACAATAGAGGTGGCGACCCCCACCTCATCCTAAATAGACTGGAATGCAAATGGATGTTCAACTGCCGCTCGATCGAATTTGGCCTTAACTCTATTGATGAGTGGAATATGATTCTATAAGATTATTGCAACAGTGTTGACATTGTACAACTGCTACAGATCCTTCCTTATATGACAACATCCTATGTGGATACAATGCGCCATTGCAATATAGTGGCTACCTTTCATTCTACCCTGCATTGGACATGGGCGCCTACATTGCTGTACATTTTTTTATCAGAGCTAAATTTTACTTTAATTGTAATCGCATGTATATGCGATGACAACGTTACATTGCTGTACAATGTTTATCTTAATTGATTTTGCATGTATATTCGCGAAGACATTACTGCAACATGAGGCCACTTTTGAGTTGTTTTTTCCCCTTTTTAACTCACCACATGGTTGTCTAGCGATATTCATACCGCTAACCCTTTCCTTGTAATCATCCCTCCCCTCACCCAACATGGCCGCCTCTGGCCCCTTCCGTTTTCCGGTTGCTACGCCCCTTGACTACGGGTGACACATGCGCTTGCACTACACATCTCCAATGCCTTATCAGTCAGTCCGTGTCAGGCACACCACACGCTCTGGACTGCTGCCAGCGGCATTTTTATCGGGACCCACTCCCAACACACCCACGTAAGTCCTTCTACCCTGTGGACATGCATCCATGCTGCTGTTCTGCCGGCGCAGTCCACCCCTTGCTAAAATGGCCTTTCCCTCCGTTTAGAATCACTGGGGCACTCGGTTAATTAATACGAGCCCCCGCCCCTGAAGAAATACTCGAACAGGCCTTCACACCCGACTTCCAATTCGACCCACTACCTCCGACCACCACGAGACGCTCCAGTTGGACCCTGCCCTTGATCTATTCAGCGCATATTAGGTAAGTTCTTTACTACTCATGCAACCTTCTGCGGGTTTATAATTCAGGCTCCTTACTGCCTTCCTTTTCCCCCCCAGCACGCCGTGGTTCCTAACCTCTTGATTCACCATCGCTCTACGAGTTTATCCCTCAATAAGCACGCCGCAATGCGAGTTAGTCTTCCTTGCGCCCTTCCAATTACACTCCATTGTGACCTCATCTAGGCACGCTAATTGCGTTCTCTTGCTGCCTGCTCCCCCATACCTACACCGTAGCCTCAAAAGATTCCACCATGCACCGTGCTCTATATAACACACGCAATGAGCCCATTTAATTACCTGCCTCACGGTTATCAGTGCTATTCGATCTACAGTGGTTGGCCACCACTATTCTACCCGCCCTGTGCAATACACACCACCAGCTTCTTGAATTTACCTTGTTAGGCACGTAATTTTGACTGCCTTTACGATTACTAACGCTCTCCTCCTCCAGGAACGCTCGCCAACACTTCAGTCAATAATTGTGTCCCCGTGCTTCCCAGCACCAAATTTATTGGTTCAGACCTAGGCACGCCGTAATTGATATAGGCTCATAGCCCATTCTTCCTAGACATAATTGTTACCTTATCCTCCCGAGACTTTCGCTTTAGCACAACGCAATTAATTAAGAGTTGGTTTAGTACTCCTACGGACACAGTTTTGATTGATACCTTTCCCTCATTTTAGATTCAAAGTGCTCTCACTCACAATGTCCTGATGATGATCTTGATTGACTAAGATTGAAACGCCGTCGACCGCAATATCAAAGTTCCCTAAAACTGTAAAAATTACTTGGGGTTCTTTTGAACTTTGTTTCAATGCGATGTACTGTTTTTACTGTCACTAATCACCTCACTTCACGCACTATCACATATTTATGTGTGAGCACTATAGTTTCCATTAATTGTCTCTCTGCAAAATGAAAGAAACAGAAGATATATGATGTTTAATAAAATGTGGTGCCTTCCTAAAAGTACACTGCGTCCTTGTATGTATTGCTGACTGAACCCACCTTGGTTTCAGTACCTCAGTAACTCTAATTGACTTTAACTAAATAGCTTATAGCCTTGCTACTGGAGGATCCTTGTGACCTCACTCAGACCATTGTTTTTGTTAACTATACTATTACTCCAGGTCACAATAGTGTGGGGTCCCCTTGTTCTTGAAACACGTCTATTTCAGAAAGACACACGCAAAGACCAGTGAAAATAATGCAAAAAAACCACACGCACAAGCGTGTGGAAAACCCAGAGCGATTCCAAGAAGTCGTTTTCCTAGAGCAGTGCATGCGCGCTGCGCTAGGCTCGTCTTAAAAAGGCGCACGCCCATGCTAATAGCCTGAGCATTGAACCAAACTTCCTTAGTGCTAGTCAGGGAAAGCCTGGCTATAACTAATGTGCGAAATACTTGTGGGAACCTCCATTGCTCCCTCTCAACTCTTCCTCAGATGGCCATTCCCTAACTCAATGAGAAATATTCGCTCATATATGATCTTTTCTACAGTCCTTGGCTTCTGAGTTCTTCTTCATATTCCCCTTCCATAGCCCATTCCCTCCTGGGAAAGATTCCCACTTCACACACTGATTGTAGAATCAACCAATGAACAGTACGAAGAAGGGTTGCGAAAAAGCAATGAAGATTACCACGAGTAATCAGAGCATTACGACTCAAAACATTTCTTACCCAAATGGGAACATGCTAAAGCCCAATGCCTGAAGGATGAATGAATGAATGAATATATATTTGTAGAGCGCATGGCTACCAGAGGCCTCCCAGCGCTAGCGACAAAGTAATGAGTCGATAAAGGAGCATTTAAGGGAACAGCAGGGTCTTCAGAGCCTTACGAAAGGAAGAGTGACGGAGGATCAATGAGATTAACAAATAAGCAAAACATACCATATCAGAAGTCATATGAAACACCAGTAGGAAATATACTAGAAATACACCGCAGCCAATCAAATACAATTGTATGCAGACCCCAGCAAAAGCACAACAGCAGACCAACCTACAGCTAAGGCAGAACCACCAGAAACCTACATGTGGTAGTGCACAAGTAAAGTACAAGGAAGGGCCCAAGACTCTGCCCTACATAAACGAGGAGAGGAACACAAGAGGCACAGCCTACGAGGCAACAGCACCCCTTGTTAAATATCCTTGAATAAACACAGGCTTGGCACTGTCGCCTGATAACCTCGAACAATAGGATAACCAACTCAACGGTTGGGACTAGTTGTGGAGGGTGTAAGTCAAGGTTTAATAGCTCCAAAAGGATAGAGTCACATCTACAAAACTCAGATGTGCATTCCAAATAAAGAAACACTGACCTGCGGACATCCAAGCACTCACAAAGAAATGTCATCCTCACTCAGAGTAAACCTAAAGAAGTACAAGCGTTTAGCCACAGACCAGGTCGCCAGATGAATTAATTTATTATGGCCTGACGCAAAAGAGGTAGATGGATGAGACTGGGATTATACAGAGGTCTCAATGAAGTGATTCCCACTAAAAACACTACTTTATGGGAAAGAAAATGCCATTCAATGACTCAGAAGGAGGATCCTGAAGAGTTTGCTACACTAGTTGTACATCCCAGGAAGGTACTAAAGCTTTCGGTAGAGGGGCAAAGGACGAAAGAGCCACAAAAAATCCCTTGGCTACCGAAGAACCAAAGCATCAATGCCCCAGGCCAGAGTGTAGCAGAATCTTGAACAAAAATTAGGAATTACTCGATTGTCCCTGGAGGTTGATAGATCCAGGAAGGGTGTCCCACACTTCTGGCAATTAATGCAGAAGATGCTTCTGGAAATGCAGTAGTCCTGGTAGGATGAAAATACCTGACTCAGATGGTTTGTCTGCAACTTCCCACCTTTATATAAATTGCCAAGAGACAGGAAAGATGAAGCAGCAGCACCCACTGGAAAGTCCTTGTTGCCACCTGCATCAAGGCCACCGACCTCACCCCCTCCTCTGTTGACATACACCATGGAAACGGTGTTGTCGGTCTACACCTTCCTGTCATTTACACAAAGGAGCAGGGAGAATGCCTGTTGGTGCCTCCAAATTGCTTCCTGCTCTTTTCAGTTGGATGAATGATTGGACTCAGACAAGAACCCTCGACCCCAAGCTTCCTCGGAACCCAACATTGCCTCCCACATAAGAGCACTGCATAATCGGAACCAGTGGGGATGCCAGATCCAGCAACACTCTTTTGAAAAAATGTAACATGCGGAGCGACCAGTGCCTTCACATACATAGATGGGTGGGGACCAGAAGAAGCCATTCATGGATACCCAACTAGGGGTCTGCCAGCAGCTCCTGAGTCCAGGAACATGGAGATAAGCATCATGAAGGTACAAATGTGCTAAGTTATCTCCAGGCTGGGTCATCGCTGTGATTTGTAGGAAGTTAATAATCTTGAAGAGTAGATAATGAATCCATTTGTTCAAGAGCTTCAGGGATGCCCCCTGTGAGTGCAGGAGTGGGTTCGATATCTGAATGCAGATAGTGAGCAAGACGTCCCCCTCTGACCGTGTCTTAATTTCCAAAACGACTTCAGCTTGGGCAAGCACTATCCAGAAGAAGAGCATACAACAAAGCAGTGCCTGGACACAGAATGCCTTCTTACCTCGCTAAGGAACGGATTAATGAAGTTCCGCTAATCTCGTGAGTTACGCCTCAGACCTAGAAGCAAAGCTGCACCGAATCCATCATTAGCTGGTGATCCACCTATCACCGTCCTACACTTTTTCGACTCCTCATTGATGGCAGGACTTCCAAAACCCACCACAGCCAGGACAACAAGACCCACCACCTTTCCCAGCACCATCCACCTAACAGGAAAACAAGTGTCCACCAAAAAAACGAAATCACACTGCCAGCCACGGCCTCAAATGACGACAGGATAGCTCCATACACAAAGAACTCACTGTCTGACAGGATATGACTGGGACCTTTTATATTTTATGTTACCTCGCTTCCTGCCACAGCTTCAAATGAAGTAGGAATGTATTTTCTTTACCATCAGAAGGATTGGATACTTTCAGAAAAAAAATTAAGAAAGTAAAATGTTGATTTTACTCAGGGTATGCATTCTAATCAAGATACAGTGTGTTTACTGCAAAACGTTTTATAACCCAAAAGGCTCAGGTTACATTTTCGGTCGGGCCAACAAAGCAGATAATCCTTAAAAAACAACACAATAAATTAAATACCATTTACGTTGGGTAATTTCCAACCCTGTTATTTACAGTTCTAAGAAACCGTGTATTCCGCTTTAGCAGGTACTGTAAAAATCGAAGTTATTCCTGACTTGTTCCATGTGCATAGATTGTAAAAGGAGTCACAAGTGCACATGCAAGCAGAGGCTCGTAAAAAGTACTCAAGCTGATGTAAATAACCTGTTGCCGCCGGGAGATGCGGCTCAAAGCTGCAGCTGTTCGGTCAGCTGTGAGCTATTCACGGTTTCATAATTGTCATGTGCTCCCAGAGCACCTTAGTCACTGCAATTTATCTCCTACAAATACACGAGGGGAATTTTCTATCATTTAAGCCTCACATGCTGGTCACAGCCACCAGCTACTGGGGAACTCTGGGGAGGTCACCATGGTATGCACTTTACTAACTAGTAGGTCTTGAGTCTGCTTGGCTTATAAATAATTCAGCCCTGGTCGCCAATTAGTCGACTTTGCCAGCCACAGAAAAAGTTACCCGACTGGCTCTGCAGTAAACATGACGCGGTGTTGCACAACATGGTGAGCTGTCATACAAGGATGCGAGGCAGGGAGAGGCGGTATGTCGCAGTTAAACATTAGATTGTGCAAGCATTTAACATCAAAACTACTGTAAAACATATCCGACTCTAGCTGAAATATGCGGCAAAATACCAGCTCCGTTTTGTCCAGCTGGAAATAATTCTGGTGAATTGTTGAGTCAGCCCTGGAACATTTTCCCACTAGTCCCTTGCAGCTTCTTCCTCACACCGCCCTTGAGTGACCCAGGCAGCCTCACAGATGTTTATGCACCCAGGTGTTTTTTTACTGACCGGGTATTATTTTCCCGACGACATTACGCCACTTTGCCTGCCGAGACTTGGACTCCATTAGTCAGGAACAATTTAATATAGAAACATTAGCAAGACTTACCTCTCCTGTGACTATGGAGCATATTTGTTTTGCTCCAGAGATTGCTTTGCTGTTTTCAAGGGCAGCTGCTTTTCTTTTTCACTGTCACTGCAGGCTCTTGGAGCTGCTTAGAACCCAGGACCAGGGGACATCTCTGCAGCTTCTGTGAGGAGACCAAGTCCCAGAGATGAGACCCCCATGAAGGACTTGTAGTGCAGGGAGTTCCCCAGTCGCACGGCTATCTGCAGAGTGCATGCGCCGCAGGCGCCAACCATCTTAAATCTGGAAATCACCCTACGTTTATAGGGCAAGGAACATAGAGGCTGCGCCGGTGTCCAGCTTGAAACGTTTTGATGAGCAATTCAAGGCCAACGCAGTGAAATCCTCTGTGTACCTTGCACAACTATGCTCCTGAATTTGACTTCCTGGTCAATGGAAGCCTGTTGTGCACATAGAGTAGGGGTGTTGTGGTCATTGTGCAGTGTCTCACTCAGTGTTCTGCATTCATTAGATGTGAAAGTTTTTATTGTGTGATAAAGACAAGATTGAGAAGAAAGGAGAATAGCAGTCATATCATTTTGCTAGTTTGCCGGATCAGATGCATTCTAAGACAGAGTTTGGAAAGGGATCATTGTTCGTTACGGAGTATTCTCACTGGCACAAGGCGTGGCCAAAGATTCAAATCCACTGTCCCAAATTTGCTGGGTTCAAAGCTTCTTGTTGCCACAAAAAAACTATCACATCACTCTTACAAACACATCACTCAAGCCACACTCTTTGAAGGAACGGAAACATCAATTTGAGTCTTGGGTGGGCAGCCAGACCCATTTGCGGATCTCACAAAGTAAATGTGATAAAACATTATTTAGAGCTGTGAGTAGCTACCCCAAAAAAATGTTTATCTCCTATCTTTGGTAAATAAAAAAAATGACCTACAGCCTTAGTTATGTTGTGACGGTGCCTTTCCTGTTAACCGACATGGATACTGAATTCGGCATGCATGCGTCCATGGCTCCAATGATCTCTGATCTGTAGGTGGTCGGAATCTTTGTACACTTTCTCAACTAAATTAGACAAACAGTCCACACTAAACTCGCCTTATTTTTATCAATCCATTTGCATTGTCTAGAATTTAAGTGTAATTCTTGTGGGGGATTTAAGATGAGTGATGAAGGGCTCTACACCCATTTCCTTAAGTGTATCTAACAATTGGTTGTGTTGTGTATAGCACTACCGATTAAAGCAATGTACTTTTTGGGCAGGTCTTTATTCAGCTTTGTGATCTCTATAATTCATAACGCGATTCTGAATGGATGCTTTCTTTTATATGATAGGTGCATGCTAGTCCCGTGTTGTCTTATGCAGTGCCAGCACATTCCATTCTCAGAACGTTTTGCTCCTGTCATCGCTTCAGGTGACTATATATCTCCATGCAATATGTAAGATGCTGCTTAAGTATGTGAGACAGAATGTATCTCTCTCATGAGAAGCCCCATATTGTTTGGCTTTTAGGACTCTCAGTTTAACCCTTGCTGAGCAATAAGGCCTGTGCTTTTCTGTCCAGTACTAATGTGCCTCTCTTGCAATAAACTACATCTTCATCGCAATTATAGAAACTCTGTTAAAATGAGCGCTGCTTGGTTGAATCAGGCCAACTGGGATTACAGCCAAGATTTTATACTCCACTAAAATTGAATGTGGAAACTGATCACTGTACAGCTTTAAAAATAGGCATAGAGACGTTGCTTAACATTTCTCTGAATTTCCTCACCCTCACACTGGGCTGTTGCTCCAGGCATAGAGGGCACAGCGGCTCACAAGCTATTGGATAACTATGTAGTTGAATAAAACCCATATTTATATCAATTCAAGGTGGAAGCTCAGGTTCAAATCATTTTCCATACAGAGAAATCTCAACTGGGATTACTGGTATGTGTTTCTAAATGCATTTTAAGTGGTTAACAATGATTGCTGTTTTTGCAGTCACTGCTCACAAACCTCATTCTAGCAGTTCCTGAATGGTATATATCTATGTGCTAAACACACTTCCTAGAAGCACCCAACAGATAGTACTGTACAGGATTACCATGAAGATGCGGCATGCACCGGGCGCTCAAAGAGAAACACATAGCAGACCTGTGACTCCAGCTGAGTGACATGCCAGGCATACTTCCCATCTTTCCCTCTGGCCATTTCCTTTAGTATAAAAGAAACCGCGGGAGAGGACAGGTGATCAGGAAGTTGATGAACCCTCATGGAATTAACAAGAAGTGGGCCATGTGGACTATCTGTAATCAGTTTATTAAGATTCAACGTTTTTTCTATTTAAGATTTGGATCTACCAGGAGATTCACATACATATAAATGAATTCGTTACATTTTCATACAGATGTAAAACTTTAAAAAATGTAAAGACATATCATTTTGTTTTAAGGACACATTAAAAATTGTCGATCTTCCCCAATGGAACATACAATAAATCTGATAAAAATAAAAAGAGGCTTCAAGAATTGTTGATGCACAAAGTGCAATGCCGGACAAATAAAAATTAAATGGTAAAGGTCTTATATATAATTATTACAAAGATCACATATCCAGTCCTTAACTTTCACTTTTTCCAAGTACCTATTACACTTTTCAATAGTAACATAGTCACTCCTAATAAAATAATCAAGTGGTGAATTCCATGATCTAAATTCTATCTTCTTCTGTATTTTTTCGTAATTTGGATTGAATTTGACCTTTTTAGAACAAAAATCAGTGTCCAACCTAACACTAGTACTAACCTAGAGCTGTTTTAACAAAGAAAGTGTGCATAGTAATAATTAATCAAATTAGATAATAAGGCAGTCCTAAACTTTCCAATTTTTCCAAAATGTTGGTCTGTTCACGCAGATGGAGGCAATAAAAAAAATCAACAACAAAAAATATGTAAACAAATTGACTACACATAAAAACATATTTATCTACAATTAAATGAAGCATTGCGATGTTATCCAATGTCTAACTACTGGCCTTAAAACCTGATTGCTCAAGAGGATTTATCTCATTGTCAACCGCCAAGCTTTGGAGATGCTCCAAGATACTTTTGGCAAACACCCTCTCAACAGAGTCCAATAAGGTTATCTGTTGTTAGTTGTTAGGAAGACTTTGAGAGTCCTTTTTATGCAAAGGAATGACAATACTCCCAGTCCAAGACGATAAGGATATGGATAAGAAAGGTGCTTCTTTTTTTGTGATAGGGAAATGGATTTCATCGGGCCCCAGAGCTCCTGATGATCTAGCTCCAAGGATAAAGCCCCTAATCTGTTGCATTGAAGGAGGGTCATAAACACTATCAGTGGTTGGTGGGGAGTATTCAATAAAAAGAGAATGGGCAGAGTTGGCAGAATGAGGTGTATCTAATTCAGAGAAATACCTGACCCATTCTTGTTCGCTAATTAGATTTGGTATTGATACAAACCTATTAACACACAATTCTGCAATTACTTCGTGAAATTTTCTAGAATTGTTTTAATGATAGCTTCCTTAAATTCAATCCATTTAGGATTAGAGAAGCACATTTTAGGAACAAGTTCCTGTCTGGTTCTTCTCCTTTACTGAAGGCTAATTATCCTTTCTCTCACTTGATATTATAAATAATATTCACATCTGTTAACAACCCAAATGGTGGATAAGAAATAGGTAGTCTAATACCAAAGATATTTGCGCTACAGGTATAATTTGCCAGGATATCCCTTTCAAGTCTTCCATTCACAAAGAAACGCCCGTTCCCTCAGAAACTCTTACATTGTTAATCCCAGTTCATCAGCTTTGTTTTAACAGGAAACATTGAGGATGGGATATTGAAAGCCTCCTTTCTTTCTATATCAGGAGAAACTTGAACTGCATCATCTGACACACTATACATTATGAAATCACCTAACATAACCATGAATTGCAAATTCTGCGATTCAATGGTGCAGGATATGAATGATGATTAGTCAGATAGGTATTCTTATACCCTATCAGGGAAGAGGTGTGGCGTCGCGGCCAGGGTGACTGACTCCGGAATCGATGTGACTCTGGGCAATAGCTTGCTTAATATTCCTGACAGTCCCCAGCGCCTAGAGACCCTAACGGGTGATTGTTCGTACTTTACAAATGTGGATTCTTATTATTATTATCAATCAATCACTCAATCAATCAAGGGTTTGTTAAGTGCAGCTACTCACCCGAAAGGGTCTCAAGGTGCTAGGGGGCGCAGCTCCTGAATGCTCACAATGATTCGTTGAAAAAGCCAGGTCTGCGATCCTTCAAGACCCTCCAGGTTCCATGCAGCTTCTGGATGCTCATGGTGGTTCGTTGAACAGCCAGGTCTTGAGGTCCTTCAAGAACTTGGAGAGAGGCGGAGTTGGTGACGAATGGTGTTCCATGTCTTGGCCGTGAGGAAAGAGAAGGAGCGGCCTCCTGTTCTGGGCTTTTTGATGCACGGCACAGTTTCAAGGGAGAGCTGGGCTGAGCAAAGGGATCTTTGGGGTGCGTGGAACGAGAGGCTGTGGTTCATGTAGGAGTGTAATGGCCCATCTAGCAAGCGATCTTCTAATGGCGATGATTCTGGTATGTCCTTGAAGTTTGGAAAGGCCGCCTTTAAGGCGTGTCGTATTTGCAGGTATCTGAATACTTCCCCTTGAGCCATTTGGTGGTGTCTCTGGAGTTCCTCAAACTTAAGTATCGAACCCTTTTTAACCAAATCCCTTACCACTGAAATTCCAATCATGTCCCATTTGTTGAACCCAGGTTGATAACACAGCATGCCCAGTTTCTGGGCGTACCACAGTGGCGTGACCTTGGTAAGGGTGTTAGCCCAACCCAGTCGAGAATTCGCTTGGTACCAAATCCCAAGTGTGTGCGAGGTGGGTCCAAAGTACCTATTGTTCCTAGTGCGCGAATATAGGGAGCGGTCTGTTTGTTACCTGTCCAGAGCATAGGCCGGATCAGTAGGGGGGTGATATATCCAATGATTTACAGCTACTATTTGTGAGGCCCAATAGTAAAGCTTGAGGTCCGGTAATGCTATGCCTCCGTCGTACCAACTTTTTGTTAGCTTCCTCATTGACACCCTAGGGGCCCTACCATCCCACAGCAGCGTACGGACCTCATTCTCCACTGCTGCGAAATATGCATCTGGGACTCGGTTTGGGCAGTTATGAAGAATATAGAAAAAGCGCAGAAGAGCTAACATTTTGAAGAGGGTGGCGCGGCCCACTAGGGATAGAGGCAAGGACCGCCAGTGCTTTACATCTGTTCGTAGCCTAGCTAGCGGAGGGCGCTAAGTTAAAATTGTTAAAAAGAACCGGGTCTGACGTGACAAAGACTCCCAAATACCGGAATCCCTCTCTAGCCACTTCTATCGTACAATTTACTGGAAGGCGGGGGATCTGTACCCGGAGCACGTACAACACTGACTTGCTCCAGTTGATCGCATATCCGGAATATTTCCCGATATTTGTGAATATGTTTAGAACAGCGTGTATGGATTTATAGGGGGAGGCGGGATATAATAGTATGTCGTCTGCATATAAGGATATTCGGTCTTCCTGGCCTTCCGCCCACCTCAACCCTCGCACCATTACGTCCCGATGAACCCACGCCGCCAGCGGCTCCCATATGAGGGAGAATATCAGTGGGGACAAAGGGCACCCCTGTCTGGTGCCCCTTCGCAGCGTGAACACGCGAGACGTGTAGTTATTAACTCTCACTTGTCCCTGTATACCGGTATACAGAAATTTCACCCAGCCGATAAATTTGGGGCCTAGTCCCACCCTGTTAAGAACTTCAAATAAATATGGCCATTCTATGGAGTCGAATGCCATAGAGGCATCCAATGACAGCACAACTGCGTCTTCCTCCATGAGTTCTCTGTGCACCAACACATTGTGGAGATGACGTATGTTAAGAGCCGTATTTCTCCCCGGCATTAAACCGGATTGATCCGCGTGTACTAGGGAGGAAATTACTACCACGAGCCGTATGGCAAGGACTTTCGCTAGGATTTTAGCTTCTACATTGATCAACGAAATAGGCCTATACGAGCCACAACTATCTTCAGGTTTCCCTGGCTTACGGATAACAGCGATGGTAGCCAAATGTTGGTCTGCTGGCCACTGTCCACCCTTGTAGCTTTCATCGTACATAGCTCGTAAATGCAGGGCTACTTGAGAGGCCGTAACTTTTAGTAACTCGATGTGAGTGCCATTCGGCCCCATCGCTTTTCCCTAATTAATTTGACTAATGGCCTTTTGGATCTGCTCATCCATCAGGTCTTCATCTAAGGTGTCTCTGTCTGATTCCGAGAGGTTCGTCACGTCACTGTCTAAGAGGAGCTGACGTGAGTCTTCTGCCGTGTATGTGGTAGAAGGGGAGTATACCTTCTCTAAGTGATCTGCGCATGCGTCCGCTATGTCCCTGGGATGGGTAAGTATCCCGCCCCCTGGTAGTGTCAACCTAGGCACCCACCTCGTACCCTGTTCCCGTTTTTCTAGCCAAGCTAGGGTTTTGCTGGCCCTGTCACCCATTTCGTATAGTCTGTGTTGGGTACTGCGGTGTTTGGCCATCATGTGTACTCTAGTCTTAATTCTGTACTCGTCTTGCTTTAGTGTCAGTCTATGATAAGTGTCTCTTGATGGGTTATTCGCGTGATCTGACTCCAGCTTTTGGAGTTCCTCTTCCACCTGAACTAATACCCGGCATCTCTTTTGAATATACCCAGTTTTTAAGGACAGGGCTTGCCCCTTCAAGACCACTTTGTATGCCTCCCATATGGTTTGCGCTGACTCAACCGTGCCCAGACTTTCTTTGAAGTAGTTCCCTGTTTGTGTGCACAGTTCCTCTTTTGTGACAGGTATTGTCAGTAGCCACGGGTTAAGGACGATAGTGGTGTGTGCCTGTCGCTCCCAGTGCGTGAATTCAACCCTGACTGGGGAGTGATCCGAAATGCCCCTAGGCAGGACCTGGGGGTGCCTAAAACTACTTAGCGAGTCTGTGCATGTTAAAAAGTAATCAATACGGGTTAGACTTTGGTGTACATTAGAGAAATACGTGTATAGTGTGTCTGTCGGTTGTAGCGCTCTCCCCACGTCAGCCCCATTGCTGTGGTGAATTCTGCCATGAGCCCATTTGGTCTCGCTCCTGGCCGCTGTGGGTGTCTATCAGTTGTATCGTCCATTGTCATGTTATAGTCTCCACCCATAATTAAGGTGCCCACCGGAAGCCCGATCAGTATGTTACCAAGGTCTGCCAAGGCTGTCTTACCTAATGCTGGCGGCAGGTATAGAGAGATGACGGTAAGTGCTCTCCCCTCCCACTGGGCTTCTAATACAGCAAATCGTCCCCCAGGGTCTGCCCACGTCCTGTGCACAATAAGTGGTGTACTCCTTTTCACCACGATCCCCGTTCCTCTGGAGCCCATGGTGTAGTCTGCGTGTACTAAGAGTTTGTACCCCCACCTAGTGTGGGCTTTGCTTTTTTGTCCGACCAGGTGGGTTTCTTGCAGCAATTAAAGGTCCGGAGAATATCTCTTCAAATACTGTTGGACGATTCCCCTTTTAGTTTTATCGCCCATCCCGTTCACATTGCAGGTGAGAACAGAGAGTGTTCGATCTCTTTCATCCCCCATCACATACCATAGTGAAATTCTCAATACAGTAGATCAATGATAATGGATAAGTGTTATGCAATACCAGTTGAGTCTGAGTAACTCTTCTCTGCGTATTTCCCCCGCTTCTGAGACTGGACATCGGTACATTGCAATATACAGTAGCCACATTTCAAATCAACAAAACATTGAAAAGGTGAACGCCCCTCCCTCCTCCCTTCAGCCACCCCCCTCCCTGCCATGGATGTAAAACTACCCACTACCCACTCCCCAACTAGGCAGAGTGCCTCTCTCCCCTCCTAAAATGCTGAAAGAGCGCGGGCTCAGTTAGTCCCCATCCCCGCTTGTTTCACGTTACATCTTGCTTGTTACAGTCTATCCATTGTCCGTAGCAATTAAATGTCCTGGGAGGATCTCCCTCACTGAGGTGTGAAATAACTAAGCACACAACAATCAAATCTCCAATTGGCCACATGTGTGTGCTAGTGTTAGGAAGGGTCTGAAATTCTTGAGGTTGGTGGGGTCTGCCAAGGGTTTTTTCAGGAGAGGGTTGATCTTGGCATGGTTCTAGTCATCGGGGAAGGAGGCGGTCTCGAAGGAGCGGTTGATGATTCTTTGCAGCTCTGGGGCGATGACATCTGCGGCTCTGTGGTAGATGTGGTGGAGGCAGGGGTCTGTGGGGGCCCCAGAGTGGGTGGTCTTCATAGTCTTTAGGGTGTCTTCAAAGCTGAGGGCGGTCCAGCTGTCCAGTTTCGGCTGTGTGGTGCAGGGAGCGGTGGGTGTGGGTACCTCGCAGATGTTGTTGTCGTCGAAGTTGTCATAAATGGTCTTGATTTGATGATGGAAGAAGGCGCTGAGTCTGTCGCAGAGGTCCTGGGAGGGTGGGATGTCGGTGGTCCCACTGTTGGGTTGGGCGAACTCTTTGATGATGCCAAAGAGTTCTTTGCTGTTGTGTGCGTGGGTGGAAATTTTGTCCTGGAGTGCTTTCTTCCTCGAGTGTCTGATGAGTTTGTGGTGGGCGGTGGTGGCTGCTTTGTAGTTGTCAAGGTCTGCTGGGGTTTTGAATTTCCTCCATAGCTTTTCTAGGCGTCTGCAGGTTCATCTAGAGATTACCGGAGTTCAGTGGAGAACCATCTGGCTTTCTTGGCTTGAGGGTTGGAGGATTTCTTGAATGGGGCGATGGTGTTGGTACAGGCGGTGATCCCTGTGTGTAGGGTACGGGCGGTGTTGGTAGGGTTGTCGTCTTGGGTGGTGGGAGCAGAGTCGCTGAGGGAGGCAGTGAGCTGGTCATCGGAGATCTTGTTCCAATTCCTACGTTGGGGCGAGCATCTGCAGGAGATGTTTGCATTGAAGGTGAAGTGGACGCAGCGGTGGTCCGTCCATGGGAGTTCGGAGGTGTGGCTGAAGGTGATCGAGTTTCCTGCTGTGAAGATGGGGTCGATGGTGTGTACTGCTGAGTGTGTTGGTTCTGGTACGATCTGTTTGAGTCCGATGACGTGGAGGTTGTCCAGGAGGGAGGTGGAGTTGGGGTCCTGGCGGTTCTTGAGGTGGAATCTGAGGTGCCCCAGCAAGGTGTAGTCGGTGGAGGTGATGGCATGCGGGGTGATGTTGTCGGTGATGGAGTCTGAGAAAGGTCTGCAGATGAGGGTGCCTCGGAGGGTGGTGGATGGGTTGGCCTGTATCGTGAAATAAAGGTGTTCCCTTTGGTCTGTGGGCCCGTCGGTGTAGGTGCTCAGATGGAGGTTGGCCTTGTGAGCGATGGCGATGCCTCCATCGGGGGGATTTGGGCAGTCCTTCCAGGTGATTTTGTATCCTTCGCGGATGGCGATTGCGATGTCTGGTCCTGGGGTGGCATTCGTCCAGATTTCGGTAAAGCAACGTTTGGAGTGGTGCTGTCGAGGAGGTCCCAGATTTCCGTGGTGTGTCTGTGGAGGGAGCGGGTGTTGAGGAAGATGCATTGCAGGGTTTGGGGTGCAATGAAGTTGTTGCTGGACGGTGGAGGAGGTTCATGGGTCTCGGCGAAATTGAAGGAGTGGGGCAGTTTTGGTAGGTGAACGGTCTGTGGGTGTCGAGAGGTGAGGGGAACTGGCATTTGTTATTCTTGCAAGCGTTGAGTGCATAGAGAGACGATGAGCTGTAGCGTTGGCAGGTCGAGGACCAGGGTTTTTGGCGCTGGTCGTGGTTGGGTCACGGACGGGCGCAGACGTGCTTGCCTTAGGCGTGCCTTCAGCAGGCCTGTGGCGTGCCTGCTGAAGCAGATGCCATTAAGCAGGACCCCAAGGTGTTTTGCTTGACTCAGCGCGCAGCAGCCACCATTGAGTAGGCATCAGGGGAGGGGGAGACAGCTGGGAGGCGGGAGCGGGAAACACGAGGAAGCGGGAGGGGCCGCAGGGACAGCAGCGGTGGGAAAGCGGCAGAAGGGACAAGAAGCGGGGGAAAAAGGAGAGAGAATGAAATGAAGATGGAGATGGAGAGAGAATAAAAATGAAAAAGAAAAACTAGGGACATTAAGGAGGAAAAGAAAACCAGAGGACAGTAGGAAGAGAAGGCGGCAAGAGTAGGAAAAAGATCAAAGAAACCAAAACAGATAAGAGCAGTCCAAGGGTGAGGCACAGTGGTCTGCGACGGTCGGAGGCAGAGCACTGCCTGGGTGAGCTGCGGAGCTGTGTGCTGGGAGAGCAGGATACCCTGTGGATATATACACATTCACCAAAAGAAATTAGTTATCTCTGCCTTAATTCCTGGTATTTTTCATACATGGAATTAGGTTTGTGGGTGGGGGACACAATTATAAGACCATGTGTAATACTTGTTCAATAAAATTGCTATACCCTCACGTTGGTGTCTCTTTTCCTGGAAGCTTTTGCAGGGCAATTAAACACCTAATAGTTATTTAGTTGGAAATCTATAAAGACTATGTTTCCTAAATACAAATAATATCTGCTTTAAAACTGTGCAAAAAGCCTGCCATGTACTGGGAAAGAACTCTTATACCACTGTTAAACATGTCGGAGGGGGGATGTTTTCTGAAGAGTTTTTACAATAAAATGTGCCAGCCACCCAATTCCAGTGTGATAAATTAGAATCTCTGTGTATATCACTAGGTGTTTTATTTAGTTCAAATATGGAAACCAATATACCACCCACTCCCAAGGAAATAACCATATCTCTTGCCTTTTTCAACAGATGATCTTGCCAAAGTTCAAAATCAACTCGGCCGATATTCTTTTCCTCTATTAATCTGATACCAATAATTTATCTTTCTTTCAGCAGGAAAAAAAGGAATTACATCAATGCCTCTACTAAGAAAATAGTCACAATTTTGTAGCATCAGGTACATAATCACCATTGAGTTGAAGGTCACCTTAGATCACCTGCCATGAAATAAATGCAAGATATAAAATGTGTGAATATCACTACTCCTTACCATTTTCAACATCTCAATTTCAGATAAACATGTCAGCATAAATGATCTATTCAAGATGTCACCTGTGTCATGAAAAAGTACAATGGGATGTAATATGTATGGAATTATGGAGCTATTGTCAGCTTTTAATGGAAACAGAGATTTTAAAGCCTCATTAGAGTGAGGGGTAGATAGTACAGAAAATGCCCTAGCATATGGGTTGAGAGCACAAGTAGATCTTATTTTGTTATCACTAGTGCTCACTGAACTGGAACCTGAATTGATTATACACTCCTTGGAGTCCAGGAAATTAGGAACCACACTTTGAAAATTAGGCGAAAAGGAAGTCTCTGAAGGCATAAAGTTGCCAATGCTTTCTTTCACAACCATGGAAACAGTGACAATGGTCGGGTATTGGGGCAAAACTCATTTTATTGACCCAATTTTATTAATCCTCAATTATTTTTGTTAACCTTTTGCTTTCCTGGTGATTTTTGGCCAAAGCTTTCCCCACAGTGAGGGGTCAACACCTGCTTTTCTGAAAGACCGAAAACAAATCCCCAGATAACCCAATGCCCCTTAATGTGACTCCTTCAGTAAGCTCCTCAAGCAATTTTTTAGAGTAGGTATGTAGCATACTGCCAGAGCACTTTTCCCCATTTCCCTTAATTTACTTACACAAGCTTTGGCCTGGCTGAAGAACAATGTCTCGGAGTACAGGCTGGGACTTAAAGAACCAAAGGTGACAGGATTTCTATAATTTATTTAGAGTTGAGCTTGCTGTGATAAAATTCTATCTTGTTCTAGACTCTGGCCATGGGTTGACTTAATTTCTTTATTAGCCTTTACTGAGTCCTCCTCTGTCTTTGCACCAACCTTTGGAGAATCCCACAATAGTGTCCAATATATGATCTGAATTATAAGTCGATTTTTTTAAGCAGAGTTAAGATTGAAGATAAAGGGCGATAATGGGCTTGATAATATGCTCTATGGAATTCTAATTGAAGCCCATGTTAGATTTCCTTCACATTTAACATGGGCTTCAATTGGAATTCCATAGAGCATATTATCAAGCCCATTATCGCCGTTTTAGCGGCAGTTTTCTGGCGAAAAAGCGGCGATAATGTTATCACCTGGCTTGATAATATGCCCCAAAATTCTTTTAGGCAGAGGATGGATTCAGAACATTGTACATAGCTACCTGGAAGATTACAGGACTGCTGTAAATCGAGTTTCAGTGAAGCAGATAGCTCTGGAGTGGACGTTGATTATGAGCTAGGTGTACTACTAAACGATTTCAAGATAGTTTTTTTACAGTTTTGAGGTGGAACACAGAGCTTATTAAATTTTCGTCCTCACAGTACCGTAATAATATCAACATCAAGGAGGGTGAAATCTGCAATGGAAGGTTTAACTATCACAGCTTGAGTAAGAACATTGTCTACGATGTGTTGATCGCATAGAAGTCTCTTAATACAGGGTTTTGTCCGATCTGGGACCTGTTTATCCTCAACTGGATGATGACTTTGTGATGCTGATATATCTACAACAGTTTTTCCTCTGGTTTTAAGAAGTAAACTGGAATCAAGCCTAAGCCTTTCAAAGCACCTAAATGACATCAAATATGTCACAGATGATTAGATTTCCATGATCTGGATTGTGGAAAGTAAGACCCCAGTGTGCTCTCCAAGTTCAAAGATTATAACTGCTTCCTCCCTAAATACAGAACCACAAATGAAAGGGCATTGATTCTTAGTTAAGGCCACCACTCAGAATTTCAGGCCTCACTTGAGGTCACCTTCACGCAAGCCTACTCATCAGTAATAAGGCCTCATAAATTGTTGAAGTCCACCATCACCACAGAATGTATCGGGGAACACCAGAAACCTCAGCTACCGATGTGGTCCAGAAAACATATAGTGGCAGGAAACTGAGCTGAGAAATCGAAGAGAGGTGGGATGCTTATCGAGGAATTACAAAGTACGAGTACTCCTAGCCTCTTCCAAGATTACAGCTTATGTGGAGAGAGATCCTCACCCGTATGCAGCAATTCAGTCAGTCCAGAGCTGCAACTAACACACTTGGTGCTGACGCCATAAAACGAGCACAAACTTGTAAGCAGTCAGACATAATGACTTTTTAGAGAAATGGCTACCTATAAAAAGTCAGTCACGCTAGTAAGGGTTAATTAAAAATCGAGTTCCACCATACAGTAGAAAGGATTGCAGGTCATTTTGTTCTTTTACTGTTGTCTGGGCTCCTCCATTATCACCAGAAACTGCATTCTTACTTATTTAGATTACTCCATGTTCCATGCAGTTCTTTCATTGTTGCATCCACCAACCAACAACAAATCGCAGCTGCCGTAGTATGGAGCATGAAGGACAAGCCTGATGATGAAAGACGCAAACCACAGACAAGATAAAGCAGGCTATAGCCAGGCACCAATTAGCTTTACAGCGTCGCGATCCTCCGCCACCCAGGACTGTTGCCGTTAAATGGGCAGGCAGCATGGCAAGCGTTGGATCACCAGCAATCACCAGGAAAGAGTTGCTACCACACGAGAAGGCTCGTTCGAGCCAAGCCCAATTAAAAACTCCTCCCTGGGGCGTAGCTTCGTCTGTGAGCTTCAGGGGGTGCGAATCTCACATTTCCAACTAAACAAGTGGGAAAAACCAACACAGGCTTAGTAGACCTGATTCTGGGCCTCCAAGCCCAACAACCGGGTCTGGAATAACTTTATTGGTGGGGGGAGGGTGTTGCACTCCAAACACTACCCCCTGAAGCTATGCCCCTGCCTCTTCCTCCTAAGTTGCTTCTGGCTTACCACAGCTCTCTGCGTCCGCTGCTGCATTCCCCTCCAGCAGGACGAGGGGCGGAGGAACATCAGAGCATTGGCGTGTCAGAGATAAGTATCAGAGTCTCAGTGCTTACCTACTCTGCGCCATCTGCAGGCAGGGCTTCACTGGTGATGTGCTTCCCTTTCAAAAGTTTCCCCTCCACCTATTGGTAGTTCCTTTTGACTTCTGAAAAGGCTACCTAGTATTCTCCAAGGCTACGTTAGGGTCTTCCTTGGAACAGCAGTTAACGTGATTATTGCGTTGTTTGTGCTGTTTGCTATCTAAATGTGCTCTGCCAGTGCCAGTATTATACAGTACACTTGCTCTCTCCCGCAGTAATCGTTACCCTGAACATGATGTGATCCACACCAAAGCAGTCTCTCTCCTTTCTGTCTCACCTCCAATTGTTTTCCAGTGATTCACCTAAGGCCAGGTTACTTCAGGTCATGGTCAAGGTGTGCAGAGGTTTGAGATTATCATCAGATTTCTCTGTTTCCTGTAGTCTGGAACCTGACAGTTTACCAGACTCTTAGGGGGCAGTATACTAACTGCTGAAGCAATGCAGCATTGCGGCTAAAGGTGCTGCACTGCACTGCGTGAAAAGGAGAGAGACAAACAACGACAAGATATGGTGCTGTTTTCCTCTCTCCCTGTGCTGCTGCACTCTAGGCTGCCATGCGCCAGTGCATACACCCTTGTGTACATTCTATCACGCAGTTTTGTCCCGGTAGGAGACCCTTCCAGTACATAAACTAAGCTTTAATACATTTTCCCACGCTATATGTGTTCTGTACAGTGTAGCACACATGCAAGATTGGAAAAAGGTGGAGAGATTTAAAAATTGCTCCACAATTACGCCTTCAAGAAGGCAAGCATTTTTGGTGCATATATATCCCTGTATACCAATCTTAAGAGGGCTTTGCGTGAAGAAACCCATAGGTATTGGCATGGGAATGCCCATGTACTACCCAAGGAACGCCCCCCATGACAGTACTTTGTGTTCCTTTGATCAGCTTTCCAACACAAAGCCTGATTTGTGACACCACAACACTTTGCGCTGGGTTTGTGTTGCAAAATTCATACAAATCTGGAGCGCAGTGTTAAGAAATCTGGGCCTTAATATATGAGCAGTATGAATATGGACATTAATCCATCACAATTTATGGCGGAAACTGCTTTAAAAAATTAGGAGATTCGCAAGACAGCAAGACAAAAGAGAGTCTTTCTTTTGGATTAAGTTAATCAGATGATTTTACCAATGATTAATCTCTGCACAGCCGGAGAGTAGTGCAATCCTTGCCTGTGATTCTGCTCCCATTGAAGGAAGGCCTAAAGGAAGTACAGAATTACCAGTGCTAACCTCACGGTAGCATCAGCACATACAGACCTGCAGGTGGCACCAGAAATATCTTCAGGAGATCTGTATTATTTTAGGCCTTTTTTGACCCACTGAAACTAACATTTTTCATCCCATATTATGCAGTTTCACTTGGAGACGGTCAAAGTAGACATTAGTCATTAGTACTATCTAATTAATCCATTGATTATTTATACAAGATAATATAATATTATTCTAGAGAAATTACAAGACATCTTAGTTAAACAGCAAACTGCTCAAACTGCACAGAAAGGGTGTACAAGATCTGGTTACCTAAATTAGTCATTTTCGATAACTCATCCCAGAAGCTGGATGAGTGATGAGGCAGCTGCAGCAGGCCTTTATTAAGTGCTCAAAGAGTAGGGAATCCTCCCTCTAACCTCAGGGCTCTGACAGATGTTACACTGCACGTCCAGCCACATCAGCAGCAACAGAAAATAGATGGTTTCTTGTCATGGGGTCCCCTGAAACCCCAGTATCCATAGATGCTAAAGTTGGACCTATGCAGATTGGTAACATTTGAAAACCATTTGAGTCCAAAAAAAAGGGAAAAGGGCTTATGTCTTGGTTGTGGCAACACAAATCACTGTGTTCGAGTGTATCGTATCCCCAGTTGAATACTTTCTTTGGTTCTTTTTTGTTTTTTTCCTTTTTCTTTCTCATTGTCTGTTTCCTTGAAACTATCCAGGCGTATTTGCCAATACAATGTTCACTGGGCCTTAGAAGTATTTACTTGTGGTCAGTGATGTGCATATTAGATATCTGCTTACAGGTTCAGATTGGATGTAATACCTTTAATGACTAAGCGAGAGAAGGAAGAACATAAAGACAACTCCCTGCTCTTTGTCAGTATCGTATCAATGTTACTAGAGAAACAATGATAGCTTTGGTGTTCTTCGGCTTGTATGTTGTATTCATTGTTGCACAAATGGAATATCAAAGATAAATTGCTGGCAATGCAAACCATCCTTTATACAGTTGTTAATGCTATGGGGTTCTGTTATTTTTTACATTGTAAAACACTACTTAGAAGAGCTTTAAGAATTATGGGTAAGAGGAGAAGTTCTAAGTGTTATTTTATGAGACCTTTTCTTGTTAAATTTAGGTGAATCGCAGGATGTTTGGTTATCAGTACATGAATCATCTTTTAGACTACTTGGATCCCATTTATTTATTTTAATTCTTAATTGGTGATTTTACATTGCTGATGGTACTTTTCTGAATTTTATGTTTTGATATGTGTAACCGAGCGGTTCACTGAATTAATTTAATTGACAAACTTGCTACTTTTTTCATATAGAAAATGGCAAGAAATACCATTGTCAGAGTAAGGTGATAGAGTTTCATATATGCTTTAGCTGGGTTCCCACAAAACCACTCCCAGGAAATTTCCATCCAGCCAAATCAGTGTTCAATAATTAAAATATAAGGCTGAGAAAACCACGTACCGTAGCAGGGGGTTTCCAAGACAATTCCACAAGATATGGGACCCATGGAGAAGGCACTTTGGCCTGGACATGGGAGAGGACACACAACAGTCCATAACGCATACGACACAGGGGACTCCTGCAAGGGGGCCCGACAGAGTTTCGCCCTAGATAACATCCCTGGTGCTTACACATTGTTGTTTCGCGATCTCAAACGAAACCATATAAACGTCACGCGATGTCACTGGTGGCGAATACAAGTCTACACAAATCAAAGGGGGGGCTGGTCTTGTTGATGATGACAATGTTTTTAACCATACGATATTGATTATGGAAGATGCTCGATGTAATAACTGTATTGTGCTAATTGTTCAATTGAAAAAAATAATAACAATAATAATTAAAATATAAATTCATATATTAAGATGTGATCCGAGTTTCTAAAAACTAAGAAATACAACACTAGCTAAATATCACATTGCTATTTAAATACAAAATAGTGTAACCGTTTCAAAATATGTCAGTAGTAAAAGGCAGAAAATTCAAAGACCAACTCACCACTTGAAGAAGGCAGCTTGGTGTCAGTTATTTTCTCTTGTGAGGCAGCTTACCTCCAGATGATGATGTTTTAACAGCATAGTCCCTTCCCCTTTCAATAGATGTTTTGTCAACCTGTACCTGGTAAAGCCTCCAAGAAGTCAGGAAGACAGATATAGAGGCTGCGATGAACAGTATAACAAAACAAACGTAAATCCCAATTTGGGAAACGTGTGTCTCAGCAGTCGATAGTGGCGATTGTGTCATCAGGTGTGCTGTGTGACTTCAATTGTAAGTCCTTCTAATGAGCAATCTGTACTATTAAATGATTTCAGTGAGTGGTGATCCCAGGCTAAGGCTAAATCAGCCTCCAATCAGCCTTGTGGGTACTTCTAGTGATGAGGTATTATAAAGTAGAACTGTTCTTAGCATGTCAGGCGAGGCTGACACAGTCACACTATTAATAAAATAGGCTCTAAGATTCAAACTGGTAAAGTTTAGCGATTTTTACATTTTGTAGACATTAATTCCTACAAGTCAAGTTGAGCCCCTAATAAAAATAATTTTAAAAAATAAAATAAAAAAAAGTCAAGTTGAGCAGTGCTCAGAGGTCCCCCATTCACAAAATCTTCTATCTGATTACCATTTGAAATTATAACTCTGTACAAAACATGGCCATCTTGCATTACTGCCTCACGTTCACAGCAGAATCTAAAGTTCGAGGAGCTCTCTCTACCATCCTTCTGGCTACCTGTGTTCTCCTGGGCCCTACAGCTACTAGCACCAGTCCTATCTTAAAGATCTTGGGAGGCCAGGTAAGAAATATTTTGGGGGCCCTGTTAGGAACAACTGTGAATTTGATTACTCCTTTTATGCTAATTCAAGACCTAAGTTGCCTAACAATAGTAAATTATATCTTGAAGGTTAAGATACAGAAATACACAGAAAAGAACTGGAGAGTAAGTTCACATTCCCAGAGGGTGCCTTGGAAGGTGGGGTCCCTGGGCAATTGCTCACATTGACCATGCCTTAATGTCTCTCACTAGCACTCCAAGGTTTTGGGCTCTTAGCGATCCATCAGCAGGCAGGATACCAACAGCAGGTAGAGTGGCCTACCGTTCCCGCGGTGAAGCGGGAAGGACACTGGCACAGGTGAGAACAGTTATAGAGCTTCTTCTTCAGGGTGGTACAAATCTTCTTTTTTGCTCCTAAACTACTACTACCAGATGGCTAGGAAGAACTTGGCTTATTACATATGGAAAAGGCCGAAACTCTATTGGCACATGTTTCTTGCCTCTTGGATACCATCCCTAATCTATCCTAAACAAGGATTGCATCTCCTTTTCAGCAGTGTGCCAGTCCTAAAATATAGAGAGGTTTTTGTTTGGGAGTTCTAAGCTCTCATACAAAATACCTGCCAGATCCAAAATAGATTTAAGCTGTACTTTCTGGCAAAAATATGCTTCTCCGCCATGGTCTTTGAGATCAAAGACAGGATCGCTTGACAGAAGAAAAAAGATTCACCCACTGTACATGAAGCTAGTCTGTTCCCCATTCACCAGAGAACAGAGGTTGACATTTGAGACCATTCTGACTTTCCGAAGCCCAAGTCAGTTTAGCCCTGAGCAGTCTCCTAACATATACACGAGTTTAGTCAACAAATGCCCCTGTCAGAGAAATTACAAATTCAGCATGAATGGCCTACAGTAAACGTTTCACCTCTTTCAAAAAATATACTTTTGCAGAAATATCTCACCAATATGAATTCTGTTTCTGGTTTTTCTCTCAAAACTTATTTTCCTTTAAAAATTGTGTACATCAAACCCGCCCCCAGGGATGTTTTACCATACATTATTTTCCATTAAGATGTTAAATAAGCTAAACTCCTGTAGGCTCGTTGTGCTAGTAAGCCCAGCACAAGAAGTAGATCAAAGCAAATAGAAGGCAATGAAACCTTTCTCTATAGGCTTCCTTTAAAAAATGCTTGGCGCAATCTTCTGTCCAAATGAAAAAGGGGTCACTTTACTATGTGAACTTTTAAGACAAATATGAGGAGACATTGTTCGTGTCAGCCCACGCTAATGGTAACAATGTACCTGTACTGTAGCCAATGGGTCAACCATCACAAAGAAGCACATAGGGGCTTTGGAATTATGGGTTGTACCCAAGTTTCTAGGGGGCATATGTATCAAATACCGCATTTGCGATTCTCAAACAGCGATTTTTAGGTAATTGCTATTTGAGAATCACAAACAGGATGTAACAAATAATTTGCAGATGTTTTGCGATTCCTTGGCATTCCTTAATTGCGATTAGCAAATTGCTAATCGCAATTAAGGAATACCTTCCCATTCATTCCTATGGGCTAGGAGGCCCATAGGAATGAATGGGAAGACATTCTCAATTTGCGATTCGCAATTCGAGAATCGCAAAATGAGAATGCAATTTCAAGGGTGCCAGGGTGTCAAAAGGACACCCTGTTGCACCCCTGAAATATGTATGTGTGTACATGTGGCGCACATACATGCCCTAAGGGCATGTCTGTGCATCACATGCCACTTTGAAAAATGCCAAAAAGTGCATTTTTCAAACAAATCGCAAATTACCACCAACTTGAAGTTGGTGGTAAATTGCGATTCCTTACGGCCAAATTGCACTTTTTCTGTGCTTCATACATTGCATTTAAGGAATCGCAAATTTGCGATTCCTTAAATGCAATCGCAAAATAGAGAATCGCAAATTTTGCGAATCTCTAATTTGCGATGCCCTTTTGGGATGATACATCCCAAAAGGCCTTTTCCCGTTCGCAAACGGGCCGATTCTGAGAATCGGCCAGTTTGCGAATGGGAAAAGGGCTTGATACATATGTCCCTAGGGTCCTACACAAACACGGGTACAAGGAAAGCAAAACATCTGGGGAGTGGAAATCAGTAGATGGAATCTCTCACACAAAATATTAATGGGCACCAGATCTCCAGTTTCCACTGCTGATGTAGATCTTCATAAAGCTCTGCCAAGAGTTTTACCTTATTTCTTAATAAAGTATTCAAATAATTTTGCCAGGTAATGTCTCTAAGTAATTAAATCAATGATATAGATACATAAAATCAGGCTCCTAGATTTTGTGTAATTGGATTAAAAACATGAGAATAATAATTTTTTTAAAGTAATTGTCTTCTAACAATTTTGGTAGCATTTCCCGTGCATCATGCATTAGATATAGAGTTTAATCTGCAAACAGAGCTAGGTTTCTTCGCCTACTTTCTTTGGAAAACCCTAATATACTGTTTTAAAACCCAATTGTTCGTATATTTGTTCCATCAGTAGTGCGACAATCAGGACAGAGGACATCTTTGACGAGTTTCACATTTACCAATGTGATGCATGTTAGGGGGTAGTTTATTATTCATATAAACTGGCGTTTGGGAGTTAACTAAAGTACATTGCTTCATTTTGGGTCCCCATGTACATTTGTTTTTAAAGCCAGTGCTATAAAATTCCAATGGAGGGTGTTGTAAGCCCCAGTGGGAGGTTTGCTGTCCGCGAGAGACCTTGAGTGGCTGCTGCGCTGATTCCACCTGGAGCCCCCATACTCAAGCGCGAACACCGAGGTTCAGAGAAGGAGGGATGACCAACCTGCACTATTAGAAGCTGTGACCAGGACCACTCGCCGGTACAACTGTTAGCCGACTCCGCAAGTATATGTGTTCCAAGCATCTAATGCACCAGCTAACTCGAGCCAGAGCCACATGAACTTGAATATTGGCGTCGTCTTCCCCTGCTAAAGTTCCAACGAGTTATTTAACCCAGTGGGACTGAAAAGCCTTAAAGAACCTTTGGAGTAAGATATATGGACTGGCCTACTGGTCCCAGGGAAGCTGCTTGCACCATGTTATAGTCAGCTTGCACCTGTACCTGATTGATACCTGAATATTGCTGTGTGTTTAGAACGCTGTAGCACCTGTCTTTGAACCATAGAACTTCTTAATACTTCCTATGTGTAGTATTAGGTCTTAGTGTGTGATTAAACTACTTCACTTTTTACAAAGACACGCTCTGGGTGAACACTACTTTTTGTGTCTGTTGCTTGACCGTTCACATTCTGAGTCTCTACGCCCACACTGCCTCTCTGAGAATCCTTGGACTGCTCACCCTCACTAACCTATTAAATAAGTGCGGAAAGGGTGTACTCTGTGCCCAGTTTGCAGTGCTGTGGTAGGTCACGCCCCAAGACATCAGTGGTAAAAGGCCCCCAAAACCCCAGGTTTTTCGCCCAGTAACCCCTGCTTACCCCTTGTCCCGAAAAGGTTTTGACACCATAAAATTGGTTCTTTTAACAGGGAAAATTCATCCCTCATAACCATTCCTGACAGGAGCGTCTTTAGTTGACAAACATAATATTTGGCGATGTCTCTTTTGGCAAGGACAAGCCCCATGACAGACGGGGGGATAGGCCCTCTAAGTATAGTCCTATTCTTCCGTATTGTAATTTTAGGGCACAAATCTACCTCCCATCCAAAGACTGCAGAAAATGTGTGGGAGTTAGACCTAGGCGGAGTTTGTGGAGCTCTGATATGCAGAACTCCACGAAGTGGGGAACAAATTCTACTGCCCTCCACGGAGTTTCACACGTGGTGGAATGCTGGTCGTTGCGCTGATAAAGTAAACAAACAGCAGTGCTCTGAAGTATAATGGAAAATCAGCTGTAATGTTAAAGTGCAGCCGTTCACCCTGCCCGTCCAGTGGCTCTTCTTCTGGATCACCTTGGCCATGGCAGTGAGAGGTTCTCCAGGGCACTGGACTAGTGCCCCACCAGGGGCAAGGAGTTCATAAAACAGGGGCTCGGCCAGATACATGCGCTGAGCATGCCCAGCAGCAGGAACCCAACTTCCTTTCCTGCAGACTCGCAACCTCCACAAGAAGAATGTTTCCCTGCTTCCCGGGGGTGAGAGGGCTGGCACATCACTGTCAGGTGCCTGTCGCCAGCAGCGCTATCTCCCCAGTGGTCGCTTTCAGCCCTGCATCCGGCTAGTCTGGGGAATGGTCTGCGGCTCACTGCTGTTTGCTGCTCCAGTCGGAAGTGGAACCACTCTAAGTTAAGTATCTGTCCCATTAAGCTGAGGACAGTGTGATACCCCTGGGGCACCATTGAGAGAATGCTGGCTTCAATTGCGCTTTTAGGAATGTCCGAAGGGCTCAGTGTTACCACTTCCTGAGCACGGAAATTCATCAGTTTTGATTTAACATTACTGGCCACCTCTCTGCCCCAGTGGATTTTAATACTTTTATTATTTTTTTGTGATTCTCATGTGTATAGTTCTATTGATTTTTTCTGTAAAAACAGGTGTGGGCGGTAAACTCTGCCATGCAGTGGTGGGCAGAATTTTGCCTGAACTCCGCGTTCCAAGTGGATCGCGAGTGGGCAAAACCCTGTAAACTCCGCCAGCGAAGCAGTGTTTACCGGCCACCCCGAGGAATGCCCAGGCCAGTTTCTTTTTATCACCTCACAGGTTTAGATTATATGAAAGAATTTGTCAGCTTGTGTTTGACATCCGATGCAGGACAGGGCTGGACTTCCGCCCAACTTTCTGAGACATTCGGGTGAATAATATACCCTGTGGAAGACCTTGAAGTGGATTAAGTGCAGTTTGGTGAAAGTTGCAATTTCAAGGGAAGCAATTTGGCCTAGTGCTGTGTGAAGTCACATAGTTTTTAGGTCAAACCTAGTGCAGTGCGCATGTGCTACTCTGCGAGGCATGGTGTGTCTTGTATGTGTGGTGGAAGAAACTCCCCTCTTTTCTATTGGCTTCTGTTAGTGCCCTTATTAAATGCCTGCTTTTGTCTGGTGGCTGGAGTAAATTAGTCCCGCCTTTTGGCGTTTTGGACCCTCCCAGGCGACTGGCCCTGTAACTGTGGCATTAGTCTTTTTTTAATTTATGTTGGTTCCTGGCACTCTTTTTTCCTTTCCCTCCGCTCGCCTAGGGGCAGCTAACAGCAGGCATACGAGGCATGCAGGGTAAAACAGGGCAACTTTGCCAGCACACATCGGCCGAGCTCGGGTGCGATGCTCTCTTCAATAAAGTCAGAAAACTTTTCAGGAAATGCTGGTATTGCTTCAGCTTTGCATCTGAACATTGCTCAAGATGCATACAGTTGCTGGCTTCCTGCGGCACTTATTGTGGTATAATTTTCAACACGTTGATATGGTTACAGCTGCCTGGCCAGCAGACAGCAGGAATGTGAGGAGTGCGAGGGAAAAATGATTTTGCAAAAATGTCGTCCGTGCTCTCCAGCAGTATTTGCAAATGCTGGAGAGGCAGGGGACGCGCGTAGGAGAAGCACCCCTACTCTCTACAGCAGGCTTGCTCTTCCTTGGCTTCCCAGTGCCCCTCGCTGCACTGCTGCATCTGTAAATTTAAATACTCCCCTCTCCTACAAGGTCCCAAAGGCGAGGACTATTGGCTATGCCAATGCTTGTATTTACAAGGCATAAACATAGTTGATGCTACAGCTACGAGTTTTATTTTCCTTGCACAAAAAACTGTAGTTGGTGACCTGTTTGATTGCAATTTTTCGATTTTGACCATCTATACCTGACTAAAAAGGACAGGATTGACCAAACACAACAAAGTATTTTACCCAACACCAATTACACAACATAAACACCAGAATAGGCCAGACAAACACAATTCGCACAAACAATTACGTGTCTTCAAATGCGCAGTTAATGAAATAACTTTGCAAACTACAGGTAAACCTTCCAAGCAATTCTATGCAAGATTATACTCACGTAATAAAAACTACTGACATTCCTAATTGCGGCCTCCCTCGATTCAGCTTTAGAAAATGGTCCAGGTCCATTTCTCAGTGTGGTCGCCGTTCAGTGAATCTGAGGCATTAAGGACTACAGCAAGATACACCTTGCCCTTAAGTCAGCCAAGCATTAGCTTGGCATTAGGAGGGCTGAATTCAGGAAGGGCAGCTTACTACGCTTCATGGGTCTCGAGCCACTGGAGATATTTGTAGAATTGGGATTTATGCAGTGCTTATTTTGTGCTGGTGGTTGCCTTTGGAGGCCATCAGCTCTTATTTTTGGGGACCGGCACAAATTTTTTCTCATCAGACATTTCCTGAGAACAAGAGATATAAAAGCACAAAAAGGAGAAAGAACGAGGAAGTAAAAGATGGAAAAACCATCACCAAGGGAGAAAGCAGGAACCTGAAAGAGTGAGATACTGGGGAAGGGGTGTCTGGTAGTAAATTAAGGAGGCAGGAGGTGGATTGAAGACTAGGCAGCCTTGGTATTCGGTGCACTGACATTTAATAGCACTGGCAGAGGGCTTCTGAGCACAGGTTTAGGCACCGGCACTCTTTCTAATACTGAATTTATGCGAAACAAAATTATATGTCAAGTACTTAAAGGATCTCATTTGATAATGTTCACACGCAACAGTTCATTTTGATATGCATATAACACCTCACTGCCTAAAATGTGCAAGCCTCGTTGTATATGAAAGCCATGCTACAAATGACAGAGAGGTGTCTTACATCATCCTACGGTCCAACCCCATCCCACAGCAGACCGGGATAACTTGAGTGACGGGAGGAAGGGACAAGGGACACACAGCACACACTGGATCTCCACACAGCATGGATAGCAGATTCTAGAATGACAGGAGGATTTTAAAAGGATAATTTTGGAGGACATACCGCATTCAATGGCAGGGCAAGCATTTTAAACAGGCCCGCATAACCCAAAATGCAGATTGGGGGAGTCCCAGCTGTACAAATCCCTATGCAGAGACACAAGTAAGGGAGAAAGGACACAAGTAAGGGCGCCAGGCTGAGCTCCCAGCACCTGTGGAGAGCCCTCGTAACAGGTATTTAAAATTGTCTTTTGCAATGCCCAATTGAGTTTGCCAACCATTAGCTCCTAAGCATTCACAGGATACGTCAACCCCAATTTACCACCAGAGGAGCACCCAAATAAATATACACCGTTCATCAGTCTATCGCCAGTCCACCAGGGGTATTGCACAAACAGCAGCAGGTTGCCCCCGTATAACGAGACACAGCTGGTCAAGTCTTTGGACCCCCCCCCATTGTGATGGATCCAGGTAGCGAGTGGCTCAATAGTGAGGACAAAGAGCAAAGGTGAGAGAAGGCAGGCCGGACAAGCACCCTACGCTGTCTCAATGGGAGCTGAAAGTGCTGCACTGACCTACACCCGAGCAATAGGTCAGTCCACAGAGGGTTGGCCTATGAATCAGGGACCGAGGTTCATCTGCTCAAGAATTCAGAACAAGTGCTTCCAATTGAGGGGTCAAAGGCTGTTTCAAAATCAATTAAAATAATAGCTGAGGGACCGGACAATGTGTGTGCAATATAAGAGCAAGATGCAGTTGCCTTAGGTTGTGACTTGTCACCTGCTATAGCTCAAAGCTGTTGTGGTCAGGATGCATCATGTGTTTATGGCCTTTTCTGGGCACTTAGCCATGGCTTTTAGGGGATTTTAGTTAATAAGTTGAAAAGGGAATTCGAGCTGAAAGATTTGCACCAGTCTGTGGGAAAACCAGTTTTCGTCATAGCCAGTATTGTATATTCCATGAATGATTTCTCACTTATTCCCTGAAGGATATGTGCAATGTAACCACCTGAACATCTCCACTCACCTTCTTATCTCATTGTAAGTTAGGGTAGGTGATGGCATCTTGCTAAAGTTTGGCGCGCATATTTTGGCCTTTGCTAGCCATTGATTATGCTTATGTTTATTAAAGTCACTCGGTGAATCATTTTCCATATGTGTTTTTATTTTTTAACCTTGGTAAATGTTTTCTTGGTTTTATATGTCATTGCTTTGTAAGACTGTGGCAAAAATTAAAGACATGGAGGCGATGCACTGTATCATCATCAGAATTCTCCAGAACTTCAAGTCTTAGTTTACTGTGTTCCAACTCGCCTCCGCCATATCCTTCCTTTTGTATCAACGACAGGGAAGGTGTCATTTTTTGGGAACCAAGGACCCTTTGTGAGGGAGATCCCTATGTGTGCCCCACAGAAAGTTGGTGGGTCTATATAGGGACTTGGTAGACATCATATTTTTATTTTAGTTTTTTGGAGGATTCGTAAACCATGTCTGCTGAACAAGAGAAATCTTGATTAGTGGATCACCTTCCCACCATGTACCTCAAACCCTAAATGTGTCATAAGAAAATATGTACAACTCAGCTTCGTATAGTGCAGTCTAGGGGTGACTAAGTTACATGTTTATACTCCTCACTTTCACATCCTGACCACTGTAATTTGGTACCAACTGGAACACACACGTGCCAGTCTATGTTTACATGGGGCCAGTGACCTATCTGTAATTGTCCTGCATTTGTGCCTCGCCACTGGATGACAGCTCAAGTCAGCAAAGACAGACACTGACCTGGGAACAGTGATGTTGCCCCTCTTACATACATTTCACGTTTTACTTACTCTTGAAAGCCCTAAGAGTTTTCGATTTTTCCAGGATGTTGTGTTTTTGTGTTTTTTCATAGTCATGCATATTGCATACTGTGAAAATAGCTGCCTGTATATATCTAAGTGAGTTCAGGTTGTGGGAGGGGTCTTTATAGCAGGCCGTGATTGATAGTTGTGGAGTTCAGGTCGAAGGCAGATCACATTTTTCACATTATTCTTCAGTGTGTCATAAAGGGGTTCCGAATATATGCTCATCCAATTCTTGGCATCTCTGCAGAGCGCACAGAGCGATGGTCAAGTGTGCCAATTGTAAATGTGATTCTATGTAAAAATGTGTGAAGGAGCTACATAGCTGTTGAAATATTGCAAGGGCGAAAGATAAAGAAAAGGCAGGGCTTACAGGTGACTGGGGCGTTGTGTGTGGAGGTGAGCGGAAGGAGATGCGAGTAAGCAAGTGCAGAATAGAGTGAAAAGTGGGTGCTGAAGAGGAAAGAGATGAGATATGCAGATCGACGATTTCAGAAAAATATCCGGAGAAACCTGTCATAGGAGTCTGACTGACTGCAAAAAGGAGTGATGCATTAAGGAAAACTGGAGTGTGACCCTCCGAAGACCACCACCCCTTCCACAGACCTTAGTAATTTTGGTGTTTAAATGACTTTGTATGTGTTTGTGTGCACACGTCTGTGGTCCGTTGAATGCCCCCTAAAAATCACTCCGAGAGACCCCTACTGCTACGTATAACTTAAAGCGCTTTAAGCGCTTTGCTGCTCCTCGGAGCTAGGTCTGAGCTGTTCGGAGTATGAAAGCATTACAATTAAGTTCGCTGCTCTCCGTTTTGCACGTTTCCAGCTCTGGTGGATTGCCAGGCCCCGGTGCTTAACTATATATCCGGGCTGTGTGTAGGACTCCTTCCATGTGTCTTCAAGTTCTGACTCCTTTCATTTGTCTTCTTGACACGCTGTTCCCGACAGACCACAGGGATGGCTCGTTCTTTGACCTACTTCCCTCGCTGCGCCCCTCGACGAGTGTCTGTCAGGGACACGGTATTTGTCAATCCTCGAGGTGTTGCGCAGCTGCAGCCTGCTCCCTTCCGAGCGTGGCGAGCGCGCGCGCGGCAGGGCTATGAATAGTCCGGATCAGGGCCGGACTGGGAACTAAAAGCAGCCCTGGCACATTTTGCCAGACCAGCCCCCGTCCGGTGCGTAGCGAGCGAGCGCAGCGAGCGAGCCCGACCGCTACTAGAGGGTTTGGGGGGGGGGGGGGGGGTTTCACCCCCACGAAAATTTTGAAAAATGACAGACCAAAATGGTGAATTTTACGGCACATTTTTCATTATTCAAATTGTATTAACTTTCAAAGCACAGTAAATAGTAGATGATGACCTTAAAGAGCACCAGGTTACCCACCCAGGCATATGTACCCATAGACATTCTTTCAGAGAGCACCAAAAATAGACACAAATAGTGAATCAGAGAGAACAAAGTAAAAGTGAGACAAGCCCTCACATGGTGTGTAGTGAGCAAGCAAAGTGAGAAACCACTACTAGGGGGAGTTTGGGGGGTTGAACTTCTCCCCCCCCCAAGAAAATTTGGGAGACAGAAAGGCCAAAACAAAGCATTTTTCAACACATTTTTCATTACATATTAGATTGAATTAACTTTTAAAGCATAGTAAATGAAATTGCATACAGTGCTGCCCAGGACTCTTTAAGAGGCTGTACAGTGATGATCACAACACTCTTCGGGCCACTCTTCTCTTTTCAACAAAAAGTGCTATGCATTTTAGGCTTTTTTTTTTTAAGACTGTTTCAACGTCATAACTTTAGAGCATAAAAACTACATTCTGATATTCTCTTTTGTATTTTCAATAAATTGTCACTCACGTTGTCACACATTAAGCACCGAGGCCAGAAACTGGGAAATGTCACTCATAAGCATCTGATAAATAGTACCTAGGGCACAGAGGCCAGAAACTATGGAAACATCACACCCATGCAGTGTAACTCTTAATAATGATTACAATTATTCCTCGAATTTAAGCAGTTTGTGCAAGATCAGTTGTTCTGGGTACACGTGTTCTGAATAGTGATAATGCTCCCTGCCCCCTCTACCCCAACCCCCAGGCGGACCCGCCAAGAGGCCTAAACACTCATGAAAAACAAATGAAGATGTCTGCATAATACATTCATTGACAAGCACTCACTGCGGCAATAGGTCTGGCTATGTTTTTACGTGGGGAGGAAAGAGAGGGGGGGAAGGAAGGGGGAGAGAGAGAGGTAGACAGAAGAAGAGAAAGGGTGAAGAAGAGGGAGAAAAAGAGGAAGAGAATGAGAGATAGAGGAAGGAGGGGAATGAGAGAAAGACGGAGAGAGGGATGGAAAGACTAGAGAGAGAGAGCGATAGAGAGAGGGACGAGAGGGAGAAAAGGCTAGAGAGCAAGGGGTAGAGAGCGAGAGAGATATGGGGATAGAGATGGAGAGAGGGGGATAGAGAAGGAGTGAGGGAGATAGAGGAGTGAGAGAGCAAAAGAGGGATGGGTATAGAGAGAACGATTGAGAGGGAGAGCGGGATAAATGGAGAGCGTGTGAGGGAGCGAGAGAGAGAGAGAGAGAGAGAGAGAGAGAGAGAGAGAGAGAGAGAGAGAGAGAGCTTAATATAGAGCACTGTCCACCCAGTCTTTAAAGGTTGCCATATACTAGTCAAGTTATGTCTATTAGCTGATCCATTCAATATAGCAGCTTCCACTTTGAAGTTGTCCATGAACGGTATCACTAGTGCCTATTTCTGTTAAGGGGTCCATCCATATCTAAACTGTGTTTAACCATGCCCAGTCTTGCAAACACCATAACTTTATGTTCCCTTGCCATGATTGACTCCTCTGACCCTAAACAAATCTAACAACAGGATGGTATCATCCGCCGACTCTAGAGTGTTATTGACATTTTTAAAAACTGCTCCTCAGATCTCCACCAAGTCCTGACATAGGGCAAACACGTGCATAACATAATCTATGGCACATCGAGGATATTTGTGTGCTTTCCCTCTCCCTCTCTCAACAGGTTTGACATATGTGTTACACTTGAATTTTCAGTAGTACTTGTTTTTTTCCGTCCTCTGTGAACCTTTAGTTGGTGCAGTTAATGGTCAGCAGCAGCCGTACTCTGAACATTGTTCCAGCAGCAAGGAGAGTGCAAGCCAGCACTCATAGGAGCAACACCGAATACTATAGAAAGCAAAAAAAGACTGCAAGCAAGTACCTCGTGTAGGGAGCAAGAGTGAGAGTGCGAGCTGACATGCATTACAACAAGGAGGTGGCGCAAGTCAGCGACAGCGAGTAGAGACCAGCAGCACCCGTTGTAGCACACAGCAGAGCAATGAAAGCTTGCGACTGTACTAAGACAACAGTAGCAAAGTGCAGGCTATGAAGTTTTATAGGGAAAAACTTGAGTTTGCAACCTGTCATGTGCTACAGGGAGAAACGAGATAGAGCGAGCCTTCTTATACTAAAGAGAGAAACCCAGGATTTCAACCTCTCACGGAACCCCTCAAGTGAGAAAGGAGAGTGTGCGTTTTTTCTATTTATAGGGGGTGAACTGAGAGAGCAAACTGTCACTTATCACAGAGGGAAATAGGCGTTTGCAAACTGGCACTTTTATATTCAGGAAAGTAAAGGCGCAAGCTGTCACTGAACATGCTTCCTTTATTATTGAGAACTCTGGCAAACCACATTTCATTTCACAAAGTCCTCAGAACATGTCTTTTAGATGCTAAATGGGTTGGACATTCTCCTTCTGTCCTATGCTCCCTACCTTGAGGACGCCCGTCTCTGTGTGCTTTATACATCTACAATTAATTATTTCATTCATCCATGGGGAGAAACAGGTGTGCGCGCCTTGAAGTCTAATTGGGACACAATGGGTGTATGCATCCTGTTACACGTAGAGTAAAAGAAGAGGAATACATGCTTACACTTTGAACAGACACGATGTCGATAAACATGTAAAAAATCCATCCTGATGATTTCATTTCAATTTCCGCGGATTGCTGCGTTTTTCCTAGTTCCATCTTTAAGACCCACCTGCTAAAAATGTCTTTGTAGCACGGGCCCTGCACAGTAGTGCTGTGCCGCCCACCACCCATAAATCAGATCTGGCCCCTGACCACTGCAAACAAACAAATACTACACTCACCTGCGCTGCGGGCGGCAGACAGGGGAGATTAAATTCCGGGGTGCGGATCTCTTTGCAGGCTGTCCTGCTCTGAATGCCTGCCTTGACCTCGCCTCAGTCACGCGCACTTCCCAATGCGCATGAGCATCACTGCAGACACCACCCTAAAAAAAACCAGCGGTGACGCGGAGGCAGTGACATATGCGCGCTGCGCGTCTTCAACAACAAAACATCATCATGGTCAGGTGACAGGAGGTGAGGTCAGGTGGTGACGTAGTGTGTAAGTGTAATGAGTAGGGCCGCTGGGCGGGGTGGCGACGCGGCGGCCTGACTGCCCCATAATCAAAATGAAATAATTTATGCGAAATCGGCGCGGCACCGCAGCTCACACCAGGGATCTTAGACAGCAGCCAGGCGGCTGATTGTGATGTGCTTAATGTACTGCTGCTGTAAACACTGTCTGAGTTCTGTTGTTGGGGCCGAAGTGGACCGTCAAATCGGCCCCAACAACAGAACCGGCCCCCGGTCACGAAACCGGCCCCCACCCCATCCAGCCTACCGGGGGATTGCCCGGTGCCCGGAATGACCAGTCCGGCCCTGGTCCGGATTACGTGGAGGCCGCGAGCCAGGCCCTGCAGAGCTGCTGGCAGACACGGAGGACTGCGGGGGTTGGGCGGCTCGAGAGGGCCTGCTCCCGTGGCAACATTAATATTCTCTACTTCACGTGTTTCTGTATAAAGACAGCTATTTCGAGGTAAAGATGTCTGATCGCTGTTATGGGATTACGAAGAATCTGCGCGAGTGAGATAAAAGAGACCGGAATATAGGATGGTGGAAGGAGGAGGCATGAGGTAGAATCAAAACCTAGACAGCATAGGTCTTTACTCACCCCAGCATTCAACACCACCTCTGGCGAGCTCCTAAAAATATTATTGGGCTCCTCCACGTATTTATTTTTCAAATTACGCACTGCACGGCGGTGTTGCTTAACCCTTGTATCAGAATTCGCTGCCAGACCTAAAAAAAATTGAGTCATTGGGTTAGTATGTGTCAGGCAAATGGTCACGTAGGGTAAAAAATCTGTGTCAAGTTGTTTCAGTAGTTCATTATGCGACTTTGTACAGGTTTCGCTTCATTCCCCCTCCAGCTCCGGTGAGGCTCTCCTTTTGCTGGTACCTGCTTGAGAGGTCTCCATGTCTTTGGTCGTTGGGCCGTCTAGGTATCTGGCAAGCTCTTTCGGGTCGTCGAAGAGTTTGGATCGTCCTCTCAGGACTAAGATCAGAGCATGAAAAAGACCTACTAGACTTGCTGCTGACCGCGGCAGTAAAAATGGTCCTGACCAACTGGAAGGACACAACCAAGACCTCATACAAAGGCTGGTTCAACTGGGTGACACACCTCAGAGGCGCAGATAACATAGCTCTACAAAACTCACCCTGGAGGCCAGCAACCAGGGGGATGTGGAAGTCACTCGACACGTACCTAGATTCTTACGAACCCCCTTGTATCCATTCCGGCTCCCTCCATGCCTCCCCTTCTGGGGGGTGGTGGGGACAGAACGAGTAGGAACGTTGCCACCATGAGCCGAAGAGGCATCAGGGGGCCTTGTTGGACTACCAACCCTGCCACAGGTTAACTAGTGAGGTGTCGGCCTTGTTACATGGCTATAAACCCAATTAGACTCATTGCTACAGAACCTCTCTTGTTTCCTCCTTTCACCCCTTTCTCTCCCGCTTCTTTCTTTCTATCATCTTTTGCCTAATTCCCCAGCAAGTCAATGCAGACGGGATTAGCTAAACATATATCTCAAGTACCTGTAATCACTCCAATACAAACTACGTTTGGCTAACCTTGTGACAAAAATGCTAATGTATCTGTTTATAAAAAAAACTAATAAAATACTTTGAAATAAAAAAATAAAAGAGATCTGTGTCAAGGGCACTGATCCAGGAGGATGCAGCAGTTCCCCTGTCTCTTAGAGCTAAATCTGCAGGTTCCTGGTTACTTCCAGGTTCCTTTTATTGGTGAGCAGCAACTGTCTGTCCAGAACCTCAAATACGCATTCTTAATGAAATAATGGTATTCCAAGAATTTATGAAATAAAAGAATGACCACAAGACATCCCCCTTCATTTATAAGGAAATAACTCATCTGGTAAATCAAGTTAAGTCATTAAAAGTGGGAAGTAAAAGGTTAGGATGCAATGCAGGGATATCGAAACTTTACAACAAAATAAAACCCAAAAGAATAGTCAAATTGGTTTCCCGGAAGCTGAAAGGTTAAAAAATGATTATTCCAGAAAACCAAATGTAATAATAATCCCCAAGATCTGATTCTTCAGCCTCTAAAGCATCGTTTTTGCCACTCTTATACAACAGATGAATCTCTACCACGGAGGACTGCATTGGAAACAGATAGTTCACTCCTAGGGTCAATATTTGACCGCTTCGACCTAGCACACTTCTCAATTCTCTGCATAATTCACACATCCCCAGAATCATTCACTTTAACAGTTTTGAAAGGACTCATGAACAGGGTCCCCCACAAAAACGTTGTCCCCCAATCAGGCAATCTCTACTCTTGTCACATCACCTCTCTTCTTTTAACATGACTGCTATTTCCTCCACTTACTGAATCTTGTCTTGCCTCAGGGACCACTGAACTTAGAATCACTCCTCAGCCATAACAGTTAAAGTTTTGAGCCTGCCATCACTCCCTCTAACCACATAAAATATAGTCTTGGTGAAACATTGGTGCGTTTTGCTGTGCTGACAGTGTTACACATAAAAACTCCATAAATGCCACTCTCTGGTCATCTGACACTGACACTACACTTAACCAACCTTTTCATATGCTCGACTAACCAGTGTAATAGTCATTTTTGGAATCCCCTCTCAAGCAAGCTTAGTCTTCAGAAACTGCAGCACAACCATGGTGATGACATAGCCCACACATCTAGTTGTAGTATATATAGCAGAAGTATAATCAACCAACAGTAAGACAAATCTTTCTTTTCTTTTTTATTTTTAGAGTTTTATATAGCGCAAACCAGACCCGAAGATATCGGGTATCAGAGAGCTTTACATAGCACCAGTTTCATTACACAAGGACACATTCATTTTTGCTAGGCACGGGGAGATTAAGCGATTTACCCAGAATCACAGGATGTCATCGCCGAGACTCGAACCCGGTTCTCCAGCTTCCAGGTTGACCATTGTAGCCGTAAGGCTACATCCTCTCCCCTCTCTGCAAAGGGAAGCAGCTCAAATTGTAGAAAATATCCAATTCTAGCTTGGACCATGGCTCTTCAGAAACTTCCACTGACCAGAATGGAGCAGTCCTGGCTGCTTGAGACTTATCATTTTCAGAACAGAGAATACAGTCTCTAACTACTCCATCAACCTATTTTTCTATCATGAACCACTAATAATTTTTCTGCACTCTATCCGTGCTGTGATTTCTCCCGAAGGCCCATTAAGTGCCAGGTTAATGATCTTTTCTCTCACTCCAATGGGGAAACCAATATTTCACCTCCCCTCAAGTAACCTTAATAAATGCATATCTGTTCCTTCACTTCCCAACACTTTGTCAATGGCACATCAAGCTCACAACTGCTAAGACAACCTTTTATCCATTGTTTCATGACCATTACTGGTTTCTCATCAAAACTGTCTCCGACCAATAACACCAGCATATCCTACTTGTGAGGCGCGGTATCACCAATGGACATTTGTAACAAGAAATCGGCTGCCATCTGGAAGAAATCCACACAGAGGTTAAATTCACTACATTTTTCCAACTATCTTTTAATTCTGGGCAAGGCCCTCTCTTCTCCCTTCTACATAAGGATTTGGACCAATGCATGGTAATTAGTCCACACCAGGAACAGAAGCCCCATAGAAAAACTTAAAATGCTGATATGCCTATGAATACCCAGGACTGCGCTGTCAATTACTGAATAGGTTTTCTCAGTTCCTTTCATGAAACATGACACAAAAGCCAACTACCCACTCTCTAACTTTAATCAACAGTGAAAGCATAGCACCTAGCGCATTAAGGCTGGTATCTGAGATCAATATTGTCTTCAAGAGGACATTAAAGTATTCAAACATATTCATTTCACCTATTTCAATCTTCACAGTCTGGAAAGTCTCTGGCAGAATTCTCAAGGGCAGGACTATAGAGGAACATTTACAAATTTGGGTTAATACTCAGTCAGGCCAAAGAACAACCTTACTTAGTCCTTTTCATACATGTTAGACATTGGGTTGTTAGTTAACTGGGGTGTGAGCCCTGGTCAAGCAACAGACAAAATCCCTTGCAGGGTGAACTAAAATAAAGTCACTAAATTAACCTGTGCTTAACCCTGGGTAGCTTGACACAAAAAGCAGTCAGGCTAAACTTAGAGACAATATGTAAAGTATTTATGCAACGCACAAACAGTAATAAAGTGAAAACACAGCACAAGAAAAATACCAAACCACTTTGCAAAAACAAGAGTACATTTTAATAAATAATTTCACACCAAAATAACAAAAATCCAATCAGTAGAACTGAAGTTATGAAATTTGAAAGTTTTTACTGAAAACTAGCGCCAACTGTGCACAGCTTGGTGTACAAGACTGGGTCAAAGTCGGTTCGTATGCAGGAAGTGGATTGGGCCCAGACAGCGCTTTCCTTCAGACTTGGAAGACATTTTGAGAAAACCTGTCTGAGAAGGTAAAGTTCTGCGAGGCAAATCTGCAGCATCTGTCCGAGGAGGGAGCGTTGCAGTTGGATGGCCTTGAGTTGAAGCCTCTGTGAAGATTTTCTAAGTTCTGACTTAATTGCTGAAATGGCAATCGAAAATCTCCAGCGGGACGAGGCAGAGGGCTGTAGCCGAAGACAGCTACACGAGGGCAGATACCCCCTTGGCGAAGGACTGCTGAAAGGGATTTGCTGCTGCAGAGAAGAACGTAGCAGGAGAACCCGACCGGCAGTGCACTTTCAGCAGATAGGCGAGCATGTTGGTCCTGATCCCCTTCTTGTTCTCTGAGCAGTTTTTGGCCAAAACATTTTAAAGTCCTCAGTTTTGGGATTTTGCCATGTGGGCATCTTGAGCACCAGAACCAATAGTCCAGGACTGGTGGGACACCTCTTGGGGGTTCAGGACTCACTCAGGTTGGGTCAAGGTGCGGGTTCATGATGGTGGAAACCTTTTATGTCCCTGTGGCTCGGAACAGGAATCCAGCAAACTAGCCTTTGGAGTCACTTTTGCCAATCCCGGGTGCAGGTGAAGTACAGGGCTCTGAGGGTTCAAGTCAGACTCCAGGCAGCAAAGCAGTGTTTCTATGTAAAGCATCAGTCTGGCACAGTGCACAGCAGGTCACAGCAGGTCACAGCGTTACGTAATAATGGGGTAACCCGATAGCCCACTGGACCTGGGGAGCATGTGGTACAAAAAATAATGTCACAGTGGAGAACATTCACATCACATAGAGACAACAACAAATGATCTCTGTTAACAAGACAAAGTACGACAGCACCAATTAACTCATTCCACCAATGGTTGTGATTTTAATGCATCACAGGAATTGAAATGAATCAAATTGTAAGGTACAACGTATTTCACATTTAAGTATTTTGAAAGGCAGGTGTCATCTATGTTTGACAAAAAAATAAAAGGAAAACTGGAGTTTTATTTGTTTGTCAAACATAGATGACAGAGAGTGTATATCTGCATCTATTTCATTATGTTATGATTTATCATTTATGCATATGCCAGATATCTGGCAGTATAGGTTGTCATCACTGATTGTTGATGTATATACGCGCACTACCTTTCCTTTGCACATCACTTTCACTTATCACTCCTATGCACTAGTCACCTCACTTTGTGTGCGCCTGCCATTCAAAATACTTAAATGTGAAGTGCGTTGTACCTTACAATTTGATTCATTTCATTTCCTGTGATGCATTAAAATCACAACCATTGGTGGAATGAGTTAATTGGTGCTGTCGTACTTTGTCTCATTACAGCAGGTCACAGCAGCAGTCAGTCGTCTGTGAGTCCTTCCGCAATTTCAGTAGTAAACTGAAGTGTGGGACTGTAGGTCCTATTTTCATACCCTAGTGCCCTTCTTCTGGAAGGTGGGAGAAGCTTCTGGAAAGGCTCTTTAAAGTGCATGGAATTTCCTGACTACCCTGCCCTGACTCCAAGTTGGCTGAAGTGTCAATGCAGGGTCATTATGCCCTTTGTGTGAAGGCAGAGCACAGGCTATTAAGTTGTAAGTGGGGCTATGCTCAGCTCCACCCTCCATCCTGCCAGCAGATGGCCCATTGAGGCAAACATAATCCCTCTAATGTGTGATTGTCTGGAAGGAATTCACAAAGTCTAACTGTCAACTACACCCAGTCATGTGACCCAAGACAGGCTGCAGGCACAAAGGACTAAGGGCAGGAAAATGAAAACTTTCTAAAAGTGGCATTTTAAAAATTGTATTGAAAAATCTGACTATATCATTAAAGAGGGTTAATCATTATAATTTCTGAGACACTAAATATGATATAGCTACCTGCTCCCAATTGCTCCCAATTGGAAATTACGGCTTATTAAATGTAATAAGGAATCCCCAATGTTATCCTATGGGAGGGGTAAGCCTCACAGTAGCGAAAAGAGAATTTAGGAGTTTTTGACCACCAGGACATGTAAAACGTAAGTACATATCTAACCTTTTACCTACACAGCACCCTGCCCTAGGGGCCATCTAGGGCTCATCTCAACGGTGACTTATACGTAATAAAAGTGGAGATTAAGGCTTGGAAAGGGGGTTTAATGCCAAGTTGACATGGCAGTTAAAAACAGCATTCAGGCTGCAATGACAGGCCTGAGCCATATTTGTTTTAAGGGGCTACTTAAGTGGCTGGCACAAGGTGCTGCAGGCCCACTGGTAGCATTTAATTTACAGGCCCTGGGTATATGTTATACTACTCTACAAGTGACTTACGAGAAAATTAAATATGCTAATCAGGTGTATGCCAATCAAACCATGTTTAGGGGAGTAAACATAAGCACTTTAGCACTGGTTAGCAGTGTTAAGTACACATAGTCCTAAGGCCAACAAATACGAATTTTATCAAACAGTTTGAAGGTAAGTAGGCAACAAGTTTGGGGGAAGACCACCCTAAGGCTGACAGGCCTAACAGCTTTCTTAGAATTGAATCTGCAAATTTCAATTCGGAGCACATTCCCTCTCCAGAGATCACATAATCTAGGTAGAATGCTCTTACCATACGGATCTTGAAGCTCACTCTCTTTAAAGTGAGACCACTATCGCTTAACTTCCTCAAAACTTGTCTTGACACTCTGTTAAGATTTACCTGAGCCTTTCCGTACACTTTGATTTCAATATGAAATTAAATGGAATTAAATGAAACTTTTATATAGCGCACTAAACACACAGATATCAAGGCACTGAGGCCAAAGTGCCTCAAAGCCCTAGCAGAAGGAACCCGATCAAAAAAAAAAAGTCATGAAGAATATGAAAAGAAGAACATCTGTGTCATGAGGATCTGGAAGAAACTGATCTAAGAAGAAAAAAGCCAAGTTTGTAAGTATTTTCTGAATGAGGACAAATAATTGATATCTGATATAAGGACCGACTGGATTGTGCGTTCTATAGCCTGGCAGCGGCGACGGAGAAGGTGCGTGCACCCCATCTACCCTTTTGGAATTCAGGAACAGTAACTTTCCTACTTGAAGGTGATCTCAGGAACCTGGTTAGTCTGTACCAATGAAAGGATGACCTAATAGCAAGTGAGGTGCAGGGCTAGGTAGACTCTACTAAGTGCCTTAAAAATCGGCCATTTCCTGACTCGAAGTCAGTGAAAATTTCGGAGGCCTTCTCTCACTAAAAGAAATTTCAGAATGTTCAGTATGAGATGTGCAGCCGCGTTTTGAACCATCTGAAGTTTGTTCAGGGAAGTGCTGTTGATATTGAGATTCAGAGCATTACAGTAGTCTAATCGCAACACAATAGCCACTGATTTGCGCAGTTCCTCAGGGATAAAAAGGAAGATCTTCTTAAGCGATCTAATTATGAAAATGTAGGTGCTCGTAATACGCTTTACCTGCAAATTAAAGTTGAGGGCGTTATCAACTAAAATGCCCTAGTTCTTTACTGACTCCATGGGGGCAGGGAAGGGCCCACAGGATTCCAGCCACTACAGCTCTGACCAGAAGGCTAGCTGGGCTCCAAATACCATGACTTAGGCCATATCAACATTTAGCTTGAGGAAGTCATCCATCATCCAGCTACTGATGCCAACCATACAATGTTTGAATTTGTTAGCCATCTCAGGTAGATTAGCAGTGATGGGCACAATATTTTGTGAGTCATTGGCATGAGATAGTACCTGGAATTTAAACGATCCCACTAAGGGAGAGACATACAATCTGGAAGTGTGGAGCTAAGTCAGGAGCCATGCAGCACTCCACATAGTAAGCTGAAGGCCTTGGCCCTACACTGACCACTGCTTACTATTTGAAGATTCTCGACAAGAAAAGAATGGAGTAAAACTTGTTGTTGCCATTGGACCATGCATATGGGCGAGACAGTGCTGAAAGCTGCAGACAAGTTCAATAAGATCAGGACAGCAGTCCCGCCTTGTCCAACCTGCATTCTAATGGAGTCAGTTACAGCAATAAGCGCAAACTCTGTGCTATAGCCGCTCCTGAAGCCGATCAGAGATGGGTCCAGAAGGTCATGGACGGTGATGAACTTGACTAACTCTTGATTCAGATGTTTCTTGAGGTTTTTCAAGGGCGTGGAAAGCAAAGAGATCAGACGAAAGTTCTTCAGATCATCAGGATCTATGTTGGGCTTTTTAGGAAGAGGAATATTAGTAACTTTGACTTGTGTGACTCCTTCCAACACTGTCATCTGAAAATAAGCAGCAGCAGAAGCTAGTTGAAATTGCTTTCTGTCAAACTTATACACACCCAATGGTGTAATCAACAGGGTCAATGGTATCGAATCCTTATGCAATAATGTGGTGCACAGAGAATAAGTCAATTGCAATAAACAGATCAGCTCCACCGAGCAAAGCCTGTGTCTCAAATATGTTAGGTAGATGGCTGCCCGTCTACCCAAATGTTTTTTAAAGATCTCAGAGGTCAACATACATCCTAATCTTTCTACCATTTTCGGCTGACAGGACCATTAGTGTCAACCACTACAAAGCTACAATCTCTATGACCCTCAACTACAATAATCTATCAAATGTGTCCCTCAGCCATGAAACTATTAAGTTAGCCACCCTCCTGACCTTTTGGACAGCAGATTTACCATCCTATTTCAAGGCAATCTTCAACACAAAATCCTTGAAAAGACCCAATCTTTCTTCAAATATATCATTAAACTCCCTGAAAATGTTACCATCATCAATAAGACTGCAACCAACATTTCCTTTTCTGGCAAGTTGGGGTTCATTGTGATACCCAGCCCAAAAAAGTATTGTCTCCTTTGGTAACATACACCTTTGCCAACTGTTTCTCTTTCTCTTTCTGTTTATGTTTCTCTTTCCTTGAATACTATCTGCACTCTATATTGTTGCATACATGTGCACAATGCCCACTCTTTCCACACTTCCTTCATGTCGCCTTTCCCACAAGGCAGTTGATTCTGTTGGGCATGTTGCCCGGTTTGCCAAACCTGAACTTGGTTTTCTTTCTCCTGCCTAGCTTAATGCTGTCAACATTCACTACTTGTATCAAAGGTTTGCCTTCCTCATTATGCACTTGAGTAGTCGTTCTACTCATGCACTCTGTCCACACCCTCATTTCAGCTAGCGTGTATTAGGAAACATTCTCCCCAAAAAAGACAGACACAGACATAGACATAGCCCTGCCTCCATTTTGACCATCTTTCCTACAGCACTTTGATCTGCTGCACTACATTGCAAAAATGTTGCCTTCACCCCTCCTGTTTCCATGAATTTCACGAGAGTCCCTCAAACCCAACAATCAGATATACAAATTATTTTAAACCTTAATTTCTCAAAAACTATTAAACATATTTATACCATATCACAAAACGCACAATCTGTGAACCAAAATCTAGCTTCCTGTTAAAATTGGTGTAATTCTGTTCAGCAGTCTTTGCAATAGCACTGCCTAAAGACGTCTAGGGAAAATGCATCGGTATTTTGTATTTTGGGACCCCACTTTTTTCTCAGCCCTCACTTGAAGGATCACCCCGAAAATTTTCATGCACAAACTAGGCAAAAAAGAGCACTTTTTTGGAAAGTTTTTTGTAGATACCTTCCTCAAACGAAACCAAAGTTCTTAGCAACACAAAAGAATGCCTTTCCTATAGAAATCCTAACTATACTTATCTAGTGATGACCACCACTAAGTGTGTGTGTGTGTATATATATGTATATATCACTATGCACTGGGCCGTTTCGTCAAAACTATTTGGATGTGAAGTACCAACATTAATGAAATTTGTGTATCACTGATAATAATGATTATATGGAACCGCAGTGACTCTGATTCAGTCTATTGATGTACTTAATTTCCTTATGAGGCACATAACTGATTGAATTGTGTTACCTTGGCTTACGAGGCTCATCGGTGAATCCTTTAGGTGTTTTGTGGTTCTGGGCCGCAGGCAGTGATATGCCGGAACCCCTTGTCATTGCGGAAGCGTACGGTTGCTTGCGACCCAATCGCCTTGTCAACAGCAGATGCATTGAAGAGGCTCCGTGTTAGTCCTTGTCGGTGTACTTGCTCATGTGCCGCTCCAGCATGCGTGAGTGTTTCCTTTGTAAAACCCCTATCGATTCCCAGACAGCGGGACACATTACCTCCGTGCCTTGACACCTCACACTATCGGTGCCCCCCTGAACCGTGGACCATTGTGACAGGTGGTAAGACAATGTTCACACGACCGTCTAGACACAGGTCCCCAACGATTTACCCTTCTTTTTCGTACTTACAAAACACTAGTCTGTACAGTGTCATCACCTGCTGGAACACGTAGATGAGTAGTAATGACCACAATGGAGTGAGTTTAAGATCTTTCTGCCACTTATTTTACTATAAACTATCGCCTCACATGTCTGTCACAGCACACCAACATGAAGCATGCTTACTTCACGGTTGAGTGCTGCACGGGCATGTTTTTTAACCGTCTGATGAGTGCCATTAAATTAATGTTGTTACTCTCTCTTCCAATTTCTTACAGGTTGCTTATTTAAAATGACAGGTACCACACTGTTTAGGGTACTGGTTGTGGTCTCGCACTGTTATATTGGCCACTACTGATAGTGTAGGATTAATTTATAGTGGTCCTGATGAATTGCCGTCCACTAGACAATGAGGCAAGAAACATGTTGACCAACATACGCGGTACCCTGTAACATAATTTCAGGGGGCGCCACACTTATTTTTAATTAGTAGAGGAACCACACTCATTAAAAATGTTCTGACTGGACTCCTACCTCCTATTTTAACCTCACTTTCATTTACATCTTCACCAGGCCCCTCACACGCACTGCACCTTACAGCAAGGAACAAAAGATCTCCGCCAAAGAGCCCCTTCATGGGTGCCCGTCGGGTATTGCAGCGCCGACCCAAAGAGGAGCAGACCCAATGATGAAGCATGACACCTAGCGGGCTGGGTGTGTGAGGGTCCTAATTCCGTCAAGAGGAATTCCCTCCTCTTACTGGATTTCACTACCTTGAGTACCTAAAATGAATCACATTTCACAGTCCAGTACCACCTGGTGATCTTCCTATAGGTAAAAGTAGTCACTCAGAGGTTGGGAGCATTGATAAAGGCCCTTCTCTGCTCAGGCCACTCTTCACCAGTGTCATGCTCTCTGTTTCCCCCAACCCAATGTACCACTCAGCAGGACAGCGAGAGGGATCATACAGAGAAGCGCCACCAATAAGTAGCTGGTTTTGAGGTCAGCGGCAACTGTCCAGAACCTCAGACAACCAGCATTCTTAAAAACACTGTGTATTCCAAGAACTTATGAAATGAAAGACAGATCACAGCATCATCTCTGTATTATTCCCGGGTGGAAATTCCGATTGACTCGTTGCGCATAGGAACGCATCCACAGTGTACAGCAGCAAGGGTCATTCTACATGTTAAGGAGTCGGAGTGGAGAAAAAAAGTACTTTTTACCCAGTCCTCCATCTCTACCGATCTCCAACAATAGGCATTCTAGAATGTGTGCCTGATGATGTCAGCTGGGGTTTTGAGATACATTGTGACATCATTCACCTGATGGTCCCTTTAAAGAAACACAACCTGAAAATCATAGGCACTGCTTGACAGCAGTTCTGTTTCCAAGATAAAACTGGAATCAAGTGAAATTGTTTTCTGTAGCAGTTCAGAACATGCCAAAAATGCATTTGCTGCCAATTGATCTACTCCAACCCATGTCTAATTGCTCAGCATGAATTTCCACCCGGAAACAGTATGAAGATTTTAGGGTGTTTCTTACTTTCACTGCTGGAATCTGGCACCCCTTGCCACTCCCTATTGCAGCCAAAGGGTCTAAATGACCTTGCTTGCGGATGCTTCAGCCCTACCACTACTAATGATTCTATTAGTACATTTTGACGTCTACTGGGGTACTATGGAGGAATGGCCATTGCAGATGGAGGTGACGGTGTAGCTGACAGTGCAGCAGGCATAGGGGCAGTGGGGCATAGGCGTGTGAGGGGCACACTGTATCTCAATTATGGCTGTCTTCTAGTCAATGATTGAGGGAGTTATCAGAATGTGGGTCTTGATGTTTCTGTTGCATCTGTTTCTTTTAGCGCTCTTATTTTCCTCTAATTTATTCTCACTGGTGTATATAATACTAAAGTCAATTCAAGTTTATCCTGGTTTTGTACATTAACTATTCATTTGCTACTAGTTTTATTTTTGTACATTTTGCTTTCCAGGGAACTGTAACACTGTGGCAATAAATGCCAGGGAATTCGAAACGCATAAAAGTTTTTTTCAAACTTAACAATTAATTAGAATTTTACCAATACCTATATAGTAAAAGATTGCAAATATCACAGCATATTTACATTTTGAATCTCTCATTAATAATACAAACTAATAATTATAGCAAGAAAATTAGAAGCAAATACTATAAACTTATGAACTCTAAGATGACAAGAAAAATAACTAAGCATTAGAGAATATATTTGAACAGAGTTATATTTTGAGTTCAAGTTATGCCCCTCAGCTCCTCGATAAAAAGGGGTGGCTCCTTAGGTTATTGAGAGATTACAGAAAAACAGACATGCCCTTTAAAATTAAAACTGCATTCTACCCCTGGAGTGGAAAATATTAGTCTCTTTAAGGGAATAAACGTGCATATCTCTCTTCTTCAAGGGAGTGTATAGATTTGTTTATTTTTCCACCACTAAACAGTTGTTTCAGAAAGATTCTATGAAACATAAGTAGTCGGATTTTTTGCAAGAACAATGTACGCCCTCAATTTACTGTTAACCCTAAGCCTATACATTTCAAATGGTTTAAAACATGAATGTTTTTGCATTATTTACCCAGCATGTTTTTAATGTCTGATAGCGTGGGGTCTTTTTTCAGCTCATCTGCTCCTATTCGTTCGTTGAATGTTGTGCACTGTTCCCCTCTTTTAAATTTTGGTGATGCTGACCTGGTTTAAAAAAGTCGTTTTTTCTGTTTTCCACATTAATTACTGCACAGCTACTTTGAGAGAAAAAAATCATGCACTAATTAGAAAATCCCTTGGGCTGCCTGATCTGTGCTGGTGTTGAAAGAGGGCACTAACCAACAGTAATCCCTGCTTTCTACAGCTATCAAGTTGCTGATGGCAGAAAGATCATCCATTGATTCAAAACGTGCTTTCTTTGCTTCTTCTTGGCTGATCCCTAGGTGCTGATTATCATCCGCACAAGAGGTCCTCTACTGACCTTGAGGCAAGCACCACTGGTAGTAATAGTCACCCTACATTATTTCTCAATTCTCATAAGCACGATTGGGAAAATGATTTGGGGTCATCAAGGAAAGGGAGAGGTGTGGCCCAGCGGCCAGGGCGGCTGACTCCGGAGTGCGGGGCTCACAGTTCGATCCCGGTGCCAGCGGCAGCTCAGCTCAGCACCATGTGACTCTGGGCAAAAGCTCTTTTAATCTCCCCAACGCATCCAGCGCCTTGATACCCTTAAGGGGTGACATGTTCATGCTTTACAAAATTATGAATTATAAGGGAAAAAAGCTGATTTTACATATTCTCTCATATCTGAACTTTTTTCGCAGTATCATTATGTTACATGCATGTCAGGGAACATGTGTGTTTATAGGGATATCAGACTATTTAAATGTGTCTCCCATAAAGTCATTTAGGGGTTCGCAACTGTGACCTCTAGACTACAGCTTGCCAGCCCTCGCCAGTTCCTTGTGACCCCCATCTACAGGACAAAACGTGATTTTATTGGTTTGCTGCTCTGCAGAGCTGAATATATTTCTAACATTCCGCTTGTGTTTTATTTGTATTTTTTACCTCTGCTCAGTTTTTCCTGGAAAACAATACTTTCCACACATCTGTCCTGGGATTTGCTAACACAGTTATGGAAAGTCTTAGGGAAAACTTGAACTGTTCACTTCACCAAGCTCACACTGGAACATCACTATCTGGGGACGGGACGCTTGCTGAGCCTGCCATGCCATCTGTCTGCGATGACTTGAATTGAAAGAGGTCCTGTCACAAGCCACTGTTCGGAGGCACAAGCTTCAGCGCTGTGTAAGTAGCAGGGATTGACATGGAAGGCTTGAGGATCAAAATGCAAATGTAAGATTACAAATGTTTCATTTTTCATCTGTTAATGACTGAAGATAAGCATTTATTAGAAAAATATCAGATTTTTGAGTGTACATTTTTCTATTCATTCAAAATTGCAAAATTAATGACACCCGTGAAGCTGTGAATTACTGAGCAAACATGAAGTTTCAATTGAAGTGAAAACTGGACTGTATTGCAGTTAAAGATAACAACGAAATGGGTGAATTTGTGTTAAAAAAAAAAGTCTCATAATTATTGTACGAGCTGTGGTGCTGCATGCCCACCTAAAAATGACACTAAAGCCCTCTCTAAGAGTTTGCAATTTAATTCCAGTGAGGCTGATAATGTTGCAGGATCTGCTGAGAACACCTTCATTTCAATTGAAACTTGGGACCAGACTTACTAACACTTTGCGCTGGGTGTGTGTTCACAAACTTGACGTGAAGCGTTGTGGTGGGATTTTCTTTCCAAAACAAAACATGTTTACATTGGAAACTTGCCTGAAGTAAAGGCAGACAGCTCTCTGCACTGCTTTGCGCATCTTTGTGTCAAGGGAGCGTACCATGGATGGTACATGGGCGTTTCCAGGCAACCACTCTCCACCTGTTTTCAACTTCACATGTGCTGCCCTGTTCAGAACACATACAAAGTTGGGAAAGCATTAAAGCACAGTTTTTACACTAGAGGGGCCCCCTTCCAGTACAACCCATGTGGTTGACAATAAGTACACACGCTTGTCCTGTTGTACAAGGGTGTGTGCGTTGGTGCATGGCAGCCTAAAGTGTGGCAGCGCATGGAGACAGGAAAACAGCAATATATCCCAGTAACTATGGTATCCTGCTGTGTATTTGACCAAAGGCAGAACAGCTACTTTGGCTGCTGCAACGCTCAGTATTTCACAGTTTTGGCCATCAATAATTTTACAATTTTGACTGAATGGAAAAATGCACATTAAATATTTGTTTTACATTATTATTTATTCTATTTTTTTTTTTAATTCACTGTTGTTAATGTCTTCAGAATCTAAGGTCACGTTGTCCCTTCTAGTGATATCATCGGGGTCAAAGAGCATGTGATGTCACTTCCGCTAAATTTTGGTGAATCAATGTCCTTCTTTATTTATGCGTTTTTATATAGAGCGAACTTTACCCGAAGGTGTCAGAGCGCTTTACAATAGGACCACTTACATTACATAAGGACTTCAGAGCAATTGAATAACAGAAAATAAATTAAACAAACTCTAAACTCACATAAGAATGGTAGTAAGTACATAGGTCTACTACAGATTCTAGTGGTTAGAGTCACATATATACAAGTTGCAAATTAACTCAAGATTACATTTTAAGAAGAGTTGAAGTGATTAGGGTCGGACAAATATATATTACATATTTGCTTGGCGTTTCACTGGAATTGCTTGATGGTAGATCCATTTCCAGGGCTGCTTAGTCACACACAAAAAACTGGGAAATTGTAAACCAAAGATAATTTCTCCAACGGGCAGGAAGATGCGGACTGTAGACATGCCAAGCAGCGCAGTACCAGTGCAAACAGCAGACGCCAGAAAGAATTACGAATAATTCACCCTGTTCCCCCTCCTACACCGAGGGTTGATTGGCTGCGGAGATCCTGTTTCTTCTACCTGTGCTTTGTGTCTGGTCGTTTCATGACTGGCTCTTGCTGCAGACGAGCAGCTGTTTCTGAGGTGCAGAGCCGGGTAGCAACAGCAGCAGAGAGCACGTGGTACAAAGTTTCCACTGGCGGATTTTGCAACAACAAAGATTAGTGCATCAACAAAGCCACGTGCTTGAGTCGGGGGCGGAGCAGCTCACATTTCCGGCAACAAAGGCAGCTGATATAAATGCAGCTTGGGGGAGCAGTCGGGCAGAAAATCAGATCTCAGCAGAGCGGACAGATATCCCCGAGAGGGCGAGAGCCAGGCCGGGCCGAGGAGCGCGCAGTTTCCCCCTCACAGTCACCTCTCCATCAGCATCCCCGAAGATGCCGTTTTTAGGGCAGGACTGGAGGTCCCCGGGGCAGAACTGGGTGAAAACCGATGACGGATGGAAACGGTTTTTGGAAGAGAAGGTCAACTATATCAATGACCTCAGCAGGTGAGTGAGTGGCGGATAGAAGCACTGACGTCATTCCTCTGAAGGATTCTGCACCGAGGCGGATACTTCGCAGCCGGTTCTGCTTCTAGGCGCTTTTATTAACATGTAGGTTTGAGGCCTCACTTGGTCTCATGTTAAATGAGCGTGGGTTATACGAGCCTTTGTTGATTTGTCTGTGCATTCTGGTACTTGTGGTTTCACCTCTGGTATTGTACAGGACTGACTGGGTGAGTTACTTACACTTGACACAGAAGAACGAGAGAAAGTGACTGGGGTGCAACAGAGAACTCGGGTTACAGCTGGTTAATGCATGGGCGCCGTCAATGTGGGTTTAGCCTATCATAGGTGGATTGCCACTCGGTGCCATCGCCACTGTCCAGAGAGATAACGGGGCCTGCAGGAGACGGGCTGTTCCGGGTTTTACTCTGAGCGGAACCCACAGACATACAGTCGGTCTGCTCCTGCGTTCTGACTAGGAAATGGCGATGTCACCTTTCCGAGGCCTCCCTTTCCCTGCACTCAGTTATACCTGTTGTTTCCGCTGCTGTGCACCTGTTGTCAGGGGTGACTGGCCCACAGGACAACCTGGCAGCGCAGAAGAGCTGCTCTGATGGGTCAGTGTGTGAGCTAGTTTTTTTGTCTGTTTGTGGGACTGTTTTTTTGGTCTGATGGTTTGTTTTTTACTGTTCATTTCCCTGCTAATCACCACAGACATTGACAGAAGCAACCACAAATGCATGCTGTCGCATATACCTTGCGAAACAGCCCACACAGTGTGTCTTTACGGGTTCAGAACTGCCCTGAGTTGAAGAATGTGGGCAACTTTTTATTTAGCTTTCTGATTTGCTAATGATAGACACTTTTAATGTCTATTTTCTGTCCCAGCCCGAAGCTACTTTCAGGACATTCACCCATACCGCCCAATAGATGTCCATGTTTTCAGATGTGCACCAGCACCAGAACTGTACACGCACGGAACGCCTCTGTGCGTTGCTTTCTTAGTTCCCTTTTCACGGGCGCTCTCTGTACAGAACCCCCTCCCCCCACCCAGGAGCCTGCTATGATGCCGCGTTGGCGAGCCTCAGTGTCTGCTCTGACGCATTTGTTATTTCTGTCTTCCCTCGTGCCCCTTGCAATGGCTGATCGAACACCGAGATATCAAAGCTACAATGATGCATTCCCAGATTTTTATGGCAAGCCAACCTGAAAACTACCTTTTTTGTTCTAAATATGTCAGAGAGAGTGTCCATATATACGCTGTTGCAGAGCGCCCAGCTGGGCTGGAGAGGTTAATCCGCTCCTTAGCTCTCACGTTCTGTTTATCCCCAGAAAGCTGCTTTGTGCGGGCGGTTATAAACAGTGACTCAGCCCGCCGGCGGGAGCTGGGCCGCGGCCGTGCGCGGAGGAGGGGGGTCCAGGCCCCGGCTGGTGCGCGCAGACGCTCTGTCACAGGCATGTGATATGCGGCTTCCCACTTCCCTGCAGAGGATGTGGGCTGGTGGCTACATTGTCAGCTGTGATGCGAGGGCACCTAGTTATGATTCTGGCTTCCACATTTTAACAATTTAACCGTGTGATCCTGGGCAAATTACTTCATATCGGTGCTCTTGGTGGCCAGTGGATCACGAGGCCTCGTAGAAGGAGCAATATAAACCAAACATGTACCTAACATTGTGCAAACAAGAAAGGCCACCAAGCCGTTCACCCAGACATACTGTTAGCAGAAGACGTCACATTACCAAGGACACGGAGCACCAGTGGTGGACTTTTCTAGCAATCCTTGTTTTCAGATGTGTTAGTTCAGCACCCCCAGAATACATTATGATGGTGAACCGACACCAAGGACCGGGGCACTGAGTCCTCGGCGAAACGGACTTATCTTGTAAACAAGAACCTATTTAAACTTGTTTTTGTGAGTTATGCAAGCTTGCTCCCTCCTTACCCACAATGCCTTTAAGATTGTTTCTAATCTGCTGGAAAACTCTTTGAAACTCTCCAGGGGGTGGGCCAACTCCTCCTCATGGGTGACCTTGTATTATGACTGCGTCTTGTTCTCCTGATAGATATCTGCTTAGTCCCGGTGCTGAGGTCAAGGGTTAGAGAAACGACACTTCCATGCAGCGGCTTCTGTTCCAAATCCTTTTGCTTTGTCCTTGGTGTTTGCAGAGCACGTGTTTCACCCTTTACAATGCCTTTGTGGCGGGGGCTTTCTCAAGGCTCTTTTAGAGTTCTGTAGGACCTAACATATCCTAATTATTCAGATATATTAATTATTAAGTTGTAGAACTTGTGTGTACCGCAAGCAGTAATAAGTCAAAGGGGTGAATATGTTTATAGGTCTCGCCTGACCCAGCGCATGCGCTGGTCTGGCGAGACTTATTGAGAGGGCTCCAAAAAGTGCTACCAGGCCAGCCTAGAGCTACAGTGCATGTGCGCGGGCGCGCGCGCCGCTTTACCACGATTACTTTCACTTTCGCGGCCGCACAGCCGCTTTGATGTTTGATCGCGATCACTTTCGCGGCCCCACGGCTGCTTGGCATAAGCAATAGGTCTCGCTTTTGGGACCTTATAAGTATTTAGTTATGCAACTGTTGCATGGCTAAACACTTATAAGGTCCCAAAGGCGAGACCTATTGGCTATGCCAATGCTTGTTAGTTTTTACCTTATACTTAGTATTAGCTGCCTTGCCAGACTATTGTTTTTCACTTAAAAATACATAATATACATAGACGGGGCTTTTGGTCAACAGACTTCATGCATTGGCCTGTTCTGCTTTCACCCACCGCAGCATCGGCAGTGGTTCAGCCCACTTCAACTATTGGCACCCTTCACTTTGAGACACTGCACAAAGCCTGTGCACGTTGTTCTCATCTGCCTAAAAACAGTTCATTTGATTTAAGTGACAACGGTGGTTTAAAGTGTTTTTTTATTTTAACTTTAAATACCAAATATGTATTTTGCTTGCACTTCAACTGCCTAGTTGGTTGGGGATGTATAGTCTATCTGCTTTTTAAGTTGCTGCAAAAAAAGGTTTAAATATATTGTAGCTCTCTGTGATTTGAGTGCTTGGTTAGTTTGTTATTCCTGTCTCAGCCGCAAATAATAATACCCAAAAAGATTAGTTAGCGGTATCTTTTCTTTGGTTTTTATTTGTGTTTCATATACTTGTAATAAAAAAATTAAAAGCACTGACATCACAAGGCCACACTTATTAGTGCCTGTTTTTGCTGGGAGAGGTTAAGACGCCACAGACGCGTGTGGCACGGGCTAGATCTACAGGCCCATGCAGACACAGACGCGTGTGGCATGGGCTAGATCTACAGGCCCATGCAGACATGCACTGAAGCTCCTCCCTTGTGAAATGGAGTTGGTGACTGCTAGTACCTTCTCTGGAGCTGTCGTGTGACACAGCCCATCCGCCTGAACTGCCACCAGAATCCTTGATTACGCACACTCACTAGTGTGTCCCAGAATGTGAGCACTTTTGTGAATGTCAATGCAGGTTGCACCATGGATGTCTTTAAACAGCTCCACTCATTTCACTATTGCATTATCGCATGTCGCAGTGCACACGTGCACTTCTAGTGTGCTTTTTTAATGCACAGCTTAAAAAGCCACCTACCAAAAGCTACTGATGCAACTATGTCTCGTATAGCATCTTACTTCTTGACCGGAAGCCAAATGTGTCATATTTCTTTATATCTGTGGTCTAGTAGAGCAATTCTTCATCAAAAGGCAAACATAGGATGTTAGGGTATTTTTTTTCCTACATCTGAACGCTGCTTCCCCCCCCCCCCCCCCCCCCCCCAGGAAAACAGTGAATTGTGCTAATGTAAAATGTGCATGATTTACGCATGCATTCTTTCCATTGTATGGAAAATCTGCATGAGTAATTTTTAATTGCATTGGAAAATTGCTTCTAATTTAGGACTGTAGTAGATTGCAGTATTTAGCCTGCCATTCATTGGGAATCCAATGCAAGAGGGAAATCTATACCATATGTAGGAGATAACCTAAGGGAGTAGATGCCTGTGTTTTAGTGGCAGAGTTTTGTGAAACTGGGAGTTTGTGTATACTTGGACTACAAGAGTGCCGAGGATCCTAGGAGAGCATGTCTGCTGACGAAGGGAAACCCCAAGTTTCTGATCAGTGAGAGCATTTGCAGAAGAACCTGGCAAGTCATGTGTCTGTAATGTCCAGGTCAGACTTTGAGGCATGATGATGCCGTTAAGACCAGTGCTGAATGCCACACAGAGGCGCTTGTGCTGTGTCGTTGAAGCAATAGATGGGACCATTGGTGGTAGAAACTCTGTTCCTCCTTGGGGCCTGTTCTCAAAAGCATTTTAAAGCACCTAAAATAATCCTCCTGTCGTACTCTTACATGCCTTTGTGAATTGGCTCCAGAAAGGCTAAAACTGGAATATTCAGGAAATATTCATGTACAAATACATACCACTTTCACTAATCGGTAGTATGGACATTTTAGGGCTAATTTACAGTGACATGAAAGAGTACTTAAAGAAGTACTCCGGAATTACTACTTCCAATACTCCACAAACTCTTGTTAAATGGCCCTTCGTGTTTAGAATTAAGATTCCTGTTCAGCAGAAAATAAAATATTTCTATGTCACAACCCTTTATCAGAATTCTAGTAAGGTCTCAAAAATGACTTTTTATGTAATAACTTTTATATATCAATCAATCAGTGTTTATAGAGCACAGCTACCTACCCGTAAGGGTATTCAGACGCTGAGGTCTTGCTGAATTCAGTTGAACAGCCAGGTTTTGAGTCCCTTTCTGAACCTGGTGAGAGATATTGATGTTCGGAGGTGAAGGGGAAGGTCGTTCCAAGCTTTGGTGTCGAGGTAGGAGAAGGAACGGCCTCAACTGTGGCTTCATGGGATGCGGAGAGTGTGTGCAGGGGCGCGGCAGGCGCAACAGGTTTCTTGCTGGTCGGTACAAGTTCAGGCGGTGGTTGATGTATGCTGGTCCTTTGTCGTGGATGGCTTTGTAGGTGTGTCAGTATCTTGAATTGACATCTTTTCTGGACGGGGAGCCATTGAGGTTCCTGAGGTGGGGGGTGATGTATGTCCACTTGGGGAGGTCGAGGAAGTGTCTTGCCACTGCGTTCTGTATCGGCTGGAGTCTCTTCAGAAATTGGGTGGTGATTGCGGGTAGCATGCATTTCCGTAGTCCAGGTGGCTGGCGACAAGGGCTTGAGGGAAGGTTTTCCTGGTGCTGACAGGGATTCATTTGAAGATCTTACGGAGCACGTGGAGGTTGTGGAAGCAGATGAGTGAGACGGTGTTGATGTGGCGGTTCATGGTGAGTTTGTTGTTGGATGAAGCTGAGATTGCAGGCGTGGTCTGTCTGTGAGGGTGCTGGGCCGAGTTCCATGAGCTACCAAGTGTCGTCCCTTGGGAAGCTGTTTCCAAAAATCAGCACTTCCGTCTTGTCCGTGTTTAGCTTCAGGCAGTTGGTCTTCATCCAGTTGGTGGCATTCGTCATGGCATTATGGAAGACGGTTCTAGTGATGGAGGGTTCTTCCGTGAGTGAGAGGATGAGCTGGGTGTCATCTGCATATGTTGAGACCATGGGTGCTGACGATGTCAGCCAGGGGTGACTTGTAGGCGTTGAACTGCGTCGGTCTGAGGGACGAACCTTGAGGGACGCAGCAGATGATGCCTTTAGGCTCAGAGGTGAAGGGCAGTAGCCGGATTTTCTGGGTACGTCCTGTGAAGAAGGATGCGATCCATAGCGCTGCATACAACACTTCTGCCATTTATAAACACTGCACATAACTTCTGTCTACGCAGTCTACGTGCTGCTGAAAATGTGTGAAAACCACTGAATGCGCACAAATGCAGAAATAATTTGCAGCATGTGTGCCTGTTGTGGCCTTAGTATCCTTTTATACAGACCACTATAGATAATGTAGCGAGAATCGGGGAATGGGTGGGAGTGCTTCTGCCAGTGCCACCTTGCCAGAACCTGATCCGAACGCATACCTAGAACATCTCAGCGGCGGTGGAAAGCCTGGAATGGCCTACTTGGACACTGCGAGACAGCCAACAGTGCTACAAGGTTCAAGTGATGACGCAGCTATTGCCTTGTGCTGGAGATATTTAGGAAGCTTTATTGTGACCGCTATATTGTTTCTGTCACCATCACTTTGTTACATCCCAAGATGGTGTGACATTGTAGGCAAGTACCAAGAGGAGTGATAGAACACTACAGATGCCCACTGACCGCTGACTGTGCAAACCCGCAAAATGTTTTTCAGCGAGATTTGGCCCTAGGCTCTAGACCGAAGTTAAGGACGTTCGGGATAGGAGTCTGGCTAGAACCGAGGGCAGGCCTACCATGGGTTATCTGCTTGCTCCCTAAACTGCAATACCGCCCCCACAGGAGCATGGGAATGTTGCAGAGAGTTCAACTACTGGTTAGATTTTGCCTACACAGCGCTTGCGCTATACCTGCAAAATCTCTTATGAATAAAAAAAAAAAATCTTAAAACTGGCTAGGAGCTCACTCATTGGTTGGCTCCCATGTCACCCTAGTTTCCTTGCTTTTCATTGGTCAAAGCCTTCTCACCTCAGCTTTCTCCTGGGGCTTCCCCCATTTGTTCCTTCCGTGAAGCATGGACCAAGCACAGCTTTGTGTCTGCAGCCAGTGTCCTTTCACTTGCTGCAGGCTCCAGCAGGTAATTATTTTAAAAAATCGATTTGCATGTGTCTACAGTCCCTCTTCTTCACCCCTCCTGCTCTCTGTTGTGCTTTTTGCTGTGCAACATATAAAAAACACATTGACAAAGTCGATAGATTTCACATAGGCAAAACCTGTTGGCTTTGCTAATGCTTGTTTTTGAAGAGTTGACAAAATGGTGCCCGATAATGTACTCCTTAAAGACCAGCAGATGCTGTGAAAGACACTACTTGGGTTAAAGTGTAGGACATATCGTCCTGTACTCTGTGCTAGCGATGGCGTATTGTCCAGAGGACAGAGGCGATGTTCTTCCTTGAAGCAAAGATAAATACAAGCATGGAAACAAACTGTGGCAGTAAAAGCCACTTGCAGTAGCCAAGTGCTAGGTACTGTTAAAACTCCCTTTCCAGGACCACCCCAGCACACACACACTCCCACCCTCCCTCCCCTGCGCCCCCGTTCTTGCCTTCCGAATTATGGTGTTAAAGATATCTAGTCTTCTCATGTTAACTCTAAACCTTTCTGCTCATCTTCTGCTGCATGCAAACTAGTTGAAGGTACTGAGAGTTGTTTACTGTTGCTGGTTGCAGCTAAGCAGTATTTAATGCTTCAGTGGTTGTCTCCAGTTGGTGGCAAGTATTTTGCTTCCAGCCGCTTCCCCCTTAATACTACTGCTTTGCAAGGCGGCCTCTCCCGGAACCACGTGCCTCATCGTGATGGATAGATACTGTTGCACCTGCCTCTTCAGCAGGTTTGGGTCTTCTCAAGCAGGCACATGCAAAGCGATGACATGTGCAACAAATGGATGGCCGCTCCTCCAGGCCGGTGATGCCTACAGGGTAATGGCTGTGGGTGGATACCTTATCCTTTAGGCCGGTGGTTGCCACAGAGGTAATGGCTGTAAGTGGATGGCCGCTCCTTGAGGCCAGGGATGCCTACAGGGTAATGGCTGTGGGTGGATGGCTTATCCTGTAGGCCGGTGATGGCTACAGAGGTAATGGCTGAGTGGATGGATGCTCCTCCAGGCTGGTGATGGCCAGAGCGGTAATGCCTATGGATGGCTGTCCTGCCCTGAAGATGGGTGATGGCTACAGCAGTAGAGGCCAAATGAGGAATCTACTTGCCCAAGGCACTTTTGTAGCAGAATGAAACAGCTAGAATTATTGGAGCTGTTAGTAATTTCTGAAAATATAAATGTTGTGTTCCATTGCAAGGTATGTTAACGTTTGCAATTCTACTTTGCTTAGATGAAAGAGGGATTTTTGCTTTACAAAATATATAAAGTCTCTAATTGAAGCCTACATGTGGGCACAGCTTTTGTTCAACTTGAATAGAAATGCAACAAAGAAGAATAGAAGGTGCATGTCCTCACGCAAAATTATAAGTATAAGCCAGTTCTAGTTTTGGAGTAGTTACAAAGTTAATTGAGCACTTTGGAGAAGTCTTTGTGTGTTTTACATTTAGGAAAATTGACCAGTTTATATCCAGGAATAGGTTGTACGAGTAATATAATTTGTGTAGCTACCTTAACACTGCACTGCATTCTTGTCTTTGTCATTCGCAGTTACTGCAAGAAGGATGAATTCAATAAGGAGAACCTTTTCAACAGCAACAACTATGACGTGGTGGCAAAGAAGAGGAAGAAGGACTTATTAAATAACAAAGCGAAGATTCAACGTAAGGCTTGTTTCAGCAAGGTGTTTTATCTGGATTTTTTAGGGGGTACTTGTGGCAAGTTTATTGCATATGTGCACTATTAACTAAGACAACATCCATGGAAGACTTCTGTCTGGTAGGACCGTAGAGCTTTTTATATTAGGAGAGTACTAAAGCAAGATTCGGGGAAAGATCTCTGAGCAGAACATAAGAGCGCGTTTAACTGGGGGTCATAGTAACATGCTTATTGTTTACATACACGATTTACAAAAGCAAGATTTGACATAAGATCTTTGATTAGCAGGAGACATACAAGTTTGATTAGGGGCCTAATTGACACCATTACCAGAAGCCAGATTTGACTTTATGACAAGACAGCAGCACACAGAATATATACATTGGATCTCTATTGGTCAGGCCACACAAGCTTCTTTTGATAGGAACGCCAGAGGCATGCTCTTTTATCCACACAAATGACCTCTAGCTCGAGTGGATGACGTGCTACTATATTCATGTCATTCTTCAGTAAAGTGCTGACTTGTTCTGGTCTATCACTTTATAGCATCACTTTATAGCACTGAGGACCATGCAGGTGATCAAACGTGATCATGACTCTTCTCCTTCCTGTGCAAACCGCATCCAAAGCTGGGTGAATATCAGATCCGTCCTTCAGCGAGTCAAACTGCAACCATGGGGGACTTCTTCCCTTGTTGGAGTGCAGAAGGGTAGTCCTGATGGTTTGTGGATGGCTGAAAAGACCTTCTTGAATGGTCATGCAAAGTGTTGAGTGGCCGACTGCTATTTATTTAGTTGGTAACCGTTCTCTGAATGAAGGCTCTAGAGCTAAAACTTGATCATCCGCTAGGGTCGATGAGCTTGACTGTGAATTGCATTCAACAGTGTGAATGCTTTTGAGATTCTTCGTTGACTTATGTTTGCCTAAAATAAGTCTCACTTGCTAGAGTAGCTCACATGGCCTGCGTGTAAATTGATGGGGGTGGCGTTGAAGGTCTTGAAGACAAGAATATTGTCATTTAGTGCTGGTAGAAGCACTTGGTGGAAACTGGGCATGATCGAAAACGTGTTAAGATGTGTTTGAAATGCCTCGGTGTAGAGCTTTCTTTGTGTCGCAGCTATAGAGACGATCAATGATGGGTGATGTTAATGATGCTGTGTGGGTTTTTTTTTTCCTTTTTTGTTATACACAGTTGTGACAGTTCTGTTGATGATCTTTATTGAGACATGCCAATGCAAGTCTGTTCAGCTGACCGATGAGTTGTTTCGGGCCTGCGTGCCTGTCTTTGCCTCGAATTGTTGTATCTCTGTGATCCTATGCTGGAGTGATCTGCTACCATACTGCTGGATCATGATTTTAATCAAAGTTAATTAAAAATAAAAGATTTCTTGGGCAGGGTTTAAGGCTGACTTGACCATACTTCAGTCCTAAGGCTTTGCCTTGCGGGTGCTGAAGCTAGACCTGGGTCACAGAGGCTAGGGCTCTTCAGTGGCTGCTGATGTTGGAATAGCCATCGCTCGCCGCGCACCCTGAATCTGACCAGGAGTGGTTGGTGCGGAGTTTTAGTGTGTTTCTGTGTTGCTGGCACCACCTGTAAGTACTAGTATATTCTTCGTCTCAGTCTGTCCTAAGCGCAGTAACTGCATTACCTAAAACATTCACTTCACCAAAGGGGGCAATTAACGTTCACTTACAATGTGAAATCTTAAATTTGATTCTGTCTATAATGTGCCGAGTAGACAATGTATCCATTTACAGCTCCTGAAATAATATTGCTGTAATAATGACTCCCATTGTTCTCCACAGATTTCCACCAAGAGAAATGGATCTATGTTCACAAGGGGAGCACAAAAGAAGTAAGTGTCCATCCAGTTCTTTCGCAAACGAACAGGGTGAATTGGTCCATTATCCCTGTGCAGCTGCGCTTCAGGCGGAGACAAAGGGCGCATCACCTCAGCGGCTCTCCAGTAGAACATCATCTCCCCCCTCCCAATCAGACATATCTCTATAGCCTGGCACACAGCATCGGCGATTCAATACGCGAAAAACAGCAATTTTGATGCAACAATATCCACAACACTTTCTGACCCTCCTAGAATCCATATTTGGACTATTAGATTAAAAGCAGCCCCCCTTCCATGCTGTTTATGCCGGAGGGAATGTTAGAAGAACATTTATTATTAAAACACAAAACCTGAAGGCTTCTGCGCAGTAGTGTTTTTGCACCACAGAAGCATTCTGTTAGTGCATTAGTTGAGAATAAGAGTTGGGTTACCCTCTACCAGTATGCCGCTGTCCCCATCCATTCAAGCAACAGCAACACAGGCAGGCAATCGCTTACCCTCTTATGGGGTGATCGCAGGTCCCCCAGATCATTAGGACGGCACCAACGCCCTATCTATTCAGTGTCTCCACTCCTGATGGATGTATTGTCCCATCTCCCCTCTTTTTGCCTATATGTTTCCCACTGTTCACCCCCCGTCCTTCCTCTCAGCTGCAAGCAGTCCTGGGGAGGCGGCAGGACAGGAAGGGGCCTTTCGACGCGCAGGCAGTCTGTCCTTGAGTAGATAACATAATGTTACAGTGCTCCTTAATAAATATGTCCATGGTCTATGTTTACACAAAAATAATTGATTCAAAAATGTCTCCATATGTTGTGTTTTTCAAGCACTATACGTGCAACGCATTTTAACAGTATATCGGTGTTTTATTAATATCAGTTATTCACTGAAAATAAAAACCCGTATCTGGTGTTTATAAGAGACTGTATCCTACCCCTTCTCCGCTGCAGGGGGTTTAGAGCCATGCCCCCTCCCCTGCTGGTATGCCTGATCTCAACATGGCCGGACTTAGCTTTGCTATATATATTTGTGTTTTTGGTTGTACTGCCCACAGCCTGTTTTCAAGCAAACTGCTTCAATTACACCACAGGATTTTAGTATGGACTTTTTTTTCCTTTCTTACAGTTCTGTTTAATTTTTCCTTTTGCTCTTAGAGGCATGGCTACTGCACTCTGGGAGAAGCGTTCAACCGGCTGGACTTTTCAAGTGCTATTTTGGATTCCAGAAGGTTCAACTACGTGGTGCGGGTGAGTACATCCTACCCGGAGCGAGTTGGTACTTTTGATGGGCCAAGAGCACTGAGCGGGGGGTTCCCTCGATGATGCGATGGATGCTGTCCTTTTGTGGCCATGGAAGTCCTATTTACCAATGGACAAGCTGCTACACCCCTCCACACTAAGATGGTGGTACCTAAAAATAATGATCGATTGAATGGGAAGTAAATGTGCATCTGTGGTGTTACTGGGATCATAGCATTCTGCATCATGTCGCATCAAGTAAAGCTTGTTGAACTTTGTTGTGCCATTTTGCTGTTGGTTTCATAGAAGGGATTCCTTTAGATCTTCTAGTATACAATTTTGATTGATCCAGGCCTCTTCAGCTTTGCTCTTCCATTGGTTGAGCATTCTGATAACCCTCTGTCTTCCTAGTATCCTGCCAGTTTGTCTGTGCATCAATGTAGCATCCCAGATGCTAGGGTTGCATGCCTTATTAACTTGTACTATCTTTTGGCGTTTATTGCTAAAGGGAAAGAAAGGAGCAGCCCGTGTCTTTGAGAAAGGTATGAGGTGTGTATGGTGGACACCACGTTCAAACTTCATGGCCTTCATGGTTGCACCCAAGGACCTATTAGAATGGGGATTGCACTTTTTTGAAGGGTTGCTTTTGGTGAAGAAGCATGCTTTGCACCACCTACATAGATCTTTGAATTTATTTTTGAAATGTGTACCTAGCACAAGTACATCAAATAATCATCACTTTAGTGTAAAGCCCGGCATGACCGTCACCATTAGAAAAACCACCAGCGGAACAATTACTGGTATATTAGTTGTTGCTGACATCACCAATTTGAGAATAAACCCACCATTTGCACCAGATCTCTGTATGTTTTTTTAAGACCACCTCTCACTCTATACACTGTTTCTGCTGTTCTGGCACAATTGCTCATGCCGCTAGTCCATTCCCCTATCGCAGGAGCCTCCTCAGCGGGCCAGTGCGCAGCTAGGTCTAGTTTAGCTACAAGCAACCTTACTCCAACAAAGGATCTGATTTCTTTATTGATTTGGTCCCAGCAGCTGACCTTCCTCCCAAACCCTCCAACACAACTTTGATATCATGTCCCTCCCTACACGTAGGGTCCCTGCCCGATAGATGAGAGAGTGTAGGGCAACGACTGGCTCTGCAGGGTGAAGCGGTAAAACTAACTTAGTCGTAGAGAAGAAGGATTATCAATGGCCATTCACTATGTTTTGGAGTGTTCATCCTGCCAAGCAACTGGGTTATTTGTAGGACGGTGGGTGGCTGGGTGTTGTGGGAGCGCAGTAATAATAGCAACAAGCGCACCTGTTTTTAGCACGTGACAAGTGGATCCAGGACAGTTTCCCAATGTTCATCATGCGATCTCCCACCGCTGCCTCTTCATCCTAAAGTACATTCTTTTCCTGTCTTGGAGCCAAACATTTGGACAGTGCGCTGCTTGTGAAGAGCACAGTTCTGCGTGGCAGCTATAGGCCTTATGGGAAACTGTTCTCTGTTTACGTTGAACCAGCAGCTTATGAGACCGAGCAGCTGCTTTTGGAGTCCACCTCTGAAGTCAAGCTTGTCCTGGCAGGTGCTGTTGCTTGAAGACCACGGCCGGAACAGGGTCATTGAGTCTGTCACGTGCCGGCGGATGCAAGTAAAATCATGTTCAGTACATTTGGAACTGCTGCCCAGAAGTGACTGTGTGGCTCATCTTTAACGACCTTTGTGAAAATGCGGCCTGATGGGAGTTGGCATTGAATTGCCAGCGCCAATAGATGCTGCCACGTTTGGCACGTACTGTATTTAGAACTAGTAATGACTATTAGAGGTTTAACTCCTTTTCTGACCTTCTGGTGTGCAGAAAGAGTGCATGTCTCCAAGGAGGGAGTGTTAAGATTGCTATGGTAAGTGGAACAGCGTGTGCAGGAGGCATACCAAGACGGTCTGTCAGTGTTGATAGTATGTTGTGGACAGAGGGGTACGTACGAGGGACTGCCTCTTTAAGAAGAGGTCTTTTTTGTTTCAAGAACTTTCTTGTATGTAGGGGCAGTTGTATTGCCTATGATGGTTTTCCATGCTGGTCTGGTCAGCTGTGACTGTATGCTCTAAATGTTGTATAGACATGCAAAGGGATTGTAGTATTCTTGTAGAAATAGTGTGGCCCGCACAAGTTACCTACTGTGAAATGCTCACTTGCATAAGTAAGCTCCCCTTCCTGTTCAACCTCTGTACGCTGTCCCAGACCTTAGCCTCAGACGACTAGGTTACCTTGCCTAGAGTTGCTCAGTGTGTATTTTTTTTTTTCTTGCAAAATTTGGGTGGCCTTAGTATTAAGCTGCCCTGTATATGGCATTCTACAGATGTGAGGCTAGAGGCTGGCCTCAACGTTGTAGCTATGTATGCAGAACCTTACAGACTTTGGCTGAAGGCTCCCCTCTCGTAGTTGGAGAGGGGAGCCTTCAGCCAAAGTCTGTAAGGTTCTGCAAATATATAGAAAGCAACTACGAGAGGAGAGCCTTCAGCCGAAGCCTCTGCGGTTCTGCATACATAGTTACAAAGTTGAGGCCAGCCTCTAGCCTCATATATACACACACAAAAAACCGTACAGACTTTGGTTGGAGGCAGGCCTCTCCGTAGTTGCTGTATATGCAGAACTGTACAGACTTTGGCTGGAGGCTGACCTTTCCGTAGTTGCTATACATGCAGAACCCTACAGACTTTGGCTGGAGGCTGGCTTGTTCGTAGTTGCTATACATGCAGAACCCTACAGACTTTGGCTGGAGGCTGGCTTGTTCGTAGTTGCTATACATGCAGAACCGTACAGATTTAGGCTGGAGGCTCGCCTTTTCGTAATTGCTATATATGCAAAAACGTACAGCCTACGCTGCAGCTATATTTGGAGAACCCTACAGACTTTGGCTGAAGGCTGCCTTTACGTAGTTGCTATATATGCAGAACCCTACAGACTTTGACTGGAGGCTGGCTTGTTCGTAGTTGCTATACATGCAGAACCCTACAGACTTTGCCTGAAGGCTGCCTTTACATAGTTGCTATACATGCAGAACCCTACAGACGTTAACTGGAGGCTGGTCTCTCTGTAGTTGCTGTACATACAGAACCGTACAGCCTTTGGCTGGAGGCTGACCTGTACATAGTTGCTATACATGCAGAACCGTACAGACTTTGGCTGGAGGCTGACCTGTACGTAGTTGCTATATATGCAGAACCCTACAGACTTTGGTTGGAGGCTGGCCTGTTCGTAGTTGCTATACATGCTGAACCCTACAGACTTTGGCTGGAGGCTGGCCTGTAAGTAGTTGCTATATATGCAGAATCATACAGACTTTGGCTGGAGGCTGTCTTTTACGTAGTTGCTATATATGCAGAACCCTATAGACTTTGGCTGGAGGCTGGCCTCTCTGTAGTTGCAGTATATGCAGAACCATACAGACTTTGGCTGGAGGCTGGCGTCTACGCTGCAGCTATATCTGCAGAACCGTATAAACTTTGGCTGGAGGCTGACTTGTTCGTAGTTCCTATACATGCAGAACCCTACAGGCTTTGGCCGGAGGCTGGCTTGTTCGTAGTTGCCATACATGCAGAACCGTACAGACTTTGGCCGGAGGCTGGCTTGTTCGTATTCGCTATACATGCAGGACCGTAAAGACTTTGGCCGGAGGCTGGCTTGTTCGTAGTTGCTATACATGCAGGACCCTACGGACTTTGGCCGGAGGCTGACTTGTTCGTAGTTGCTATACATGCAGGACCCTACGGACTTTGGCCGGAGGCTGGCTTGTTCGTAGTTGCTATACATGCAGAACCCTACGGACTTTGGCTGGAGGCTGACTTGTTCGTAGTTGCTATACATGCAGAACCCTACAGACTTTGGCTGGAGGCTGGCTTGTTCGTAGTTGCTATACATGCAGAATCCTACAGACTTTGGCTGGAGTCTGGCTTGTTCGTAGTTGCTATACATGCAGAACCGTACAGACTTTGGCTGGAGGCTGGCTTGTTCGTAGTTGCTATACATGCAGAACCCTACGGACTTTGGCTGGAGGCTGGCTTGTTCGTAGTTGCTATACATGCAGGACCCTACGGACTTTGGCTGGAGGCTGTCTTTTACGTAGTTGCTATATATGCAGAACCCTATAGACTTTGGCTGGAGGCTGGCCTCTCTGTAGTTGCAGTATATGCAGAACCATACAGACTTTGGCTGGAGGCTGGCGTCTACGCTGCAGCTATATCTGCAGAACCGTACAAAATTTGGCTGGAGGCTGACTTGTTCGTAGTTCCTATACATGCAGAACCCTACAGGCTTTGGCTGGAGGCTGGCTTGTTCATAGTTGCTATACATGCAGAACCGTACAGACTTTGGCCGGAGGCTGGCTTGTTCGTATTTGCTATACATGCAGGACCGTATAGACTTTGGCCGGAGGCTGGCTTGTTCGTAGTTGCTATACATGCAGGACCCTACGGACTTTGGCCGGAGGCTGGCTTGTTTGTAGTTGCTATACATGCAGGACCCTATGGACTTTGGCCGGAGGCTGGCTTGTTTGTAGTTGCTATACATGCAGGACCCTACGGACTTTGGCCGGAGGCTGGCTTGTTCGTAGTTGCTATACATGCAGAACCCTACAGACTTTGGCTGGAGGCTGGCTTGTTCGTAGTTGCTATACATGCAGAATCCTACAGACTTTGGCTGGAGTCTGGCTTGTTCCTAGTTGCTATACATGCAGAACCGTACAGACTTTGGCTGGAGGCTGGCTTGTTCGTAGTTGCTATACATGCAGAACCCTACGGACTTTGGCTGGAGGCTGGCTTGTTCGTAGTTGCTATACATGCAGGACCCTACGGACTTTGGCTGGAGGCTGTCTTTTACGTAGTTGCTATATATGCAGAACCCTATAGACTGTGGCTGGATGCTGGCCTCTCTGTAGTTGCAGTATATGCAGAACCATAAAGACTTTGGCTGGAGGCTGGCGTCTACGCTGTAGCTATATCTGCAGGATCGTACAGACTTTGGCTGGAGGCTGGCTTGTTCGTAGTTGCTATACATGCAGGACAGTACAGACTTTGACTGGAGGCTGGCTTGTTCGTAGTTGCTATACATGCAGGACCGTACAGACTTTGGCTGGAGGCTGGCTTGTTCGTAGTTGCTATACATGCAGGACCGTACAGACTTTGGCTGGAGGCTGGCTTGTTCGTAGTTGCTATACATGCAGGACCGTACAGACTTTGGCTGGAGGCTGGCTTGTTCGTAGTTGCTATACATGCAGAATCCTACAGACTTTGGCTGGAGGCTGGCTTGTTCGTAGTTGCTATACATGCAGGACCGTACAGACTTTGGCTGGAGGCTGGCCTCTCTGTAGCTGTGCTGCAGGTGGATTTCCATACTTCCTTTAGGTAGCGCGCAGACTGGAGGCTGGAGGGTGAAGGGAGGCTGAAGAATGGCCTTCCTGCAGAGCCGCCCTGCAGACTTGTGCACTAAGACTGACCTGCTGAGCTTCTTTGCGCTCAGTGCTCCCTAGCAGAGGTTAACATTGCTGCAAAGTTCGTCATTCCTCAAGTGCGACGGTAGGCTCTGTACGCAGAACAAAAACATCCTTCCCCAGATCAGTCTTGGGAGCAGCTCCTTATGACGTGTCGGGCGCCATTGTTCTGGTTTATTGAGCTTTAGAGACGTCACGTGCGCCGCTGTACATAAGCTTTGAGGGGAAGAAGTAAAGTAAGCCTTCTCCTGACTGCAGGGCTTTGTGAGATGACTTGGCAGGCGCCCGCCTTCGGGGAGGGGGAGGACTTGGCATTGTCTACTAAAATATTACAATCCCCAGATTCAAGCGCTTCACTCCTCCCCTTTCTGCTCTGGGCCTTTTGGTTTGTAATAATATTTACCTGCGCCTTGGCGTATGAGTCTTATTTATGCCGTTTTAGTGGTTCTCGAGCACGTGGGGTCTTGTCTGTAACGACTTTGCCAGACAGTTAATTTGTTATGTCAGTTTGGAAAACGAGGAGCTTGTGAGGACTTGGCAATCATCAACACAGAACTGCAAGGGGGAGAGTGCGAGAGCTTCTAAAGTCCAAGTCACAAAACAAAAACAACATAACACTGCTTCACAGTTCCTTCAAGACTGGACAGAGTGTGCTGTAATTCATAGATTTGCCTGTGCAGTGCCCAGTCTCCTAGAAAGGTGGCTACAGCCTGTGCATGGCCCCACGATGGGCCACGGGAGTCTGCCATCGCCCCACGATGGGCCACGGGAGTCTGCCATCGCCCCACGATGGGCCACGGGAGTCTGCCATCGCCCCACGATGGGCCACGGGAGTCTGCCATCGCCCCACGATGGGCCACGGGAGTCTGCCATCGCCCCACGATGGGCCACGGGAGTCTGCCATTGCCCCACGATGGGCCACGGGAGTCTGCCATTGCCCCGAGATGGGCCACTGGAGTCTGCCATCGCCGTGAGATGGGCCACTGGAGTCTGCCATTGCCCCGAGATGGGCCACCGGCGTCTGCCATCGCCCCTGATGTATTTGAATGTGGCTTTCTGGTTTTACATTAGAAAGTCCTTGCATGTTCTCATTTGGTAAAGCACAGGATCCTTTCTTTATTATTATTTTTTTGGTTTTTAAAATCCTTACAGACAGTGTTAGATTTATTAAACCTCCTTCCTTACGTAGAACACGTTTTCTTTGCCTTTGTGTTTATCAGGTGAATTGTAGCACTTTACAAATGACATACTGATGCTTATTGCCTGATCATCCTTAAAGGACCCATCCTGTTAATTAGGTCCCGCTAGATTTCAGACCCCAGCTGACATCAACAATAAGAGGTAGAAGGTAGCAGTGCACAGACCCAAAAAAGTCGACAAATAGATGACTTTAAATAAAAAATAACAAAATCTAAAGAAACCACAACTGAAAATAAAACTGACTTGAACAATTTTAAATAAAAGAAAAATAACTTTTGTATCAGAATATCACTCTACCTAGCCCATTGTTGCACCTTCCATTTACCTGGGCACTCAGATGATGCCATTTTGGGTACGTGGGTCCGAATGGCTCCATTAATGGTAACTCTCAGTATGCAGGTGGTGGTTTTAGACCCTCTTTTCCTCAGTGAGGAGCTCAGTTTAATTTGTGGGTTCGGCTGGAGGTTGGAAATGAGCATGTGCCTTGTTGTAGGCTCATTTTGGAAGCGGCAGGAGGCTCGTATGACCTTTGCGGGCCCTCTCGTATCACCTTCAGGTTTACCCAGGGCCAAGAATAACGAAGGTGGTCCAGGAGAAGGACAACGATGATACCATCAGTGGCCTCTCACTCTTGCATAGCACCAAGTGTATCCCTGCTGTTGAGTGAATCCTTCCACAGACGCATTTGAGTTGTAAGCCGAAGAGGGTGCAGAACTGCCAAAAGAGGGGCACTGAAATCTCTTCAAGGCAAAAACCTTTGAATATTCCTAGTGACCAGGGATTGTTTTCCTTACTTGAGTGCCCATTGTAGCTTCTTTGGCGCACTTCTACAATACATTGTCATATCAAGTCTTCCCAACCTACAACAAACAGTAATGGTGAAAAGCGACCCTCGTACCTTCATCGCCGCGATCTACACTCACCTCTGAACAACCTTGACTACAGGAGGTAACCTTTTAGATGAATCCCAGGAAAATCGAATCCTCCTTTGTGCTATGCCTAACATCAGGTGGATTACCAGTTTTAAAGGAAAACCCTCTATTTGTATTAATTTAACTGGAACCAGCTGATGAGTGAGTATTGTATTGTTTGTTCTGTTGCCCTGTTGATGAGTCATGCAAGCAAGGCGCCCTTCTCAGGCATGCTGGCACCGCAAGCTTGTTTTTCCTGTCAGCAGATGTCAAGGTTGAAGAGTTCATGTGAGATTTTAATAGACTGCTCAGTTAGAAAGCTAACTGATGTTCAGGTTAGACTGCAGGGGAGTGGGTGGAGGCGGACCGGTTGGTCTGAGTCACTCCTCGCCCACACTGCAGCCCTGGGCTGATGGTTGCATGTCACCTGGGCCAAAGGGAACGTGAGCCAGTCACTGAAGAGCTGCTCCTTGGAGAGCATGGGCTCACAGGCGGGTTAACGAGAAATTCAAGCCACACGTTACAGAGCAAAACACTGTTGACTCCTGATTAGCAGCTGTTGCTTTTCATACACTGTCTTCAAAGAGAAGTCCAGATACATAACTGGACTGTGCTGCCTTCGGTTCATCTGATACCGTTAAGGGCAACTGTGAAATGTACGATCAGCAAAGTACCTACTCCTGAGCATGCAAGCCTACGTGTTGCACACAGTGATTTCAGACATGATTAGGTCTATTCAACTATGCAGTAAGGCTAAGAGGTTTTTCTAGTGCGGTGTAGCATAAAGCTGCATAGATGAAGGACCTCTGAGGGCTGTATATGCATCATAAAAGTATGCATACTCTCCACTTATTTCTCTTATCTTACCATAATATGCCTGTGGAAACTGGGGATATTTTTATTTTATTCTTAGCCTGTCTTTGTTGCATGTTTGCTCAAAAAAAGGGCGGGAGGGTGATGGAGGGGGCAAAGCCACATTTGTGAAAGGCACGTTCGAATAACCTGTGAGAATCATCATAAACCGCAGGAAGAAGCTGTTCTGAATCATGTTTTAAATGTCCAGTGTTTTTTCGTGGAATGGAGGGATTTCTTCATAGGGAAACTCAAATGTGATCACTATTTGGGGGTCTTCATATGTAGGGCTTTAGGTAATCACTTAGAACTGGCATCTCTTTAGCAGGGAGCTAAAGGTAATGGAATGAAAATGCTGGTCTTTTTGATACGTGTAAAATTGTAACCTTCTGTCGCAGTAATGCAGTACGCCAGTTTTGACGTGAGAAGCGTTTCTGTGAAACGTGTTTCATTTTCCAAGAGTGTTTTTGGGCAAAAAGTTAAAATTCGCACATGTATGTGGGATTTCAAAATAAAAGTACAGGTCGAGAATAATTCAGCAGTATTGCTATTTTTGTGTGGAATATATCCTGGTCAAAAAGAACTTGAAATGCAGTTTGGACTTCGTTTTTGCTGCCCCCAAAGATGACACTTTTTTTCTTTTTCTTCCAGCTGCTGGAGCTGATAGCAAAGTCCCAGCTAACTTCCCTAAGCGGCATAGCTCAGAAGAACTACATGAACATTTTGGAAAAGGTTGTGCAGAAAGGTAAGCGAGCTTCCTCCCAAAAAGCTTACAAGACCTGTATAGAGACTCGCTGTCAGTGATACCAAGCGATATGTGAAAGCAACTGGTAATGGTTCAGTTCACCATTATCCTTCACACACAAGTAGTTAAAGATCCTAAGAAATGCTCAACTGCAGGAAGGAGCCATACCATGTGACCATTGGATGATCTTACGTACTGAAGTAAAAAGCTTTCTTTAAAATGCAACCTCTGTGCATTTCGATTAGATTCATGTTTTGTACTAGAAGGCCTGAGATTAACCCCTTCGATGCTGCGCAGATTCCGCCGCTGTGCTGGCGGAATCTTGCGCGGGCGGGGTCATGACGGAATGGTTCCGTCATGAGCACAGCTCAACCGTGGGTCATGACGGAACCATTCCGTCATGAGCACCGAAGGGGTTAAACACCTGACTTTTTCTGGGAGGCGTAAGTAATAGCCAACTTAGATTCCTGAGGGTTAGGAAGAAGATCGTGATGTGAGTGGAATCTTGTCCCAAATTGGGTTGGTGTTTGCAGACTGAGAAGGGCAGTGCCTTTTGAAAGCAACCAGGAGAGTTTGAATTGGCCCAGAATATTGACATCCTCTATAGACGGTGCTAATTAAATTTTCTTAAATGGTGGTAGCCTGTGGAAGTATGTCAGTGTATCCATTTTAACAGCATAATGAGACATAAAGTTAATTTGTTCCTATGCTCACTCGGAGGAAACTCTATTACGTCCAATCTCCAATGTAACTTTATGCTACGTCTGTCTTTGGTGTTGAGTTTGAATAATTACTAGAGAAGGCTTTCCTTTTCAGTGTTGATCAAAATGACTGTTATTTGTATGATAAGATAGTGATCTGACTTGCAACATTCAACATTTCTTTCCTTCCCCAAGTCCTTGAAGACCAACAGAACATTCGACTCATAAAGGAATTGCTGCAGACCCTTTACACATCCCTGTGCTGCCTCGTCCAAAGGGTGGGCAAGTCTGTTCTGGTCGGAAATATCAATTTCTGGGTGTACAGAATGGAGACCATCCTTCACTGGCAGCAACAGCTGAACAATGTCCAGATCACTCGGGTAAGAGGACTCCTTCTTTCTCGTTGGCTGGTTCTTCCTCTGAGATCTTCTTAATGTTCCATCATGCATCATGAATGGAAAACAAATGGTACTTTGTGAATTAAATTGAATGGTCCTGAATGAGAATGGAGTCTGAATGGTGAGTGCATTTTAATGTAAGTGAATGATCTATACATTGCAAATAGAAACGGAATTGTCAAGGCACCTACAATTTAATCAAGATAGTATCAAACGTTCCCATCAGTCCCACTGCTTATTCCTTAAGTTTCTGGATGTATCGGTGGTGGTTTTGCCCATTTCCTGAGAAGAATGAAAGTAAGGAGTGAATTTGTGTGGATGCAGGTTGCTCCTCAGTATCACTCTCTCTTGCTTGTGGGTGTTGTTAGGTTCAGGTGGTTAAATGCATGTACTTTTTGGGCATGTACCAAGTAAATTTGTTATGTAGGTCAGGACCAAGGATTCTGGAAAAGCATTTAAAGGTAGGGAAAGGGGTTGAGAAGAAATGATTGCCTTCCAAGTGAGTTTGTATAGTTGTCTCATTTTCGAAGAACACTGGCTCATTAATGGAAGTTGATTGGCAAGCATATTATTACATTAAAAGGCACGTGCAGCGTGCCTATAAACTTCAAAGCCAGATGTACAGGAGCCACAGTTCATTTTTGTGTAATTTTAGAGATTCTCCTCATCAGACTGCCTGAGGCTATTTAGATTGTGGAGTAGAATTTGAACACGAAATGTTGCTATCAGGAAGCGCTGGCCTGCCTGGCCATCTATAAAATTACTTGATGGTGTAGGTGTTGCAGAAGAGAATGATCAGAAGTAAAACATAAGCCCCACTTCATCTTAAAATTCTTAATAAAACATTGCTACTCTATTCATGATGTTCAGTCTTGCATTCATTTTGTTTAATACTTTTTACCACAATTTACTCTCTTCTATTTTTATACATAATTTTGATTTACCCCAAAACCATTCCTTACCTTTGTGGAGGAAAGACCTCCTATTCCCCCGTTCCACTCAACTTTTACAGTCTATGAATTAGTCTGACATTTTGGGATAAAATGTCAAATTCTTAGCGCAGTGGCAGTTTTACTTTAAAGTGCACGGAGTAAGGTTGCAAATAAAGCCTTCACTGTTTTTGTAGAACTTTTGTCACATATGTTTATGAAAATGGGGTTATACTTACTTGATTCACCTTCGGAAAAGGATCTAAAATATTCTTTTGCATTCATGCCTATAAAACCCTGTATAAGAACCATGATGGACATCCTGAAGTTGAATGGAGTGACACCTGCCTCTCATGCTCTCATTTAATATTGTGAATATATAGCCAGAGTGATTGTCTGATTTGATCTTCAGGATTGTTATGAGATATGTAAAGAGAAAGTGAGTTTGTCTTCCAACAGCCACAAAATATTTGCAGGGTTCAACAAGTATGGAGCATTCCATGTGAAAACAGACTGTAAAAGCTTAATTTGCAAAAACGGAGGCACTGCAATCTAGAGTGCAAACAAATTGGAACTTATGTAAATCTCTGCAGAAATGTAGGCGTATATCCATCATTCTTAAACCTCAGGCAAACTCACTTCCTACATATTTTAGGATTGAGTTAATTAAATAACTATTAAAGCTCCAGTCCTAATGCATTTAAGGGCAGCAACTTGTTGGTGGGCATTTGGGAAGCTCTACATTTTTGTAGGGTGATATTTGTGCAGTCCATATTTGGTAGTCTTCTGTTTTGAAGTCTACATTTTTGAAAATGTGTTTTATCGGTCTTTTTCAGCTGCTGCCGATATAAACCACCTAGTATGCATTTGATGTGCTGAATTTTTGTAATATTTGCAATTATTGTCAAATTGGGCCAGAAAAGATTCTTGTCCATATTCTGTTTTTCAACTGGTCTAACTTTGAAAGATGTCTTCTTTCCAGCCTGCCCTCAAGGGGATGATCTTCACAGACTTGCCCTTGTATTTGCAACTGAACATCATGCAGCGGCTGACAGACGGCAGGGACATCGTCTGCCTAGGACAGGTGTCTTCTGATCTCCAAGTGCTGAGCGAGGACCGACCACTGTGGAAGAAGCTCTGCCAGTACCACTTCACAGACAGACAGGTATGGTAGTTATTGATTTTTATTTGGTATTTATTGTCCTTTCCACGTAGGACGGCAGTTCCCCAAAGTGTAGCATCCTGATAGTGAAGGAGCCAGTTTAAAAACACAGGGTAAACTATAATTCGAGTACAAACTTTGCACTTTAACTATCCTCGACTCTTGATTGTTAGTTGGAGCCTTAATGTACTCCAAAGATTTGTGTTTTTTCAACACCCAGTGATAAAAATGAAGTGACCCCTGTCTTGAAAAATTGGAGATTTTAATTGGACAGAGGTGTTGAATCTGTATTTTATCAATTTTTCTGTATGTTGCAGTTTTTGTGTTTATGGATTGTTAAATTCATTTTTGGCGTTTTGTCATGTCTTCCAATTCATTCCCAGTTAGCAGGTTGGAACCCATGTTTGCGTCTGACCTCTAAAGCATTTTCACTGATGAGCCTGTCAGCACAGGGACACCAAGTAGTTAGTAAACACTTTTTGAAATAAAGATATTGTGCTTAAACCAGAGTCTAAAGAAACCATTGTTCACTTTTGTAGATTCGAAAACGACTTATTCTGTCTGACAAAGGGCAGTTGGATTGGAAGAAAATGTACTTCAAGCTGGTACGATGCTACCCAAAGAAGGAACAATACTGCGACACACTCCAGCTCTGCAGACACTGCCACATATTGTCCTGGAAGGTCAGTGCACTGAGCATGACAAATATTCTATCTGCATGCAAATAGTTTGTTTTTGTAACCTACCCAATTATGAAAATGTAATCCCTGGTTTAATGGAGGGTGTTAACAGAATATACTCCTAAAGAAGCCTGAGGGCAGTGAAGGGTGGGTTCCCAAGGGCTGATAAATTTCCCAGCGCATCAGAGTTTCTGTATATGAATTGTTGAAATAGACCCACAGCTGGAGATAACAGTGCAGGATTCCCATCAGTCTTGTATGGTGTCAGGATGGAGTGGAGCCGAAGGGAGCTGTATAGAACAAATGGAAAGGGGGGGGGGTCACTGGTGATGGGCGGAGTCACTCGCAGGAGCCCTGTCAGAGAGAAGAGCAGAAGCCCCCACAAAGCTCCCTTCGCCCCCAAATCATGGCTTCTGCCTTGATGGGAGTAACTTCAGGAGAAAATTCCATGCCCTGGTGAGGAACTTAAAATTTGGTGATCCAGCTGGGACTGATGTTGCAGATGTGATGCACTAGGCTGCCATAATCCTGATGCCTCTGCCACACCAGTGGTTGTATGGTCAGACCTCCAAATTATCCATGATCCTGTTGGGTAACTCTCCAAATGGGGAACTATGGTATGGGTTATCCTCCCTTTAAGGGCCTGCATATTGTTGTATATGCAAGGCCCATCCTATTGGCCATAACTTTGTGTTGCCTACTATATCCTCTATGCGAACATCTACTATGAATTGGTATGGTGTATTTTACTGTGAGCTTAACTTCTGAGGACAAGCTTGTTAATCTTGCACAAGGCCTCTAGGGCCCAACTTGAGTGCCGGACAGCATTGTGAAATTGAAAGACAATCGAGCAAGTTGGTTTTAATGCATGAGGTATACAGAATATGAATCATGGATGGATCCCATTACCACCTGCAGGCATGGTAGCAATGGCTTTCCTAGAGCCTTAATTCTTCAGAATGTTTCCCCTTAATGTAGGGAAGCCTTTCACAGCCTGTAAACTTCTAAATTTATAAGACAACATCTCAAGGTCGATGTCAATTAGTTAATTGTATTTGCTAAATGAATACCGACCATGCCACTTTGGGTTTGAAAAAACCCTGGATCTCTTACATTAAATTTGCACTGAGTGAGTTTGACAGACCCTAGGTATTATTGAACCCCCTCCACCTTTCAAAAGGTAGATAAATTCAATATCAAAAACATTTTATGGACAGAAAACCTGTTTTGCCTGAGGAAATGGAACCAACAAAAGTCCACTACTCCGAGCTATGTCTCAATCCAAACTACTATGTCTACCGAACCATACCTTGTTAAGGGCATTCACGTTTGGGAGGGAGGCCTTATGGAGTGATTTATATTTGGGACCATACCTCATTTACTGTGCTTCTAATTGGGCCAATTTAGCAATTACTCTGTCTCTTCCTGTTCGTGATGATTTTTTTTGACCAGACTTTATTTCATTTTATATTTCTCTTTAAATGTTGTCAGTGTTTATACTAAGATTTTTAATCCCAGTACTGAAAAGATACAATTATCGTTACTACAGATCTGCACTTTGCTTTCTACAAATGTTGTCTGCTTACAGTATCTGTATTGCCATTATGCTCTTTTAAAATCTGCTGTGTGACAACACAATATTAACATGTTTTTATATTAATGTGTGTCTTTGATGTATTGCGGCTTTTATGATTATATATTTATAGTCAAAGTATTTTGACTAACTTTATATTGCTTGGTATGTGTTTACTTCTGAGAGTCTTTTGCTAGCTGGTAGGAAAGTTAGTCATTATAACTATGAAGAACATTTTAACTCGTTGATATAATTTGTTGTTTTTTAGGGCACAGAGCACCCATGCACAGCCAACAACCCAGAGAGCTGTTCTGTTTCCCTGATGCCACAGGACTTCATAAACTTGTTCAAATTCTGAAATATGTGGAGTTACCCAGTTACTGTTGACTAATGTTCCATGGACAAATTCCACGACTGAGCTTTTGCTTTCAGATGTAAATAGTGTAAATATATTTGATGAATGCTGTTAGACTCTTGAGTTGAGTGGAAGACGGGGCAGAAGTGAACGCTAACCTAGTCACATACAAGCAAAGAGAATCCTGTGGACTTGAAAGTTGATATGACGGGACAAAAAGGATGTGCAATGGAAATTGACATTGATTCCGGGTCGGAGTGCAAGTGTAAGACAATCTTACGCATGAAGAAATAAGGCAATCTCTCCTGTGGTAAAATGGAATGTATCCAATGGATAAATTAGAACCAGGCTAAGATGATGGTGAATAAATCTGATCTGGATTTTGTTTACGGATAAACACATTTAGAAAACATTGAACTTCAAAGGCATCGCTGTGAAAAATCAGAATCACCAACTTCATCAAATTGAACCCTTTTAAGATCTCTGGAAAATTCAGAATGTGGTTCACTTCACAGTTTAAAGGAAAAGCCACACCTATTTTCTACCTCTACAATGTATTTTTTTCACCAACTCTTCTTAAATATGGGTTGTGAATCCTTCGTATATTTCTTTTCAAATGATGACAAGAAGGGAATTGTGGATTTGTATCCAATAACCAACTTTTATCAGTTTTATTTTTTTGCGGAGCTGCCAATTTCTTGTACTGACCCTTTGATTCTTGTTTTACATGCGTGTGTTTTGCATTACTCAATTGTGAACAGTTTATAGCTGAGGAGTAGAAACAAGAGAGTTTGTGAGTGTAAGCAAGACAAATATGTGAATGTCTAATTGGATCAGCACATAAAGAGTTTGTTAAAACTATCCATTACTGCAGGGGACAAAGTCTGTGTGTATGTATGTATATATATTTTATGATCCACTAAAGGAAGGTAGGAGGTCTCCTATGCCCAAGTCCCCAAGTCTTTCGGTTTTTTTGAAGGTCTTTTTTCTTCTCATTCCAGGTTGTAATTTCTGCCTGTTCCATTAATATAAAAGACCGGTGGCGTTTCTGTAGCTCTATATGGCTCTGAATCTAAGATTCAGGAGGTCTTTTTAAATGGTTTCCTTAAAGCAAGAAATTTTAACTGTGCAGATTCTATCTCAAGAATTATAGGAGGGCTCATCCTGAGAAACTGAAACTGTTCCTTATTTTGGGGTCCACATTTTTTTAAAATTTCTTTTCACCATGAAAATGTAAACCGAATACAGGTGCCACTTGGGAGCTATGGGGAAGGATGAGAGGGTGAATAATTCTACTGAAAGTGGTTTAGATGAGCAGAAATCATTTTTATGTTGGCCTCTTTGGTAGCTGTTGGAATAACCAGCCTAAGGTGCTGCCACTGTATCTGGGCTAGTTATTGCATTTGACAACTCCAATCATATTAATTATTGTTAGTGCGGACTGCCGTAATGTATAAGCACCGATTAAGGGCATAGTGCTCTACTGTAGGTTGCTAACTTGGGCGCATCGGTAGCATCCGACTTTTGCCCCCCCAAAAAAGTTACATCGTGTTTCACAATATCATCTTATACGTGTAAAAAGTGATCAGAATTGATTGGATTAATCTGAAACACTGGTAATTAAACTTGATGCATTTTAGCTCCTCTATGCTATTATAGGCTGACTCCCTAAAGTGACGTTTCAGGCGAGCTGGCCCGAACTGGACATTTCAGCGAGCTGGCCCGAACTGGACATTTCAGCGAGCTGGCCCAAACTGGACATTTCAGCGAGCTGGCCTGAACTGGACATTTCAGCGAGCTGGCCTGAACTGCTAAGCTATGTTCCCTCTTAACAGAAATACTAGCCCCTCGAGACCCAGTTTACCCTTATTGGGACTGTATCAGAGAGGCGCAGCATACTTGGGACCTATGTGTGGCTATACCCCCCCCTACATCAAAGATCTACTCGGATGGTAAAAAAAGTTTTAAGGAAACTTGACCTAGCAGCTCTTTCTATACTGAACAAAGTTAGTCCAGAACCTAACGTGCCAGATTGAAGATGGTGTTCTCATAAGGTCAAAGCCTAGATAATTTGAGTATGCAGGAGTAGAGCAATTTCCGTATAACAGCTATGAACAGCTTGTTGAGAATAGAACATTCTTATATGGTATAATAGATGCACTGCTAATGCCTATAGAACATTCTCAAACTAGGCCATATAAGATCTGGGCTGTCGCTGTCTCCATTTTGCCCTTTCCTCACCATGGCCCACTGTCTTCACTGAGCTAGTTCCATGTGACGTTGGTCTGTGATCAAGTGTGGTTTCAAATTTCTAGTAAGCAACAGCATGTTCTTTCCAGGGACGATTTAGTTTGGTAAATTGTTTCCTTTGCAAAGAGCACACTGGTACTAAGGAGCACTCTACCTACGCTAATAGTTGCATTTGGTTGCTGGCACATCCACAAAATGAAATAACCTAAGGATGTTTCAGTACTGTGTCAAGTAGAGGTCGTGCCAAAGTGCTGTTTTCCATGCCAGCAGAACAAGGGGCTGGGTGGGGGCAGGAAAAGGGCAGCATTTTGGCATGGTATGCCGTGACATATTTTCCTTTCATTCAAAAGCAAGAACGAGTCTGAGGTCGGTCACTCAAGATGCTTTAGAAGAAGCAAGCATAAATGCAACCCTATAGCAACACTTTCCCTATTTGAAGTACCTCGCCTCACTTGCAAATCAGTTCATAACAAAGTTCACGTGGGAGTACTCACTTAATACTATGTAAAGAAATTTAATTACACTGCGCAGCTGGAGAGTAAGTGGTCTGTGTGTGTTTGAAAGCATAAAGAAGCCGATACACAAAAGGAAGCACTATGTATGCCTATGCATCCAGGCTTAAAAATATGCATATTTCAGAGCTGGGCTAAACATGACTGTGCCAGTGTGTTTTGGGGGGGTGGAAATGAGTATGAATTATATGGTCCATTCCTCTTAAAGAGGCGCTTTAAAAAAAAGTAATTCTTGGAAAAGAGAAATCGCCAAACCCCCACTAAAATGTGGTGGCAAAAGGACTTATTCCATCTATGTCAGTTGTGGTTGATTTGCTCGTCCTTTTGAATTCTTTCATAATTTAATTGTGGATGGTATTGATACCTTACGAAGGGCAATATTTCATCTTTACATTTGGCAGTCCTGTCTGGTTCATGAATAAAGTGAGGCTGAGGATATTTCTTAAGAAAGGATCTGAGGCATAGATGGTGGATAACAGTGCACTTTTATCAAGCAGGCCTTATGTAGTTATCAACAGCAACAACTGAACCATGTAGTTATCAACAGCAACAACTGAACCACTAAGCAACTCCTACCTTTCTTTATGATTTAGCCTCTGCTCTAATATCTTAACTTTCCAATCAAGTAGATACATATGTTGACTCATTCCTGAAAGTTATTCTTCACTATTTACATCCCCGTTCTTCAATCTATGTCCACTTAAATTGGATCAATTTGGGCCTTTGAATGTCCTACAATGTATAGGGCCACAACTCCAAGCTCTCTACTCTGGTCCCACAAATTACAAAAGGTACAGGCACCACCAAGTGGCTCCTCATCCTAAACACTTTCAAAATAGAGGGCTGACAAAGAGAAACTTTCTTCTTTTATTCTTGCGCAAATATGTCCTGTCAGATGGAAGGATCCATAAAGTGGATTCCTGTCTGAAATGGCTAGAAGGTCAAACAGTTTTGTGGGGACCAGGGAAGAAGGGGCTGATAAATGCAGGTTTAAAACTTAACTTTCCCATCAATTAGGGTGAAGCTTAGGAAATCAACCTTAGCACAGGCTGGTGAATTTAACTAGCAATGATATCTAGAAAATATTGCTGTGTTTGGGAACTGTCTCCCAACCGACCTGTTTTTCGCATGCTCTTAAAACAGTATTGCAAGAGAAATCGTACAACTAATGCTAACTGGTTTTTCTGCAGTCCGCAGTTGAATGGGGAAAAAAAGCATCAGGCTCAACCAGGCCTATGTTGAACTATGTTCAATTTCCATTAACATTTTGGGAATTAAATGTGTTGGACACAAGGAAAATGTGGACTGCGAAGAAAGATCTTGGGCATGTGTAAGGTGCTGTACAATGGACCGAATGCTTCAGACGTTACGTGCATGATGGATAAATGGACATGTAAGGATGGGTGGCATTAACAGTGCTTGGAAATTGGAAACTGTCTTGCCTCCTTCTGAAAAAGAAAGGGTACTGCTGAACCAAACTAGTGTGGCTATCCACCGATTTGCTAGCCAATTAGAAGTGCTGGAGGCTCTATAGCCAGAAGATAGTAAAAGTGAACAATACATTAAAGGGATGTGGATGTGAATGTTGCCCAGGGATCCATGGTCCCTCCTTTCAAAGATAACTTTGTACTAGATTAGGCATATGTGTTACAATTGTAATGCGAAGCCTCATCAAATCTTGAAGCACACATTGGGTCAAGATATAGAAAATTACCTTCCCAGGAGTGATGACCCGTTTCACTGGATAATACTGAATGCAAACCTATAATTCGGTTAAGATTTGTAGTGCATACAATATGCACTTTTAAGATAATATTTGTATAGATTTATATGGTATTAAATATGTGATATGTTGTGTACTGTTTTTTTTTTTAATGGTATTTGTTTTTTTTTTACATTGCTTTGACTTTACAAAACAGTCCAGAAATGACTGAACACGGTTCTTTATGATCATAATTTGCACATAATCTGTATAACTATATGTATACGTGTTGTATAGTTAAAGCTTTAAGAATGGTTCTAATTTTGTGCAATACTGATTAAATAACTTCAGGTGTGTCTGCTTTTTCCTTGCACAAGCGCTTTCACACTCTTATTAAGTATGCACAAGTTGCTTAATGTTTTTTTTTTTTTCTGTGAGTCTACCACACTCTAGTAAGAATACTTGGTACCCCACCTGATAAGAACCAGAAACTTCTAATTTTGCTTTCATCACTAGTTCACAAGTTATGTTCCATATAGCTTTGTATGTTCTGCACTTTTGAGCACCTTACGTAAAGCTAAAACATTTGTTTGTTGTGTGTTTTTTTTTCTTCTTTTTTTTAAGCACTGGACTGTTGAATAATTTACAGTATAAGGTCTGAAACCCTCATGTGTTTGTAACTCATTTGCATAGGATTATACCAACTATATGCTGCCGTTTTATCGGGGCATGGTAGCATTGATTACATATAACCTTTGAAGGCTCTGACCATCTGTGGCCTAATGTCTCCTAAGATGGGTTGGCTTAGGACAATTGATTTCTATGTCAATCGTTATTGTCTGTTTTTTTGGGAGGAAATGAAAGTTGGGATAATGGAATAATATAATATGCTAACTTCTGTTTATCATTTATTCTGAAAGGCCTTACCGAATTCTGGGCATGTGCAAAGTAGGTATTCCGTACATGCCCCTTCCAAGGATCTGTAATTTGCCCATAAAATGATGTAAGAGCGCACTTTTGCAGAATAGGATATTTGCCACCTTGCAGTATGGATGATACCTTAAAGTCTAAAGAGCAAAGCTTAGATTGTGTTGCGAATTTGAAATATAGAAGGCGGGCATTGCTGGGGGGGGGGGGGGGGTGCAGGCTGGAGGAAGAAACAGTTACTTAACTAAAAAATTTAAGTTTATCGGACTCCCTCAACCTTAGATTTAGAATAATATATCCTAATCCTCACATTTTATCAAGACCATTAAATATCCAATTAGGTAGTGTCACTGAAAAAAACTCACTTTTAAAAGTTGGTTAGGTGCAGATGTTGTGATGGTCAGATACATTTAAAAGTTGTCAATTCATATAACTAAGCACAGGCCTTCTGCATGTGTTACTCCAAACTTAATGGAAGATTTTGTACATGACTGTGATATATTTCAGAATATTTTATAAAATGTTTTTGACACCAATTTGCAATAAATAGCACTTTTTCAAATTAGCTTCTCTGCTGTGTTTATGTTCCCATGGAATGATTGTCAAAGTTGTGCAGTTGCTACACACAACTGCAGTTTCCCAACATCTGGACTATGTCAATGCCATCGCAGATCACATCAAGTAAAACGAAGGGAGCTTGTAATGACAATACAGGAAGTGATGCTACTCCACCTTTCAACCTCGTGTCAAGTGACAACACGGAAGAGAAGAGGAAACGTGAACTTGAAGTGTAACGCCAATAACATAACTTTAGAATCTCACCAAAGCAGATGCAAATACTCCAAAATCCGTTTACCTCCAATATCCACAAACAATATTCTCAAATATCGTCCCAAATTGTTTTCTCAGATGCAATGGGAGCATAATATGAACCCCAAAATTATTCTCCTAAAGAAGCTGGAAAAAATAAGTTGTTCCCATTTGTAAAACAAATTGGGAAAAAAAAGTGGCAGAAGCAATCCCAGTAATTATGGAGATATCAGTTCTGTGGACAACCTGGAGCAGGGTTTGGGAAAGCTCAATCAATCGATGAGTGGGACTAAGATCTAGTACAACAGATCAAGTCTTAGATTAGTCCTTATCTTGTGGAAATAGTAAATACTAAGTTGAATAAAGAACATCGTTATGTGGCTTTTGTAGACTTGAAGGCTGCTTTTGAACCCTGCTCAAGTCTCTGGGCATTCAAGTAGGTTGCTACATGTGATCCTAGGGCACCATGAGTATAATGAGGCCAGGTGCAATGTGGCAAACTGAGTGAGTTAACCAATAGAATACCATGAGATGCACATGTGAAAGATTCACGCCTACGCTCTTCTCATTATACATAACATATTGGGGAGAGGAGTTTGCCTAACGGCTAGGGCGCTCGACATCAGACCTGGGGAACTAGGTTCGAGTCTCGGTAATGACGCTGAACATCCTGTGATTCTGGGCAAATCACGTAATCTCCCCGTGCCTAACAAAACATGAATGTGTGTCCTCATGTAACGTAACTGGTGCTATGTAAAGCGCTCTGATACCTGATTGTATTCGGGTCAAGTTTGCGCTATATAAAACTCTGCAAAAAATAAAAAACATAACACTTGTAAGGATTCACTCCCAAGCCTACGCTCTTCTCATTATACATAACATAAACATAACACTTGTATTTGTAAAGCACACTTATCACCCAGGGGTCTCAAGGCGCTGAATAACAGATGTTTATTGTTACCCCACTCAATGGTACTCATTTTATCGACCTCAAATGGATAAAAGGCTTAGTGGACCAGCCGGGATTTGAACCTGTGACCATGAGGTCAAACACAGGCCCCTGCAGTGGATGTATTAGTCTACTAAGCCACCAGACCCAGCATGAATGATGTATTTAGTCATTTATCTGTCTCTGTTCACAACTCCCACACTCAATGGCACACCCATCCCAGGCCTGCTTTTCGCAGATGATACGTATTTCAAGAACTCTAGTAGGGATGCCAAATCTGCTGATTAGGTTCAAAGTTTTCTGCAATGTAAGGGACTTAGTGATCAACACTAAAAAAACAAAGTTTATGGCAATTGGACCCCATAACACTTTTCATATTAACTTGAGAATGGGTGTGGGGGGGCTATCGTTCTTGTAGTCAACCACCTTTATTATTTGGGCATGAGGGTTGACCATGCATTAACTTTGTCTCCCCGTATTGAGAAAAGCAGAGTAACAATGCCTCATAGAGACATTACTTTTGTGAAATTGTATAGATCTACAAAATCTAGATCAGTATCCCCAGCTCTAGAGGTCTATAGAGCAACAGCTCAATCGGCAGTTCTCTGTGGGGCAGAAATCTGGGGGAAGAGCCATGTCAATTTGCTCACCAACAGGGAAAATCATTTTGTTAGATCCCTACTTAATTTACCACAGAGCACGCCTGTTCTTCGACTAGGCTAGTGGACAACAACAGACTTAGAATCTTATAAGAAGGAATTGAAGGAAATTGTAAGTACAGATGGGAATTATAAACTGCATTGGCTACACCATATAAAGCCCTGATTTTGTGTTTTGGGGCTGGAAAGAATGTGACCTGCATCCACTTTTATTAACTAGGCTGCACAGGATATCATAAAGACCTACTGGATCTATGTTGAGCAAGAATAGCAAACACAAAAAGTGGTAACCTCTTGGATACAGTTTTAGACTTAAATTGACCCCATCTTTTGAAACCTATGTAACAAAATAGTTCTCCACAAGGCTAAAACATTATACATGAAGTTCAGACTTGGAACACCTTCCTCAATTGTTTTACTTGCAGGTGGGAGAATGGAATGGCCAGCAATGAATGTGATAATGCTAGGGGTCATCCTCGACTCCACCCTCTCCATGACTAATCAGGTCAACGCCGTCTCTTCCTCCTGCTTCAACACCCTCCGCATGCTCCGCAAGATCTACAAGTGGATCCCCACTGAAACGAGAAGAACGGTCACCCAGGCCCTCGTCAGCAGCAGGTTGGACTACGGAAACGCCCTCTACGCAGGAGCCTCGGCCAAACTCCTGAAATGACTTCAACGCATCCAGAACGCCTCGGCACGCCTGATCCTCGACATCCCTCGCCGCAGCCACATCACACCCCACCTGAGAGACCTGCACTGGCTCCCCGTCAACAAGAGGATAACCTTCAAGCTCCTCACCCACGCACACTAGGCACTCCACAACACCGGACCAGCATACCTCAACAGACGACTCAGCTTCTACGCCCCCACCCGCCAGCTCCGCTCCGCCGACCTCGCCACAGTTCCCCGCATCCGAAGAGCGACCTCTGGCGGCAGATCGTTCTCCCACCTCGCCGCCAAGACCTGGAACACCCTTCCCATCCACCTACAGCAGACCCAAGACCTGCTGACCTTCAGAATACTCCTCAAGAACTGGCTTTTCGAGCAGTAGCAGCATTCCCCTCCCCCCAGCGCCTTGAGACCCTCACGGGTAAGTAGTGTGCTTTACAAATGCAATGATTGATTGATAATGCTAAGAAGGTTTGAACCTTTCTTGTTCCTTTGTCCTTTTTATTTAACAACTAGAAGGATATGTATACGTCCCATATATCATAATCTGGGGTTTAGACTCTATGAACTAGCTTTACGCACAAGTACAGAAATTGTGTCTAGACTAGGTACATTTTTATTCTCCATGTGAATAAATTGGAAATGGGGCTACCTTTTTAATCGACAAGTTGCCCTTCATGTAAAACAGCTGGAATATCCCGTATTTTCCAAATTGAATATAATTGTTATATGAATTGGATGTATTTTATGAATTGTGTTTTATCATATGAAATAAACATCTTTCACGAATAAATATTCTAGCCCTGTCTTCTATTAACCTCCACTGTATACCACATGTTGTCTGTCTAACTTTCAGCCACTAATGCGTGCCTTTCATCATCTGCATCTCACGTAACCTGTGTCTCCAAATGAACCTATGTCCCCTCTTTTGCTCCCAATGCCTTCCCTTTGGTGCCTCCCTTATCAACCCTTTGATTTAATCACTTATTTTTTTTGTATTCTGGTTAACACAAATTATTAAATAAGTTCATTACAGACATGCAAGCTTTTTATATCCATTCTGTAAGACTATTTCCCTCAAGGTATGTAGGGAAGCTTCTATTAGTGTTTGAGTACTACAGCAGGTGCCATAAGCTAAGCACCACTCGGGCGTACTTTGGGGCCTGGAAGGAGCCATGCAATGCACCTACTCCAGGAATGGAGGATGATATCATTATTTGTTTTAATATTTCTAAAGCTCTTTCCACCCAAAGGTATCCAAGTGAATTGGCGCAGTGAATATTGGTGCAAACTAAATATGTTCGGTGCTCTCTTTAGTGATACACTCAAGTGATAAATTGTGATCAACAAGTGTTTTTAAAATCAATGGCATTTCGATCCTAATAAAAATGGCGAGATGATCATCTGGACTCAGGAGGATACAACGAGCCAGAGAGAGATTATGAAAGGTAGTGCAGTTGCTAAAGACGGGAGTTGCTGGTGACAAGCCTCGGGTACAGGTGGCGGGAAATGCCCTTGAGAACTTATTGTCCCAAAAGTACTCCCTGCCAGGCAGCGCTAACAGCGAATCTCCATTTTTGGGCTGATACGAACCCAAAACCTGTGCATGCTCCCCACAGCATTCTGATTGGATCCCCCTATGAGTGTCCATCAAGTTTCCAGCTCTGGCCATTCCCCTTATATCATCCTGTGTCCTGATGATGCCACCATTTTTATTGGGATTGAAACATCAACTTTAAAAACACAGATTCTTTATGATTGTTGAGAATTGCTGTAAAGGGACTTACTTTTCCTATGTTTGTTGATACACTTGTTGATCACAATTTATCACTTGAGTGTATCACCTCTAAGGAGAGCACTGAGCACATGTATTATGCACTAATTTTTAATGCGCCGCTATGTGTCTTGAAATTGTTTTTCATAAACTCCTTTGAATACATTTTGTTTGCCATTTGCTTCTTCGCATCCAAGTATTGTTACTAGGGACCTGTATGTTTTTTGTTATAGTTATTACCCCAGATCCCCAGTGATTTTTGGGTTTCCCTTGTTGAAATATTGTTTACATTTCTTTACAAAGCCACCCCAGGTGTCAAAAATCACCCCTTGTGTAGCTCACTGAAGACTTTGTGCAAGGGGACCCAAGGACAATGCAAAGGCTTCATAAATCTGGGCCTTTGGTTTTATCTTGTCACATTAGTTGTGTGTTCAAAGACAGAGGTCAAATGTCAGGCTATGTCTTCTTACAAATTGCTGCTTATTCATTAAGCATGGAGATGGGTGTTTACTTTTCTTTGACTGCAAAGTGAGAGGATTTTGTTAAGTCAACTATAATCTTACTGGGGTACACGGATAAAAGGAAAGGCTGTAAGATGTCATTTTTTTCTAACCCATAACTACATTTAAATACTTGTAAAAGACCTGTACAAATATTTCAAAATATAACAGTAGTTCAGAAAGTGCAAATGAAGCACGTTTTTAATTCTGAATTGTAACTGAAAAAAAGATTTTATTTGGATCTAAACAAATCAAGACTTTTGACTTGGTGATGCGAAAATGATAAATATTCACTGAAATCTGGTTTCCACACAGTATTGTTTATTTACTATATAGTTTCACCAATAAAATTGTATAGCTGTGCAGATTTACTGCCTATTTCAATAGAAACGGGCCTGTTTGTGAATAACAGTGCACTACCACATCACGCTTTTGTAATATATTTGCAAGTGTGTGCTCCAAAATGCACCACCACCTACATATATCTCACTCTCTTGCTAAGTGGGAGTGGCTCATTTGGTACACTTGTTCTTTGTGTAACGTTTACATTTTTCCCACTCCCTATGACTTCACTGTTGTAACATTGATAGCAGCACCACCACATTGAAAATTGTTCAGGCATCACTGTTTTTCACCCACTCAAAAATCTCTTGTTGTACCAGGGACCATATGAGCCTATTATTCTCTAGAATCTGTCTCAAAGACATTATATTACTGCCAAACCTCTGCATGCATTTAGTTGAAAAATCAAACAGCCCTAAAAAGGATTTTAACTTCTCTTTGTTTATAGATGGATGCTAACTTCTTTTTATTCGCAGGTGGATTACCTTGAGTAATCAAAGAGATAGGTTGGGAAGAGAACAGCTCACCAAAGTTCACATCACATTTTATCCCTGATTCGGGATGTCTCTGCCTCATCTAGAATGCACAATACAACACAGCATCATGGGAAGCTTTATCCTAGCCCAAAAAAAACAGGTTACCTTCAAATGTGGCAAACCTTTTAGATATTTGAATAAGTTGGACACCATCCTTTCAAAAACAGAAGCTGTCAAAGCTGATCCAAATAGCATTTGTAAATTGTAGTGTAACCCATCAGGCATAACAAATGCTGGTAATACTGTAAAATGCTAGCAATCTTCAACTAATTTGGTCTGGTGGTACATGAAACCAGGGCCGGGATGGCTGTACCAGGCATCGGGCGTTTCCCTGGGAGGCTGGAAGGGTGGGGGCCAGTTTTGCAGCAGTGATTCAATATCGGCCCTCAGTAACAAAAGCAGCAAGCATTTCCAGCCTCCCGGAGCCAGGCAGTGCTGCCCCTGGGGCTGGTCCTAGAAGATTGCCAGGGCTGCTTTGGGTTCCAAGTCCAGCCCTGCATGAAACCCATGTCAAGTTTAGAAAACAAAATAGCTATAGGCTGTTAAGCAAGTATTTTAAGCAAGGTTATTTTAAATTATTGACCCATATTGCTTGATGAAATGCTCTAAATTCAATGCACTAACGTAGAGCACCTTTCTCCTAGCAATGGAAAAAACCATAACAAAGAGTTAATAGGTTTGATTATGCCCTTCTCACACATTAACTGTAAGGCCAAGTATGGCTAAAAGCTGTTGAGCTGTACTGCGCTTTAAGATCAATTTAAAGTTTCACTGATGTAACGTTCCAAAATGTCAATATTTTTTTCAGCAATATACACTTTTCTTTGTATTCATTCTGTTTTGGAACTACATTTCTATAACAAAGATGTTGAACGCATGAACCCCATTTAGAATGAGATGTACATTGCTTAAAAAAAATTGATTCCCCTGGTACGCCTACCGCGGGGGAATCTGTGCTCCACCCCTACTGCCTGATCCATCGCCGGCCCCGTCCCCTTAGCCAACTCATCCCCCCGGTACCTGGGCATCGGGTGTCCCCAATCCTAGTTCTGATCTCTCCCCCCCTCTTGAGACTCCTATAGATGACTAGATTCCCCTTTAGGGGAGCACGTGTTGCTATTTCGATTGAGGATTGCCTTGTGGGTTTGTTTGTGTTTGCTGTGCTTTAAATTTAAAATGGAACCGTATGATGGGGTCTGCATAATGTGACACGCAACGATGTTATCTCCTGTAAATGCTCGGCAGCGGCACCATGTGTTTTACAAATGTATACCGTATGCTCCTTATATTGCTAGCGGCCGGCCGGAAGGTTGTAGGCCCATACTTGTACAATTTTTTTGAGTCCTGTAATAAACGGTTTCAAAAAAAAAAAAAAAAAAAAATTGATTCCTCTAAGCCACCTACAGTTAAAAGTAGTATTTGACAATATAGTTATTTTAATTTCAGAATGCATTAACAAGTTGAAGTCTTCCCCATCCACAGTGACATTGAGATAGGTAGTTATGTACAGAATTTCTTCATCGTTCATATCTGCGAGGACCGCTGTAAGATGGGTCGTCGCCGTTAGTTTTAGAAATGTGCAAATCTCAAGTGGACATCCCCAAAGTATCTATATATTCAGGTTACAAGTCGTCTTCTTTGTCTTTGATCAAATTCACCATGTTCATTTTGGTGTTAATATATACACAAGCAAGGAGATCCCTCTGCCAACATATTTTGCATCCTGCCTACGAAAGCAGAGAAACACAATAGGATGATGGACAGAGCGCTGAAACTTTTCAGACGCTCAACCCCAGTCACTATTAGATCTGGGTTGTATCCATTATCGTTCTTTTGCTCACTTCGTCACCCCAGTTCAGACCCAGCCATATGCAAATCAGTCTTGACCCTGTTCCTCAAGGGAACAGTCCAGCCCAAACTGCCAAGCCTGGTCTTCCCTGTACCAGAAAAAAGCATCCTGGGATCAAACGCAGGGCATTTGTATGCTAATTATGAAATGCTACTGCCTCTAAAGTATGACTCCTTCGCTTGTTAAAACACACTATAACAGTTGGCCTCATCTGTGATGTTCAACAACATTAACATTGCTCAAGGGAGATGCAGCAGGTTCTACTGGGGATCTCAATTATTGTGTCGACGATTGAGAACATTTGACACTTTTGGCCATATCAGTGGCTTAAGAGAATGATGGATTGTTTGACCCTAAAAGTTTCTCCTGCACTCTATTATCAAAATGCTTTGTTGTGAATTGGTCTTGGATGAGCTGGTCTCTGAAGTTTTCAAACTCACATGGTTATCATCACCTGAACCTTCTTCTAGTAGATGTATTAAAAAATGCATTGTTCTTCGAATACTAAATGGTGAACAAACAATTTTGTTCCTTACGCGTTTAAATCTTAGTCTATCAATGGCTCAAAATAATGATTAAATGCACTTCATTCTATATACCACTTAATTGGAGGTTTTCCTGGTCCAGCTAGAAAGGGTGGGTAAGGTTAACATGTCCTTGCATGTTGTAGCAGCTTGATGAAACATTTCCGAACCAAAAATATTCAGTAGTAATGGAATATAATGTAGAAACATAAAAAACTGCAATGTATTAAGTTTATTACGTATTAGACAAGGTAGAATAGTGTAGAACAAATAATTCCACTTAGCACCCATTGCTTAAAGATATTTTTAAATGTGCAGTTTGGTAAATGAAACCGTGTTTATGTCAGTGGTTACACTATGAAGCTTGCTTACCCCATACATTTGAAAACTTTAAAACAGTGGTTACTGATACTAGTTTCTGATGCATTGCCAACAGGAAGTGAAACCAATAATCTACCCTGTAGAAAAAGAAAGGTGACATAAGTTGAAGTAATTAGAGAAAAAAGTAAAGATGGTCGAGGCAGGCCTGCTCAAAACGAACCCACACCTCTTATGTGAAGAAAGTGGTGACCTTGCTTGCACAATACTGTACAGAAGAACCACTTCTCCTGCTCCCACACATGATGTGACTCCTAAGATCGGCGAGGCTTCTCCGTACAATCAGCCGACTGGATGATATGACCAAACTCTCAGTTTCAACGCCTCACCTCAGAACTGGCCTGATGTTCTCTTTGGTGTCATGCATAAGGAAGGTGGAAATGTGGAGGTTGCAGGACTAGGCTCCCATTGGCTGGCATTGTCAGTAAAACGTCCCAGTTATATAACCACAAGAAGTAATAGGATGTAGAATAGTGTGTGGTATTTATTTCACTCAATCCCCGGTAGCCTGTAGCCACTATGCAATACATACATTCTGAGCCTTGGCTAGTGTTGCCCACAAACCTAAAATTCTGACCCTAGGTTGTGTTGCACCTCGCACCTGCATATAGACATTTTCAGATCAATTGTATCAGGCTGTTTCAGCCTGACGGATACGAGTACTTTCACCATTTGCAGGCAATCAGGTAAAGGACATTTCTGGGACAAGTTAAATCACCGTTGCTCAGGGAGAGCTGAGGTCCCTTTGCCGAAAAAGGCATGCGAGTGAGCAATGAGGACATGTTAGAGGCAGGAAGAGCATAGATGGATTATTTGGTTCCCCGTGTGAGGATGATCCCAGCCTGCTGTAACAGTGGGTAGTGTGAAAAAAAAATCATCTAACACAAAGCCAACAGGTGTGTTGTCTTATTGGGAGATACAGGAAGAGGATTTGTGGGACCAAATCTGGCATGGAGGTCTTTCATTTGTTCCAACACATATGGCAATCCTCTGTAGTATAGGAAGACAAACACCCCATAGTGTGCCCCTTCTGAACACTACACAGTATGTGGATCCAAGCAGAAGAGGTCTTCAGTGTGTTCTATGATTCACATAGTCTGAAAAGTAGTTTGGAAAACCAATACAAACAACTGCTTAATTTGCTTTTATAGTCATTGTATGAAAGACCCCACACCTACATCACACTACATAGGTAAAAATAGAAAAGTAAAAGAACTATAAGGCTCTCCTCTGTGGAGCTTAACCTATGAAGCGTGCTTGGCACCACTGAGTGAATTCTCACATCTACAGGTTAACTGCACTATCCATCATTTACCTCCAGGACCTCAAATCCTTACTAGTGAAGTGGCCCCACCTCCTCAACGGGAACTGTAAACGGATCTTCTACGATTCTAGACAGAGGGTTAAGGACTCCTACGAGTCTCCTGGCTCTTTTCCTTTCTTTGATAAGGCTCACAACACTAGATCAGGCTAAAAGGAAGGTCTGTTTGTATTTATATTGGATCGCCCAATCTTAACGTCATTGTGAAGTCCTTTGAGCAAGAGAGAGTAACGCATGCACTTGATGAGACCTTGTGCAGCTGTAGATGATAGTTCTGGCCTTAGCAGAGTTAATGGGAGTGAGCGTGGATGAGTATTGTCAAGTGATTCCCCTCATTGAGTCACATTGATATCTCCTTTAGGCAAGAAGTGAAAGGGGACTGAATGTGGTTCACACAGGGGGGTTTATGATGTTCCACAGTCTATGAGTGTCGGGAGTTGTGGCATCATCATAAGCAGCATAAGCAGTTCACTAAGGAAATGTGTTGTGAAAAAGAAAGCTGCTGAGAAGTCTTCAAGAAAGCCCTCTACGTCTTCAACGAGGGCACAAAAAGAACATATCCAATTAGTCAGAAGGGAGACTGATTATTTTTTCAAGGACAGTTTGTGTAGAGGCTTTAGCAAAAAAGAGCGAACCTGAAGGGGTCCTGCAGGGACTGTCACCACCCGCTGCCAAGAGTGGTCAAATGTGGAAAAAGAAAGGGAGGACTCCGCTGCCAAAGAACAGAGGTTAGTGAAATTATTGACTTCTCACCACTCAGTGTTCCCAGACCTTCCTTCCTTTCTCTTGTATGCCAGTTTCAGCATAAGGAACAAAGGGGACTCCTTCTGTACCTGTACGTGCTTGATGTCCTACTGTGAGAATGGAGGGACTCCGATTGCATATTTCTGCCATGGTTGCTGGGCAAGGTTTGCCCCTTTTCTGCTATCTCCAACTTTGTCTGCTATTAATCTCTTTCACCAACACTAGAGGGTGCAGCATTATGGAACAGGATTGACCAGACGGCAGATTTCACGCCTAAGACTATAGCAAACTCCCACCAGGCACTGCGAGCAAATCCCTACACAGTTTCTATGACGCAGTCGCTCCTCTTTAGTTTGCACCTCTGTTTTGCAGTTGGTTAGACTGCATGTGGCTCAGTGTTGTTGGAAGGAAAGGAACAACAACTAGAATTCCTTTAAAATCTGTTTTTTATGTGGTCACAGCCTTTGCTCTGACGGCAGACCCTTCCATGGCCATTCATTGCCTAGATGATGCCAAAGACTTGTTTACAGATGACTCGGAAATAATCCAATTCTTGCATGCTCAGCTATTTGTTGAAAATGTGGAGGAGATTTTATGAAATGGAAACACTGCACTTCCTTCAGGAATCATCATCGCCAGACTCAGTCTCCAACCTTTTCTGCATTGAGAGCTACTTCAGCTCAAGGAACGTCTTGTCGAGCTACTAGCAAATTTTATCACTGTAAAATATTCACAGCACATGTAAACATTACACTATGCCCACTCTAAGCAGGATTATCATAGTGCCTGCCACTCAAGGATTCCAGGTGATGTTACCAGAAGAAATGCTAGGGAAAAATGTATCAATATTAAATGCCCCCACGTGACTGCTAAAGTAACATTCAAATCTTCACATGCCTTGTGGCACAAAGGACGTAACCACAGCAAAAAGTCTCCTCAATTCAGCTTGACTCATCTTTCAAGTATCAACTTTAAATGTGTTGTGGAATTGCAACCTTTGTCTTTATCAGCATATCAATTTCTGAAAATACACAGATTTTTCTATCACCACTTTCCATTTTGGGCAAACAAACTAAATGTTCCGGAAGAAAACCTTTGTTTGAAAAAACTGCCTTTGAAATACACGTTTTAATTTTTAGGAAATACACAGCCCCCAAACATCAGCTTGTCGTTTTAATTGAGCACTCACCTGTAGAAATGCCTCACATGGACAGACTGCTTGGAATACTCAGCTATTACAGTCATAATCCATGGCACCATAGCACCGAGGACGACTGAATAGTGCCAATAATACCCACCAGTATACACCCTATTATTAGTCATGGCCATTATTATGCAAGGGACAGCCACAATTATATCAGGGACCCCTTAATATAGTGCAGTCATGCTACTAATATGTCACTGATGTCTGCCAGTACACCATAACTAGACCAAGAATACCCAAAATAGTTAAGGCTGGCCATAATTATGTCATTGGCACTATTAGACCATGAACTGACACAATTGTGCCACAGACAAAACCGATATGATGGAGGCTAGCATACCCATTTGTTAGTCCTTTACACCAGGTGTAGTTTACAGGAAGCAATGGAGTTTATAATGGATGCACACATAAATGAATGCAGATGAGACTCTTAATTTTCTCTGCTCAGGATTATAGCTTTCCTCAGCCCTTGGCACCCAACTGAAACATTTTCATTCTGAATCCTCCAGTCCCACACTTTAGTGAGTCAGCTCTTATTACTGCTCAGGCTACAACTGCCCCTCTTCATTTATGGCCCAGTGTTCACACACATGGTGAAATTGATAAAGCAGAGCACTACCACATGGCCAATCACCTTGTGACTTAGTCCAAGGCTGGATAAATGTGGCCATGTGGCCGACTCAATAGGCCGACACAGTGTGTGTTTGATTGTTAATATGAGTCCCTGCCATAAGCTGGTTGGCTAAAGATCTTCAGGTGAGCAGTGCTGACTCTTTAAATATGCTTAGAGTCTCTGCATAGACTCTCTGAATGAGATACTGGAATTGACTTCACCTCTGAGTGCTACTTTGAGGGTACTGGCGAGCTACTCTTGGAGACCCCTGGTCTAAATATACCTCTTTTAGACCATCTTCAAGGAGGCAGCAGTGATCCATTTCTACTAAGAAGCTGAAACCACGAAAGAAGCTAATTTTCCCCCTCCCTTCCTAAAGGAGTACACTCCTGCATATATACGCCTATCCAGACATTGTGGGTGCTGTACGCACCTGCAGTTCTTCCTGGAGGTCTTAGAAAACTCTGCTATCGCTGGGTATCATTCAAACTGAATATTCCTTATAATCCTCATTCAAAACGAATATTCAGTATAATCTTCCTCGCTACTGAGGGAATGAAGAGACACTCAACTCACCATTGCTAGAGTTTCAAGATAAAAGGGTGGTCCTTATCTACCCTTCAGCTACCAAACGATGAACTTGACCAGCACACCTATGCCGTGATCTTCCTGGTGCAAAGATCTGTAGAGGAACAGAGTGATCGTTGATTTGAAGTCAATATTTTTGTCAGAGCCATCCCATTCAAGATGGAGTTGGCAAAAGATTCTTTTTCCGATGACACAGGACCTGTTCGATGTTATAATCACACAGACTGGCGCGCTCGGGGCAGCGTCCATCTCCTTCCTTGCATGGGGCTCTCTAACTGTAACTGCCCATGAGCTTCCGGTTCAAGCAGCATGAGGTTGTGTACACCAGAAATGTCAGCACTGGTAAGTTAGGTAATGCCCTGAAGTGACAGCACTACCACTTCCAATTGTGTATGATTAACATTCACATGAGGGATAATTTAAGGGATAAGGGTTTTATTTATTTCTTTTGGCTCGCATTCTCAACAAAAAATAAAATAAGAAAAAAGTAGAAGAAAAAATGCAGCTGCTTAAACAAAGCAGCTATATGCTTACAATAAAAAAATAAGTTAGACAAATTAAACATCCCACCACATACTGCCACTTTTTTTTTCAAGGGGGAGTTAAATTAGGGTCGAAGTCAAGGCACAATTCAATTTCATGAAACATCTGAATAACCGGTAATAGCTAATAGCACAGCACAGACGAAATGCCCAGATTAATGTCTAAGGTTCTTATTTACAAGCCCCTTGTGATGCCAGTAGTCATTTTTTCCCATATTTAAAGTGACGCACCGGTGGCGTAAGGGGCTTGTAAATAAGCCACAGCCACTAAATGCCTGCTGTACTGAGACATGAACCTATGATTGCTATTTGTAAGAAGGCAATACTACTTCTGAGTAAGGGTCCATTCTGCATTAGTTGAAAACAACTCACTTATTTTTCACTGCAGCGGTTGTTGTACCCTCCTAAGATGGCAGCCGTCTTTAAATGGAAAAGCAATGAGACACAATAGACAATACCATTCCAATGTGGCCGAAGCAGTATCGCGAGTAGAATGTGGCGCATTTTCAGAGGAATGAAATTCAGGCAGCACTGCGAGCTGTCGGCTATTGTAAAAAGCAACAAAGTAGCTGTGTAGTGCCAGGAATTCCAACAATGACATTTTCAAAAAATGCTGTCTTAAAGGTAGAAAGAAAGAAAGAAAGAAATGAAAGGGGAGCTAAGAGTAAAGGATGGTCCACCAGCCCTGCACTACACTCTCAATTTCAGGTAGATGTGCATAGGTGATCAGGCAAAATGCAATCTCTCACAGGCCAAGCGAGCCGGTGACTAAAATGGAGCGGCTCATGGCCCAAGCTATTTGCTATTGTGTGCAGAAAAAGTGTGAATGGCATTCTAACAGAAAAACAAGCATTTGCTATGAAATAGGTCTCGAATTTGCGAGAGTTTGAGCTATTGGCATTGTAAATGACAATACCATTTATTTATGTGTTTTGAAAACCTGCAAGCAGTGCGATAACCACGCACTTGGTACTTACAGTAGTTGCTTACGAGAAGCAAGGCTGGCAGTAAGTGCTCCTCTTTTCCTGCCAGCCTTGCTTTTCGTAAGCAATGGCATAGTGCTATTTTACATCCTGATTGCATCAAAGCACTGACATCAGACATCAAAAAGAGATGGATACAACAATCCCATGGAATGCTCATGTCACCCTTAGAATCAGCGACACTATTATCCAAAAGGGTGAATGGTGTTCCGTTACTTTAAGTACATCGACAAAGAGGGAGAAGGTGTGACATAAATACCAGGAGCTGCCGAATTTTGAGCTAGGGAATCAGCTTCCAGTCTTGGCGTCAGCTCTACATTCTGCGATTCTGGGCAAATCACTTAATCTCCCCACCCACCGAAAAATAAATATGCTTGTGTAATGTAAGTGTTGCTCATGTAAAACACTCCGATACTTACAGGTCGAGTTCGCACTGTATAACATTGCAACAAGTGACGGGCAGAAGCACCAAAGACATAAGCTGGGCTTGTAGAGCAGGGAAGGGCAGCGGTAGAAAAAAAAGAGTTCTTCAAACAACAGATATGCCCTGAAAGGGAAAGGAAACTATACATGGCCGGTGCGCCTTGGCCTTCAACAGAAGTGACCTATTTGCAGCACGAACCAGTCAGGAGGCAGCAAAGAAGATGGACACTGGCGTCAGCGTATGGTAAGTAGCAGGCAGGAAAAAAGCTGGTCTGTAAATTACAGCAGGTCTTGCAGACAGCGCATGCATTGTCAAGGCTCGACCTAATGACTGAAGCGGTTTGAGAAAAGCCCCTCCATGCATCTATGTGTGATTGTACATACGTATTATTTGAATGATTTTTTTCATTACATGAGCCATGTGGACATCTTAAGCTGTTTCTCTGCAGATTTAAATGGACCTAACAGATAAACGGTTACAATAATTCCTAATATGAGTCCCTCGCAGGGAAAATAGTGAAGTAAAATGAGTTCATGGCAATACCGTAATGCAGGGATGCTTAGCTTCAGAACCAAGGATCAGTCATTGTGACACAACAGGGCCAATGTAGAGTATCCTACCATGAAACGAGCAGCAGCCTGCCTTGAAATTGACACGAGTTGAGTGTGTGGTGAGGGAGAGGAGGAAGCTGGATAAGAGAAGGCGTAAGGAAAGTAGTTCCTGTTTGAAAATGAGATTTGCGGTAAAAGTGTACATTTGAGGACAATAAATGCGAACAAATACAATTATGAAGCAAAGGCACATTTTTCATTTGATTGTAAATTATTTCATTTTTCTGTGTACACGTTTTACTGATTCAATGTGTTTAATTGATTCGACCTACATCAATGTTGTGGATTCACCAAAAGCCCAGTGGTTGCAAACGTGTCATCACAACCTGGATGAAACCCTGATGTCAACCAAGATAAGTGCCAAGGCTTTCAAAAGATCAAGCAAGGCGTGGCAACTGCTACCCCTGGCTACCCTTATTGAAGTCCGTGACTGAAATTCTAACAAGCATTGGTATAGCCAATAGGCCTCGCCTTTGGGGCCTTACAAGTATTTAGTTATGCAGCACAATATCCTTGGTGCAACAACATCAACTGTAGCATGGCTAAACGCTTATAAGGTCCCAAAGGCGAGACCTATTGGCTAGGCCAATGCTTGTTACTTGATTACGCAGGCCGATACTGCTTTCGCTCTTCTCCCCTTCTGTCGCTCGTGTATTGAACAGCTGACAGAAATTACCATTGCCTAGCTTTTAAATGGGCGCAGATGTGTAACACTGGATGCCGAGCTTCCCAACTCAACATGGCCAACCTGCTATGCCTGAAGGATGTGACACATTCAGCGATTTCCCCGCCCAAGAAGGTCAATTTGTTGAGTCCGAACAGGTTTCAGACACCAAGTTTCCTGCATGTTGTCGCCAAATGATGCGTAGTTGGCTGCAGAGGACAAATTATTATTACTCTAATACAAACGCTGCCAGGAGTTACAGATAGATGGGTGTACTTGAATAGTTGGACCACCGGAAAGCTGACGATCGTCCTCACCTAAGATGGCTGACTTGTGTCAGCTGAGCTGCCTGGACAGCTCTGAAACTTCCCCACCCAACATGGGAGGCCACTCGCATCTGCAGCGGTGCGGAGTCGCAGAGAGACAGCCTGTGGTGCTCTTCTCCCTGGTCCTGTAAGGGGACTCTGAGCACCCTGCACCTCCTGGGGTGGCCTACGGGAAAACCGGGGCTGAAGGTGTCATGGTGGCTGAAGGTGCCATGGTGGCTGTGTATGTCTGGGAGCAGCAGGAGACCGCTGCAGCGCTGAGCGGTGTGAGCCTGGCGCTCGCTTCTGACAGGTGAACAGCTCCCCATCTTCCCTCTGCCCACCTTATCTTTATCCTCCCAAGAGTCTTCCTTGCTTATAGCCCCATGGCAATCTCTTCCAGAGTTCAGTCACCCCCCTTGGTGTGCAGTTAGGATTCTCCAGTCAGCCACTCAGTGCTATACAGTCAATCACCATTGCAGAGTGCAAGTCGGGACATCCTACGGAGTGCAGTCGCGACACCTGCGGAGTGATGTCAGAACACCCTGCAGAGTCGAGCCAGGACATCCCGTGGACTGAAGCTACTGGTAGCATCTATGGACTGCAGAGAATAAACACGTGAGCTGCAGCACCCTCGTCCCAGCCTACCCCCCACCCCAACCCCTTCCACGGCCCGGCTGCAGCTCGGATCCTTCGACTGGAGTGGGCCCGAGGTGACTGCAGACTGAAGCTTGATTCCTCAGCTACGACCAGGGCGAGTGACTGAGGTAAAGGCCCGCATGGGCCGAAGGACGACCTGGGAGCTAACAAGGGTATCCCATCGGAAAACCAGGACCTACCATGTGCCTTTTGTGAGCTGAAGTCAGTGGACCCTGTGGAATGCCGATAGTTGCCCGGGGCAGCTCACCTGGCCAGCGGCTCCGCACAAACTTCAGTCCAGCGTCCCCTCCTCCCTCTGCTCGGCGTCACAGGGCGGCTGCTGGGCTCTCACTTCCTCCCCGACAGGTCATGTGATTGTGAGTTTCACTACCAGGAAGAGCTTGTGAAAGAGGGGCAGCGCGTTGAAAACTTCACTCCCCTAGCCAGCGCCGCTGCTAATTAAAACAAGTGGGAGGGGTGGGGTGGGAGTGCGGCCGAGAGCAGGGACACACAGCGTTTACCTTGCAGGAGCGAGCACGATAATTGCTAACACATGGCACTGCTGCTCACTCCCGCAAGGGAAACGCCAAACGTGCACGCGTTGCAATTGAAAGCAATGCAAAGCGTGCACGTTTTTGGGCAAAAAAGCTAATCGATTCCAAGAGGTCCCCTCCTATGCAGCGCATGCGCGCTGAGTAGGTGAGACCTAAAAAGGACACCAAAAACAACAAAACAACAAACAAAATCAGTAAGGGGAACTAGAGATTTTTTTTTTCAATTTTAAGTAGAAATAGCACCAAAAAAAACCCAAAGTGCCAATGACAGTCAATGGTCATGGTAGGTGCAATTTGAGACAGACTGCGATGGAGGGTGGTTTAGATACACTAATTAGATCTATCCTGGTCAAAGATTTAAGTGGCAATCCACCACAGGAGCACGCTTCTAATGACCCCCGGACGTCCGTGAAGACACAGGTTCACAGGGAATCAGGAAAGGCCAACAGTAGGGTCCAGTCCAGGTCCTGTTGCCATTGATCAAATAAATAGGCACTTCCAGGAAAAGGCCTCTTGTAGCTTGTTGTGCGCCTGTAGATTGAATCGGAGGACAGAGTTATGACCCTTGGAGTCCATGTTTGTCCCGATACTTGAAAAGAGCTTGTCCAGTCATCAGGGCTCCTCTCAGGTCAGAGAGACCAAGGTCAGTCCTCTTCTAATCTTCCGCAAGTAGAGCAGTGTTCAGAAGTGGGCAGCTAGATGTTCCACATTTATGCCTGGTACTAGTTAGTGGTGGGAATGACCCCTGGGCACGCTTTAACTAATGAGGTAAAATGTTGCGGGCCAAACCAACTTAATTTAGACATTTTCAAGATGGCAAAAGATTACGGTCATACTAAACTTGGGCTCCGTGGGCTCGGGTGTGTACTATGGTTAGCCTAGAGTCCTCCCACATCTAGCACTTAAATCCAGCTTGAGGTTTAAGCACAGGGACAGAAGTCTGGTAGGATAAAAGCAAAGTCCTTCAGCAACGAGACAGTGGATCCACAAGTGTTTTCTTTGCATCCTGTTCTCGCCCCTTTCAAGTGTGCCCCAGGTGTAATAAGTGAACTCCGCAGGCCTGTCAAGTTGGACAGGAAACTGTAGTGTCAAAAAGGCTGCCCACCAAAATCAGAAGAGTCATCGCCGCCCATTCAAGTCAGCCTATTATTTGCTCCTACACTTATGTGCTGGCCAAGTGCTGGATAGGAGAAGTTGGACAGCCAATGCAAATTAGCCTCCATTAACTTCAGGTAGTGAAAAGGATACCTTTGAAAGAGTTGATCTTCCTTAATATTTATTGAGAAAAAGATAAGACTCACATTTTAATTCAACTTTAATGACAGAAATAGTTCTTAATTAGTTTTTCTGGCAGATGCCATTTTGAGATTCAGTATTAGTATTTAATGTTGCTTCCCAGGGTTCCGCCTTGGCTAGCTAGCATTCCTACAGTGAAAATAGCTTTTGGGCTCAATTCACTTTAAGGGGAGACACTTTACAGTGAATAATGTTAACATTACATTTCTAGACGTCCTACTATTATATACCATGCACGCTGCAATGTGGGCTACAAGGGAGTGACTTCATATTTAAAAGGGAGGTTGTGACCTGCCAAAAGGGACCCTTTTGACAGGTTGAATTGCAAATATTTTACTGGTTAAGTCAGGCTTCAAAGATAGGCCTGAAGACATGTTTGTGGACACTGTAGTAGATGGCCCAATTGGTGCCCCAGTCCACTAGTGGCATTTAACCTCCAGGCCCAGAGTACATGTTGTACCATGTAATATGATCGGCTTATAAATTATATAAATTATGAACATGCCAATTTGGCCATGCTTAATGGCAGATCACTTCACTACTGCTTAGCAGGGGTTGTACACAGAGCAACAAAAACAGAGTGCAGCAAAAATGACAAATTCAGATGACCATGCAGAAAAGGCATATTTCGTAGAGATAGCAAAAGAAAAACAATTTTGCCCACAGAGATTATAAAGATAACCAGGCTTGCTCAACCTGGATATATCTGCAATACCCTTTGCTTGCAAAGTCTCCTACAGAAATTGAAAACAATTCGTATTTCCATAAAAGACAGAATACCATGCTCCTTCCTAAATCGAAGTGTGCACCAGGTGTGACATTCAACAGTATTTTTCAAACAAGGAGTAGTGAGGGTTACCTTAGCTACTTCTGTCTTACCAAATTCAACTTGTTAGGATCAGCAATCAGAACAGGAAGGCAAAATACTAGAGTTCTGTAACAGGATGATTGAGCAGAAGGCCAGGCAAACATGCTCCAACTCTAGAAATAAAGAAATAGTACTAATAGAGACTAGCCTCAGAGTCGGTTGGCAAAAACACAGCACAATTATTAAGTTTAAGTCAATGCAGAGCAAACAACCAGGAGGAGTGTTTTTGATAATGTGCTTTCAAGGCGGGAGGCAAAACGAGCTCTGTGCATTATGCAAGAAGTTGCAAATATATCCTGACTTTTACTACAAGTAGAGTAAACATTCTCGGTTTCAAGATTTTGATAAGGATTATCGATTGGAGGAATCCAAGATGAGTTTTTATCATATAGACAGAGCGCATCAAGTTGTACTTAACGTGAGAGACACAAGCAGCATTTCAAGTACAACCAAAAAAAAAACTCTGGCAGTGCTGTACAACGATCCAGAAATGCAAAGCACCGATAGTGACAACCCGACAGACATCCAACTACATGTGGGTAATTTATAGTGACAAAGTTGGTGCACCTATTCCAAGCACTGAGCTCCCCTCTCCACTGAAACCTTTAGAAAAATTAAACCAATTCTTGTCCACCAACCATTCTAACATACAGCACATCGACCTACATCCATAAAAATCTGCATCTTCAGTATGGAACTCGAGCTTTAAGTAGGGCACCCTAGTTACCAAAGAACCTCACAAAATCATGGCTGTACTGCGTTTTCCATGGCTTTCAATACACCCCAAAAAGCAAATTTAGCCCACCAAGGTTCTGTCATTTGAACAATGGTAACTCCCTCAGTACCCTTCTGAACTATCTGGCATCTTTATGTTGTCCAAAATGCTCCCGACCAGAGTAGGTCAACTTAATGAAGTGTGGTGCCATTTCAGGATCATTTACTAGCTCAGTGTGGCAAATGCTGTATTAGTGAAAGACTATGGTTGCAAAGATGAGGAATGTTATGGTTCTAGACAGAGTACACGGTCTTAATTAAAGAAATACTCATTCTCACACCTCTTCTGCTCTGTGGCTGCAAGAAAAAATTGAAATACCCCAAAGAATGGCCAACATTTACCTTGCCCCAAATAATCAAAAGCTCTTTCACACTCATTCAGTTCAACGCCCTATCAATTCTTTGCTAAAAAAAATAAAAAGAAAAAAACCATTGAGATGGACATTCCAGCCTTTAATCCAGACTTCCCTAGTCTTCAGGGGCACTCAGACTGATGTGGATGCTCTTGAATCACTGACCTCGGCAGCAATCTGGAAGCTATTTCTTAGCCCTGTATGTCGAGGTCCAATTAGTTTAGTCATTTGCTTCATTTTTTTTTTTAAATCATACTGCGATTTACAAGTACTTAGCCATGCTCTCCCTCAAATAAAATTATCCTGGTCCGGATAAAAACCCGCTCATTCTACTAGGTCAAAGCGCCCAATGACTAGGCCTGGGCAAAATTTCCGTTCCGTTCGCGGAATTTGCGATAATTTGGCATTTTTGCGTTCCGCAGAGAGCGCAGAAATGTCACAATTTCCGCATTCCGCAGCTTTGCGATAATTTGGTTCTTGCTCGCGCTGTAAAATAATACATTCTCGCGCGCGCGCGATCGCCTTACCTGAATCCCCGCGTTCGCCGACAAGTTTTCCCGATCCGGTCGCGTTCTCGATGAGATGTTGTATTGTTTTAGCCATTTGCGCTGTCTCGCGACAGTTCGCGTCCGCAGTGACGTCATGCGTCACGCGATCACGTCTTTCTTCTCGCGATCATGCACCGTGAGACAACTGAAAACAAGATGGACGCGCCCGCGAGCAACCGCAGGGGTAAGTTAGCGACCCGCAACCATGCAGAAAATATTGCGAACGGGCGGGAAAAAAACTTCCGCCTCCTCGCGATATTTCCGCTTGTTTGCGGAGATTTTTAACATTTTCGCGATAATTTGTGAAAGTCGCTTTCGCAAATTCCGCCCACCCCTACCAATGACGCTTAAAACAACTGCAAAGTAATCATATTATTGTTGTTTTCTCTGCATCTACACGCATTATACGCATGTACTGCAAAATTTGTATTCAGTGTGTGATCACTTGAGCACTTGCATATCTGTTGCATGTTGATTAACAATGTGAATAAAATATGCCTCTGTGTTACTGCTAAGAAGGCCCAATGCTTTATTTGCTACTTGATCTTTTCTATCTAAGCCCTTCAGCTCACTACCATGGATTGCAATCTTAAATATCAGCACTTTAATTGTTTTACTTGGAACCCCTATTGCATATTTGTATTGTATTGCTCCTGGTTCCAGTTGCTGTTTAGTCTGCACCCGTTGTAAATAATTCCAGTTTTAAGGCTCATTTTATTTATTGCTGTTCATGTGACTATCAGTACTGATGCTAGCAAACCCTGTAGGGTAGCAGGTTGTTCTATAACCCAGAACCTCTGTACTGCTCGATTTTCCCGGCCCTATTGTGTTGACGGGTGATTAGGGTGACTTCAGTCTCTTACCATTCAAGCCTAAGGGTTAGAGTAGTGAATGAAGCCTATTTACTAGGCACTTCGACATGATCCTGTGTTCTTCCCCATAGATTAGGGCTTGCACACATATCCTAGGGGATAGATTCGTTAGTATTAGGGATAACCTGCCCTGTAGTGAGGGTATTTCATGGAGCCGTGCTGAATTCAGGCCTGGTAGGCCTCAAACGGGAGAGACTCCATCTTTCTTTCTGCCCCGGCAGCTTGAGATGCTTCTAGGTTAAAGGGGATGTTTTAGTTATGAGGTGTTATTCGCTTGGAGAGAACCGGTTCAGACCGGCCCTTATCGAAGGATTGTATTTTTCTTCATGCCGAAGACACTACATCAGGCCGGCCGGCTGGGAAAGTGTCCTTGGTACGGGGAGGTACAAGAATTTGGTGGGCAGCAGGTTACGGGCCGGAATTTTCCATGAGGAAATGCACCTCTATATTAGTGAAAAGTCTGAGGCAGTTACTTGGCACTTACTTCAGTCCGTAGGCGGCATCTAGCCGTTAGCAGTAAAGCTACTACTTATTCCAGGGAAGACAGATGACAAACTTGAAGGCGGAGAAAAACCGAGAGACAGATACTCTTCTAGCAGAGTTGCCAGAGAGGAGAGAGTAGCCGATGAGGAAGAGGTCCCAGTGG